>NW_028261383.1:95903494-96503494 GCF_051295495.1 Thamnophis sirtalis
TTGAAATTCATTTATTTCCACTTATCCTCATGTTCTTGGAGCCAAAATGGATTTACTTAGTTGTCACCCTAATATTGATGCCTTGATAAATATATGGATATGATATAAATATTTGTTAAGCCTGATTAACATTCTCCTGCGACCAGTGAGGAAAATATATCACATACTGCAAAATCTGGCAGACCAGCAAAGAGAAATCATTGAGAAAAGGATTAAAATGGATATTTCTATCGCTATGTCATCTATAACTATGTCCATATAATAACCATATCATTCGCAATAGAATGGGGAGTTTCTACTTATTTGAATCACAGTTGCACATTATTGTCATGGCATTTGACCATTCCCTTGGGCTCAGCCTGGTCATCTCCTACACATAGTTCAAATAACTTATGGGCAGTTTGGGAGCTGGGGTGAATAGTAAGTGCCAATGTGCCCATCTGTTCCAGAGGTAATTTTTTGTTTAAGTCCCTTCTACCTAGAAAAACTAGACCAGGCACTGATGTTCCTTTGGAATATTTGGGTGGGGATGGCTAAAGGAATTTGCAACCTGATAAATAACAATAGCATTTAGATTTATATACCACCTTATAGTGCTTTATAGAATCAGCATCTTGTCTCCAACAATCTAGATCCTCATTTTATCAATCTCTGATGGATGGAAGGCTGAGTCAACCTTGACTGGTCAAGATCAAACTCCTGGCAATTGGCAGAGTTAGCCTGCAGTATAATATTCTAACCACTGTGCCACCCCTACGTAGGTTTGATCAGGGGTGAAATGGTCTGAAGTCTACTACTGGTTCACTTTACTCCCGGTTCACTTCGTGTGCGCATGCGTGCTTTGCGCACATGCACGACAAATGCATGCTTCACGTGCATTCGCACCGCAGGCATTACCATGCAGCACTAAAAAAGGTGGATTAAGAAGCCTTTTCTGAGTCTGCAAAGGTAAGTAGAACAGCAAGTGGGGGGAGAACAACTGTGCCGCATAATTTAGATTCGCTAGAAAGCAGGATTTCCTGCTGATCATCGGAACAATCCATTCACACAAAAAAACCACCTGTAGTAAAAAATGCTACTGGTTCAGGTGAACTAGTAATTCTGACGATCATCTGAACCAAACCAATAGTAAACAATAATAACCGGTAGCATTTCACCCCTGGGTTTGACCTTCATAGGTTCTCAAAGATTCCAGTTCTCCAACCATCTTTACTAGTTTCCATAGTAGCCTGGAATCCAATTCACCTGGCCCTGAAAACTTGCCTTCATTTAAATTAGCTAGGAATTCTTTTACCCTCCTCTTTCTGTTCTGACAACAGCTCCTTTCCTCCATTAGTGGTGTAACCATTACTGACTAGGTTCATCTCCTTCTGAGACAAGATGTAAAAATAGAATATAAGATGGTCTGTCTTCTTGCCATCATTTATTATGAAATTACTTCTTTCCTACTTCTTGGAAGATATCAACTTTTTGCCTTTCCCTTTCTTTTCTATGCACCTTTGGTTATTTAGCCCGTTTTGTTATTTGAGGCATTTCTCATTCAGATATGCCTCAAATTCAGTCTTTCTGACAGAATCCTGACAGGTCCTGGCAACTGCCTCGAATCTTTCTTTAATTATATACTCCTCTTTCCATGACTGGTTCTATCTTAGAACAGCAGGTACTATTTGTTCATGCTTACAGAAGCAGTGATAATAGCATAGTTATATTTAAGCTTACATAATTATGTTCACCCTAATTTGATAACAAAATTCTGCTCCACAGACTTTTCATCCACCATATACTATCATGTTCCCCAACTGCTTAGAACAAATAATGACATCTGGCAGGTCAATTTTTGAGAATTTGTTTTCTTGTTGGTTGATGGTGTATTACATTGTCCACAGCAAAGGAAATTAAATACTGCAATCTTAATTTAATTTGCCACTTGCAATGTAGACAAAGCCATTTGATTGAACAGTACGCATTTGAGCATCCTCCAGGGAAGTAGAAACCAATAAGCAAATATAGAAAACTGTGGGAGTAGGCGGTTTAGATATAGGAAATATAAATAATTTATAAATTATAGAAATATAATTTATTTATATTTATATATTGTCTATATATAAATGTAGGCAATCGGAATTATAAATAAATAAATACAAATAAAAAGCCATTTCAGCATGTTTTCCCCTCTGATTTGTATGATGTAGGCTTATTTTCCTGAATTTATATGACCCAGCCAGGATTCTATCTGCCAAACTGAGTTCTGTGGATGGCTTAATATTATTAGTACACAACCATTAAATGACAGTTTGTTTTTCTGCATTATAATCTAAACATTAAATTTGACCAAATACAGATTTTATTCCAAACTGAGTGCTTTTTCACTTCTAAACTGGCTGCGATTCCTGATAAATTGTATGTCTTTATATTAACAAACTACAGTTTCTTAGCAAAACTTGTTTGCATCTACGGAATACCACCAAGATTTGGGCCTGTTATTTTACTTTATTGGCAATAAATACTTACCAAAACAAGATCTTAACAAAAGATCTATACTTACCTTCCTTCAGTATTTTTCCTTCAGTATTTTTTTTTACAAGCCTTTGTTTGAGTTACTACATATGAAGTATATATGCAGATTAACCAATATTAGTCCAATCAATTATTTTTCATGGCTCTTAATGTAATTAATGTATTTCAAGGACCAGAATACTTGATCACATATAGTGATTTGCATGCATGGTCATTCACATATACAGTTATTTTATAATGTGCTACTTGTGATGCCTATATATATATATATATATATATATACAATTCATATTGTAAGGAGAAAAATATGCAAACATTTATACTCTACAAGAAAATATCTAAAGTGCTTCATGCTATTCTGTGTACTCTGTTTTAAAAGGAATGTAGATAAACTGGAGTGGGTTCAAAAGTTATAAGGGGGAATCAGGAGACTGGAAATTGGTTTCCAGAAAGACTGATGGAGAATAAATTTCTCTAGTTTTGAGAAAGAATAACTGAAGCGAGTTTGCATATTTCTGAAACTCTGTCATACAGAAGACCATTGAACACAACACAGATTACAGAATGTGTGTCTTAAAGTACGAGAGGGAATATTCCAGTTGAAATGTTAGGGAGCAATTTAGTAGGAGAACTGATTACCCAGAGTGGGGCTAGGCTCCTTTTACTCGATCATTCAGACAGAAGATGGAAAGCCATCAGTTGGAGCTCCTTTAAGTTGGATTGGATTTGATGACCTAAATGCATGGGTTTCCATAAGGGAAATCTGAGCTGCAGTATAAATTCCGTCCCTAATCTAGTTGCATGCATAATGTGAAAGAGTGGAGGTTGCTTTGTCATGTCATTAGACAGGTTTTGTAATATTGGCCTAAATGTCTCCTTCCACTTTTATGATTCTGTAATTCCATGATATATTCAAAATGCTACATTTAAATAAAAATTAGTGTGCATATATGAAGTGCAGATACATATAAGAATACATGCAAGAAGGCTATTCTCTTGGACTAAATAACAGAAAAGATTTAAATGTTACAACTTTGAAAGCCAAATCTGCCCTTAACAAGTTAGTCCTTCAGATGGAAAAGAATAAAGATAAAATTGAAACTGTGACATTTGCAGAAATTGTGTAAGAAATGATCGATGAAAAGGATAATTCTCAAAGATGCTTCAACTGTTTTTTTCTTCTTTGTTGCATATATATGGAAATTTTTAATGATGGGTTTTCAATTCCAGATGCAGTGCCCCAAGTTATTGAAACCTGTTTTATCACCTATATTAAAAACAGTATCATCCAAACAAGTGTTAACATATGAGAAAGAAGATGCTTGTATCAAAGCACTTGTTAAGTCCAAACCTTTTATAATTAAATTGCTTCTTGTTAATTAGATTTTTGTTCTATAAATTGCTCGTTTCAGTGTTGCATTAATTCATATCTTTCAGAGAAATGGAAATATACCTGTTTAAAAACACATGCACATTCAGATTAAGTAAGTGCTGGCTTAAATTGCCACTTTGCAAAGCTAATTAAAAAAAGAACATTGCAAATGAAAACGTTTCTCATTTATTTTGTTTCTTCTAGCGGCTGTCTGTTGAACAAGACATATATCTAACAACAGGTAAAAAGTACAATCTGTCCTGCCATTCATTTCAAAACTGTCCATTCAGGAGAAATTCCACTAAAAGCTGCCTTGTTGTAAAAGACCCTCTATTTTGCATAAATCAGTTTTATTAGCACAAGGCTATTGTACCTGATGCTCATATATTTCATGTTCTCAACCTGAGTCCCTCTGAAAAAGGTGGGCTATTCTGAATTTTGCATTAAGGAAATCTATACCTCAGAAAATCTGCACGATAGGGGAAATAAACTTGATGAAATGTAACTTTTTTAAAAAAAATCTAATCTCTATTAATTCTAGAAACAGAGCTATAAAAGAAAAATTAAGATTCCCCCTTTCCTGCCCTATAGTCAATTTCACCAATGAATGTACAGTCCAGTGGCTGACATCCTCTTTGTTTAGAGTACGTTTTTTAAATTTTCCCTGATAAAGTGATGGCTGCCTCCTATAAAAACAAGCAGAAGTCAAGGATTTTGAGTAGTCTTAATACTCTATTTAAAAGGGAAGACTAAAGGATAGGAGATTGTAATATTCCAAGTCTTTAAAACATTATCTAGTCAATGCAGGTTGCTAAAACTATATGGTAGAAAAAGTAGAATAGCAATAGCACTAGACTTACATACCGCTTCACAGTGCTTTATAGCTCTCTGTAAACAACTGGTTTACAGAGTCAGCATATTGCCCCCAACAATCTGGGTAATCATTTTACCCATCTCGGAAGCAGTGACGTGCAGTGAGGTTTATGGCTGGTGAGGCACTGACACAGTGGTGGGTTTCAAATTTTTTTAGACTTGTGGACTTGAACTCCCAGAATTCCACAGCCAGGCATGCTCAGTTCCAATTTAAAACAACATCATTTGTTTTTCTCCTTTGCAAAAGAAGTTTCCTTCTTTCTTTTTCTTTTTCTTCTCCCTTCCCCTCCTTCCTCCCTCCCTCCCCCCTATCTCAAACACACACACACACACACACACACACACACACACAGAAGTTGGATTGGACTATCTCTCCTACCCCCTTCCCTCTCTCACTCACTCTCTCTCAAACAAACACACATACACAAACACACACACACACACACACACACACACACAAAGTTGGATTGGAGGGAGAGCACCAGCAAGGAGACCACAGGAGGAGGGAGAAAGCCAGTCAAAGAGTCATACTGGAACCACACACTTTCCCCCAGCCCCGGAAGGATCCAGCCCAGCTTCACTGATTACAGGTTTGAAAAAGCAATGTGGCTCTGCCTGCAACCAAGCTATACTTGGGGAGGGAGAGCAGAAGCGAGCCAGGGTCCTTCCCTCCAGCCTTTGCTCAAAGCCCCACACAGCATCAGGAGGATGAAGTTTGAATTCCTGCCCCTCCCTCCGACCCACACATACCTTTTCCAGCTTCTTCAGAGAGGACTTCAACTCTGCTCTTGCCTCAGGTCCTCTGAAGAAGCCCCGCCCAAACGAGCGCCCTCTACTATGAGGCAGGAGAACTGCGTGCCTCACCTACGTCAGGAATTTTTAGGCTTTTAGGCCTCTGCTTAACTCTGCTCAAGCGATCATAAAACGCCTAAAAAGTCAGACTAGAAGAGGCACACAGTTCTCCTACCTCATAGTAGAGGGCGCTTTTTAGAGGCTTTTTTAAACAGTTAAGCAGAGTCATCCACAGTGAGGCAGCAACTAGCTCAGCCTCACCTCAGCTCTCGCCTTTTTCCTTTTACATTTTTTTTCTTTTCATAATGACAGTGGTGAGGCTGTGCCTCACTTGCCTCACCTGACTGCATGTCACTGGTCTCCAGTTTCTCCCAGTGATGGTGAAATATCCTAGATAACAATCCAGCATTTATTATCTGGTCTCTTATTAAACTGGATTTATTCTTTAAGCAAAGCATCAAGAAAAAGGAAGAGATAGAAACTGAATGATGAAGCAACGCACTCTATAAAAGATTAGAGGAATTTCTGGTTTATGTACAATGTTAAGTGATATATTTTCTCTTTTTTGTTTTTCCTTCTGGGTGTGGCCTTTCTGCTGAGCCAACTCAGGACATATCAGCTGGGACATTAATGTCATAGACAGACAATCTTGTTTTGGTTAAATGAGGCAGAATCCAGGAGTGGACTGTAAAGTGAGATTAAGAGGTCCTACCTGGTGGAAGAAAATCTTTTGATATTATATTTATATCTTGTCTTTCACTTCAAAATGGCTCCCAGGGAATCTTTGGCCTGACTTTGGATTTTCTAGAACATCTCTGTCTAATTTGTACTGATTTGCTTTTCATTACCCATTCCATGCTTGGTGTCTCTTTAGAATGTATTTCTTCTTGGGACTTCTGGATTCCTGGTTTACTTGTTAAAGAAGAAAGAGTAGAGCAAATATAGCTAAGTCTCAAGATTACTATCTCTATACTTTGCTGCTATCTCATCAGAATTACTTGAAAATGTAGACTTTGTCTCTTAAATCAATCAAGCCCCTTTAAAAATAATTATATATGCAACCAGACACAAAATCTAAAATTCCAGGAACAAGCATATAGTTTCAAGTATTCAAAGGACAAAGAAGTTTAAAACTTCTTAGATGTACGAGAACACAGATTTCAAAAGAAAGAACTATGAAACAAGTCGGACAGGGGGTTGGGGGAATCTTCTAAGTTTGGTAAGAGGTGCTGCTGGAGGGAGAGGCCACTGGATGAGGCATGGAGCAGATGTATCAGCAGCTGGGAGAGATAGTAGCCAGAGGATACACTACTAGGGAGAACAACTCACAGAAAAGGGCCAGCAGAAAAAAAATGCAGCTGTGGATTCAAGACTATAAAAGAGTAAACTCCACATGATTCAAGGGCTGGATCACTGGGAGTATTAAGAGTTTCAAGAGCTGGATCACTGAGAGTATTAAGAGTTTCAAGGGCTGGATCACTGAGTGTATTAAGGAGAGAAGCTTTTGGCATTCCTAAGTCTGTAGATAAATAAAAATGGGAAGAGGAAGAAACTAGCAACAAAGCATTTTTGTATCCAAACACAACGGGACAAATGTAAGTCATTCAATTACAATCTAAGTATGAATTTAAATGTTAGTACACATTTATATTTCTTCATACTAAATGGATGCACATACATGCATACATGTGTTATTGTGTGTGTATATAAACATATGTACATAAAGTCATTTAAATACACTTTGCACTATATTTTATATTAAAGTCTTCACTTGTTGGCTGCTCATGTTTGTATTGGACTTTGTTCCCTTGTTCTTAATCCATTGTCGCCCTCTGATATATCTACATCTACCACTTCTTAATTTTTATTTTATATTTGGCAGTCGTGATGCAATCATGATTTTTATAAAAGGGATTACCAAAATGTTTGCTTTCCTGTGCATGTGAATGGAACTTTGCTATTGTATCAGAAATCTAGTATTTTGAAACAGCACATTCAATTCTAGTGAACATATATTATTTTTATAGTATGTGAAGAATAATATATGCTTAGCTTTAAGGCAGGGGTGTCAAACTCGAAGGCCCGGGGGCCGGATGTGGCCTGCAGGGTGATTAGATCTCACCCGCATGGCTGCCCTGCAAACAGCAAAGGACTGACCCATGGTGCCTCTGCCAGTGAAAACAGGCTCCTGAGCAGTGGTGGGTTCTGGATCCCATTGCAACCAGTATGGTGCAATGGGGCCGGGCGTCCGGCACATGCATGCCCACATGCATCCTTACCACCTGCAATGCTCCAGCTGCTTGGTGGAGAGTCACACAGGCGCCGTACACTCCATGCGCGTAGCAATAGCAGTAATAGCAGTAGACTTATATACCGCTTCATAGGCCTTAAAGGCCTCTCTAAGCGGTTTACAGAGAGTCAGCATATTGCCCCCAACAATCTGGGTCCTCATTTTACCCACCTCGGAAGGATGGAAGGCTGAGTCAACCCTGAGCCGGTGAGATTTGAACCGCTGACCTGCTGATCTAGCAGTAGCCTGCAGTGCTGCATTTAACCACTGCGCCACCTTGGCGTAAGCCCCGATCGGCTCAAATGCAGGTAAGGAGGGTGGGCAGGCAGGTGGGCCCTCTGGTGCACCGGAATGGAACAGTACCTGGTGCTCCCAGCAGCCACCTGTATGCCTGTACTGGGGCGCACTGGTCATATCCCACCACTGCTGCTGAGCTCCATTTTTGGCTGCGATGGCCTCCTGCAACCCTTTGCCACAGAAAACAGCTCAGGACGGCCGCGGGCTCCATTTTCTTTGGCAGTGGTTTGCAGGAGGCCCTTGCAGCCAAAAATGGAGCTCAGGAGCCTGTTTTTGCTAGCAGAGTGCTCTGGCCACCACAGGTGCTCCTGACACAAGTGTCATCAAGCTGGCCATGCCCCCCCCCAGCCCCCTGAGGTCAAACACAACGGTGATGCAGCCCTCAATGAAATCAATTTTGACACACCTAACTTAAGGAGTTAAAGGTACATTCTTAGTTAATACCTATAAATTGAAGATTTATATTCCATTCAGCAGCAGGAGAAAAGTATCATGGGTGAAAGGCAAAGAGGAAAGATGAAAGGATGTACATAAAACCTCTTTGGCTAGACTCTCTAGATCAAACGTTCACTGAATTATTTTACCATTAACTCAAATCAGAACATGAAAGATGTAGCCTGAGTCATTAGTTGACAAAGTACTCCCAATGAGCCATTAAATTGTTCCTTTCTGGTGGATTGCTGCACAACATAAGGCAATTGATGGGATGGCAGCTATTTTACCAACCCTCCATCTACATGGTGTCATTGGAAAAAACCTGAATCAGCTAATTCAGAACAGCTGCCAAATCCAAGAATGATCATTAATCCAATTTAGTCCCTCTTCTTTTTAAACCAACGGTGCCTTTTCCTGGGTTTGTGCTGCAGCTGCAGAAGTCACAGTTGGTTTAAGGAGTTTCAGAAGTGCTATGTGAGCATCTCACATTCTCTGGAGAAACTTTTTTTGTCTTTGAACCTGAAGTGCTATCCAAATATTTATAGACTTCCATTTCTTTCTCTCCTTTATTGTGCAACAAAAAACCTATTGGATATGTTAAAACAAGATATGAAGATTTGCTCAGTCATCTACTGCAGTGGTCCCCAACCCCCGGTGCCGGGCCGTGGAGTACCTGGCACCGGGCCGCGCAGCGGCGGGGGGCCATGATCACTGCAGCGGCCGGGGGCCATGATCGCTGCAGCGGCCGGGGGACATGATCGCTGCAGCGGCCGGGGGACATGATCGCTGCAGCGGCCGGGGCAAAGGCTCCTGGGCCGTGCGCAAAAGCTCCTGGGCCGTGCGCAAAGACTCCAGGGAAGAGAGCCCCACGCTGGTACGCACGTGATATATAAACAATCAATGTGTCGTCGCGAACAACGCCCCCCCACCCCTGCGCGCGCTCAGCGGGCCACGGTAAAATTATCAAAGGCTGACTGGTCCGCGGCGATAAAAAGGTTGGGGACCACTGATCTACTGAACTTCCATGGTGGACTTCAGCTTGTGCCTTTCAGGTTTTAGTTCCAAATCTTAATCACTGCACAAACTGGCATTCATTGACTTTCTTGCCCGCCACAACCAAGTTGGCTGTCTTCTTTCTAGCTGATGGACAATGAACGTGCATAGTATGTGGACACCATGTCCATGGAGTCTCCTTTGCGATTATTCTCCCTCTCATTCGTGAATCATAAGGAAAAAAAAACATTTTACCTAAATTCTAGGAAGGAACAATCCTCAAGAGGAGTTCCTTTCTGTGCAAGTGACATAGCAAGGTAATACTAGAAAAATAAACTTTGAACATCCTAATAACAAAAGCAAAAACAGTGATAGGCCTGATATGATGGCCAAATTAGAAAGGTACAGTTTTGTGGCTTAGAGATAAAAGCCAAGATATCCTTTTTCCCTATCATTTTTAATTTTAGCCCCGAGTAAATTATAAAAGGAACTTCTGTGGAGGAAAAAAGGAAAAACAAATGTGTCATGCTGTCCTCTGCTGGTAGATTATTTTGCTGCTGTTACATTGCTATCTAAATTGCTTAGCTGAGCAGTAATGCAAGTGCTGTTTCAATATTGATACGGTCCACAGAAGTTTCAAGTTAAATCCCAACGTTAGGTAGAAACTAGGGGGAAAATGTTTGCTCTTCTGCAAGTCCTCATTCCAAGCTAGTGCTTGAACAAGCAAAATTATGTTTTACCAAGGAAGCAGTTGGCAGCCCTGCCTTAGTCAGGGTGAAGAGATGGATACTCAAAGAGTAGGAGAAGCTACAGCAATAAAGGGAGGGTTATTCTCTGGAATGGCAGGTATAGGATGTAGCAGAGAACTGAATAAAAAAAACTTGAGCATGAATTTAAGAAAAACTTTTGACAAATAAGATGTCTCTTGTTGTAATATAGTCTCTGTAATGAGATTGGAGGGTCTCTGCTGCCTGGTATATATTTGTATAAGTTGAATGGCTTTTTTTACACTACAGAAAAGGTACTTTTTGGTACGATTGGACAGGAAGGAGATGCTTAAGATGTTTGCTAAGGATATTAGTCAGTCTCTTTTATGCCAATTTACAATTAGCAAGTCCAGAAAAGTATGGCAGATATGTTTGCCAGTTGTGAAAAACATATTAAGTAAAAGAGTACTTACTTGAAATATTCATGTAAAGATAATGGCTGAGTGACAATTACAACCTTGTCCAGGGAAAATTACTATTATTTATTAAGTTTGCATGCTTCCCAACTCTCAGTAACTCTGAGAAGTTTATAATTTTTAAAAATTATTATTCACAAAGAAAAAAAACATCTAAAAGTGCTTAAAAATGAAAAGAACAGAAATAAAGAAGCAAAGGATATTATAAGTTAACAGAATTGTGTCTTTTTATCTAATATAATTAGTATTTAAGTCCATATACATTTAGAATACATTGATATAATCGCCATCTGTTTTTAACTTGCTGTATTTTGTATAAATTATTTCCATATTTCATTACATTTATCCATTCAAAATCTACATCTACAAGCAATTCACTCTTAGATGGCAAATGCAGTCAGGCGTCCACTATACATTTATCTTTCTAATGTTGTAATATTAGTCTTTTGGTCACAGTAAGGACTTGAAGAATATGACTACCTTGCCCAGTTAACATATTAGGTATGTAATTCAAGAGAATATTACCTTTTGAAAATGTAGCTTTTGTCACAAATAGTCCATTTTCTCTCAAAATTAAGTAAGTAAAGGACATAGTAAAAATGTGTGTTTTAAAGATGCACTGCCCATATTATATCTCCAACAGAGCATTTGTATTAGTTGGTCCTTTTCTATTATAAACATAATGGAGACCAACAAATTCTAAATATAACTTTTTGTTGTGTATTGTCATAGTTTAATTAGTATTTAAGTCCATATACATTTAGAATACATTGATATAATCGCCATCTGTTTTTAACTTGCTGTATTTTGTATAAATTATTTCCATATTTCATTTAAGGTCAATTGTCCTTCTTGCTATAGAAGTTAAGACACTCTTGCATTGTCTAGAACTGTGATGGCGGACCTCTGGCACATGTGCCACAGGTGGCATGCGGAGCTATTTCTGAAGTCACATGAGGCGTTGCCCTGTCAGCTCCAGCACTGATTTTCAACCTTGGTTTTTGCCCATTTTTCACCCTCCTGAGGCTTTCCTGAAGCTTCTGGAGGGCGATAAACCTCCCAACAAGTAAACTGGAAGTTCGGGAATCGACTTCCGGTTTGAGCATTGGGCTGTTTTTCGCTCTCTAGAGCGAGAAAAATGGCCCAACAGGCAAACTGGAAGTCCTTTCCCGAACTTTCAGTTTGCGTGTTGGGCCGTTTTTCGCCCTCCCCAGGCTTCAGGAGGCTTCCCTGAAGCTCCAGAAGGCAAAAAATGGCCCAAGAGGCCCACTGCAAGTTTGGGAACTAATGTCTGGGTTGCCCGTTGGGCCGTTTTTCTCCTTTCGGAGGCTTCTGGAGGTTTTCCTGAAACCTGCAGAAGACAAAAAAAAACCGGCCCAATGTGTGCCCCAGAAGTTCGGAGGCTTCAGTGAGATCCACGCGCACACGTGGATGGGCTTGTGCACACATGCGCAGGGCGAGGGCATTGCATTATGGGTGTGGCACATGCCTGCACGACCCCCCCCCACGCTCCCCCATGCTTTTGCCATGACTTGACAAAAAGGTTAGCCATCACTGGTCTAGACAATATAGGAGTATCTATTTCTTTATTCTACTCATTTTGTGGCGTCTGAATACCAAATTGCCAAAGACCCAGTTTGGCCTAGGCACCAGGCAAAAAAAGTGGGAGATTTTGAATTCAAATCTTGCTTTAGGTGTGAAAACCAGCTGAATGACTTTGGGCCAGTTACTCTCTCTGAGCCCTAACCTATTTCATAGGGGAACATAGGCGGAGAAAGGTATGTTGGGTGTTTGCCACCTTATATTTGTAGAAAAAATAAAGGCAGGTTATAAATACATGAATGAAATGAATGAAACTGATTTATTGATTAATAAATACTTCTAAGTAATAGTGGGTTTTTGGTTTAAAGACCTGGGGGTGGGCATGAAAACAAAACAGCCAGGATGAAGAATCCCCTTTATTGTTCCAATATTCCACCAAATCTCCCACCATTCACTGGAAGTCCAGGAGCAAAGCTCTAAACTCGCACCTCCATTAGTTCCTGGCTACTATTAGTCCAGAGGAGCAGCATAGTTCTGAGAGTTTGGTTTCAGAGATTCCTTGTCATAGGAAGAGTTCCCTGGGCCTGCAGCACCACCTGGAGTATAACTGTGTTACTGTGACTTTGCATATAGCCAGGCCAGCATAGCAAACAAGGCAAACAAGACAACACACAGCAAAGTATCCATATGACAGTAACAGCATGTGAAGCTGGAAAAAGCAACACTTGTTTCCGACAAAGGCCCCTCCCAACAGTGTCTCTTTAACTCTCATTTCCCAGGTGAGCCTTGTGAAGAGGGGTGGGGGCCAGAGTTGGGTTCCTACCAGTTCGCACCTATTCGGTAGAACCGGTTCGTCAAATCTACCGAACCG
The DNA here is from genome assembly GCF_051295495.1 of Thamnophis sirtalis. Classification (NCBI taxonomy): domain Eukaryota; kingdom Metazoa; phylum Chordata; class Lepidosauria; order Squamata; family Natricidae; genus Thamnophis; species Thamnophis sirtalis. The sequence goes on from NW_028261383.1 coordinate 95,916,660, forward strand.
GTTAGAAGAGGTTCCACCAGTGGACCCGGAAAGCAGGCCACACCTACAGAAGAGGTTCCAAACGTTTTTGAAACCCACCACTGGTCCTTGGATATGATTATTCTACACTATCATGCTCATATTTATAAAACTCAGTGCCTTTGTGAAAGGTAAGGATGACTGCTGCGTTTGTGGTGCAATCAGAACATTGCGTGTGTTGAAGTTGTTTTAACGCAAACCAAAGATGACTTTTAAAAAACAAGTTTACATCATATTCTTATGCATGCTGGTGTTGTGTGTGAGGTAATTTAAGGTGGTTCTGACAACTGTCGTCGGCATCTTCATATCTGGTCACATGGGCGGCAAGCCACTCCCATCCGGTCACATGGGCGGCAAGCCACTCCCACAAAGGAGGCCACACCCACAGAGTAGGTACGAACAATTTTTGAAACCCACCACTGGTGGGGACTCTCCTCACGAGTCGTCTGGTTGCCCTGTGCTGATCCCACTCCCTCCCCATTCTTTGTGCTCGGGGATCAAGGGGAGAGGTAATTGTTAGTCACCGGAGCTCTGTCACTCCTCTAATCCACAGCTTGTCCTGTTTCCCCTCTCCCCTGGTCTTCCTTCTCTTCCTCTTCCTCGCTGGTGAAACTTCCCTGGCCGGTCATTCCTCCATTGGCCCTAGCTGTGTCATCTTCTTCCTCAGACTCAGTCTCTGATAGGGCCTTGATATAATTTAACAAGTTATTCTAGTATCTATTCATCCTGTATCAGTTGGTCAAGTCAATATCCCCACTTCCATCCCATTTTTCTGTATCACCATATTTTCCCCAGCTTTTCAAATTGTGTTTCTTTATAAATTTAGCATCCGGAAAAGGATCAAATCTTTTATTCCATATTACACTTCATCATTTTCTAACCGACATGTTTCCAGAGTTCTAGTGTATTTTTATCTTAATACTATTCATCCAACCAAAAGTATGTATATTTCAATAGTTGCTCAAATGGGTAAAATGACACCAATTTTTGGCTTTTAGTATTTAATACTTGACAATAAGTAAGACTGATGATATAGCTCCAAATTAGGAAAGCAAATCCTCCCTTATTGATTAGCAGATGCAATTTTTGTAAATATATTTTCAAAATTGAATCCCGTAGAAATGTTCTAAACAATTTTTTTTTTCTGAAACTACTTTCCAGATATATAAATTGGAATTCCTCTCAGAATATAAATTAGGGAGTTTTGCGAAAACTAAACCTGTTTAATGCAACAAACTGTTTATATATTTTGTCATAGACTTTTTCAATGTCTGATAAACTTATAAACTGATGTTTTCATGCAAATCTATTAAATCTACAACTAACCTAATGTCTGCTGCTTGCCTACTTTTTATAAACCATTCTTGATTATTCTTAAGAACAAACGATATTGCTGGCTTTAATCTATTTGCTAACACTGCTGTAAAGATCTTTGTAGCAAGATTAAATCAATGAGATTGGATGAGATTTAGCAGTGTGTGATTCTTCACCTGGTTTTGGTATAACTGTAAAATAAGCCTGATCGAATGCTGCAGATAAAATTCCCTTAGCAAATACCGCATCACACAATTGACAAAGTTTTTGCACTAAAAATAATTCATGTAACACAGTATTTTAAATTACGTGGCAGCTATTTATTATCTGTGCCACCCATTTCAACCCCCTATCAGTTCAGCAGTTCGGCTGTTCAAATCCCACCAGGCTCAAGGTTGACTCAGCCTTCCATCCTTCCGAGGTGGGTAAAATGAGGACCCGGATTGTTGTTGAGGGCAATATGCTGACTCTGTAAACCGCTTAGAGAGGGCTGAAAGCCCTATGAAGCGGTATATAAGTCTAACTATTGCTATTGCTATTGCTATCCACTTAACTAGAACTCCTGAGGCTTCAAGTTAGTTGGCACAGTCAGTCTGCTCTAATTAAGCCTAAGTTGATGGTGCACTTTTTAATTTTTTTGGTTTGATCACTTTATTACAAAGAGAAATCTGATTCTTTATTGTCCTTCAGTTTCTATCCACAGGTAATCCTCAATTTACGACAATTCAGCCTAAAATTTCTGATGTTAAGTGAGACATTTGTTAACTGAGTTTTGCCCCATTTTACAACCTTTCTTGCTATAGTTGTTAAGTGAATTGCTGCAATTGATATGTTAGTAACCCAGTTGTTAAGTGAATCTGGCTTTCTCACTGACTTTGCTTATTGGGTTGCAGAAGTGATCACATGACCTTGGGACACAGCAAAGGTCATAAGTATGAACCAGTTGCCAAGCATCAAAATTTTGATCATGCAATCATGGGGATGCTACAGAGGAACTGTGAAAAACGGTCATAAGTCACTATTTTCACTGCCATTGTAACTTTGAATGGTCACTAAACAAACTGTTGTAAGTCAAGGACCACCTATGTGGTGTTAAAAATTATTTTTGCTTTCTCACTGAAATGAGGCTACTTACAATAATGCAAAACAGAACTCTTAGAATATTATTGCTAACTGCATTAAAAAAATGACCTCCTAATCAGAATCCTGTCATAAGCATTTGTAAGCTCATTTTAATTGAATGAGACTAGCTTCTTGGCCAACAGTTCTAGGACTAAAGTATGGAAATGATCCAAATATTTATGGGGGAGGTGCAGAGAGAAATGTTGAATAAAAATTAACTTACCCATAATCCATGATAAGTTTGTTTATTGGTTCCAACATCATTAGTAGATTGGATATTAAACAATACTTTTAAACATTCTCTTAACCAAAAATATAACAAATATTTACAATCACCCAGTAAAAATACAAAAAAGCATACAGAGGCACTGTCTTTCTAAAAGACATAAGTGTAAGAGGTATAAAAAAATAGAAGACAAACATTGCTTGTTACAGAATACTTTACAATCACTGATTTGTGCAGTTTTACAATTGCCATTGGAATACCATTACAACTGTGCAGTTTTTGCCCATATGCTCACATACGCAAAATGTCATGAATACCAAGCTAAACTGCATTCCATGTATATATAAAGAAATTAAAGACACAACAATGACAAGTACTACGGGAGGAAAAGGGAAAGGAATGAACTGGAGGTGAAATTCATTTGCTACTCAAGAGTTTTAATTGTTGGCATTAAACATTTCAATCAACGAAGTAGTTTTTTTTTTTCCTGATCAGTTTTTGGAAGGCAAGTGCAATGTTTTTAAAATTGCATATTGGGTAATATGCATTACGTGAACCTGTAGTAGCACTCTTTCCTATACATTATTTGTATGAATGCAAGGCTGAACAGATCAAAGCTTCTTTCATTTACCTCCTGAGATACATTGACATAATGGATTCTTATTGAAAATCCATTACTCATCATTTGGAATCGCCTCAGCTGTGCAGCAGGATCATATCTCAAGAAGTGTTTTCAAAAGCTGAAGGGAGACACCGTGTTTTTTTTTAACATTAGTGCAAAATTCTCTTAACTTTAGAAGACAAAGGCTGGCCGTGTACTTATTTAAGTGAAATCAAAACCTTTTTAATTTACCTTAGATGACACTCTGTGTCAAGGTAACCGAAGTGCATCTTACAAACCACTGCTTTGGAAAACATTTCCTTTCACGACTTACCGTAGTTTATATCTTCAGTATGATCCTGTCTCGAAGAGCAATCAAATGGCAAATTATGTACAGGCCTACTTACATATTACAATACAGGGTTTCCTTTTCCTCCTATTCATGTAAATTAAAAACTGATGCTTGTTCCACCTTTGAGATTTTTAAACATTCCTATTGCGTTTTTAGCATAAGGCCAACTTCCTCACAATACAATTTAAAAAGAATAAATGTTATATACAGAAAAGCATTGGCCCTTTCAAGAACTTGAAAAAAATTGACACGTAATATGTGTATGGAGGGGAGGCAGCACATGCTAGTAATAAGTTGTTATATAACGAATAAGCATTATGTAAACAGCACAAAATGGGATTAAGCAGTTTTATAATGAATGGCTTTAAAGAAAAGAAGAAGAAATTTATCTCCTTGGGTTCACCCAAGCTCCATTTCAGTTTGGCTACTGTCCCTGTACTATTCATCTGGCAAAAACCAAACCAAAACTCTAAAGGATCAGAGCAAGAACAGGTTGAGGCAGTTTGCACTGTGCAAAGAGGAAGCAGTTAAAAGGGCTGGCTGGCCCGCTGCATATTTACACTCTACAGGCTCTGCATTTTTTAAAAATGTATTAAAAGTCGCCCAGTGATTTTAAAAATAATGTAATTTAAAAAGCAAACTTCTTTGATGCCGTTGATACAAATACATCAAATTTAAGCGGGCGGTTTTTGGCTCATTAGATTTTCAACAAGGAAAGACCTCGAGGTGGGTTGGTAAGGTAACAAAAAGTACTACCAAAGAGAAAAGGCGTAAAAAATGTTTTGTATCTATAAACTGAAATATTTGAAATTTAAGAGAAATGCTATAATGTTGGCCCTTAGCACTCTACCATCTAGAAAGTTCAAAGTTAAGTTTGCACTTATAAACTGCATGAAACGTTGTATGAACTGGACTTGCGGAGAGCTCAGAACTCAAGATTTAAAACTTTACTTTTGACAAGGGTAACTTCCTTCTCTGACAGCCCAGGAATATCTGAAAGAAAGCATGTCCATACCACAGACATTCATGTCCATCAAACACTTTTAAACAGAATAACAACACATCTATTTGGTTGGACATCAGCTCTAGTAAAAACTTTTAACAGGTGCTATACAAATGCCTTCCGATCTCTGATATGGGTTTTTAGGAGACAATCCGTCAAAAAAACACATTTTTCACAAATCTATGAAACAATGGGAACTGTACTACTATGGAGTATGTGGGGTTTGTGTGCAGGAAAAGTTCAACTCTGTTGTGCCATTATTCATTATGAATGCTAAAATTATGGAAGCCAAGCTTCAATATTTTATCATGTTGGTTTCCTTAAGGTTTTTTTTGGGGGGGGGGGGGGTGAGAGAGAGAAAAGAGCCCTGATGTCTCAGCTATTTATTCTAGACATTTAAGTAGTAACATATATTCTGCAATTAATTGTTGAGTTTGGTTATCAGTTCTATGTTCAGATCTGCAATTTCATGTTACAAGGCATTGAAGGAGTTCTACATTAAATTTAGAACTATCCAAGCATATTTCACATAGGCTTTCTGGGAAAGCTATCACTGATCTCATATGCAAACAGAAGAGTTTGATTTTTGTACATAAAAGCAACATTCACCTTGCACAGAAATGTAAATCTGAAAACTCTTTATAACTTGAAGTGTAAAATATAGAATTGATTTGAGGCACCTTTAAGACAGACAGACATCCTTCCTTCTACCCTAAACTGTAAACATTTATGATATTAAGGTTTACAAGTAAACTTTAAATATACATTGAGACATTCATGTCCACTGATTTATGTTTGACTAGGCAACCATTATGCAGTAGGGGAAGAATATAAACACAAATAATAACTCCAGTTTCTGCTATGTACTCTGGTTGGCTAAGTAAAGCTGCCATGTCATCCCAATCTTTCTTTTTTTTATTTTACATAATACACATGCAAATGTGCATTATATATATGAGCCTGGGATTCATCTTTCTATGTAAATAGCACCTTTGTAATCACCCCACCCTGCAGGACAGCATCTCTTCCAGAGACACGTGGTGTGGAACTAGAAATGCCTGCAGCTTCACTGAATTTTAAAATGTGATTTGAAGTCACGTTTGTTGGACATTTCCAAAATCCAGCATATCAACTTGAGATAAGAGAGTAAATTCCATCTTGCAATTATACCAGGCACTTGAGAATAAGAAGTACTGAAGTTTCACTCTCCATACCACCACCCACCCAAAAAAAGCTTAGAGCAAAGCATACCTAAGCCTTGTCTCTTTTTCTTTTTAAAAATGTGCTTACTGGGGGTGCGTAAGTGACAGCGGTAAGTGACTGTGGTCACTTCATTTGCTTCATTTTACAAGTTCTCAGATTTGTACATCTTATTTTAAGCGTTCAATATGTTCGTGGGATGATCCAAAGCGATTTTCCTCAACATGGCAACTAGTTGGGATGTTACATGGGATCTGGAAAATTATTCATCTCCAATGTACTTTAAAGTCGCTGAATCTGTGGGAATCTATTACGTGGGATTTTCTAGATGACGTGTGCAGGCAAGTTTAACTCTCAATTGTCCATGAAATAGCATTGTGATAAATGTTGAAATCATGGATGTCAAGCTTTAGTATGTTCTCACTGTTGGTTGCTCTTGGGGGAAATAAAAGAAGAGTTTTGATATCTTAGCTACTCATTCTAAACATTTAAGGTTAATTAATAAAATATATTCCATTAATAATTCTTAAATTAGATGGGTTGTCCACTCCCTTCTATGTTCAAATTGTAATCACATTTTAGATATTCATATTTCATAATTTTTAACTTGCTGATTGGAATGCAAGGAATTTCTACCCAAATATATTGAGAGGACAATAGGTAGAGAAAAGATGATATAGAATAATGTTATACAATATTTTTGGCACCAAGAATGGTAGTCCAAATGCCAGTAGCAAAGTCATCAATGGCTTAAAATGTTGAAAAATGCCTTTCATTTCAAATCTACAAAATTATTTGCCTTTTTGTGTTTGTCATGGATTGAGAATTATCATTTTTTCAAATGCAAGAGCTCTTTTTGGATTTCATTAAAAAAAATTATGAACATTTTTTTAAAGTAAGGGGAAAAAGTCTTACAACCAAACTGCTCTTACAGAATGGGAAGAGTTTCAAATAAAATTGGAAGTCTAAAATAAATAGACTTTACTATCATCACCATCACTAACACTACCATCATCTAATAGCATTTTTACTTCTATCTCTTTGCTCCTAAATTTGCAAATTTGAACATTTTAAGCGAATTTCTAAAAAAATGTAATGTGTTGAATACTTTTTCAACGCAAGTCTTGTAGAAGGAAAAAAAAACATTTGTAATGATACAAATATGCTATGAAACTGTTTATAGACAAGGGGGAAGAAAATGGAATGTAGGAAAGGGAAAAAAATGCAACTGCTCCCTTATAGTGATCATTTGGCAGCTGAAAGAAACTGCATGAATTTCACTGGTTTTAAAATATAGAACCAGTAGATGGCAGTGTTTCACTACTGTATGCACATCAAATCACACTCAATATATACTTCTGAAGACTTGATATTTTAGTTTGATGTGACCGATGTCCTCTAGCTGCATTCATGAACATCCAGTTCCTCAGAAATCAAGTGTTTTGCTTAGCATAAGACATCACACTAACACTGAAACAATTTGCTTCCTTATTTTCTTTGAAAAAGCATTCACATTAGCCAACCAGAGCATTCAAATACTTTACAAAAAAAAAGAACCTTATATAAATTCCAAATTAATAAATTACTCTTCAGATTGTTGCAGAAGTTTCTTTAGTTTTGATGTAGCTTTTCCAATTCAGGTAAGTACATAAAATAACTTTCTTCAATTGAGAGCCATAATAGTTAGAAAGAAAATATCTGAACAAAGTCTACTTAAAAGATTCTATCGTTCTTTTACAGAAGTTTGCTCCCAAGCTGGCCCCGACGCATCATATGTTAGGTCCTTCTTGATACTGCAATGCAGGGTCAGTATTTCTTAGAATGAGTATTTTCTCTTTCCAACAGAAGACTCCATCAAACTGATTGCAGTGGGCTGAAGCAAATTCAAAATTACAATCCAGATAGTTCATCCTACTAGTTGAAGAGCGCAAACACAATTCTTTGAAGTCAATAGCAGCAAGCTGTCAGCTATAGCTGACAATACTGTAAAATTCCTTCCTCCAATGTTGGTAAATTTTGAAACAAGTTTCACAGGAAGCACAGAGACTAGACTGCCGATACTTGTTCATCTTCTGTGAAATAAGAAAAACAATGAGAACTCTTTGTGTCATAAACATACAATATATTTCAATTAAAACTGTGTCGTATCTACTGTCAGAACCCTAGGATTTTTTTTTATGAATTAAAATAGATCTTTTTTTTAGACAATTAAAAACAGTTCTTTACTGCTATCCCTGTTGCTCATGCAAAGAATGATGAACATTAAAAAAACATTTTCTAAAACTTATCTAATTCTAAATCATGATGGCAATTTAATATGATGTAGCTCATAATGTTGGAATTTGGGGTAATAATTCATAATACCATTCAGAGGCCTTAAAGATAGTTGGCTTGGCTTGTGCCTTTCATACTGAAATGCCAACATGACATTTGGACACATTAAAAAAAAGTAAATGTGGTAAATTACACTCAGTATTGACTCTCAGCCATACTCTGCAAATGAGCTAACAAAATTCTCACAGAATGAGACAGTGTGGTAATGTAAAGTTCAATGTCTAGGATTGGGGAGGACCAGTCAGTCACTGAGTAACCCTATTATTAGTCATAGTCATCAAACAGAATAATTTGATTCTCCACTCATTTGATTACACATAATGCAATATGCAATTATAGGATAGTTTTGCATTAGTGGCTACATAATCTATCCTAAGTGTCTATTTGGTAGGGTGGTTAAGGCATCAGGCCAGGAACTCACAGGAGACTGTGAGTTTAACAGTGTGACCCTGGTCCATTCACTTTATCCTCTAGGAAAGAGGCAATGGTAAACCTCTTCCCCCAAAACATTTCCAAGAAAACTACAGGGGGCTTGTTCAGGTGGTCACCAGGAGTCAGAAATGACTCAAAAACACAAAATATAAAAGTAAAATCCATCTTAATCTATTGTTTTTGAGCTCTCTGGCATGTAGATCAGAAACGTTGGCTTATTCTCCAAAAATAAGTGCCTGATGAACCAATGCTTACAATATTTCATAGAAACATAACACTTTAATCAAATGTTTGTCTAGGTTCATATTCATATTCATAGAGACATACACACATTGGACCCACCCATTTTAAGAAAACATCGTGCTCTATAATGCGACTTACAAGCTGCTTTTGTACAAAACAACAAAATGATTTCAAAGCAAACTGGACAAGATTATAGTAAAATTCCAGTCTTATAAAAGCAAAATCTGTGAAAAGCGTTCAGATTCATGGATTTAATTAAAAGCAGAACAAAGCCAGACAAAGCACAAATAATGGCAGACAACAGAAAATGGAATGCAAATGTCATGGAAGTCAAAATTGCTTATTTCCAAGGGGTAAATGAGCAACAAAGAGAAATGTGAAAACTCTAGATTCAAGGGTTTGGGTTTTTTTTAAAAACTTCATTTTATAAATTCTGTTTGTTTTTTTTAATATTGCTTTTGAGGTTTAAATGGTTCAGAACAGAGGTCAAGTATAAGGCATCAATGTGATACAATTAGTGGGTCTCTGTGGATTTGATTTTGTCCAGTGAGCAATTTCAAGTCTTATAAATAATTGAAACTGCAACTTAAAGCCTCAGCTGTTCAGCTCTTTTTGATCTAACAGTGTCCACTTAGAACCTTATTTGTGGAAGCTAATACCCATGTACTGCTTGGCTGCTCCGTACATACACCTACAACCCTTAGCTTCAGGGAGAGGCATCACGTTGAGATTCTAGCTAGGTTTAATAATGCTCTGTTGAGTGGCATGTTAGGAAATACTCAGTTTCCTGCACAACAGGAACCTTTATCTGAACCTGTGTCTGCACTTGGTTAAACCTGCTTCATGGAACTCCATGTAGCAGATAAGACACTGCTAATTATAATACTATTTATCTAAAGTACATAAAAGTGTAACGTAACTACTTTCAAAATCATTTCTGTTACATCAGTCACAGCCTTTTAAATTACTGAGAACAATTTTCTTCTTTTTATTGTGGATAGCATAAGGCATTTTGGACCGGTTTCTTCCAAATATGCTAGCTAATAATTAGCGCCTAATACATTTTCTGTTTATTTCCCCCTTTAGAGTCACTTTATTCTCACATAAGCATATGTAAAGCATATACAAATGAACAAAGAAGGGAGAAGAGGGGAGGAAAGAATCATTGAGGCACATTCACGGAGAGGGTTGTAAGGTAAAGACAGACTGTGCACTTTCCCAAACTTAAAATAAACCACATACGACTTTACTCAACAGCTATCAAAGGAGATCTTTTAACATACCATCCTCTTCACTATTTGCGCCAGTCATATCTGCTAGCTTAGGATGGGACGGTTGCCGGCCATGCCACTTAGGCATCTTCTTTGGAAAACAGGCCACTGGTTCGCTACTCAGAGGAGTGGAGGAGAGCCTAGACAGCATCTTTGACCTCTGCACCGCCACACTATAGTCTGGAGGCTTTAGGTGTGGGTGGTGGGATCCTTCTTTTATGTCCGCTAAAGAAATCCCCATATATCCTGGCGGGGTGGGCGGTGGCTCCCTATATCTAGTATCTTCCTTAGATGAGGTGACACAGTACACTAGTACGAGAAATAAGCAATGGAAATGTTAATGAAGGAAACAAAGACAAAATAAAAGCATTTTTAATAAAAAAAACAGTGAAATGTTATAATGACTTAATCAAAAACTGATTAAACAAAAGGTAAATGAAAATCACTCATAAAACTCTATTTTTCTAGAAAATGTTCAGATATTAGATTAATTGCCCTGGTCTTAAAAAAAACTATATTATTTTGGAAAATTTCTCATATTGGCTGATATATTAATATGTCAATAGCAAGCCTCAATGACACCAAAATGACCACACATGTGTGGTGATGTCATCACACAGATGCCATCCTTACATACTTGTGTCAAGAACTGAATGCAAATTGTAGTATTTGATGACATAGTCACACATGATATATCTGTCACAAACATTCTTCTAAATAAGGTGCCAAGATACCATCCAGAAAATTCGTGCACTAAAGATTCTTCAATATCATTTTTGTTTAGGCAAATTGTTCACAAAGAGGAAATTTGGATTATGAGATATCTCTGTTTTTGGAGTTATATTTTAAGTGATTGGCAGAAAAAACAAGGCAGATGGAATAAATACTCAATATTGACCTGAACTATTTGATGACTGGAAGTTATTTTTCAAAACCCTACTTCTTAAAGCAACAGTGGATTACAAACTATTTTGATAAGTCACTTGGTTCCCAACAATCTAGAATGTACTGACCAAAGAACTTAAAATATAAAAATAAACAGCACATAGTGCAACCAAATGCAATTTAGTTTGTCCTTTCCACATCCAAAAATTAACTATACTTTATATATTTAATACAGCCTATCCTTTAATTCCAGCAATATTTGTAGGAGTCCATGCAATTAAAATACCCAAGTACAATTAAAATCATTGTTTGTCTTCATAAAATTTTGATGTGGTTTTGCTGGCAAAGCTTCTTGTCATTTATTTGTCCTCAACTTTAAAGCTACCTCATTCTTACTGTAAGAGACATCTGCCTCTGCAATGCACATTAAAAAGAAAAAGGGTTTCATCAACTGCATGTGCCCACCTGCCAGACTGACTTTTTGGGTGCCCGAGTGTGATCTCTCTTACAAATTTAGATTTGTAATCTTCCATTTTCTGAAAAGGTAGCTCAGGGCCCTAAAATGCTATGTATTTCTTCCTTTTGGAGACAAGTAGGGAGGACTGATCTTGGAGAAATATGAATCGAAAATTTCCACAGATATTGGAGTAGGAGAAAGAGATTACTTGATTTGTAATGCCATACTGAAAGGCAATTTCTAAATTCTGAACACTTATAATTTTCCAAGTATATTCCAGTATTATATAATGTCAGTTATCTCTGGCTGTCACCTACATATACATATTGGTTGTCCTCAACTTACAACAGTTCATTTAGCGGCCATTCAAAGGTTAAAAGCACTGAAAAAAGTAACCTATGACCGTTTTTCACACGATCATTGCAGCTTTCCCATGATCACATGATCAAAATTCAGATGCTTGGCAACTGGTTCATACTTATGACCTTTCCTGTGTCCCAAGGTCATGTGATCACCTTCTGACAAGCAAAGTCAATGGGGAAGCCAGATGCACTTAACAATTGGGTTATTAACATATAACTGCAGCAATTCACTTAACAACTGTGGCAAGAAAGGTTATAAAATGGGGTAAAATTCACTTAACAAACGTCTCATTTAAAAACAGAAAGTTTGGGCTCAATTTTGGTGGTAAGTTGAGGACTACCTGTATAAATTAAGGCAACAAATGCAGCCTGAAATCTTGAAGAATCTATTAATGGGGTGGAGAAGCAAAAAAGGGTTAACTGAAATATTATGGTCTATCTTACTCTTCCTAGTCTACACCCAGTCACATCTACAAAAGACAAATCAAGGGTGCATTGCTAAAGCTCCTGAAGTTTCTAGGTCAAGATTATTTACTGTGAGAAGGCATGCAATTTGCAGCCATTTCAATTCTAAAACAGCTGGTTTTCAGAAATGGTTAAAAAAAACCAGGACTGCCAAGTGACAGGCTTCATTTTATTAAAATCAGTATTTTATTGAAATGGAGTAAGCCTCTTTTGGGATATTAAAATAAAAGGTAACATTCCATTATAAATAGGTATTTTGATTAAGTAGAAAGCAGATGATTGCATATCATGTTCTAATTCTCAGCTGTACTATGAATCTAAGTAATTCTTTTTAAAGTGTGGCTTAATTCTGCATCCTTAGGGGGTGGGAAAGACAGCTGCTAAAATTAGTAAGGCAAGAACAGGGTCAAAGTTGTGAAATGGTAAGTTTGACTAGGCAGACAATACTGGATTTATGGAGATCAGTGCACCAACTTTCAGTAATTTTAGTTTTGCCTTTATGAATGAAATGTTCATACATGGCCTCTTGCTTTTGAACATGAAAGTAATAGTACAAGCAAACTGTTTATGAACTGGGTTTCATTCTACCTATTTGTGATAAGGGCTATTATTATATTGTTATCCCACTTTTTAAAAAATATATTTCGATCAACTCAAGGCAGTGAACATACTTAATACTCCTGCCTCTTATTTCTCCCACAACAACCCGTCAGGTGGGTTGGGCTGATAGTGAATGACTGGCCCAAAGTCACCTAACTCAGGGGTCCCTAACCCCCGGTTTGTGGACTGGCACCGATCCGCAGCATGCCGCAACCAGGCCACACAAACAAGCGAAGTCCCATCTGCGGGAGGCAGGTTGCATGCAAAACCACACCTCCTCCGGTCAGTGGAAAAACCTCTCTCCACAAAACCAGTCCCTGGGGCCCAAAAGGTATAGGGTCGTTGGTCCAACTTGGTTTCATTTCTAAATAGAGACTAGAACTCACAATCTCCTTGTTTCTCGGTCAGCGCCTTTACCATTAAACCAATGAGCTCTTTTTTTCTTTTGCTAGAATGTTGGTATTCCTGCTTTTATTTTTTCTTAAACAAAATTATTATTGATAGTTTTTTTTCTTTAATTAACATAATGTCAGCAATTCTCTTCCCATTTGGCACTAGGAAATTTGGAACTCTTCATCAGCAGAAAGCAGTATAGAATTTTTTGAAAACTAAACAAACTGGGAAAACTAAACTGCATGGAAAAAAGGAGAGAAAAAAATCTAGGTGCTAGAACAGTATTTCTCAATTTCTCAATATTTATAGTCTTCTGTTTCATTTACTACTCCCTTTAACGGATGCTATTATTCTCTTGCTTCTATTTTCAGAAGATTGTGGATCCATGCTGTCAAAACTGATTGACAAGCATGTGACCTGACAGGCAAAGGGTGCAAAAACAACCTAAAATGGAAATCACCAGAAAAGTAGAGTAGCAAATAACAAATTGCCTAGGTAGGTCTGTTCAGTGACGTATGCTTTTCAAAAGCACTTGAAAAAGAAAGGCATTAGGTTTCAGGGAATTGGAAAACTTTCAACAAACAGAACTCTAGAAGAATTTTTTTGAAATACCTAAATTGCTTTCCCATAGCCATGCCATTGGGAAACTGGAAAGTAAGAAAGGCAAACATAGCTTTTCTCGCAGAATGTGAAAGGTACACTTTGGTACAGTGGTTATGATACTACGCAGCATATGATTCATTTAGACATGAGTTGAAATCTGAAATAAATATAGATGCGAAGACAGCATCTGGGAACAGAGACCATTGGACACTCAAGAAAGCCACTTTTTTTTAAAGCACTGAGCACAATCTACTGTTCCTTTCTATGCATTCTTCCCATTATATCTGGCTTTCTAATGCCTTAAAATATTGCTTTCACATTCCCTTCCACGGTATATAGGCATGACTTATGTGACTGTAGAACTGCCATCTTCCAGAATGTGCCCTTTAAGAAAGGGTGTTCGAAAGAACCAGGGGACAATTCTTGTGTACCTGTAATAGTACTGCGCTTTCTTAATTTACAAAGAGAAATAAATACATGGTATGCCCATGCCATAGTTAATCTTTTAATGTCTTCACTACAGATAATCTATTCTATGTTAATATCCAAGGACAACATTTTGAGTCAGTGCAAGGACAATAATTTCTTAAGTACCCTTTTGTCTGAAAGCAATGCTACAAATAGACAAGAGGATATTTTATGTGACATCTTTCATCCTCAATCAAAAAATGGAATTTGGCATGGAGTCTCTGCTTCTTCTCAAAATAGTTGTATCTACAATAATAGGTGTTTGATTGATGGCCAATATGACAAGCTTGGGAAATGATACATGAAGATGATTTCCTTCCTGTCTTGAAGGCAAGGCAAAAATGCGCGCATTGCCAAATTGCTGGAGAGAAAAATATCTCAACTGGATTTATCCATCACAAATTTTCTCCCCAGACTGGTGTTACCTTCGTGTGAATGGTTAAAAAAAATCAAATTCTTTAACAAAGAACTGCAAGAAATTTCTTATCAGAAAATATACAAAAAGTCCCAAAGTAACTACACAAGCTGTCTCTCTTCCCTGCCAATCAATAAATCATGCTGCCTATTATTTTAAATCCCATCCTTCCCCCAAGGAGATCTGGAGACATTCCAGCAGAGGACTTGAGTTGATTGAAGACATGTGTAGAAGAAAAACTTTTTAAATGCAAATTGGCCATGAGGGCTGTTGAAACATTCCTTAACAGCTCAACTACATAATATACAACAGCTGTGGAAACATGCACTGGCTTTTCATCATGCTTACCTATGAGGCCATGTTCTGTACTTGAAGTGACAGTTTTGTAAGCTGTGTCACTGCCTGTTTTAGTGTCCAAAACCTCAGCTTGCTCTGTTGTTAAGCTCTCCAATCCTCTTCGTTTTATGGTCCCATAGTTTGTTTCGTGCATGTCTGACAGGGAAGTAGATGAAGCCCAGCTGTGCCGGGACTGGTCGAAGTCCATTCCAGTTTTGGGTTGCCGACTACTGTCTGAATTGCTGTGTGACTGCAAATGAGTCTCCTCAGGACAGCAGCTGGATGGCTCCACTTCAGCAATAGCCCTTTCCAAATGAGCATGGCGGTAAGAGTTTAAGAGGTCCCACCCCTTTTGGTTCTGTATGTTTTGAAAATTATCATGAGAGTTACTCGAACAAGAGGTCCAGCTTCCACGGCCGCTATCTGCTGCTTCTATTGTGAGGTGCTCATGAGACATCTCCTCGGTGCTCATGGAAGATGGGACAGGCAGCCCTCGGATCACTGGAGGTCTAGGCAACGGCCAGCTTAAACTGAAGACAGCATGAATGAGAAGGAAAATAAAATTGCTGTTGAAATGGCCATGCAAGCAAATCGGTAGGGACAGAATCAGTGTTAAAATTGCAAAGTTTTATAGTTCAAAAGAGCAAGGAAATATATTTTGCACTTCCTTCAACATTTAAAAAATATTAACTGAATGTGGCAAGTCTTAATTATTGTTTGCCCAGGTATATCTAATAACAAGCTTGATCTATGATTTTCTTCTAGATAAAATAATTGTCCATTTCTGCCAAGTTTTTCCAAAGTCAGCAAATAGAGTTTATCTTTTTCCAGTGAGAACTAGTAATATTCATATATTCCTGTTTGTAAATAACAGAAATTTCAACATATTTATAAACTCATCTTTGTATTTAAAAGACATATAAACATTCCATTAGGGAATTAAACATTGGGATCTTTATTTTATAAAATCCTTTGGTAAGGATTATGTTTGTTATTTTACTTATACACTGCTCAGAGTCAGTTAGACAGTGAAATGGGTGGTACGTAAATTTAATAAAAAATATAAAATGTTATTTGTCAAAGGCAGGGAATAATCAATAGAAATTAAAACATGGGGTTGTGCTGTGCTTCGAAGAATATTATGTGAATGTGCCTAGAATTTTGTTGAGAGACCAGAGCCACCAAAAATACTTTTAAGCTTTTAAAACAAGAGCCATTCTTCAGTCTTCTGCTGGCAGAAGCCATAACAAAAATAATCAGAAGGGTGACTACATATAATGGGCACATGCCTGGAAATGCATCTCTTCCTTGCATGGCCGAAATATGAAACAACTGGCTCCAATCACTGCATCATGTTATATCTAAAACAAACCCAAATCTTGTTAATACGTTTGAAGCATGCTATTATCAGAGGGAATGTATTTAAATCTCACTTCCATGCATTTTCTCCCACTTATATTATCACACCAATTGAAGCTTTTCCAAATGGGGAGAATTCTAAATCCGAGGTTCTTTCAGCAGAAACTTGCCCTTCTGAAGTGCTAAACGGCTTTTCAGCAGGCTAATAATCCCCTTGAGTGTGATGACACCACAAGCAGCAAATGACTTGAATGCAACATCTCAACGTTATGGCACACCAGTCAATTATCACCACCTGTCTGTGGGAAGGATCTCTTAAGAGGAAAGGAGGCAGGGAAGAAAGAGGCAAAGACCAATCCAGATGGACCTTTTCTTATCCTTCCACAGGGCCATTAAACCAAGGGCCATGGGAAAGACTCTAGAGATTTGTTAATTTATCTTAAACATCTGTTGTGAGATTTTCAACGTATAATTGTTCAAATAGCTTATAAGCTGCCTTTTTTTTTTAGTCCTCAAAGATAAGACTATCAATAACCATTCTGGAGGAAGAAATGATTCTTACCCAGAGCAAGACTGGTTGTATTCAAGTGGTGGCTGAAAGGGCTCTCTCCTTTCCCCTGCCCCAACTGCGTCCATCACCATTGTCGGAGGCGGACACCTCTCATCCTGAAGGGCGGCAGTCATGGAGTCAGCAGAACAGTTGCTGACAATGCTGGATCGTGAGGAGATCTCACTATGGCTGGAATCGGAAAAATTCTCAGATTTGGCAGACGGGATCAGGGCATAGCCTAAACATGACACGAGAAGACAGCGTTGAGAGAAAACGTAATCACACCACCGTTCAAAATAGTTTTGCTCGAGAAATAGTTTTTCACTGTTTCATCTCTTCTCTTACAAGACTTTCCGTCACTTGTTTTATGTGAGTTCCTTTTGCTCAATGGAAAACAATAAAATGCGACAGAATGGAATAATTCCTTTATGAATTAATTTGATCGTTAAGAGACTAAAACTGTGTAACTTCTTTCACCGATCCGTTTCAAAGAGGCTGTTATGTGCTAAACCAACCAGGACGTTCAAGGGCAGCAAGTATGGCTTCTTCAAAAGCTAGACAAACCCAGAAGAACCTTGCTTTCCAGTTGATCAAGTAAAAAGATACTGCAATCAAAAGCAATGAGCCAACTACAGACACAATAGAATCAAGTGCAGACACTTTTTCTGCAGGTTGAATGCCTTCTCCCAAAGAAGCAGTCCTGTTTGCGTAGTTACATGCTATGTCTCCTGCATTGCTTCTATTTAATTAACATATTAAATAATGACCTATTGATTTAGCTGTGCAAGTACAGCCTGAATTCTCTGCAAGTTTTGTTTCTCTGTATTTGCAAATACGGTAAAAGTTTGTTTTCTGAAAGATCAGATATTTAAGAAAATATCTAATTATATCGTTTTAATTTTGTTTCTCATTTAGCATAGGATAGGAATATTGGTCTAACATCTCATTTGTGACGAATTGTCTGCAACTCTCTTTTTCTGCTATGGGGACAATTATAGTTAACTGTTGCTTTATCAGAATTGACTTGAGATCTTCTACTAGTCTTTGGATGATTTATGATATGAGGGTTTCTTATTATCTATTATATTAAAAATATACTTTTAACCCAATCCTCAGTTTCTGAAATGAGAAAAATGTGGTGAAGCTGGAAAACAAAAAACCAAATTAAAAATTGGTGTGGATCCAGCAAAATCCAAGGAAATAAATAAAAATGTGCACCCTTTTGGTGCCCTCTGATAAGAGCAGCAATTGTACATGTCCTATATTCAAAGCACCCTTCTTCCTGGTCACATGATTTGAGGCAGAACTGCTATTGGAGGAGTTGGAAAGAATTCTAGAAGCTTTGCTTTGCCTGCTTTGCCTACTACATTGCCTATACAGTGTTCTATACATCGCTGTAAGATAATGTGTTTAAGGAGGTAATTATTCTTTACCAGCCTGAACTAAGAATTATACGGAACAAGAAAGGAATATAATATATGTGCAATAAGGAAAAATTAAACACAGTTATTATAGTTAATCTGAATGTCTACTTTTTCAGTAAGTTTAATTAAAAATAAATGGAGAGTGAAATATGAGCTACTTTTGTCTGTTTCCAGAATTCCTCTGGAATATCTGTCCTGGCATATAGTTATTTTTTGTGAATAGCAATAGCACTTAGACTTATATACTGCTTCATAGTGCTTTTACATCCCTCTCTAAGCAGTTTACAGTGTCAGCATATTGCCCCCAACAATTTGGGTCCTCATTTTACCCACCTTGGAAGACTGGAAGATGAAGATATCCGTTTACCTGCCAGTACAGGGAAAAAATAATCTCTCCCATGATTATCAATGAGTGTCAATTATCATTATATATCAACCTTAGAGCTGACTCACAGTATGTCACTGTGCAGGATTCCTACAAATTTAACCTCATTAAGTTTCAATCTTTTTAGTCTTTTGGACTATAAACGTTGAAGTTTGTATATTCTGTTCTGATCTTAGCTTTAAAAAGATCAGAATATGCAAGTTTTAACATTTGTATTCCATTTTTTAATTACTTAAACTGAATCTCGGGCAAAGTTAATCTCTTATTTGAGATAGCAGCTGAAAGCTGATTCAGAATTTAAGGGAAATTTCACAGTACCTACAACATCTTTATAGTTTTGGCTTTAGCTGACATAACAGACTCTGAAGGTATAGAACAGGTGTGCCAAACGATTTCACTGAGGGCCGCATTAGGGTTGTGTTGGACCTTGGGGGGGGGGGGGTGCTGGGGGAAATGTGGCCAGTTTTATATCACTTGTGTCGGGGGTGCCTATGGTGGCCCGAGCACTCTGCCAGTGAAAACGGGCTCCTGAGCTCCATTTTCGGCTAGGACGGCATCCTGCAACCCTTTACCAGCAAAATCAGAGCATGTGGCCCTCCTGAGTTCCATTTTCGCTGGCAGAGGCAACGTGGGCTGGGCCTTGGCTGTTTCCAGGGGGAGCCCGTGGGCCACATCTAAGTATCCAATGGGCCAAATCCAGCCCCCAGGCCTTGAGTTTGACACTCCTATATAGAATATGAGAGTCAAATATGAGCATAATAATTTGAATGTCTTTTCTTTTTTACATTAAAAAGGACAAACACAACAAGAGTTGCCTGACAGTGAGATGGGCAACACAAAAATTAAACAAATGAATTTGTTCAGTGATTCTGCTTACTGAGAAACAACCTAGAATATGAAGTTAAAATACCCTAATACCTAAGGACACTTCACGTTTCTCATAGTAAGTTTGTGTCTTCTTTGCTTATGTATGCAAATGCATATAGGTACTATATATCCTATTAAATATTGTTATTCCCAGTTTAGAATTAAAAAGACACTAGCTTATTTAACAAAACTAGCTATGACAAAGGAAAATACAACATCTATCACAGTGTTTCTCTTATTCAATAGTACTATGTTTTAAAAACATCTTGCGGGTTTCATGATTGCAGAAAACACCCCCCACAATATGTACATTATTTCTCCTTAATGCCTTTTAACAACCTTCTCCAGCCCAACATCCTCTGGATATGTTGCAAGAATTCACATAACTCCCATCAACATGACCAATGGTTGTGATAAAGCAATGGGGAAGGGAAGGCTGCCAAATACTCTTCTTCACAAGTTTCTTTTTAAATTTGGGGTATATAATGAATTTGAATATTAAGTGGAAGCAATCACTAAAATAAGTTCTTCCCTAATATACTGTACTTGTGAGGTTTACAGATGAGATTTGTTCCCCCATTAAAAAGTAAACGAGTTTTCAAGTCAATCTCAACTCCTTATGGTTAAATTCATAGAGTTTTCTTGGCAGTATCGTAAGAGTTCATTTGCTTCGGTATTCTTTTGGCTGAATTTTCAATTCCTGAGTCCATTAACCAAGACGAACTCTTTTCAATAGTTGAAATCAATCAACTAAGCTCAACTATATGCTATATCCTACCAAGGTAATGAACATTTATATAATATTTCATCTGTTGTCTCTGAAGGACTTAATGACTCTATACAATGGTCTGGTAATCTCAAAAATTAAATTAAATTAATTTATTATAGCCAAATATCAAAATCTTCTAATTTTAAGAATATTTATTAAAGTAAAACATTGATTGATCATGACTGAGCTATTCAAGTAAAAGTAACATTACTTAAAAGGAAATATATACATTTACAATAGTTATTTGGCTGATGCTGATATGCAGTTCAATATCTATATAACTAATATTTGTATGTATTCATTAAAGTTATATTTAGGATGTGAAATTAAATTATCTGATTATGCAAGTTATGCAAAAATATTATTTAAAAGTAAATAATCTACAACTGTATAAATTATGCTCTATAAATTACACATTACTTCAAAGACATGCATTTAATATAAATAACTGTATGTTTACCATACCATACTGATGTTATAATAGCAATTATAGTTTATGAAGTTTTTAAATATACACAACTGAAATTTTTTCCTCTTAGTAAACTGCAAAGAACAATCTGAATCTGTATATTATAACTAACTGGGATTCTAAACAAAATATGAAAAGTGACTAATCCATGCTTAAGTTTTTGAAAATTCCTTGGGCTTCCTTTGGACTTCTTTCCAAGTAAATAATAGACACAAGCAAACAGTAACACTTAAATTATCTACTCAGATTTTATGTTTACAACTTTAAATGTTTCAAGCAGCTTAGCACTGCACTGTTTTATTTATTTTGCTAATATAACTGCAATCTGTGTTAATTATCTTCACTAATAGAACTGTACGTATATTTTTTTAAAAACTGCTTCATGGAAGTAACTAGCTATGTGACAAAGCAGCCACACCATTATTATCTCAAGTGAATGAATTGCATATGATATCATATGAATGACTAAGGGCTAGAAAGAATGATAGTAAAAGCATATTTAAACTGGAATGTTATGTAGCCTATTAATTGTTTATTGACTGTTTGCCTATACACAAAGCTAACCAAGCTCCATGAACAGAAAGTCAGAATCTGATACTTAAGAAGGGCTAAGCTTGGTTTCCTAAAAGACAGCTGGAACAATTAGTGCTCAGAGATCACCATCAGAATTGGTGGCATGTTTTTTTTTTCCTAAATCGCCCACAGAGGCGAATGCTCCCCACTTCTACTAATAAATTCATACTCAAAGTGAACAAGATATAGAAAAAAAGGGGGTGGGGGTGGGAATGAGAACGATAAACAAAATATTTAACATCTATGAGTGCACAGCAATGCCATGAGCTGAATTGACATGGCTTGTCACATTGTCTTCCTTCTTTTCGGTCTGAACTGTGGACACAACCACATCAGTGAGCTACTGTTTCCATGGTCGCTGACTGTATGCTCCTCGATACTGGGCCTGTCCTTTTGCTTCTCACTTCTATCCCTCTCTCGTGTGCATGCTGGCTCCATACGAAAGGTGAATGCTGATCTTTCCCTGGAGATACTTCTTTCCCTGAATCTTCCAAAGGGGGACCCCATTCTTTTCCTGGCTTTGTACAAAGGCTCCGGCTTGCCTCTATCCTCCTCACTTTCTCGCTTTTCGATACTGACTGATCTTTCTGCTGTCTTGCTAGTCATCTGCTGGATTTTCTTTTGCAAATAAGCCCCACCTATTCCATAGCTGCGATGTCCACTGTTCTTGTTGCTTGTTTCACTTGCAAGAGAGGAAGACGAACCAGACAGATTAAGCTGGCAGTTTTCAGACCTCTGTGAGTTACTAACTATAAAAAAAGAACATATAAAATAAATCACATAAACTGCTTTTCTTCAATATATATATAATATTACACTTGGATAAAGTACAGAAGGATATATACTCCTGAATTTAAATAGATAATGATTAAACTGTAGATGCTTCATTAGTTAAAGGACAGATAATCTAATTTTAGTTCTGTAATGAAATGCTAATCAGTGCAGGAGCTACTTTTGTCAAACAAAGTCTATTCTTAAAGGAGAAAATTCTGACAACAAAAAATAATAATCAGTCAACAAACATAAAATAGTAACCTCAGAAACATAAGAAAATAAACTAAAACACAAGTTTATGGAGACAAATTCCAGCAGAAGTAAAGTTTGGCGAGTTCCAATGAAATGAAACTTGCCAACTAAATAGTCAAACAAAAAATATACACAAAGTTCTCTGGCTTTTATTAAATGTAATCATTTTTAAAGCACACAGAAGAACACAGCAGTTTTGGAAGGATACTGCAATCAATAACAAATGTGTCTGTAATTAGGAATTTATCCAAAGCATTAAACTCTGAGCACAATCATAAAGTATTTTGGGCACTATTTTAAAATACTTTAAACACATTTAGATACTATACCCAATAAGCTTTTCATAAATGTATTAAGAATGAACAAATACAGTAAATGTATTTTTACTGTGTTCTCCACAGTAAAAATATGGCTGAATATAAATGCCTAAAATGCCTTGAATGTACTGAAGAAGGCAAAGTCAGACCAACTATGATGCAGTCTCAAGACTGAGAACGCTCTTACCTTTGCGTGGAGATTCCTGAGGGGAAGCAGGAGGGCTGGAATGCAACGATGATGCCACAGACATGTCATCTTCTGTGTGCTTTTTACTGCTTGGTTCTTCAGATAAACTAAGTGACTTTTGAGGAGAACTTGCACCTATGGATGAAATATTTACGCTTATAATCTAACCTGGAATATTCCTACTAATGATTGTTTTGTTTCATTTTGTTTTCCCAAGATACTTTCAATGATTTTTGAATTTTTGGACTTTGTTTTTCTTTTAAGACATTTCGCTACTCATTCAAGAAACTTGTTCAGTTTCTTTGAAATGTATTCTAGGAAGAACGAAGTCCAATTGCCTTTTGAAAAAACACCTTTGGGACAATCATGACCTGGATGACTGAGAATCTCCATAGATATTCAAGGTGATTTGATGATTATTTCTGGATATCATCTATAAACCTCTTTTCCTAGAATCAAGATGCATTTCAAGTCCAAGAACTCAGAAAACTCAATGCAGATTAAAACTGCAGAGGTTAAGACTAACAAACTGCAAGTTTAGATTCAACTTTGATCAGAGTTGAAAGACTTTCCTTTTTTTAATTCTATGTTATGTTTTGACATAAGGTTTTTTTATAAATATATATTTTATTGTGTGTATGAACCACCAAAGAGAACAATGTAGAAAAAATACTCACTAAAAACGACATGGTCTTTTACTGGTCCTTTTTTCCGAATGGGGTACAGATTAACTGCTGGAACTTGAAGAACTTGACTCATTCTGTTTTGTTGATGTAAGTGGGCTTTTGTGGTTTGGCCAACGGACCTCAGTGGCATCGGAGACATCTCTGATGCTTTTGTACCTCGTCTTTCACTTAAATTTTTTGTCACTGACATTAGAAAGAAAAGGAATATCACAATTAAAATATTAAATGGGATGCTATTGAAATACTAAATGACATGTTGAGTGGAGTATCTCTTATACAACAAGCTATGCCATCAAAATTAGGAGAATATAACACAGCTATGATTAATTGGCATTCCACAGATGGCTATAGGTCCACTCCCCTATAACTAAATCTAAATCCAGTTTCCTGATCTGAATGCAAAACTAAGGAATATACTTATTCCTCAAAAGGTATACCCATAATTCCACTGGGTGGCATACTCAACTCACAACAAGTTATTGTATTTCATTTTTCATTACTGTTTTACCAGTACGAATTGAATTCTACATTTGTTGCTATGCTACCAGGAACAATAGATTCCTCATGTCCTCCTTATTCCTAAGAGACTAAGGTTTTAACATTAGAAGAATAAAACTATAGCCCCAGGTATTCAGTAAATTAAAGACTTGGTGTTACTGCAAATTATGAAGACATTGCTAATAAATATGGAGCTTACATGGATAACTACAATGAAATAAAGAATATAATCACCCTTTACTGAACTTTATACAAATAGCACAGCATCAAGCAAGGTCCATTTCCAAGAAAACGGCTAATAACCATGTAATGCTTGATGGTCTGTCATTTGTATAAAACTAAGTAATTTCTAAAATTAAGTATCAATTGTGCTGTTCTTCATATATAAGAACTGAAAACTGCATTTTGGAATTAATTACCAAATATGTGTAAGCTTTATTATTAATGTAATATACATCAATGCATTCTAAATGTCTATTGTAATACTATTTACATATTAAATCTATGTTAATAAGAAATCTATTTTTTTCCATTTTGCATTATGAAGGTATAATTAATGTTCTTTTGTGATGATATTTCATTCTTTTGTTTTCTTGGTATTCATACTTTTATTATTCCTTAATTCTGCAAAGTGCTAAATTGGCAATAGTCCAATGTACTAAGAGAATTTTGGCAAACACAAAGATTACTAGTAAAAAGAATCTTTTCAATTTTATGCAAACTCAATCAAAAGTCAAATAATTACATGATAATACAGATCAGGTCTTTTCAGAAAATTCTGTATAACATCCTGTTTTAAATGACTTGCATATTTATTTAGTGAAAACATCGCCCCTTTCAAACTTTTTTTTAAAACTTACAAGTGCTGTATGTAGGCTCACACTGAAGTGACATTATCTGGATTTTTTCTTCATCTGTTTCCACATTTAGGTTGGATAAGTATTGTTTGACTTTCCTGGCCATCTGAGCATCTTCATACAACTTCTTTGCATTTAAAAGAGAGCTGCGCCGAGCACGTTTTTTGTGAGCCCCTCCTTGAACATCCAACATGTTTGAATTTGTGCTACCCTGACTCAGTGACCTGAAAAATAAGACAGCCATTATGTTTTAACTTTGCTTTGATTATGAAGAATCAAAGCAGAAAACAGAGGCAAATGTTCTTCTATTAAAAGCGCATGCTGATGTCAAGTTAAAAAGAGATGAAATGTTAACACATTGGTTACAAAGTAACTCACAAAACAGGTAACAGAATCCAGAAAAACATATTAAATAAAGAGTGTAATAAACAAAATTGGGCAAAATACGACATAGGTTCCTTCTAGTGAATGAAGCCAGGGTCCTTTCAGACTCGAACTGAAAACTTAAATATGGAGTTAAGTATATAATGGAAGATGACTTTTTTTAAATTCAGGGATAATAAAAGTAATCTGGCCCAGCAGTCTGAAGTAAGTACAAAATGATTATTAACCATATTTCTTTTCCATTCTGTTACTGAGCTTGAGAAATTGAAAGGACAATGTACTATAAACATTATCATTTCAAAAATAAGGAGAAATGTCTTCATATTACATTCACTTGCTTGTAACAATATTCTGCATAACAGAACATTGGTTCAATATTCTTAACATCTTTATGAACAAACTGAATGGTATCGCTGTCAAGAAAGATTAATTTGACAGTTTCCCGAGACTTGCGATAATTTACTACTGCTATACTGCTATTTCTCAAAGGAAGCAAACATATTTCCTGGGATGAACAGATTTATGTATGAAAGACCTATGTGTACTACTGGACAATCTTCTTTGTTATTTTATGCCAGTTTTCAAGCTTGGAACTGAAGACTTTGCGTTGAAGTTCAATGGAGGAAACTGCTGGAGAGAAAGTAAATACAATGCCCCACAGCTACATGAATGGATTACGATTTGTGCTTGAATAATCAGAGCATGTTTTGTCATGAACAATTTTACTTATTCTCACTGTATTTAAAATATAATATGGACAACTGTGAATATAACCAAGTTGTATTACTTTTCAAGCCATGTACTTTCATAATTCCAATCCTCCACTTTTTTATTATAAAGTACAACTGAGATTTCACTTTCATCAGTTTAAACAATATGACTAACATTAAATAAAGTAATAATATTTGGCATGAGCTGCGGTAACATTGATTCCCTACCAGCAACCCCTACATCCTTTAAAAATCAACTATACAACATGAAACTTCTTCAACAAGATCCTGAAATTCAGCAAAGGGCTTTGCTAGTACTTGCAGAGGGCAACAGGCCCTATTTGTATGGCAAATATTTAATGGTTAATATTCTCTTCTATTAGTGTTGAATGTTCTTTATATTTTTTCTAGCAAGAGTTTGAAAAACACACGTTCATTACTAAATTAAAATTATCTATTCCAAGATGTCAAATAAACAGTAATTTAAAACTATCAACATATATTTTAAAGAGGGCATAGATACAAACATTCCACAATAAAAAAAGATGAATCTGAAGTTTTTCTTCCTTGCCTTTTTTAAAGGCAAGAGAAAAAAAATCAATAATAGGTGTTCTGGTAAGCTGTCGAAGATCTCTAAATTACAATACAGGAATGAAGAATGATTTAGAACCTCTGTCATACAATGCAATAGAAGGAGAGAAGTAAAACTAAATAATGATTGATTTCTAGAATGTAAAGCTGAAAAAAGGAGAGGAGCAAATATCAGATTCTAAAATGTGAGCTTGAGATCAAATGAGAATCATTTCTTGTTCATTTTGATAAAGGCTATTAAAGTTTCAGATGTACTCAGACTCCTTATAATCTCTCTTTTAATATTTCTGAAAAGAAAAAAATAAGAACTAATTTCAAAGCTATAACTATTTCAAACTGATGCTACATACAACGTATGCTTCACAATCTTCTGTGGAAGATAGTCATTTATTTCTTTCTGATATGCTTATACAATTCAAAGTTAAAATATATAATATTAAATACAGAGTGTAAATTCATCAATCAAAATATCTTATCTGCATGAAAGAGATTTTCAAACTTTGGAAGCATTTATACCAGCACAGCAGTATTTCAATGGCATATCCTTTAAAATACTTGTGCTGAACAATAAACACTGGAAGATTTTGTAAAGGTAAAAGATACATTAATTTGAACTATGGGAAGGAAAAAAAGGATATTGAATTAACAAGCCATACAAAGTTAAGTTAATACACAGAATGGAGAAATGGGTTTAAATAAATGCAAAACTGTAACATTATGAAAACTGATTGCTAATTTATTAACATTAGAAAAAGCAACAGGTTTAGAATGTTGCACACATTTTTCAAAAGGAATTTCACAAACCACAAGCTGAAAAGGTGAAACAACTAATAATAACATCTAAGATTATAAACCAATTTACCTGAATGACATGGATACATTAAAGATATATTTTAACAGTTCGCCAACTGAAAATTGGCATAGGTATTTTTCTTAAAACAATCATATTATAAAGCTCATGTTCTTTGTTTTTTGCAAAGTAACCATTTATACTGGTTGGAAGGAAATGGGATTTTGTCTCTTGTGTTCCTACTCTAAGCAATCAAGAATAAATAACTATTCATTCTCTGCAACACCTTCACCTGTCCCTGTGGGAACAGAAAGTTCCAAGTTTAAAATACAAATAATCTAAAGGAAGTTCTCACTATATTATACATTATTTCTTATTATTTATATATTTGTATCCCACCTTTATTACTGTATATACTCAAGTATAAGCCTAGTTTTTCAGCCCACTTTTTGAGCTGAAAAAAGCCGCCTCAGCTTATACTCGAGTCAGTGAAAAATTTGCCTGAAATGGAGGAGAAAAAGGGGCGGGGCCATGCCGCTGGGTGACGCTCGTGAATGGCCCAGCGCCCCTGAGTTTCCCCTCCCTCTGTGTCAGTTTGCCGCGCAGCGTGCACCGCACCATCCCCCCTCCTCACGTTCTAATGTAATGCAGGGCTATCTTACGATTCCCCTTCCTCCCCCTCCTGCCGCTCTGCAATGATGTCCCACCTCCTCCTTGTTATGGCAAGCAGCCACATAGCGATGTCCCACCTCCTCTGGTACAGTGATCCAATGATAGGAATCACTGTGCCGTGTGTCATAGGAGGCGGGACATCATCATCACAGCGGGACATCAGCATCATGAGGTGAGTGAAGTATTTCATTGAATACACCGGTATTGTGTGATAATAATTTGTTATGCAGAGCAAATTTTTACAATGGCTACTGTATATTTAATGGGCACAGGCAGGCTGTATATGTTATTCAATGGGCAATGGCATTATTGGTATCTATTTTTATTTTTGAAATTTATCGGTAGCTGCTGCATTTCCCACCCTAGGCTTATACTCGAGTCAATAACTTTTCCAGTTTTTTGTGGTAAAATTAGGTGCCTCGGCTTATATTCGGGTCGGCCTATACTCGAGTATATACGGTATTTTTATAAATAACCCAAGGCGGCAAACATATCCAACATAGTTTCGTCCTCCTATTTTCCTCACAACATTGTGAGAGGAGTTGGGTTGAAAGAGAGAGTGACTGGCTCAGAGTCATCCAGCTGCTTGCAAAACTAAGGCAGAACTAGAACTCAGAGTCTCCTGGTTTCTAGCTTAAGTACTAGACCAAACTGACTATTATTCTTTGATGCATATCCAGATGGTCTTAGTACAGGCCTCATTACATACTATTGTGTCAGGATAACAAAAAGACTGCAGTATATTGGTCTGGTCACTGCATCATTAAATATGACTTCAAGATGTGATGTACTTTATGTTTTTGCTACTTATATAAAGATGGAAAGAAAATGAATCATAGTCTCTAAATTCACACATCTAATAGATTGGAGCTGATTCTGTTTCCATGAATAACACAGCTGAATTTCATAAATAATGCCAAATTCTATGTACATGAATATGGCATTTCAGATATGCTGAGTGCAAATACATTAGGAAATAAATTTATTGTGTCTTATTGGAATTCCTTTGTATTAACAGGATCACTTCCATAATGGGCATGGTTAAGCTGTAGCTAAACTTCCACAGAAGTTTGTAATACTGATGAACCCAGAGCTATACATGGCTTCTGAAGATACTTGTCTTAATCTGTGGGAATTGGGCATCTCTCAACTTCTATACAGGCCATTCCTGGCACATTTCATGGCAACAACATTTAGTCATTCCTTTTCCACTCCTAAACATTAAGCAAGCTTATTTTTCAAAGAAATTATAAGCTATGGAATTTCTCTAAAGTTCTGACATGTGTGTATCTGCTAGATATCCATTAACAGACATTTGTAAATGTGTGGTCCGTGTTTTATAAAATCTTCAAGCAACACTTAAAATAAATCAGGTGTCAATAAAAACATTTTATCTGAGTCCAAATTGAGTAAATTTCAAGGACTTTAAAATAAATAAAAACACTAAGATTTGCATATAATTTTGATTTTATTAATGTGTGGGTTCCAATTTGTCATCATAAACCTGTGTTATCTTAAATTTGGAAATAGTTAGAACAAAGTATTGCAGGGTTAATAAAATGCATGCTGTTGTTGAGGTGCATGCATTAATGATGATGCAGAATGTTAAAAGTTGCATAATTTTGCTTTAAGTCTTAGTTGCATTAATCTCTGCACTTACCCCAAACTCCTCCACCTCTTCTTCCTGTAACCAAGAGCCATATACAATGAAGCATGTATTTAAAAAAAGAAAGCAAAAGGGGGAAAATCACAGTTGAGAGTCAGAAAGGAAAAGGATGTAGACAGGAAAAATAAATGAAAATTTTGATCAGGTAAAAACACTTTTCAAACCAGTAAAACAATTTTTTACAATGGAATACAGAGACAAAACTTGTTAGAATACATGGTGAACACAGAACACACAAAAAACAAAGATCTGGGCTTCAAAGACCATGTTTGGGGAACAGGACAACAGGCAGAGGAGCTTCCAGCTAAATGTGGGTATTGTTTTCTAGAAATAGTCCCCTTTTTATCTATTTTCATATGTAGAAGATTCAAAGCTAATGAACACTATCTGCTTAACGTAATTTTAGACCCAACCCAATAAATAAAATATTGAGTTACAAATTTTATCAATTTAAAAATGATTTAATTTAGATATGCCGAGTTATGGTCTAGTTTGTGCAAGATAGACTCCTAATCTAAAATTTTATATACTGTAATATATCAAACATAAAAAAAGATTTATTAGCTATATAAGCATTTCAGACCTCAAGGCAAGTATTGAAAATTAACAGAACATATGTTTGCTTTCCGTTCACATTTACATAACAAATGAAATTAAACAAAAGATAAACATGGAAGTACAAACATGCAATTATTTATATTCCACACTTTTCTATGTCTAATGCCATACCTTTGTCTGAACATCACAGCAGGATCCATATTAGCAGAAGTCATTCTGACCACCTGGCGTATCTCTTTAGCAATCATTCTCAGTTTCTCAAAATTTACCAAACCATCCACCTTTGAATCATTTCCTGTACAATTAAAATATGTGGGGAAAACATTTAAGATTTTTGAACATACTTCTGAAGCTGTCAAGTTAGTTCTTTTATGTATCGCAACATATTATTACATGCTAATATCCTTGAACGCAAGCAAGACGTTGCAAGAAGCTTTAAGACAAGGGAGAGGTGCCTATCATAATCCCCAAATATCCACACCTATTTTTTTAAAACATCAGTAGTTGTCAGCAAAAAGAACATATAACAATAGATCTAAACCGCCTTTGAATTTTCAATAATAAAAGAAACTGATTGCAAGGGAGTTATCTTAATTTCTACCACTGCTTGTTATTTTGGGAAAGCGATGTTTATTTTTCCTAGAATTTTCAACTTTTTCAGTCTGAGAATCGATTCTTAAATACAGATCCAAATCCAAGAAACATTTTTTAAATTACATTTGGAAGCCGGGCGGAATAAAAGCTTAATAAACAATAGTAAAACATTTGCTTATCCCAAGTCATTGGGAAGGACTCAATAGGTGTACAAAAATAACAAATCTAATCTAAACAACTACCTGATTATGTGACTAAGTATAATATATTCCATAGGTAAGATAGGCCTCTACTCATAGTGGAAAGGTGAAATTCATTTTTGGTGGGCCAGAGAGCTTTAAAATAAAAATAACTGAATGCACTTTATTTTTAATGTGTGTGTCCAGACTTACCTTCATGTAGAAATGTAATATCTTTCTTAACCACTGGGAATAGTGGAATAATTGGAGGCTGCATGCTCTGACTGCTAAGGATATTGCGATACTTTGCCATGTTCCTAGATGGATCAAAAAGATCCTGAAGGTCTCTAAGGTGTTTTTCATATTTGCTTGGTAACTTTTCCCATGTACCTCTGAGTCGAGCCACTGGTGCCAGATTAAGACCACTGCAAGAAATAATTCAATAGTTAGTATTGTACTGATGTGCTTTATCAAAAACACATATTTTAAAGACTGATGTGCTTTATCAAAAACATATCCTTTTAAAACAGCAACATTAACAAAAGCATAGGTGCTCTAACTGCTTTCTATGGGACAGCCAGCAACTCCTACCTGAAAAGGATTTCCTACAAAACTACTTACAGAAATCCCTCTGAGCTTTGATAAAAATACTTCTTGCACAACAGCATCTTACTTAGATGTGATTTTGCAATTTTAGATCTTGCAATGTGATGGAGCACCACCATAACAAAACCATTCTCTTTTTTCCTTACATCTCTGCAGTGGAAGATTTCCACCTCAAACTGCAGTTAGCATTACACTGGAGGTGATAAATAATAGCTATAGCGAGACTGGATTAAGCAGATATTCTGGATAGCCTTAAAACTCTTATCAAAGTATTATTATTATTTTATTCCTTTGAGTCAGTTTGGATTCTTGACAACTGCCTGGACAAGTTCCTGCAGTTTTCTTGGCAAGGTTTTTCTTAGCAGTGGTTTGTCCTTGCCTTCTTCTTAGGGCTGAAAGTGACTGGCAAAGGACACGTAGCTGGCTTTGTGCCTAAGACAGAGCTAAAATTTATAGTCTCCCAATTTCTAGCCTGATGCCTTAACCAATACACCAAACTGGCTCTCCTAACAATGTACTACTTTATGATTTAAAATAGTGACAGAACTGTGGCTCGTAATCTCTGGAATACTTAATCATATTGGCAGTATTTATCTATAAATAATTTCTACCAAAATAAAAAACTTAAGTAGATATGATTGTTAATATTTTCAAATACAAAGATCCTTTTGAGTCAAGCTCAACTGTTCAGGACATGTCCGTTTTCTTGGCAATAATATGGAACTTGTTCTGGGATTCCCCCTCCCCTTCTCCCCCAGTTTCCAAGTCTAGCCCACAACCCCACTACAGAAAGTGCTTGGATTGCCATGGCAACTGGGACTGGAATTTCTATTGCCAATTGTTGCAATTGTAAAGTGCAATGTCACATGACTGCAACGTTCAGCAATGGAAATCCCAACATTCTCAGTTGCTGTCATAATTCCAGAAGCACACCAGTCATTAAACAAGAAGAGGAGAGTCCTATGCAAGGAACATTGGGGAGAGAACAGGATGCGTAGGTGCTACAGGTGGATGTTAAGGAGTGTGGGCAGGGTTTCAGGGGCCGCAGACTGGCACCATAGAGCACAATCAGGCCAACAGGAGCTGCGGGCAGGCATCAGCCAACTCCTGAGGCTATTACTGTTTGAGAAGTAAAAATCAAACAAAAACTGTTAGAGACCTGCAAATGGATTTCTACTTCATGCATCTAAGTATCCACAACTAAATTTTTAAAAAGCTAAAATTTCACTAATAGCACTAATAATAAATAAATATTTAGGTATCATGTTCATTATAAGTCTGCAAGTAACTTTTCAGTTTGTTGGATAAAGTCTATGATCTTCTATATTCCACTTGCAGTTTCCTGCTCCTTTTTTATTTTTTAAAAGAAAATAACCAACCTAATAACAGCAAACATAGAGTTGAAATTCTTGCATTCTCTGCAATGAAGAGCGATTTTTATGAAATGTTTTACAATCTTCATCCTTTTCAGCTGATTTGTTTCAGATAGAATTTCCGTAGCAACCCAAAACGTTTCTTGATTAATAACATCCTCAAATTGTTTCAGGTTAGTATTTCCTGTTTTAGAATACAGCTTATATAATTCATCAATATACTCGGTAGGCTCAATGTTTCGAAACAATTCAAAGTCTCTCATTGAAAGCTGAGTAGCCACTTCAATAGTACTCAGCTGTAAAAGTGAGATTAGGCTCTCTCTTAGCAATTCTTGAGCATCTTCATCTGAACACAGAGTCTCCGTTTCCATATTATTTTTCAAATAATACCTAAAAATACAGTGAGAAGCATATATGATTTAATAGAGTTAATACCTTTGCAGAATTCTAGTCCAATGTAATAAGCTAAATAACACTGAAGAAACTGCCTCTATCAAAGACAAAATATTTCCTTTTCACCCTGCTGCTCTCAATATCTCTTTAAAATTACTGTGGTTAGATGCAGATTTGTAGAATGAGGCAAAGGATAGGAGAAAAGTTCATTAATACAAATGGAGAGATTAGGTATTTTTGCCCATTACTCCTCATTACCAATCACAAGGCTTTTATATAAATTTCTCATATAAAGTATGATTGACCTTAAACAAAAACATTGTTAAATGTCTACACCATCTTGCCATGGCTGCATTCATTCTCTAAGAGTTTCTTCTAAAGCAGATTTTTCCATTTTCCCAGAAACCATGTTCCTTTTTGGAGTGCATTAGTGTACAATCTTAAGGTTAGAGCTAGGTTAAGTCAATATTTTTTATCTCTGATATAGTATTTCTCAGCTATTATTTTGTTCTTGTGATTTTTATACTTCATATTATGAGCTATCTATATTTTAATTATAAAATACCTGTTGATGTAGCACTTCATTTTTATTTTTTGTTTACTAAACATAATCTGGCAACTATGTAGCAAATCAAAGGCAATAAAATCTGTTTACGGTAAGAAATGTTCCCTCTTTTTAGCATTTTCTTCTCTATCCCCATTGCAAAATGAAATATTTACCTCCCATTGAGCTGAATTCGGTCTGCTAACTTTGAGAACTGGTCGGGAAGCCTTCTCTGTTTGATGACTCCTTCAGTGCTCACAGAAACTTCACACAGAGAATAAGTCTCTGGGGTTCCTGTCAAATTGAATTCATGTACTGCGTGGCTTACAACTTCTTTTGCTGTAGTGTCTTTGCTGATGATAATGTAACAACTCTGTTGATCAGCTTTGAAGACTCTTATAACCTGATCGGGAATGTCTGAGATTAAAACAGAAGAGTTAACACGTTAACTTATTTCCATGGATAATGTATTAGTTCTATTTTTAATTATACATATTTCTTTTTTAGCCTTTATAGAAAACTGACTTGCAATAAAATACTTTCCATAAACATGTATTTATTATTTTGTTATTGGATAAAGAAAGCACACTTCATTCTGCACGTCATTTCTCGGAGATCTAAACCCCTTTTAAAAATCTTTAAAAGGCTGTAACAATTTTGATTGTTTTACTCCTCCTAATGGCTATCAACTAGGTTATTGTTTATATGCTTTATAGTGCTACCAAGGAAAGAACTGTAATTGTTAACCTGACATGGATTATGAGAAGAAATAAGTGTATCATGAATCAATAAAGCTTACTAAACTTCAAGTATAGTGTATTGATTGCTTTTTCCTTATGGATAATTCATTCTTTGTTAAACAGCTTTGCTACATGATATACCTTCTGGTTTGGAAAAGCCAACAGAGAGAGGGCAAGGGCATATAATTTAAATGAACTGACATTTATTTTCTTCAAACATTTCTACTCTGATCACACATAAATATACAAAACTCTCTGCAAAAAAACTGAATTTATAAAATAACCTTTACAGAATGATACACAACTGTGCCAAGCAGAGTCCCATCTTAGAATATGATTCAAATATGCAAAGAAAACGTAAGGTTGAAAACTTTCTCACTGTATTCCAGTTGCAGATTTAAGATAGAACCATATTCATAAACTTTATTCATATAAAAACAATTTCCCTACATACAGAAAAACATTTAGAAGGCTTGTTTAAATGATTGTTTTCCTGACATGGTAGCTTTAAAAAAATACATGGAGCAACACTGGAAACTACTATCTGAAATAGTATAATCAAGGAAGCCTTGAGATGAGTTGGGCAACAAACAATTTTAATAAATTTTAAAAAATCAATCAATCAATCAATCAATCAATCAATGCTACAATTAAAACATTCACATTTTAAAAAAAACATTGAGATGCTGGGATACTTACAGTAAAAGCCAACTGCTGCAGAATGAAAAAGGGGGGAAAGTCAGAATCTAGATGTTATGCCACAAATAAAAATATTTACATAATTTCCTGTAATAAAATCTAAATGTTTTGTACAAGTCAAACATAAAGTGCTTGTGTCTGCCTTTGAATCAATATTGACTCCTGGCGACTGCTGTTTTCTTGGAAAGATTTCAAAAGTGGTTTGCCATTGTCTTCCTACAAGGGCTGAGAGAGAGTGACTGGCCGAAGATCACTCGACTGTCTTCATGCTCAAAGCTGGACTAGAACTCCCAGTCTCTCAGTGTATAAACATGTTGCCTTAACCAATGTGCCAGATTGGTTCACTTATACAAACAAATGGTGCTGAAATTGCATTTAAAGATAAAAAATGCAAACAATATACAAAAACACAAGCAAGTCAAAGGCTTTTTTATGGAGGTCTCTCTCTCTCATAAACTTGCCAGGAATAAATATGAAAACAGATATAATGAGATTTTTAAAAACCTGAACTATACTTGGGAATGAGTTTAGATAGGAGCTCACAAGGTTGCAAATTATTGAAAACCTCTAGAGCAGAAATTATCTAACTCAGTGGCTGGTAATAAACAAATAATTATAAATTAAATTGAATGGTTTGTCTGTTTCAAGAAAAGTACCCCACCCCTAAATACTATAATCCATGTTTCTTAACTTTTTTCTCTTGGGACTCACCTTCCTAATTTTAACCATTATGGAGGACCTCAAAAGAACTTCCCCTCCCCCGTGGATTAACTTGGATATTTACTGCATTAAAATTCAAATTTTTACCATTTCTCACAATTATTTGATAGGATTTTAGAATTTTATTTATTTTCAACATAGGCTGGCAAATAATTTTGATTTCACAGTCCCTGGCAGAGTCTTGGGAAACCAACTGGGATCTTAGGACCACACTTTAAGACTACTGTATAGCATGCACAGAGAACCTGTAGCCTTCTGATATTGGTAAAACAGAACTACCAAAATGCATGATAAGGCACAGTAGATCAGCAGTATCTAAAAGGCCACAGGTTCTCCCTTTCCAGTTTAGGCATTTTGTGATAATGTACTTTCTTTTAAGAAAACATTTTACATAAATTTGTCTGTTATGGAATTAGCAGATACCTAATTCTCAGTATTTCATATGCTCCGGATTCTACAAATTATATTATAGAGTGTACCAAAAGTCAGGTCTCACAGCCAATTTATTATGTAAATTACATTAATGTTCAATTTAGTTGCCATTTTTTTTAAACATTTTATTTTTCCAATGCATAATCTTTTTAACATTCTTAAGTACAGTACATTTTTCTCTGGGGAAAAAGTATTAATAAATACATTGTATTGCACCTGGCCTATGGGATATGGCTTTTAGTACAATCTGTAAATTAAAGATATTAGTAATGGCATAAGTATGATTTGCGTTTCCTATAAATGCATACATTCTGTTTTAAACAAATTCTGTTTAGGTGCATTTTATTCTTGTTCTTACTTAACTACTGAGTATTGGCATTTATCTAAACATGCTAGAAAAAATGATACTACAATTTATCCAGATATACAAGGATAGATCAAAAGATTACAGCAAATACATTGAACATATATATGAAACTGCTGGGAGGGTAGTTTGAGGTGAGATATTATCAATATATTAATGTCATCCATTTACACAGTGACATCCTGGCCAAGCCCACTGGATCAGTTGACAGCCATCAATATCTGAGCAACATAATAACATCAACTGTGGTAGTTATTCTTGACCGAATCACACTACCCCCTAAATTAGTGTGCAAATTCTAGGTTCTTTGGCTTCTGTACCCAGTTTCTGAACAGTTTATATTTACCTGGGAAGCCTTTAATGGAGCAACTCCAGAACATATCAAAAAAATACCATGTCAGAATTAAACCCATTCAATCCTATGATTAAGAAAGGAGGGTTTCTTGCAGCATCCTTCTGCTTGAACATCAGGCATTCTTAATATGCCCCTTATGTTATCAAATATCCCTCTCTAAGCACACCCAATAATATTTTATAAACAAGTTAAAGCAATTTTGCTCTACTGTCAGTTTTGTGCCTTACAACTACAGTAGCTGGCTTTAAGGATATTTTAAAGGATAAGGATGTCTATGATGAAGTTTATTAATGGCTTTTAACATTACTGTATTTTTCGGAGTATAAGACGCAGCAAGGTTTTGAAGAGGAAAATTTTTTTAAAAAAAGTTTTTGCACTCTGCAAACCTTCCAAAAACGGCCCATTTTTCACGAAACTGGGCCCGTTTTTTTTTTCCAAAACAAGGGCATGAATAGCCTTTAGGAGGCTTGTAGAGTGCTCCGGAGGGGCGGGATAGCAAAAACAAGCAAAAAAGGACTGTTTTTTGTGAAAACAGGCCTGTTTTTTTGTCCAAAAAGGGCATGGATAGCCTTTAGGAAGCTTATAGAGTGTTGCTGGGGGCTGGGGAGACAAAAAACGGGCCGTTTTTCACTCATTTCTGCCCTCCCCAGCCCCCAGGAGCTCCTCTGGAAGCCTTCTAAAAGCTATTCTAAAAGCATGGCCATTTTGGTGAAGGGGGCGGAGTTTCGGGAGACAAAAAATGCTGTATTCAGTGTATAAGACGCACCCAGATTTTCAGCCTCTTTTTTAAAGGGAAAAAGGTGCATGTTATACTCCGAAAAATACAGTACTTTATGTTATACTTTTACTTTCATTCTTCTATTTTACAACTGACTTCATTGCACTGCCCAGAGTCCATTAGTTTTAGGTGGGTTATAATCTTGGCAAAATATGCCATTAATGGACTCATAATATTCCTAATACTGATTTACAAACAACCATTAACAACTAAGGCTTTTTTTCCAATTGAAGATGAACTTTAGACACATATCACAATAAAAAGAGACTTATTTCACCTGAAGGATTCGAAAAATCCAACATGCTAGTTGTGGGTTGCAGAAGATCAGGACTGCTAGATGAAAGAGTGCCAGGAATAGGCATAATTGCCAAACTGTGTCTGCACTGTCTTGTTCCCACAATGCTGTCATCTTGTGACTGGCTTACACTGCCATCACTGTAAGAGAGTATTAGAAAGCTGTCAATATAGATGATCCAGAAAAGAAATTATTTTAATAAAAACATAAGTGATGGAGGAACTCCAAAGGTACTTAGAAGAGCTAAAAGTCTGGAAATTAAGAGACACAGATGGAAATATTCCTTGCATAAAACTATCATATTGTTGATAGAGATTAAGAAATAGATTATTTATGGAACTCTGGGTTAAGTAGTAACATTTATTCTACTTGGCTTTTTTAGAATTGGTATAAAAGACAAGACTATGATACAGGTGGTCCTTGTTTAACAACTACTCATTCAGCAACCATTTGTGTTTGCAATGGCACTGAACAAGGGTAATTATGAGTCACTGAAGTTCTAGTCAGAGCAGCACCCCATATAACTGTGATCTGCACCTTCAGCCTTTGGTACAGATTTTTGACCGCTGCAGTGCCCCATGGGCATGTGACCACAATTTGTAACCTCCTCTAAAAATCAATGGAGCAGCTAACAGGAAGCTGGATCATTTGAGTTCCTCATTAATGACCCACATGTTTCTTGTTTAACCAGGGACTGCCAGAGCTGCTGTTGCTAAGTAGCACAGTCATAAGACCTTGTGCTTTATGACCACGGTGCTTAGCAACAGAAATTTATCCCGAATACCATCATTACCTGTAACCTAAAAGAATGCAAACTCCTTTTCTACACTGAATTAAAACTTCCCCTGAATGCAAGTAAGATCCCAACACAAAGATAACTTTTAATTCAGTTAATAAATCTAGACCTTATGTTCTTGCATATGTACTGATAATATCATACTTGGAATAGTGAAAATGAGTTCTTTAGTGTAAAAATTCTAATTTTTATTAGCACTACAGCTGAAGAATTCGATAAACAGGAATTTCCTTTAAAAATCTCAAGAACTAAATAAAAGGGTTGACGGGATAAAAAGATTGTACAAAGTTGGATCACCAGTAGTACTCATTTTAACAAATCTTAAAACATTTTCAGTTCCCTTAAAAAAAGTGCAATATTTTATCATACCTGAATAGTTTTGGAGGCAAGATACTGAATCTTGTCTTGTCTAAAATTTTCTTGATTCTGTTTCTTCCTCCAGACACAGTGTTTGCTTTCAGTTTCTTGTTTGCTTTCTCACGTGGAAACATTTGTTCCACATCTCCAGGAATATCTGGGATGGAGTAACGATTATTTTTCTTTTCTGCTATTTTGGGAATATGTGGAACTCCATTCTTCTCCTGTCCTATCCTACTAAGTAGTTCTTTGAATACTGTAAAAATGTAGAAAATATATTCCTTTATTAGAACACATGCTTGTTTAAAACTGTATTTAGAATCAAAGGTAGTTAAAATTCACAGTAAATCAAAGATAATAGTAAAACTTATCAAATTCTCTCTATAGAAATTTTGCTGTACATTAGTGCAATTTAATGATGTGCAGCATGATGACAGTTTTATTCAACTTTTCCAGCTGATGACCACCCGTTTATTTCTAAATAATTATACATCCAACTGTCCCAGAAGTTATGGGTAATGATTGTTATATTAAACTAGATTAGATGGATCAAAAAAGTAAGATGTTATTACAACAGTGATAACTTCATAGCATACACAACCACGAGAGAATTCATAATTTTGAAATGGGAGGCTGAAGGAGTGAAATATACCTTAAATTCCTTCTCACAATACTTTAGTTCTGCCCATCCTAAAAGTGCTCTAGGCCAGGGGTGCCCAACACCCAGTCCGCAGCCCTTCTGCTGGGCCACAGCCAGTTTGGAACCGGACCACAGAAATGGTGGGCAAAACTGCATTTGTGAAAGTGGCGTGCACGTGCATGAAACAATTCCTTCTTCCACCCTCCTGCTGCCATTGCCACCACCTCTGCCAGTTCACCAAGCCTGAAAGGTTGAGACCACTGCTCTAGAGCAAGGGCAGAGGTGGGTTGCTCCCGGATCGGGCAAACCGGTAGTGATGGCAGCAGGAAGCTCCACCCACCCGCCCAGAAACTTCTGCGCATGCGCAGAAGCATTGTGCACAGAGCACGAGTGAACCGGTAGTGCCAGGATTTGAAACCCACCTCTGACCAGGGGTTTCAAACTCAAGACCTGAGGGCTGAATTCCACCCATGGGATGCTTAGGTCTAACCCATGGGGCCAACCTGGACACAGTGAAGGACCCGCCAATGGTGCATCTGCCAGTGAAAATGGGCTAGCGAGCTCCGTTTTTGGCTGTGATGGCTTCCTACAACCCTCTGCCTTCCGAGCTCCGTTTTTGCTGGCAGAGGGTTGCAGGAGGCCATCGAACCCAAAAACAGCTCGCCAGCCTGTTTTCACTGACAGAGTGCTTGGGCCACCAGAGGCACCTCAGACACGAGTGATATTGAGCTAGCCATGCCCACCCTGGCCACATCCACTCTTCCCCCCCACCCCCCGAGGTCAAACACAACTCTGATGTGGCCCTCAATGAAATTGAGATTGATACCCCCTGCTCTAGACAATGATGGAGATGTGCAGTGTATACACGTGAAGTGTATAAACTGTACATCTCTGATAGAGTACATAAAGGAAAAGATATCTCTGAACTCAACTGAAAACATCTGAAAGTAACTCTGAAAGTTAATCATGCTCAAATTACTGCATGCCAGTCCAGCTTAAAAAAAAGTGTGACCCTTATCACAGCAAGCCTATGAATTAGGCTGTTTACATCTTACAGTCCTAACTGCTATGATATTTACCTGTTGTATTGGATTAGAAAGTTCCCCACATTTATTTTATCATTTAATATTCCAATCCCTTTTTTCCAAGGGAGAATTTTTTAAAAAAATCTGCACTTAGGATCTTGGTCAACATCTCTGCAAGATACTCACCAAAAATATTTGTTTTTACAGTGATGGAAAGATGAGTATTGTTTCTCAAGATTTCAGTAGCTTTTGAAAATGTAATGTTCTCAAAGTTTTGCCCATTTACTTCCATTACCTATAGAATAACACAAACAAGTTAAGCCTGTAAGACACCATGCTTCTCAAATAATTTAGTACTTGATAACTTTATTGTTGGTTCAGACTGAACTTGACATTTGATTACAAAATCACATTTTATTCATCTTAAACATCATCAGATTCAGTTCTCTTTTTTTTCCCTTTTTTTCTCAGTACATAAGAAAGAGATCTAATGGTTTGGCTTCACTAAGAAATGAAAGCCACAGTTTAACAAAGTTTTCAACTTATGATTGGAAGGATAACGATGTATTGGGGGGGAGGCATCTGAAACCAATAGAAAATATCTTGGCCAATATATTCAGCTAAATGTGTATGCCTATCTGTGTGTCACTTAACAAAATAGATAAAAAATATAACTGTTAAAATTTAAGCTCACCTGATCACCACGTTTAAGCCCAGCTTCTGCTGCTTTGCTTCCTGAGTCCACTGACTCTACAAAAATACCAAAACCTTTTTCGCTCCCTCCAAGAAGACTGAAGAAAAGTGGTGACTCTCTAGAAGGCTTTTGCAAGGTGACTTGTCTCCACTTTGCTTTTGCGGCACATGCAATGTTTAATAACCTGAGATGTCCTTTCATTTTCTGTAAATGGTCGGACAAGCAAACATGAATGTTCTGTTCTAAACAACATGAAATCCTAATTATGAAGGAGGAACTTATATAACCATTAATCATCGACAGTCATTGAATTTCTCAGATGGGAGATTTGTGAATAGGAGTTTTAAATTTGCAGCGTCAAACTGGAAGCCCACGGGTCGGATGCGTCACACACAGGCCACGCCCACCCCAGCTCCGCAAATGGGAAAAACTTCACAAAACATCACATGACAGCAAC
This sequence comes from Thamnophis sirtalis, assembly GCF_051295495.1. Classification (NCBI taxonomy): domain Eukaryota; kingdom Metazoa; phylum Chordata; class Lepidosauria; order Squamata; family Natricidae; genus Thamnophis; species Thamnophis sirtalis. The sequence continues at coordinate 95,959,139 of NW_028261383.1, forward strand.
GTGATGCCGAGGGTTTGACACCTGTGCTCTAGATTCTTGACAGAAATCCTGTGCACCATGGATATCAATTATGATTAGGCACAACTCTGACTACTCCTACCAATTTCTAACAACAATGTGACAACAATGGAACCCTTAGAAGGAATTATGACACCACGTAGACAGGAGTGTGAGTGCAAACTTAAACTACTTCAGTTAAGAACCAGTTCTCACTGCTCTTTGTCATCCACGTTTATGGATAAATATTCTACCTTATTACAAAGTCTGCATCTCTTTGGGATTGGAAGCCCATAAATAGTGTTGAATACAAATTGAAGACTGAGCCCAGTCTTGCATAATTCCAGCCCCACAGTTCTTGTGGACTGATTTCAAGTTATAAAGTGAGAACTGCTGCTTAGGTGGCTCATAATAGTTTAGAAAAATGATGGTAAACAATTCCACTCCCCTTGGAATATCAAGAACAAAAGCCAGTTTCTTTGAAATTAAACAGCTCTATACAGATTGAAAGATTGGATAAATCTTTCAACACCCAAGGTTAAATGAGCAAATGACCAATTGAAGAAATATTGAGAAGAGTGGAATCCTGTCCAGCCATCCTGTGGTACGCATGGATCACAAGATTTCTACCAAAAACCCATCAGCTCTAAAAAAAAAAAAAATGAAATGAAATGCAGCTTTCTATAGGCATAAAATACCTCATTGTGAATCAGAGACCACAGGGAAGAACAGTCAAATTACTCAGTGTAATGTTCAGATTGTATAGGACTATCCTCCTGATGACCTTGATTCTAGGTTATTTGCCAAAACTGTGATGTAAAAATAAAAGTCCAACAGTTTGGGCTTAAATATATATACTTTCCTGAATGACATTCAAAACACAAATATTAATGATTTGTAGGACAGCCTTCTAAAAATGCTTTGAACAGTTTTTTTATTTTTAAAGAGGTCTTAGAAGATATAAATATAAAATATATACTATATAATAGTTTATATTGGGTCCTACCGCATTTTCCAAATGTTTTTCAAATTCTTCCAAAAATCTTGTCATGGCTGGATCTCCTTCAAAATCATTGAAATGGTTATTCACCCATAGCAGTACAACTCGAGTAACCTAAGAACAAATATAAGTTGACATTTCTATAAAATTCTACTGCTATTTCTAGATAAAACAATGCTTAAACTGTTTATCATTTCATTTTATGAGTTTAAATTACAAATTTAAAAAAAGAGAAAAACCATTAGTACAATACAATACAGTTACACTTAAGAGACCCAAGGATCCATGTAGTTTTAAAAGGATTTGAGAGCAGCCCTACCAGAATTTAAAAATTATAATTTATAACAGGGAAAAAATTAAATACATGAATTAAATATAATAATTTTAAATAAATTATTTCAAATTGAAAATACTGTAGGTTTATGGATGTTTTCTTGCAACTTTGAGACATTTTAAATGCCCAAAACTTCCAAATACTATTATGCTGATAATGAGTTCAAAGGCTACGAAAACAGGAATACATTCTTCCATTTAGCTATACATTACAGTTCAATTATTTCTATACTGGCCATTTCCCAATAACCTTATCAATAGCAAGAAATACCCAGTCACATAAAATGTTAGTCCAGATTTTGAACTGCAGTAACTTTGCATACAAAGTCAACATTATTTATGTCTTTACAATTTCTCAAGTACACCAACTAGTAATGTTTTTTTAAAAAAACTTTTTTATACATAGAGAGTGTCCATCTGAAGTAAATGAAGGAGCATGAACTACTTTTTTTCTGTCCGGGAATTACATAGCCTATTACAAAGATCAGAAGGAAATCCTACCAGTCTTTATTATTCATTGCTTGTTTTTTTGACAATGTAAAATATGTCCACTTTGAATGTACATGTTTTTTAAAACAACTCGAACCTTCCTTTGGCAAAAGCTAACTAGATTGAAGTATGTTTATTTAAATTAATAACTAGAATAAGCTTAATTTGGGATGCTACTTTTTGATAGCATAGCATGAATAATTGCATAGAATTTGTTCCTGTTAAAATCTCTCAATATACTTCAGAGAAGATAAAACACATCCAATAAGGTACAGCAAAAAATTCAACTAGTTTTCATCAGTAGAAGTAACATTTATTTCAAACATGTGACAATTAGAAACACCAAATCAGTAATGTTTAATTTAGGAACCAACCTTGTCCCTGAGACTGTCAACCTGAAACCACTCTAAAAGTTTTTCTCCAACTTCCAGAGGGCTTGACAAAAATGTTCTGAATGTTAATAAAAAGTCTTCAATGTAAGTTGGATCCACAATAGAGTGCTCTTCTATTAAATGCATAATGAGGCGTTCAGGTGTAGCCTTAAAAACAAAGAGATTGCAGTGAATCTCCTGACAATTTAATTTTGTAGTATTATCAACCATGATATAATAAGAGATAGCGACACATAAATTCAATTCCTAAATGTCATAAACTTTTATGCTAAAACATTTGCCCACCTATCCTCCAAATTTTTCATATTAAAATCCTTCCTTATAAATATTTGCTATCCCTTGTTATTATTTCATGATAAACAATTATTTTCTCACCCATACACTTAAATGGGATAACTACCATTCTAATTTCTGATGCATCACTAATGCATTTCTAACCTAGCTACAATTATTTTTTAACAGCTGGGCCTGAGAAGCAATATGTGGCAGTTTCTTAGCCCAACACTCACTGTAAGGAGAAAGATAGATATGATAATCTAAATTGAAAGTTTGGAGAGATCAGAACAGAAAACCTATATTATCTTCCTTTTTGGGAAAAGAAATATACTTGCTGTTATTTGTCAGGTGCCCATGTAACTATAGGGATGTCTTATTTAACATCAGTAAAATACTAGAATCTTAGCCAAAGACCAGGTCAATATAATAAGCTATAATAACTCATTCTATTCATAAATCTTACTAATAAATACTACAAATAAACATTTAACTGTACAAATTTTCTAGATATTTATTTAGCATTATAATTCATACCATTTCTACATATTCAAATACTAAATTCCTTTTATATATCTATGAATCAAAGAATTCCTTTGTCAGGCTAGTGTAGGCAACTCCAAAATTGCTTGTCCTTGGAGACTTCAATTTATTACCTTGTCATGTTGAGTTACAGTCATGTCAGGAATTTATGGGCTCTATGGTAATACGGATTGTCCTAAACAATAGAAGGCTGAATGCATTACTGGAGGTCATACATTGCATTTTAGTCTTAGGGCAATTGCAATGTGATCTGGTTTTGAAGATATTACCATTAGTCTACTGATCATTTTTCAGCTGCTTTTGATAGAATCAACTATGGTATCCTTTTGAACTTGCTGTGGAGTTTAAGTTTGAGGGACATGGCAGCCAGTCTCAATCACTGTTGATAAGAGGGGAAGTGACTGGGGCCAAAGACCCTCACTAACGAAGTGCAATACATCTCAATGCTCTTGCCTCTTTTTTACATGAAACTACCGGGTGATCCAGAGTTAGATATTAGGTGGCTATATAAATGTTTTAAATAAAGAAGTAAATCACCCATTGGTTTATATCCATTGGTTTGCTTTAGATATTGATTCTAGTCCAAGCAGGTGATGCCATTGAAGCTTGTCCCCAATGTCTGGAGACTGTGTGAGTCTTGAAGCAAACAGATTAAGACTCTATCCTGACAAGACTATAAGGCTGTCGATATTTGAGTCCCCTTACATACGATAATTTTCTATCTTTGTTCTTGGATGGGATTGCATTTCCCCATTCAAGACTGCTGGAACTCATCCTGGACTCGCATCTCAAATGACAACAGTGGCCAAAGGGCTTTTGAGCATGTACATCTAGTGCACTAGTTGCACTCTTTCCTGGAATGGAGACCCTTCAAATAGTCATCATAGTCACCTCATGGACCATTGTAATGCACTTTCTATGGGTCTTCTCTTGAAAACTTCTAGGAAGTTCAAGCTAGACCAGAATGCAGGAGTACAGATAATGGTGGGCATACTTCAGTATGCCTATGTGACCCCCCACTGCTCTATAAAGCTGCTCTGGTTAACTGTAAGCTTATGCATACAATTCAAGGGACTGGTTATCTTCTATAAAGCCCTTAATGGCATAGGGCCAGGTGGTTTAGCTGATAAACCACCTACCATATCTCCTGATAAACCACCTATCTGATAAACCACCTACCATATCTCCTGCAAACTGCTGATATTGGGGCACAGTGCATCAGGGGTTCTATTAATCAAGCAGTGTCATGTAGGGGAAATCAAGAAATGTGCCTTCTCTATTGTGTACCTGCCTCTAGAATAATATCCTCCAAGAAATTTGGATAGCTCCCACTCTAATGATATTCGGGAAACTATTAAAGACTGACTGTTCACACAGGTGGTGGATGGAGCACCTGTTGTGTGATTTTTGTTGTTGTTGTTGTTTAAATGTCTGTCTTAGGCCACTTATATATCTTTTTCTTTCGGTATTATTTTTATTTTTTTTAATTCTAAACTCAAGAGTTATTAAATGTTTAGCAGCCTTTAAATAAATAAAATCCAGCAATATAGTTCTTTGAGTTCTTTAATAATCCTTTATGATAAGAAACAAGATTTATCCTGAAAACCAATCCTATGATATTCATAAAAGCTGGAGATTTATGAATCCTTAGTAAGATATCGGTTTTTTTGTTACCTTAATGACAATGTGTCCTTTTCTGGTTCCACTGCGGTCTAATTCTCTATGCTCCTTCACCATAACAATTTCTCCTTCTTCCTCCACTTTATGTGTATTTTTTTCAACATGGTTTAATATACGCCAGTAGTCTTGCTGGGCTATACATACAAACTGTTCCAAAACAAGAAGGACATTTTTTTTAAAAAACAGCAATATCATGTAAAAATCTATTGCCAAAAATTCTTTTAATACAATAAATAAAAATCAAGTCATTTCCAGCTTATTTCTTAAAGATAACTATGTGTTAAGTTCAATCACAAATAATACATTCAATAGAACAGACCTTATTGAGAACTGGATTTTTAAAAAGAAAATGGTCCTATTCACATTTCAGTGGAAAACAGCTGTCAATTAACCAAAGATTAAATAATAAATAGTTGTTACTTGAAAAAGTAGTGTTATGAGTAAAAACATTATAAATGAAAGTTATGTTTCTAGAATCTATTTATACTATAAAACTCTCCTGTCTTTCTGTTTGTAACTTTCAATTAGCCAAAATGAACATATAGAAGAACAATTTTCTAAATCAATGTAACTTAAATGGGCTAACTTAATATGTTTTCAAATTCTGGACCATGACTCCCGTGGAATTGAAATTTCAACTATCCTTACAAAAGTTGTATTTGCAGTGGGTCGTGGGTTGTCTAATAAGTGCTACATCCAGCATCAGGTAAATGGATTTCTAGTTACAGAAAATTAGGAATGGACAAGAAAGCATCAGAAATTTGACTGTTATTAGGCCTGTCACAGTTGGATAAATTCTTGATTATTTTAAAGGATATTATATTATGAGTGTTTATAACAAGCTTCACAAAGTTAAAGTATTTTACTCTTATATCATCTATCTTACCTGGCAATCATCTACTTTGGTCCTAACCACACCATTCATGTGTTGCTTTTCCAGAGATGGGGTAATTCCAAAACTATTTCCCATACAAAGACTTTCTGTTTTCCCATCAGGATAGCTAATTTCCACAGTGCCATTTAAAATAACATACCAAGAGTCAAGCTAAAATTTTAAAAAAATGAAATCTCAGTTATCTTGCTATGAATCAAAAATTCTCATTCAACAGGTAAACATGAGATTTGATACAAGTCCAGTTTATACTGCAATAGTGACATGACAATTCAAGAAACAATAAATATATTAAATTCAGAGTTATGATAATGATCATTGCCTTTATTACACAAAACAATTAGAAATCAATGAACACTTAAGAATTTCTGTCGATTACCACATTCTACAAAATCTTATCTTGTGGTAAACAGCCTGTTCTTGTATGACACCTAATCCCACTGATAATTGCAAATGGATAATTGACATATTATTGTGGTTAGGTAGAAAATATATAGCAGAAGGATATGAGAAACTAAACATAAGGTTTATAAATATGAATTTATTTTTTCCAGAGTAAGTATACATAAAATATAAAGTACATAAAATTAAAAAGTATAACAACAGTATCCAAATACATGTTAATAGAGTCTACTTGTACAGTGGTATAAGAGTATTTGTGAATTTGAGAACTATGGAATCTAAATATTCACCACAACAATGCCAAGAGTATATAGCTTTGCTATCCTCATGGATATTTTAATATGCTTGTCAGCCAAAAAAGAATATCTCCACCTGATCTGACTCATTAGGGAATACTAACATTGAGAACTTCTCATTATATATGTAATAATGCCAAAGTATTGTAAGTTTCAGTAAACATTATTCAAATGGTCATCCTATTTGCTCAATAGAGAAACTTAAAAATATATGTATCTCATGTATAATGCAGTAACATTTCTATGGCAACATGCCCTACTTACTTCTTGCCCATCTTCAAGGATGATGGCTCCTGCTTGCTCTACTACTTCAAATATCATGACTGAACAAAGTTCTCTTCTTACTGACATAGTCATGTTTGCAAATGCTGGAAGCTGATGCATAAATTCCAATAATTGTTCTAGACGAACAAAAGTTTCATGTTAAATGTAAATGATATACTTTAAAAGGTAAAACTATCATGTACATTGTCAAATGTTATTTAATTTTCAGAACAAGACTAAATTTTTATCTCTATCATCCATCAACTCAAGATAATTAACATAGGTAACTTCACTGACTTGAATTCAATGCTGGCTTTTTACATTGAAAATGTACTTTAATCATATGGAAAGGTTATTATGTACTACAGGTTACATTGAGGGAGAGAGGGAGGAAGAGATTAAATGCATAAAAACAAGACCTACTATTAAGCAAAAAAAGTTGTAACTACCATTTTCTGACATTAGCATTTATTTGTATGCATGCATGCATGTATGTATCGATTTAAAAAGACTTACACAGCCGCCCATCTAATATCCAATAAAACTGAGCAGCAAACAAGGACACAATAAAACATAAAAACAATTCTCAGCAGTCCAAAACAAATTCCTCCACCACTGAGCATTCACATTTACTAGGCTCTAATCGCACACTACCCCGTCAGTCCTTGGGGAGAAAAGCCAACTTTCTAAGGCTTTCCAGAAAGCCAGAAACATTGAAGAAGGGTGTTTCATAGGACAGAAACAGCTACAGAGAAGGTTCATTTCCTAGTCCCATCAGATGACAACATTTAATGGAAGTGTCCTGGAGTATGACCACTCTATCCTATCTGGCAGAACAGATACCCTTAGAGAGAGGTATTTTACAAATAACCTGGTCCTATACCATTCAGGGCTTTAAAGAATTATCTTTAAACCAGCATCATGAATCTTCATCTAGAAAGAAACTGGGTTCTAGTGCAGCTTATAAGCAATGGCATATAATGCAGGCATAGTGCCTAGATCTGCAGATGCCACTGCATTCCAAGCCCAATTGTAACTTCACGATCGTATTTAAGGGCAGGCCTGTGTATTGAGTGTTGCAGTAATCCGATCAGGAAGTGATCAAAGTGTAGACAACAGTGAGCAGAGCTTCCAGGTTGAATTGGTGCTCAAGATAAATTTGTCCATCTAGGGGTGCTTTCCATTCATCTCCCACAGCACTTCCATTAAACAGAATGCTATACAGGATCCACAGTCACAGAGATTCTGCATAGCATGATCCAATCACAGCCCTTGTCACTTGCCTATCTCAAGCAGCAACCTGGATTTCAGCTGGATAGTATGTCACAACCTTGGAAAATTTCCAAGTTCCTTCTACAACCCAATTGTGGTGGGATGATTGAATACGACCCATCGCCCTACTATAGGGGATAACTACTCAGAACTCCAGATACAAGAAAATGTGAGTCCACCATAGTTGCCAAGATGATCATGAACTCCAAAGCCATCTCTGACTCAGGTCTGGAGAAGACAGATAGAAATCCTCCATAAACAAAAGCCTGGAGAAATCTATCCCGAAATTGGCCAAAAAATTGAGAAATTTGAGTAGGGAGGAAGATAAGCAAGCAGCAGTCTCAAGTGATCCCTATAACCCAATTTAATTAACAGAGAGTCCCAGATCTGGCTATGTCTGTGGTAGTACCTCTAAAGCCCACCAGGGCCCCTAAATGACAACAGCCACATTTCATCCGCTTGCAGGTGATGCAAAACCCTAAATCTAGGAAGATACATTTGTGAGAGAAAACAGCACTTCCCATACTCAATCAGGTTTAAATGATACATGCCAGGCCTTTGGTCCATAATCAAGTCATCAGTGAGATGAACTTTATTACGAAGAAAGCTAAGGTTAAATAGCAACTGTCAGAATCCAGAGCTCCTAAATCTTCAGGAACCAGATCTTGGGACTACATACAAGAGACTAGAATGTAGAATTGGTCTCAAACCCTCGTCACTTTCCTTAGGCATGAGTCCCACCATACCTTCAGGGTCCTATCATGAGTGCATTGTTCCCCCTGCTCTCTTTCTCCTACATAATTTATTTTCTTCCCCATGCCATTCCACTCCCAAGTTGAGGGTATCTATCTATCCAACGATCCATCAACAAATGGGGTAGCTCCAAGCAGACTGCCGGAGCTTCTGTAATACACATTTTGGACAACTCTTTTCTACCACATCATCCAACCACTACACTTCACTGTTTTCTCCCTAACCCTTCAGCCACTCTGCTGTGACTCAGGCCAGAATCAACTTTCAGATCTCAGCTAAACTATTAACAATAACAAAACATATCTTAAGTCTTTGGTTCATCCCACTTTTTTTCCCTTCCTACACAGTTGTATGTTTACAGTCTCTTTAGTTGGCTGATGCCTATTGCTACAAGCATGATATCCTTTAACTTTTATAATGATTACTAATTGGATAATTCATTACTGCATCTCTATGTATTAATTGTAATAGCTTGTACAACAATATAACATATTTATTTATGGAGGTAATATTTTTATTTCTCACCAATATCATCATCTGTTTTGTCAGCAGGTTCTTTTTCAAGACACTCTCGAACAACATCTCGCCCTAGCAGAGGATCAGATGTTCTATCAATGTCTTCATCTTCTTCTTCATCATCTTCAGAATCTACAGGCGCTTCTGGGAGGCCAGTTAAATCTACATCTCCCATCTCACTTTCTGTAGCCTAAACATACAAGCAATAAATGATATTTAAGTTTCTGAAAGTTAAACATTTATGCATGTGAAGCTGGCTAATTGTTTTTCTTTTATTTCCCAAGGCAATAAATCCTATGATCCATCTGCCAAACCACTCTTTGGGAAATCAAGTAAAACCCATTACCATTAGTTAAACAAATACCAACACAAGCAGTTATGAACCTGTATCTTACTATGGATATCTGAATAACTTGCTGGATTCTAGATTACTGTTTAACTCTCAAATCAAATAGTTAACTGAGAATTATCTGTATCAGATTTAAAGTTAAGTATGTCATAAGATGTGAATAAATTCAAATCCAAATCCCAACTTTATCTATATTTAATAGAGCCAACTAATTCTCAATTTGAAAAGTTCCAGATTGCTTTTTATTAAAGGAAAACAATATTTTCCTTCATAAAATTCTTCACAATCTATCAAAGCCTCAATTAGTTTAATTCCTATTTGGCTAACATCTAAAATAGGAATAAGAGGGATCAAATGATGACAACTTAAAAATTAGGAGCTTTATTTAGCATTTCTACAATTTTTCAATGCAAGAGGATTTTTGTTTTGTTTTGTTTTTTAAAATACCAATTTATTCTTTAGAGAAAAAGCAGGATTTTTTTGTTCTTAATACTGTATCCAAGAATTTTCTAACCATAAATTATTTGAGGCATTAATAAGAGTTACAAGAGGGATCGGCCAATGTTTCTGACTACATAGCACGAATTAGGAAAAAATGTAAATATTTTAATTGTCTTCTTCTCTTATTTCACTACTCTAATACCTTCTAACCACAAAATAAAACTTGGCTGATCTGAAAAGGCACAGAGGAAAGAATTACATAATTTAACTGGGAGGAAAAGATAAATGCCAATGTTCAGTTTTCTCTGGGGGAAAATGTTAATATTTCTGGAAGAAGGAAACCTTATGTATTAGAGTAAGGTAGTCTAATATTCTTAATGGGTTCAGAAGAAAATAACATCATAACTAGAAAAAATAAACAAGTATTCCTGGAATATTGAGGTCTACGTTTGAAAACATTTAAGACCATGATACTGCAGAAGCTAAGGAGCTTTGCATAAAAGAAATATTACATAAAGTCATATTTAAGAAAAAATATTAATATGACCTATAAATAGTATTTGCTGGACAGATTACATAGAATAATATAAAAAACATCCAAATTTGTCCATAATTAATATCTTCCGTACATGCTAGTGAAGGCCTAGCTACATTGCCAAGAAACTCTGGTTTGATCAGGATTAACAAGTTTTAAAATTTATACAGCAAGCAATTGTTCCCTTGCCAGAAGTTAGTTAAATACCCATAAAATTTATCCCTACCCCTCTGTTCAATGTTGTCATAGATGGTCTCTTTAACCCCTCTTTCAAACCAGCGGTCCTCTCTGTTCAAAATGTGGACTTTGCTGTCTTCAAAAGAGGTCTCTGTCTTTTAAATGTGGATGGTCTGCTGAATCTTGTCCTGGTGGGTTTGTTCTCCTATGTTGTGCCATGAGTTTAAAAAGTGGTTGTTTTGTTTCCCCAATATACAGATCTGCACATGTCTCACTGCATTGTACTTCATATACCACATTGTGCAGCTCTGTACATTGGCGAAACAAAACAACCACTTCAAATTGATTCAAAATTCAAATTGAACAGCCCTCTCTCAACAGAGGGAAAGAGAGATGCATGACATCATCTATCTCCAGTCTACAACATGGTGCTTTCAGCAGTTCCAGAATGCTCCACCCCTATTTGCACTACTCAAGTGATCGTAAGGACACAGATAAACCTCCAAATGGCCTCTACGACTATCTAAAAGAATGCAAATGACCAGCTGTCTGAAAGGAATATAAATCCTTCCATTCCCCACCATCCACTCAGAGCAGAAAAAGCTTCTTGGATGAGAAAAGTCTTCAAAGAAAAAAGAAGAAAGTCCAGTTGCCTCTTGAAAAAGTATCTTCAGGACAACCATGATCTGGATGACTGAGAATCTCCATAGATATGATGATGAATAATATTACCCAGCACTTCATGTAGATATTTTAAACTGGAGCCAAGAGAGCACCAAACCCTGAAGAAAACCACGAAGTAGGGATCAAGGATAGGATGTCTCACTATGATCAATTGGAACCAGTTCAAAGGAAGAGGAGAGCCAGCACAATATATTGACACTCACCTCCAATTACTTCAGCTGATCTAGAAAGTCACTATGGTCAATAGGCTGCCAAGGGATCAAGAAAAGCCAGGTGCACTACTCTACATCCAGCTTACTCCAAGGGTTGCACAAAAGGGTGACAAGTGCTGTCTCTGCCCCACATTTAGGTCAGTATCACATCGCACAATTTCTAATATATAAATATACACATGAATATGTTCTATGTTATATTTATTGGCTTAAAATGAGCCTTTAATTCTATTCCAAGGGACAGATTCTGATGGAAGTTATCCCTCATATTTATTGATCACAATTTTATTTATATAACAACTTGTTCCAATAAATATGAATAAGCTTACACTATGCAGTGCAGTCATGTCATGATTTATCATTTTTAAAGTATACATCATCCAAGGATCAGATTGCAATACAAACAAACAACGTGTCTTCAGAGTCAGTACAGAAGTAGAAATATTACATCTCTGCTGTGGTACATTACCAACTTCACTTAACGCAATGGCTTAAAGATAATTTGGGAGAGGTCCATTCAAAATTAGGATGTTGTGTACCTCACTTGATGGCAATGGTGGTGAAATAGCAAAGCACTGCTAGCAACATTTTTATGATTTATTCCTCAGATACAAGTATAATATCCAATTTCATAGAGATTTGGGAGGAAGGTAATCCATGCAAAAATTAAAAGGAACATAAGTCAGATTTGTTTAACAACTGCCTCATACAATGACTGTTTGCAATTATGCCAATGATGAAAAAATAACTGCACCAATCCTCACATTTATATCTATAAAGCAAAGAAATACTGAAGATCATAAAGTGAAATGGTATAGTTGCCATTTCACTTTAGTTTGACTAAAGTCAACAGCCAACTTACCAGTCCCAATTATGGTTACATATTAAAATATTCCAAACCTCTACTTTTTATAGCATTATATTACTGTTTTCTGATATTTAATATTGGGGGGCTAATTTTGTGAACCAATAAACGGTTATAGCAGCAAATTTAACAACTTGTGGCACAATGGATTCATGAGTCCACACTTCTAATTAATATGTATATATTGGATATTGATTATGTCAAAAATCTATTGTTTTTCTATTAGTTTATGACCTCTGATCATAATAAAAAGGTAAAGGTTCCCCTTGCATATATGTGCTAGTCGTTCCCGACTCTAGTGGATGGTGCTCATCTCCATTTCAAAGCCGAAGAGCCAGCGCTGTCTGAAGACGTCTCCGTGGTCATGTGGCCAGCATGACTAAACACCAAAGGTGCACGGAACACTGTTACCTTTCCACCAAAGTGGTTCCTATCTTTCTACTTGCATTTTTATATGCTTTCGAACTGCTAGGTTGGCAGAAGCTGGGACAAGTAACGGGAGCTCCCTTAATGTTACGTGGGATTTGAATCACTCTACTGCCAACCTTTCTGATTGACAAGCTCAGTGTCTTAGCCACTGAGCCACTGCGTTCCTTTCCTGATCATAATAAAACACCTCAATTTCATGATTTCATGTTTCCATTGGATGAGAATTCCCAGGTGGGATTCCCAGAATTCTGGTATCCCCAGAATTACCACCTTTAAAATTCTCAACAAAAACAGGAAATTTCAGTCACAGCATTAATCTCGTTACGGAAGGCAGATGTTATAAGGCAATGATGAAAATTATATCCAAATTATTTAAGCAAAGACTAAAAACAAAGCAAAATTATTATATTGCTTTTTAGAAGCAGAGAATGGAAAGTACACACGTCTTCCTAAACTTAGTATTTTTTTCATCTGAACGCCTCAGAGCATTCAGTAGATTTTCCTCCCAGTCTGTAAAAATTAAAATTCGTGTGCCTTGTGAAACATACCCAAAAAGCAAAAGAGAATATAAGGGAAAGATTAAGCATCCCTCTGCCTGCTTCTTCATTTAAATCAGATACCCAAATTTAAAATTCATATACCAATGATAAGATTCTTCATAATAAAAATACTAGAAGGATCATCTTGTGACACAGACATTTAGAAAGGATTAGTGAGATTTTCACATCCACAGCTGGAAGTAATTTGCTAATAAATTTAATTAAGGTGCAAATCTCATATCTCAAATCTCATACAATAAAATGATTATAAACTAGCAGCCCAAGTTATGAATTAAAAATTTATGTCCCATCCATTTCAATTGAAAACTTAAGCACATAACTGTATATAAATCTGTCCAGTGGAAATCCATGAAACTAAACATGCTTAAACATCTACTGGATTGTGCCCAAAATAATTATAGAAATATAAACATAACATAGAAAAGACAAACGATCTCTGTTGAATACAGATTTATATTGCAATCTATGTAGGCAGATTGGGTGCAGATATATGCATATGTAAGCAATGCATGCATTGGGCTTCTGCCTTAAGATATTATTGCACCAGCCTTAATAAAGTCTTTAAATTAAAAAAAAGTAAGGCTGAGTATATGTAAACTAACTCCAAATGTTAATTTGACTAACTGTGGGTGAACAGATTTATTTAAGGTATTTTAATGCCACCCAACTTCAAAGAGGTCCAAGCTGATTTGGCATTTTTCATTTACCATATGAATGTTTATAGGTTATTAAGTAATATACAAGCAGATATTGGTTGAAGCATCTAACAGTTTAATAAGGTGAAGCACATAGCCTGTGAAGAATTTATTCACATGCATAAACCTGCTGTTTAAAAACTTTTTCAATATAGAAGTTTTTCTGCAATCTGACCATTACCACCACTACCATTATCAGCATTGCTGATTTAGTCTGATAAAGGAACTAGTAACTTACTTCACAGATAGTAACTACAGTAAAAGAAGCTATTGTTTCACACATCTCGTGCCATCACATTGTCATTTTAAAAGATTTTTTTTTCAATTCACACAAAAGGAAAAAAAACAACCAAAAGTGACAAGGAATACTTGAAATTGACTTTTACCAACCAAAGGAATGCAATGGGAAAGAATAGAATAAAATAGAATAGAATAGAATAGAATAGAATAGAATAGAATAGAATAGAATACTTTATTGGCCAAGTGTGACTGGACACACAAGGAATCTGTCTTCAGTGCATAAGCTCTCAGTGTATATAAAAGATAAAAGTGATAAATCATGATCATAGTCATCATAAATACATTCATCATGAATCATAAGAGACAACACTTAGTGATTGTCATAGGATACTACACATTAGCCTGTGAAGCTCAGTATTACATCTACTGTCTGGCACTGATGTACAATCTGCGGTTTTCGAGATGTGTTAAAAGTTCATTTTCTGTAATCAATATACCCAATTGTGCATTAAAATACAATTGTATATATTCCTACTCTGTGATTTCCTTCTGTTTAAGAGATACAAGAAATAAAATTTAGTATTCCTCTACATGGTATGAGCAATATTCTATCAATGAGCTATATATGTTCCTAAATAAAATTTTGTTTTGTTTTGCCTATAGTTTATGTTCTAGTCTTACCACCTCTCCCCCAGCAGCATGGACAGAAGGAGTTTGCTGAATTGGGGATAGGAAACCAAATATAAATCAAATGAATCTTGGTTGGATTAACCAAATTCCTAAGCCTGAGTTAACAAACATAGTTGTGTCCACACATTATTTTACTACACCACTCTATTTTGGCTTAGTCAAGCTTGTTCCTAATAGTCAACTGACTAAAGAATTCCAGCTACTTCATCTTAACAGATTCAAATCTTTAGCAATTATAGTATTACACATTTTTAAACATCTATTTTCTTTAATATCCTTATCTTTCCTTGTTATAATGCAAACAGCATATGCATTACTAAATTGTCAGCACTAATGGATCAATAAAATCTTCTCCATTTAAACTATTTCCTCAATAATTCCATGGTAAAAACTTGTGAGATTAACTTTTCAGTTAAAATTACTTGCAAAAACAAAAGGTAACATCATCAATCAGTGCTCTTGTGTGGACAGTTTGTTTACATATAGTAACTTGCCCTGCCACTTTTTGAGGGAAGTGTATTTTTCTCCTTGGTAATATTCCTTGATTAGGCTATTGTTTTCTGATTGACTGATTGATAATTGATTGCTTGGTGTTAATCCCTGCTTGTCATTGTGTTGGCTATAGGAGAGAAGTCACATTTAACAAAAAAAACCCAATGCTACACTTTCTCTATTCTGTGAAATAAAATAAAAAATAAAAGAGCTTTAAATTTACCTGATAGATGTCTGATAAACTGCTGCTCCCAGAATCACTGGCAATGCTGCAGCCAGACTGACTTGAAGGGACATGTGTCACCTGTGGATGTTGATTATCTGTGAGATGCATCTTGGTAAGGTCTGCTGGAAGCTGGAAAGAGGGGGAAAGAGGGGGGCAGTATTAAATAGAGTTGCAAATTCAACCAATTAATATTCTCTCTGGAAATAATTTGACAGTATTTTTTTAAAAAAATAGGTAAACAACTTATTCTCCTTCAAAGTAGAAAGTATCTTTTCAGTGAGAATCATCAAGTGAAAGTAGAATTGCAATTGAATCTGAGTGAATGCAAAACACCTTACTAAATGGAGAAGTTCACTTTCTCATTAACTCAGATATTCTTTTGTCTTGTCCTTTTTTTAAAGTTTGCTAAGACTTGTGGCTCTTTCCAAAATTGATACTGGACACAAATTAATTTGTAAACTACTTTTAGAAAATAAGGAGGTGATGAAACAGTATAAGACACACATTTTCCCCCCCAAATTTTTTTGGGATTTGGATTTATTGATTTATATGCCGCCCTTCTCGATCCCTAGGCCTCTCTAGCCCCCAGGAGCACTTTGCAAGCTTCCCAATGCCTCTACATATCCATTTTTGCAAAGGGCGGCAGGGTTTTGGTAGGCAGAAAATGCTGTATTCAGTGTAAAAGAAGCACACCCTCTTTTTTTGGGGGGGAAGGTGCGTCTTATACTCCAAAAAATACGGTAAGCTCTGACAAACTGTGTATTTCTCTCAATGGTTACCACAAAAATATTTAATTTAATTATTATTTCTATTTTATGTATTTCATTTATATGTATACAATATATACATTTGTATAGTTTACATGTATTAATATTAAAAGCTTGAATATTTTAATATTGATAAATTTTACATGTACAGATTAAATTTTATTTTAGTTTTATTTTCACTATTTGCTTTTATTTTGAGCTTTAGCCAGATAATGTGAACTGACTATGCCCCATTGTCTACTGCAAAGTAGATTGATTAGAGTAATTAGACAAATACTTTCAATCAGCTCCCTCACTAATGGCCCAAATACTGATGTTTAATATATTTATGTCTACAGAACGGATGCTACAAATGGACCTCTAGAACTTGATATGAAAGTGATCCTTAGAAGCTTCAGCCTCAGTTTTAAATAATTGCTAATACAAACCCTTAAATGTGTTGGCAGTATATTTTGATATTGAAATTCTTAAATAATTGCTCAGAATAAAAATTGTTTATAGGAACTGTTGGTTCTAGCTTATATAAGTAAAAAAGTCATAGATTTTAAAAATGAATTTACAAATGTGATCATTACTACAATAATGGTTTACTTTTTATATTTTAAAAAACAAAAATTTAATACACATTGGGTAGAAAGATATTTAGGAGTGCATTAGTCGCAACAAGCACCAAGCTTCCTTTTGTTGGGCTACTTATCTTACTTAAAAGTATTGTATGTATTGAGGTATTTCATTTGCTTTAATCTGTTCAGTAGACAAAATGGATGTTGAATTCATAGCTCTTCAACCCTCTTGGCTACTATTGGAAGTAACAGAAGCTGTTCAACATCCTCTATAATCACAGATTCCAGTACACACACACACACACACACACACACACACACACACACACACACACACACACACACACACACCTGCTTAAGCAAAAATTATTTTCAAAAGATCGTTCCCAGAAAATACATCATCATTTGAAGTCAAGCCAAAGTGTGGAATAATCTTTAAAATGCTCTTTTGCAAAGCATTTTGCTTTCTAAAAGCAACATTTATGAAAGTTTGCAATTGTACTCTCATTTTCACAGCAGCCTAATAGCATATTGTCATATATATCAGTAAAATATCAACTATGAGGTGGAAGATAGCAAAGTGGTAGACAGTTTCTGCTTTTCAGGATTAACGTTCAAGAGTAAAGAAACAGTTAAGAAGCCATAGATTAGCATTTGGTAGAGTCTTGGAAAAAAATATTCAGATACCATGAAGTATCTATATCTACAAAAATCAGAATGGTGGAAACGATGTTCCTTCTGACCCAAGTGAAAGTTGGGTTTTATAAAAAGCAGTATAGGAAGAGTATTAATGCTGTTCAAGTGTTGTAGACGACTCTTGAGAATACCATGGATGCCAACAAATATATGGATAATTAAACAAACTATATTTCTAACCAGAAGTCTAACTCAAATTGTCTTATTTTGAGTACCTTATGTGAAGACCTAGCTATCTGGAGGAGATTCTAATGCTGGCAAATGTGGAAGGAAGAAAACATTACATCACCAGTAGACCTGAAAGGCCAAGTTAGGGACAGACTGTCATGAAGAAAATCTATCTTTATGGTCTCTAAGAATTGATAACTACTTGATGGCATATAATCAAAATTATTAAAACCATTATTATATCCTTAAGACAATATATACAGGAGAGGTCATCTCAATTTTGAAATACTATATTTCCCATATTTCTATATAACATTAAAATATCTGATTCAGATAGACTGTTCTGCATGATAGCTATTAAAATTTGTATTTTAAGACACGCATTAGTGCCTCTACCTGAAATGAGGTAGTAAAAAACTTCTTTTCCAGTGAAAAGATTTCAAATGCATTCTTTTTTAACTTTTTTTAAAAAAGAAAATTGAACTCAGACCAAAAATCTCTAAATCAGTATTTTCCAGAATACTTCTGCTAAGGAACAACAGATGCTAATTAGTGAAATTGTTCCAAGGACATTAGGAAGTTTCCAAATTTGGATAGTAAAAGTAAAATCAGTTTCCAACAGATTGGGCAGAATGTCAGCCTGCTTAAAATAACAAGCAAGCAAGCTGGGGGTTGGAAGGTGATCATTTCCCTGACTGAGAATTGGATTGCAGATTGTCATCAGATTATTATCTGAGATGCATTGATATGACTTCTTTAGGGAACCACAAAGTCAAGTCTCAACCATAATACCTTGTATAACAACCTAAATACCTAGTACAACAACCTAATTATTCTATTTGAATGTACCTAAATACCAAATACTAGCTCATATAATTATTGTGGGAAATCATGCAGGATGCAGGAACAAATGAGTTAATAATTCTAGCGTAGTGAAAGTTACTACACATATCTTAGCATTAAGTAAACATATGATGGTCCATCAAAACTGCTTTTACAATAGTTCACAATGTAAAAATAAAAATAACTTAATATCAGTATCTAAAATTATACGCCCAACTATAGATGTGTTTGTTTTGAAAGTTAGACTCCTGGTTATTTTAATGAGATAAATGCCTATTACATCTGAGAGGGAATAACATTTTAATTAGATGTTTAGGAGTAACAATTCCTTCTAGAAGAATTTTTAGGTTAAAATTCCTGAATTTTGCCCACAAAATTGATATTACTTTTAAACTATCCATTTACTTTACAAATATTTTATTTCTAGCTGTTCTAGTATCTCATCCCAACGTAAATTTCAGTCTCTATTTTCTATATTTATTTCACATATGCTGAACTACCTGCGTAGTGAACTATACTTATACTTAAGATAGACATGACGCTAATCATTTTTTTTAAATGCAAGAGATTTGCCTCTCAAGGCCAGATCGTTACCTGGTTTTAAAATTCTTCTTATAAGTATTCTTCTGACATAGTGTTATTTGTTCAACTGTCTGAAAAAGTTTCTTTCATATGTATATTCTATTCCCTCCCTTCCAGTGATATGGATCTATATATAAAAATGTGAAAACACTCACACAGGAATCACGAAATCTCCAGAACTGTAAAGCCTACAAACTTGAAATTTGGCACAAATGTTCCCCTTGGCTTCTTGGTGCTTTAGTAACAAAGGATTTTTCAAAATGACCATCAGAGCATTAGTATTTTGTATATTATTATTAACATGCTCTGATGCTAAGGACTTAGACATTCTACTCACCTTCCCAACCTGAAAACTTGGATGTAGGCGTGGCTAGCGTGTGACTCATCTGGCCTGCTGGCTGGGAGTTTGGAGAGGAGCTGAGGGAGAGAAGGTGATAAGATAGATGGGGCTTCTCTGGGGCAGGCCTAAGGGAGAGAAGGTGATAGGAGAGAAGAGGCTTCTGTGGGACAAGCCTGAGGGAGAAAAGGTGATAAGAGAGGTGGGGCTTCTGTGAGGCAAACCTGAGGGAGAGAAGCTGATAGAAGAGAAGAGGCTTCTGTGGGGCAAGCCTGAGGGACAAAAGGGGATAGGATAAGGGAGGATTCTATGGAACAAGGCTGAGGGAGAGAAGGGGATAGGATACAGGAGGCTTCTATGGGGCAAGGCTGAGAGAAAGAAGGGGAGAGGAGAGGTCGATGGTAACAACTCAGTAATTTTCAAGCTGGAAGTGTCAATTTATCAAGCCCGATCACATAGTTTTGTAGCGGATGTTAGGAATATAATCCTAACGGTTGGGTTGGCAATATATAAATCATATAACAATGTTGTACCTGTTTCTTTAAATCATACTGTAAAATGTGATTGGTTGCTGTTTTTCCTCAATCAGCCATAAGAGGGAGCCAGAACGACTGTTAGTTCTCTCTCTTTGTTTGTTAGATGCTGGGCTGATCTGGAGGTGCTGTGAGCTATTGTAAGTTTTGCAACTGTTAGCAAACTTTGAGTACTGAACTGATTATATGATACTGGACTATGTTATTTGGATTATCCCTTAACTGACAGTCATTGATGACTGACTGTCTTACCCGTGTATGACTTGGACTGTTTGATGGACTCTGATACCTCTATTTCCATGAAAATAAAAGCCTATTTAAACTGCAGTGTCTCTGTATGCTGGTTTGTGTGTTCTCCAACACAACTCTCACAACGTTTCGCTGAACGTACTCGCTTTCCCAATGGGGAGCTTACCTAACAGTGGAGCACGGGTATTCAGCTAGTTATTAATATATTGCACTTCATTATAACTATTTCAGAAACTTTCTCACTTTTTTCAAAGAAGAATACTAACTACATAACATAATCTAACTAGTAGTCAATTTCAAGTTTTAGTGCCGTTATCTCTCTTATCTTGGAAAGATCCTTCTGAATTTGCTCTTCTGGCAGAGATGTCTGCCTTACTAGAAATGTGCAAGGGATCTTTTCTGTATTTCTCTGGCACTGTGTCCCCAGTTGTTGTTTTCTTTTAAAATTAATACAGTGAATGTTTCATCATAACTGTTAAATTATTTTAGTGCCTAGTTTAGTGTTAACTTTCATTTCTTATTTCATTTTTGATACTATTCATTTTTAAAATTTTGTTAACCAACCTGGACTACTCAATAAGATTTAAAGGCCAGAGTGTAAATCAAACAAGTTAGTATTTGCTTTTCTTAGATTGTGGGACATATATAATGGATATCCCATTTCAGTTAGATTTTATTGCTATATGTCACATTGTCCAAAAACTATTTTGCCTTCGCTTTTCTGCATTCCTCAGTACAAGAAATAAATTTTGAGATTGCTGCCAGCTGCTTGATTGTCTCAAGATCATCCATCCTTCTTTGTACCACAGCTAATTTATGTTTTATAGACATCAGGCATCTTTAAACTTTTTATATCTTTTAAAGTAGATTTATTCACCTCTTCTTATGAAACATGTGATAACATGAAAACATTAATTGCTCCAAGGCTTTATCTTTATCATCCATTCATACACTTTCTCATTGCAAATATCACAGTGGATCAGTCAACAGTGACTTTAAATTTAAGTGTCTTGAATGAACTCACCAAGTGAATTTGGGTTTTGCTTCAGATCTATATGGGGGATATCTCAAAGGATTATTATGAAATTCTTAAAAAGAGATACACAAGCAAGAATACATTAATATTGTTTTGTATTAAATAAAATATTAATCTACATTCTATTTCATCCAAAGTATAAAATTATCTAGAAAATAGTAGGAACATACCATTGGATTATATAATATAGGTTGCTTAGCAACCACACATTCAGTGTCAATTTGAAATTGTCATAGCGCTGAACAAGTGGTACTTACAACCAGTCCTTGAAGTCTGGCCTTCACACCACACCTGCAGTCATGTCATTGCAATCTGGGCGCTTAGCAATCTGCTTGCACATAAAAGAGATGCAGCACTCCAGTCATGTGGTTGCCATTTGTAACTTACCCTGCCAACTTCCCACAAAAAGTCAGTAGGGCAGCCAGCTGGAAAAGTCGCTAGTCACTCCATTAAGTCTCTCCTGCCTAGCAGAAGACACCCCCAATCCTGTCACACCTCATTGGTTACCCATACACCTCCCTCCCCCAGCAGCAATACCCCCCCCCCAGGCCTGAAATTGCATGCACCATTCCACCTACCCAGGTGCCTGCCCCATACAGCAGCAGTCATCCCTGGGCTCATTGCTCACACATGCCATTGTACCACCTGCATACCCTGCTCCACCATTCCTGGGCCAAAAAGTGATGTGCACCACTACAACCGACCTTGCCCTACCAGGCAGCAGCCATTTATCTACCCGTTAGTCTGCTTGCAAGCTGCCTGGGACTTCCAACTTCCTTCCAGTTTCCCCACTGACTTCGCTTGTTGGAAGCCAGTGATTGTGAGGAGATCCTAGCTTAATATCTATGATTCTCACTTAATGATAGAAACAACTACTGCCGGGATTGCCATCTCTAAGCAATAAAGGTCATGTGATATCAGACTTTATAACTGCATTGCTTAGCAGCTGAATAATTATGTTAAAAGTCAAAATCCATGTCCACTCTATGTAACTTAATGGGCTACAAAAAGCAGAATGATTCACTATATGCTTTGTGAAAGAACCTTTAAAACAATCACGTAGGCAAATAATGGCTTCTCCCACTTAGCTAAACTAGTTAATGTTGACAAAATATGGAATCTGCTGTGCAAGATCTACATACGCCATCATGACTATAAAAACTATAAACTGCATACTAGTACAGTAGGCCAAATATAAGTATGTATATAGACTACAATACTGGGAATGTAAATTTCTAAATGGTGTCCTCCAAATGCCTACAAATTTAATTGGTGTGATCAATTTATTTATTTATACCTGGTTATAATTCCACATATTACTAACCTGAAAGTTAATCACTTAGTATGTTGAATTAGTTTAGGAAAAACAAATGATACATCAAATAGAGAAACCCACCGTATTATTATAGTGCAACAAATTTGCCATTACTGCATCTAATAGATTTTCTCCCATGCAGAGCATCAGGCTAATCTTACTTGGAATCATAAACTAGACTGGAAAACTGAAGAAAACATTTGAAAGTCAGGGTCAAACTACTTCATACTGCTGCCAAGAAAAGATACAGATACTTTTGTTAAGTCACCTGTTTGTGGAGATTTTATTTTTTACATCTGTAAATTTTTAAAATCTATAAAACACATGTGATGATTTAAAATCAGAAAATTGTTTACTGTTATTATTTATTTTACATAATCTAGGAAAATTGGAATTGCATATTCCACCTTCTGAATAATTTTTTTTTTATATAAGTAATAGGATTTGCAATTCCCACATTTAGGTTTACACCTAAATGCTGCCTACATGGAAAGATTATGCTTTCCCAAACTGTAAGAAGTGGTCTTGAGAATTCAAAGATTTTTTTTTACATTGAAGTATCTCAATATACATAGCTGAGTCTACTGTATCTTGTGCAGCTTCAGATTTCATAGTAACCATGACAACCATGGAGCTATTTAAATTATACTGTGCACAATCTATGTCGCAATATAGAGAGTGAAGATGGTTTTCAATACTGAATGAAAGAGTAAGAGATTTCTGATTAAAGGATGCAGAAACATAAGTGAATTTACTCAACTTCTACTGGTAGTAGCAGTATTAGTTTCTAATATTCTAGCCAAAATATGGAACAATACACATAATTTATTAAGAAACACATTTCAAGTATCAGTATGGCATTGGGGAGTACATATATTAATGAAAGAAAAATGACTGGTTATACTTCAGAACAAATTATGTGTGCAAGTGGGTAGGTGAAAGAGGGAGAGAAGAAAGAGGGGACTATCAACTTATCTACAACTTGCAAAATTCAACTGTATACATGGAAACATTTTTTTTTACTATAGGCTGTTTTTGGACTACAACTATTTGTTCAGCAACAATAGTGGTTGAAGTTACAATAGTGGTACTTACAATCAGCATTTCGGCTGTCCCAGCACCCTATAGTCCCATGACTACAAGCCCCATGACACTTATAAATAACACATAAGCACTGCTTGACCAAGATCTGCAGTATTACCAAGGACCTTATACATCCCCTCCATGACCAGTTTTCATTACTGCCTTTTCGGAAGAGGCTTTGTGGTATCCAAAGCAGAACAACTAGATTCTATAATCGCTTTGTACCTTATCCTATCAACCTTGTTAACTCTCAAGGCTCTTTTTCTGCTATGTATTCAAAATTGTGTGTGTGTGAGAGGGGGGTGGGAGGGAGGGAGGGAACGAGAGATTTGTATAACTTGGCATTTCTGGATGCTGCTGCTATTATTATATTATCTTCTTTGGAATTGTGACCTTGGGTGGTGGGTGGCATCCTTCCTTCGAGAGCGGTGATCAGAATTTCATTTTAATCTGTGCTACTGTATAATACAGGAAAATGACAATAAATGTTATTTTAATGTATGATTACATGATCATCATTTGAAATTTTTCCTTCCAGTTACCTCAGAAAGTCAATGGGCAAACTGATAGGGAAGTACGCAAGTTGCTTGAATGAGTCTATCCCACTCATGTACTTTCCACCAGCCTCTCTGCATTTACGGCACACCTGACACTCACACTACGAGACATTCTCCCAACCATTGCCATGCCTTCCTCACACCATTGCATGCTATCCTCAACCATGATGCACTTATTGCACATAACCTTGCACTCTTGTAAACTCCCTTCAATCCATACTTCTCTGACCTCATATACCCCACTTCCCAACATGTGCCATACCTCCCATACACCTTCTGATCCTCCCCTGCACCCCACCCACCCCCAAAATCCCTCTCCATCACCAGAAGCCATTTGGCTGCCTGCTAGGCTGAGACTTGTAATTTTCCACTGACTTTGGTTGTGGAAAGCTGGTAGGAAGTTGCCTCACCTAATGACTGTGAGGTCCGGTTAACAATGGCAACCAGGATTGTAAGTGAAGTGAAGAAATCTCACTTTACAATTAGATTGCTAAGAAATGGAAACTGTGGTCCCAATTGCTGTCATAAGCCAAGGTCTACCTGTATAGCATAATAAAAAGAAATAGAATACCCAGGAGAACTCAAAAGGTTATTTTTTAAAAAATCACTTTGAAATTTCTTAAAAGCTTTTATAAATCCTCCTGTATTTGAAAGATGGCAGCACAGAGATGTTTCAGATGAAATTCAGAAAAATGCATCTATATGGATCAACCTTTAAAGCATCCTTTAAAAATGTGCATGTTTTTTTTTCATTTTACATTTCAGATAGCCCTGTCAACCACTTCAGATTTTAATTCACTGCTTATACTTTAGGATTTCTACCCACGGTCAACATAAAACATGGTAAGAAATTTGCCCACATTTGCTGCTGTTCTAAATTATTTCTTATAAAATAATCTATGCAGAAAAAAATAATTTAAAAATCTTCTTTTCAAACACCTCCCATCTCTGAAATCATATCATAGAACTCATTGCTTCTTAAATCCTATCTGGCATTTCCTCTTTTATCTTTCAGAGATACATTAAAAACCTGGTATTTTTCAAAGCCTTTGGCTTCTTAATCAGGGTAAGGATGAGAAGTCTTTCCTTTTAACTGATACGTATGTATAATTACAATTTCATGAATATAGTTATATATAATGTGAATGTACACATTACATAATTTAAATCTGGTATTAATTATTCTTGTTAGTTCCTCAAATGTTTTAGCAGAAAAGTGGGGTAATAATTATTTCCCCCCAAAAATATCAGCATCTAAGTGCAATTCTGAAGTTTGACTCCAATGTCCATCATCTGAAATATAAAAATTTTCAATGAAAATTAAATTAAACCGCAAACTACTGACAGTATATAATTAAAGTATTTTGCGTGATTACCTGTCTCCATAAAAATGTCTTCCAACATCTTTAATACCAATTATGATTAATAAAGAGAAGACTACAATATATAGAGTGAACAAAAACTATATTGCTACACTTTTTAGCAATTTAGTTTTTAGAGTTCTGAGAATCAATAAAAGGTATTTCTATATTACTTGTACAAAGAGTCTTATCTTTATCTTAGTCTTCTGGAACCAGGTTTTACTTCCACTGTAGGAATAGTGCTGAAAATCACTTTGATATACAGGATTTTGCTGTATCAGTATTCCTACTGATATACTTGGGAACCAGACAACACATACTGTACATAAATGCAATGTTTAATGTATTTTATATCATGTGTGTATACTTTATAATTTGAAGATCATGCCTAAGGATGCTTTTTCCTTCTATACATTGTTTTAATAAATAAAGATGTCTGGGCTATAATTAAATAATTCCTCACCCACCATGCAATTATGTCCAAATTTATATGAATGTCTGCAAAATATAAGTGTTATCAACTGGCACAATTAGCCTAATCTGCATGATACGTCTGTAATATATCCACAGCTGTGCCATAGGCTCTATTATATACTTTGTGACATTCAGTGTTTCTATGGTAGATCTGAATTCAAAAATATTTAATAAACTTTACTTTCAAAATTATGTCTTACAAGCTTACAAGTAAGTAACATATAATATAATCAAGTTGCAAAAGAATTATTAATAGGCTGAAATACTGTGCCAAAGCCAACAAAATAGAATATGAGATAACAGTTTGATATACTGTAGCAGCTAAAAAAAGAATGACTTAAATTCCATTGAAACATTTTTTTAATTTTAATTCAATCACCATGTCACTTTAGAATAGTATTTTTAGTCTGGACATCTTGTGTTAAATTAGTTAAAATGTTACAAATTAAAGCATACCCAAATAAGGTGGACTACAGTTTAGTGACAGAACCCATGTTTTGTTTACCAACTTATTTGCTTGATAAAAAGTGGAAATTCTTATTTCAAACCTAGACAGATTATGTGAATAAGAATTAACAGCTTTTGATTAAATGACCCAAACATCTGATTCAGTGTATGGCTGCTTCCTTTATGTCTAGCAGGATGAGTGATGAGTCCACCAAATCCAATGAGTAATTGTTGAAAATATTTTTTGAAGAAGATTAAGAGGAAATTTGAGTGTAGATGTTAGATGATGGAATTGAGTCCCGATTATTCCACCAGACAACTAAATTCAATGGGTGAAATATTTTAGAAGTTTCCTAATTACAAGAACTATTTTACAGTGGAATAGACTATTTTAGGAGACACTTTACAGCGTGTGAATTACTGACTGAAGAGTTTACAACATGAGAAAGATTTATGTCATTCAATAAAGAGTTTCAGACAAGAATTTCCAGATAAAAGATTCTATTT
Organism: Thamnophis sirtalis; assembly: GCF_051295495.1. Classification (NCBI taxonomy): domain Eukaryota; kingdom Metazoa; phylum Chordata; class Lepidosauria; order Squamata; family Natricidae; genus Thamnophis; species Thamnophis sirtalis. The sequence continues at coordinate 95,986,354 of NW_028261383.1, forward strand.
AGATTGATTATGCAGGGAACTGAGTAGACTTGATATCAAAAGAAACTATAATACATAACAGTTCTGAAATTTCAACAAAGAGTTTTTGATTTGGGTATGTATATTTTTACTTTCCTATCTAATGGCATATGTGCCGATAACACTGGCACATAATTATATTCAGTCCCAATGCTTCACGATTGTGTGATTCCTCTATCAACAGTTTTTAAATTATACAACAAAGAGGAAGAGTAACAGTCTTATTTTAATTCAATTCTAAATATAGCAATATCAATCCATTTGTTATTTTATAGTTTCACATAATTTTTAGGAAAGGAAAAATATACTTATTTAGCATTCATAATAAATTTATGCAGATTATAAGCTTATATATAGCATGATAACATATTTGTAGGAAAGACAACTCTAATTACAGTCATTGCAAAGCTATTTGTAGAAAAAATATGTAGAATTTCATAAAGAATTTCATGAGCACAAAAAAGTAATTCCTCATTCAAAATGTGTAAGAAAACATTCATATGCTATTCACTGTAACCTACAATGAATTTAAATACTGGATGCATACACGTATAATTTTATTTCCATTGTTCTTTTCCAAAGTCCGTACTTTTATATCTTATATGCAACATTAATTATTTTGGGTGAATTACAAGGGTGCTTATCAGTATGCTTCTATATTTCCTCTATTGGTTTTAACATTATTTCAGACTCCATATAGTAGATTTTTCATCTTGTCATTGGTATTTTTAAGCAATTATATTACAATTGCTAAACTTTAACAATGTTTCTGTTTCAAAATTATAATTCATTCAACTGCTCTTATTTAATTTTCAGTAATGCAAAAGATATTATATATCCCATATGGACTCTGGGTTGTGAGGTATTAAGGAAAGGGACGAAAAAGTGTAACTGTCATCCATCAGATAATATTTATAAGGCGGCTAACTGATTAGTAATTTCCGTACCTATTTGTAACACAACAAAAATTTTGAAGGAACAAATATCTTGAAATAAAGAAAGGGGGGGAGACGTATTTATAGATAAACTACTTAGCTCTTTAGAAACTTCAGGATTGATTCCTACATAAACCTTCCTAAGATGCAAATCAATCATCAATTATCTAAATGGACATCTAAAATTTATTGCTCAGTTGGCAAGTAAATCAAGAATTCTTAAGTTACTGTCTTAATTATAACCATTCAATGAAATACAAATTAAAATTTTTATGACTCCTTGATTTCTACAACAAAATAATAAAATATATTTTATAGAAATATAGAAGCATAATCTATGGAAAATAAAGTTTTATTCAAACTTATACAGAAGCTGTACTGATTTATATCAGCAATGTTCACAAACCACCAGGAGCACCCACTTCCAGGGGTTATTAATAATTATGGAGAATGTTAGGCAAAACCTGAGTTGAAACTGGGGAGACGCACAGGCAAAGGAGCCATGACCAGAAGATTGACAGATTCAGTCTCTGGACAGAGAAGCAGTTAACCCATTCCTTGGATTCTCTACTCAGCACCCTGGAGAAAGTTATCTTTCTTACTCAAATGAGCCACGGTGGCACAGTGGTTAGAATGCAGTACTGCAGGCTACTTCTGCTGACTGCCAGCTGCCTGCAATTTGGCAGTTCAAATCTCACCAGGCTCAAGGTTGACTCAGCCTTCCACCCTTCCAAGGTGAGTAAAATGTGGACTCAAATTGTTGGGTGCAAGATGCTGAGTGTAAACTGCTTGTAAAACACTGTAAAGAGGTATATAAGTCTAAGAGCTAGTGTTAGTGCTAGTGCTAAATATAACTCCATTATAGATGGCAGAACACAATATTACAGATATGCACCCTGATGTAATTATGTGAGCTATCATGGAGGATATTTCTCATGCTCTGCTGCTATAATTAGACTTTTTTTTTAAAAAAAGAACTTTCTCATATTGAACATCCTTTTCAATTCTACCATCCCAGGAGACATATATATGAGCAGCATTAAGATATACATAATATTCACAGGAATAAAAAAAATACTATAACAGTTTTTCCCTAAAATATATGGAACATTAAAATAATTAAGCTAATCAATTTTAAGAACATTTTCAAAGGGAAAAAAGATAAGATCATTCCAGTTATGGTAAAAAGAGTAAAATATATGACAACATAAAAGCATCTATGCTTTTCCACAGATATTCCATCTGTTTTTAGTTTTAGTCTTATAGAACAATACTTAAGCACTGAAACTAACACAAAACAATGCACAGAAAATCAACCATAAATATTTTCAATTAGTAGGCACAATGTTTTAGGATAAAAGTATGAATTTTTTAAACTATCAGAAGTGAAGTTCCCAACTTATGATCTCTGGACACAAATTCAACTTTTATTATACAAATTAATAGGTGGTTATTAGTCTGAATTCCACATTGTGACAATTTCAAAAACTTACAACTAATATTTTACAACTATACAAACGCTTACAAAAATTATGACCTGCAATCTTCAAATCGCAACAGAAGCTTTACTTTGCCCTCTGTTTTTCTACATACAAACACATTAATACTGACAAGAGTTCAGCAACATTTTAATTGGGAGTAACTAAAATAAGTATTTGCCAATGAACTAAAAGAGCTATTTTTAAAATTGTTTCTTAGAGTTAGAAGCTTTAGTGGGGATTTCTCCTGTTATTAAAATCTTCTTATTAATATTCAGTGTTTATCAAGAGATTATGAATGTCCTTATTCTGCAACAGTAGCACACAATTCTTTTCAGGCTACATATTGAATGGTGTTTGTGGGCCAGCATCACTAGTCAGGTCTGATTAGTTTTAAGAGACAGATTTGAAAGCTTGAAGGATAAAAATGAACACTAAAGCACAGGAGACAGTGTTTGGGGAAATCATCCACCCTTTCCTGTTAAAAGTCCAGTGTTTTTTAAAGAAAGAGCTCGTATCTATTGATCTATTTTTTTCCCATGAATATGCCAGTTGTGCCAAATAATAAATATAATAATGTATTCACCTTTGTTCGCAACAACGAAAGACTCAATCAGAATCCTGTTGCTTGCCAGGGTGTCTTTTCTTTTGATTTACTTTTTAAAAAGAGTTTATGAGCAAGGAGCAGCTGACTGGGAATCTACATAGTAATAGACGCACATATTATTTAGATCTTTGTAGGTGAGGCTATTCCCAAGTAAACCATATTGTGTTTCCTCAAAAATAAGACAGGATCTTATTTTCTTTTGACCCCTCCCCCAACACTGCCTTATTTTCAGGGAGGCCTTTTTATTTTTGAGGTGCAGGAGACGGCGAGTATGGTCACCTCATGGCTGCTGCTACGTTGCAATATTTTCAGAGACGGGCTTATTTTAGTGCATGCGCTCAAAAGCCTGCTTGGGCTTATTATCCAGGGAGGTTTTATTTACAGGGAAACAGGATATGATTTTCCCAAAAGAAAATGGAACACAACACCACTGAAATTGAATTATGTATAAATAGCTGGGATGTTATCTAAATTAGATAACAACCACTTCCAACTACCTTCGATGCCACTTCTCTCTTTTGAATGAGCTCTGCTAGTCTGAAATGACACCCTCCCCCCGCTTTTTTGATTGTCTCCCCAACCAAGAAGTTCAATGGAAAAGCTGTTGTGATTCACGTCTGTACCATGGAGCATAAAGAAGCAATAGACAATCTAGGGCCACTGCAGGTACTCCTTCAAATGCCAGCTGGAGACTTATTGTCATGTGAAAAGTAAACCACTTGTTTATTGTATCTCTAGCAGTCGTTAAAACTGAGTGCTTGCCAAGGTTTTATGATCAGTTGAGAATTATAATACTCCTAGCATCACTGTATCTTGGACCTTGATCTACAGCATAGGATGTTGATGTATAGCATTATTGAACCTGTCTTCTCCAATTCCCTAGCTGTTGAATTTTCTTAACAATCGGAGCAAACTAATCGCATGCCCAACAACACTTCTCCCTTTTTCCTACTTTATTTAATCCCAACATGGACTCTCAAAAATAGCTTTAGGGGTTTCAGGGACTTTCCAGAGAAAATGTTATGGGACTGTAAAAGAACAGATTCACACTTTCCAATTCTGTCAACAGGAATTGTTACTGCTAGTAAAAATATATGTTAGGTTTCATCTTAAGTTTTCCTCTATATTTAAGTAAACTGTTTCAGACATACTCTTAACAGGTATATGATGTTATGACAAAAAATTTTTTACTGTGCCAGGTGAAAATTACAAGAGTAATATTAGACTTTCATTAGTAGAACAGGTATATTGTTTCTGATTGTGTAAATGACTTACAGAAACATTAATATTAATTTCCTATCTTCATTAGGTCTATGATATTAAAGAGATTAACTTTAAAAATAAAGAACATGATTGAATTGTATGTGATATTCAGCTTGTCTCATGTGATCAATGCTCTCAGAATCAACACAGATTACTTAATGGAAGGCTCCTTAATTTACTATTCAAATGTTATTGTAGTACAATGTTAAAGGGGGGAAAATCCAGATAAATGGGTTAAAATATATTTCATTTCTTATGACCTACATCTCATGTATCAAAAGAAAAGTGTTTCGTGTACATAATTGAATTTTTAACAGCTGTTATAAGCGCAAAGAGTTCAAGGAATTCTGAATGTCAAATGCAAGCAACCTGTATCCCCAAAGGTACCTATATGGTTAAACAAAAAATCGGAAGAAAAAATGGTGTGCCATAACTCTTCGGTAACAATTTTAAATTAAATGCAGTTTTTAACTTCAGAGCAAGTTGGCAAGATGCAATCATCCAGGATAAAATAACTTGGACTACTAAACTAAAACTGGGAGTAAAACATATATGCTAACTGCATCTGAACAATATATGATTACTGCAACTTATGATTAAATTCAAGCACACCAGTCTGAGGCGACTGGGTTTTCCTCAGACACACCCTGCCTTCAATCACTCCAGGCATCTTTCAATATGAGTATATCATTTCTCTTTTTTACTTTAGATTTCTCTAATTGGGGGAGAGAAAATGGGATTAGAAAACAGACCAAAGGCATCTGAGTTAACTGAAATTATATACATTAATGATACAAATATAGTAAGATGATGCAAAATCTGTCCTTACATATTTGGTCCTAATATCTGATGCAAGTACCTATGTCATAGGTTTTGTATCGCCATGAATCTTTCAACACTTGTCTGTCCCTGACCCCTAGTATTCCTATGAGTCAGATGTTATGTTAAACCAGTCTTTCCCAACCAGAGTGCAATTCTATGTGTGGCCTTTCAAGACAGATTTCTCATCAATATCCATTTTGGCTTGAAAAAATAGTAGACAGGTGGCTGTCCAGTCTTTTCTTAAAAACCTCCAATGATGAAGCACCTACAACGTCTGAATGTAAGCTGTTCTACTATTTATGCTCATCTTCATATTTACACATTCAAATAGGCCCAATACAAACAAGTCTGCCATTTTAGGAGTCAATAAATATTCACTCAGAATTATTTCAAGGCTCGCTGTTCTCAATCTGCTTTGACTTCTTTACATTAACAAGCAGCTATATGGAATTATCTTCCCTAACACAGATTAAAAAATCTTGGAAGTTTTTAAAACTTTTTAAGCCTTTTACAACAATAACAAATGAAGTAACAATGAAGAAAGCAAAATATGAAGTGAAACCAGAAAACATTTTAGGCCCCAAACAAGTCCTTATGTGAATAACTGTTTACCAACAAAAATACAGTGTGCTTTAGCAAGTAGCTCTAGAGTAATAGAAAAGTGTAAACTGTCTTTCTACTCTAATGCCAATACGTTGACAGAATTCATTCATGGTCTAAATAAATCATAATTATCTTTGTTTGCACAACATATTAGTAATGTTTTACAAACCCACAATAACTAATCTAAAACTAAGCAAAGGCTTAACCAGTCTTTGGTCTCAGTTTAGAACTATAGTTCAGTGTCTCAGTGACTGCAGTCAGAATGTTCCATCTTACAGGGCTAGTGGTCTGTTCTTTCCAGAAACAGCAAGGTCAGGACTGATTGATTAAATCAGAAAGGAATAACAGTTCCCATCACTTTAATTCACCTGACTAGAGAAATATAACAGTACAATGATAATGTTGGTTATATACTGTTTTCTGTCTTTGCTCTCATTTCTAGGGACAAAGCGAGAATGAATGTGTAGGATGATCTTGACAGTTGTCATAGCACAGAAAACACAATGTTGTGACAGTCACTAGAGAAAGGGGATAGATCAGCAGGAGACAAGGGATGGGTACAGCAGAGTATCCACACCAAAATGAACCTTTAGGGATTTTTTAAAGGGGTCGGCAAGGCTGCTAAGAAATAAGCTCTTAGCAAGAAAATGACCAGGAGGATACAACTGGATTGAATAGAAAATATGCCAGTTACATGAAATAGCCCCCCAACTGTCTTACAATTTACCAAAGAGCAAAGTTAAGAAATAATTCTCTTCACTTATCAGCAGATGCTTGAAAGCATTATAGGAGAACCAGGTTAATAGAACTCAAACATTTTAATATATTTCTAATTTCCCATGTCAATCAATTCTATTATAAAATATATATACCTCAATTGTTATTATTATTCATAACATTAAGGGGGGGGAATATCAGGTATACTTTTAAGGTATAAAAGCTCTATGAAGGTTTCCTACCACTAGGCAACAGCTAAAGCTTAGCATCAACACAGAGAAAACTTCTAGAACTAATTAATTACACTAAAGATGCAAATGAATAAACTTTTATGAAGGCATAATTTTTCACAAATAAGATTATACAAATTATGTAAAGTATTTTTCTATAATATTGCAGACAGATGCTCTTAAACACTTACAGTCCAAAGTATATGCAAAAGCTGAACCACAAGGCTACATGATTTCAGAAAAGATTGATAACTAGGTCAAAGAGCAATATTAAACATTAATGCACTGTGCTAGATTTAAAGATATTTTTCTCATAGAATTGACTCAGATAAGATCAGTTCTATAGTACAAAGAATTTCAACATCAGAAGAAAATCAACAGGAATTACATATGTGAATATTTTTAAGAGTTATTTATTTTTTACTTTATTCAGTCAGAGGGAAAACCTACTTATAAATCCTTACTTACTTTAGAGGCCCATGGTTGCAGACAATTGGCATAACAACGAACAAGAAATGCCATTTCCTGTGTTTAAAAGGAAAGCTTCCACTTGCAAACAAAAGTCACAAATAATAAATTAAGTAAGATCCTTGGAAGATTCTTTTTTATAAACTATAAATCAAAGATATGGATCTTCAGGCACATGATTAGTCAGATTTTATATTCACAGTGATTTTTAAAAAATTATCATTCAGCAGCTTTCATCTTGCAATGATTACTGCAAAAAAAAATCAGTCAAATTTCAACAAGCAGGTAATTTGACACATTCAAAAAATTCAGCAGTACTTCTCATTTAAAAAATTAACATCAATGAGAATATGCCTGAAACAGCAGACATAGAGTAAATTCAGGAATAGCCTGAAAGTTCATACAATAATTACAAAAAGATGAATATTAAATTCCTCTTAAGATTCTTTTTCTCTGTTTCAAGGCACAGTTAAAGCTGGTTCGTCTTCAGTTTCCCTTTTCTCATCTTCACATTTTATAAAGCAGGAACAGTTTTGCTAAGAGTCTTCTTCATTAAATCTTGGGTGTCCAAAGAATCCTGCATATCAAAGTTTCTTTTTCTTTATACTCTTGCCCACCAAAGCCGCAATACTGAATCCACACACAGCCAGTATCTTCGGAGGCAAAACGTGAGTGTGTGTATGAGGTCTAACAGGTTTGCATTGTAGAATTTCTCAAAGCTTCTGCAATCAAAGCCATTTCCCTCACACCCCCAATGCAGAGTTTAAAATGCTGCAGTATAGGCTAAGAATTCTAATGCAACAACCAGATACCATGGTTAATCCAAATCAGGCATTTTCCAATTAAAATTTTTCTAATACATTACAAAAAGCAACATCCACAGCAAGACTGAATGGTCGAGTCCTAATTCCTACTATCTTTGCTCGTTTCTCAGCAGCTCCCTCAGGAAAAGCTCTCATCGATTGGATGCTCCGCAGCAAGATGAAATATCTAATAAGGAGGGGGGAGTGTGGGAGGGGAATGGAGCTAAAAGGATGACATCACCTGTATAGAAAGCCTTTAGAAACTGCATTAGATCAATTGGCTACTGTATCTGCAGATGCAGCCAGAGCATCTTTATTGACCAAGTATAAACACATCTCTGTACAACAACAATTCAGCAAAATGCAGTATGTTACATTTCATATCACTCTGCTGATCTGACATTGCACACAATTCCTTTGGGTGTTTTATTTTTAGCCACTTAATCTTGAAATCTGTGCATCTACACACATGGTTTTTTTTCCTAAGATGTGTTATAGGCAAAGAATATTTCTAGTTACTGTGATTTAAAATGATTAAGATATTTCCTTCATTATATACATACTGATGATCCCTAAAAAAAATTAAATTGGAGAGCACAAACTTTTTCTAATATTGTATAAATTGATATATCCCTTTTAAATGGATATATCATGCCTTAAACTATATCAAAGCTTTGATATTTGAAGCCTTAATATTAAAAATGAGAAATAATGTTGTTAGCCATCATGGCAAAGAGCCAGACACTTTGAAGGATTTAATGGTGTGGATTCAAAATGAACATACATATCTTCTGTGCAATCAGTTAAGAGGGAAATACATGAACACTGTAGCTACAAGTTTAAAAAAACTGTTGCCTACAAAAGCACAAAATCCAGATTTTGCATTAAATAAGCACTTTTATTTCTGGAAGCATTTTTTTAAATTTCTTATTTGAAACTCAAGCATTGACCAAGTGTTCATATTTCATCTGAATCCTAAAGACAGATTGACAATACTTTAATGATCAAAGCAGGACATTTCACGGTTGGTAATAAATGCCATTCATTCGCAAATTCACATCAATTTGAGATTAATTTCATGTGTATCTGCTAAAAACGTAACAATGTTCTCAGTTTTCCAATGATCAACATGCACATATTTGATCACCTGATTGAAAAAATGTTTTAGATTTCATGATCTGGCGCAAAAAACAGGAAATAGTCATATCAAAAATTTTGTTCAAGAGTGTCTTTCTTGGAAGCTCTTCAATCCAACAGATATTTTTTTTAAAATCTTTTTTAAAATTAATACCCACTTGGTATATCTTTAGACTGCTGAGAGGGGATATGTGTCTAAATATTTTATTCAAGGAATCTCTCTCTCTCTCTCTCTCCCTCCCTCTCTCTCTCTCTCTCTCTCTCTCTCTCTCTCTCTCTCTCTCTCTCTCTCTCCTCCCTATAATTGAGAATATGATAGAACAATCAGCATTTAAAAAAATGTTTTTGTTCATAAGAAAAGGCAAAACCATCCTCGCTATAGTAGCAACTCTGTTTAAATAAAGAGTTCTGTGAGACTGTTCCAAAGTTTCACATAGAACACCTAAGCAGAGTACCATGTCTCCAATAACTTAAGGTAATTATTTAGCAATATACAGTTCTTCCTAAATATAACTTGGTTAAATAAAACATAACTTCTTCTATTACCTAAATATTAGCAAATACAACGTATAGCCTAAAAATTGCCTTTTAAAAACATTTTACTGTGCCATGCAATTCAGTCCACTAAAGAGTATGGCATGAATGCAATATTTCACAGCTACTATAACTGTGAGCCCAATAATGGGTGAAAATTCTATTTCCCCTTTAAGTGAAGATGACATCATCCTTTTCCCTTTCTTACAAATCAGACTGCAGCTACTGCAACTCCCTGGGGAAGATTTTACATGCAACACTGCCAGCCTAACAGCTATGTGCAGGGGGTAAGACTAACCTAATTCTGTGCTAGACTAGAAGCTTCAGAAATTATTTTTTTAGCATTCCCAAGCCAAAATTTTATGAACAAATTGTATATTGTGAGCAAATGTAAAATGATCAAAATGTATTTGCAAAGGAAGTAATGCTTTTACAAATATTTTGTACGATTTATTTCAAGCAAATAAGTCTAACTTTAAAGATACAATGTGCTATACTAAGCCTGTCAGCAAATAAATAAATAAATAAATAATTTAATAAAGTTACAAATGCAAACTGTATACTTTATTAATTTAAAAATATAATGAACTTAAAAAGGAAGAAGCTCAAGAGTCTGCATTAGATATGGATGGATGCATAGACAGAAAGACAGATGTCAAGCTGTAAATTTTCATTCTAGATTGCATTTTAATCATCTTCATGTATTTCAAATGTTTGCTCATATTTTTAATATTTCCATTAGAATTTCTCCAAATGCCCCATATGAAAAAAAACAATTCCAAAAGAAACATGAGGACACACTATATATGAAATTTCTGGATCTATACAGCAAATAGTACTGTAGTTTCAGTAAGCCATTATGCTCAAAATGGAATTCCAGAAGCTAAAGACTCACAGCACCTGATAATTGGAAAGCTGAATGACATGTTACAAAGCAATGTAAAAATCTTTATAGTTTGGCAAACAGAAGTGCTTAACATTTTAATGACAAAGGAGGTCATCAAAAGTTTATTGTAACATATACAAGTGTCAGTTTGAAATGTGCTCTGGAAGAGAAAGGGCCAATGGTGAAAATTATTACTGGCAGATGGGACAACATCTGGCAGCATCTCTACTATGCACTGTATCTTCTGTGATTTAGAATAGCTAAAACACCTACATCATTTAAGCTTCTCTATCTCAAATTATTTTGTTTTCAAGAAAGGTTAGAATTATAATCATGGCATTTAAAAAAACTATTACTATTGTAAGGCTTTGTAACAAAATTATTAAAAATATCCCAATGAGCTTTCCACAGTTTCTTCTTTATTATAATACTATTATGTTTCAATATTAAACAAGGAATGTGTGTTCAATTTCACTGCAGTTACAGCATTCTATGGACTAAAAATCCTACCAAAATAATGTATAAATCAATAATAGTAGAAACATATAACCTATCCTGAGGGAAAGGGAAAAAAGGGGAGGAGAAGGGAGAGAGGAGGGGAAATGTAAGCAAGAGGCTGTCACTAGAACAAAAATGATGTAAGCTTCTAAAAATAGAACTAGAGATACAGAGGGAACAATAAAAAAGGACCATAGATTCAATTTCCCTCTAGGCATTGTAAGCTCCTTTTCTTCTCACAGGTAATATACTATATATTTAAAAATTCTTTTCTTATTTACAGTATTTGACATTTTTAGCTGCATAAATTCCATCTGATTTACTTCATTCACTGTTGATTCATGTATTAACCATATCCATACACCATATGAACAAACAAGTGATTTCTTACATTACTTACACCTTTTTGTAAGTAACACTGAATTCCTCTTAAGAATGTTACTGAAAATTAAAATTATTTAATCAATTTTAAATTAATAACTTGCAGGTTCAAAGACTTGCTTTAGCAGAACACAGGCAGAGGAATTAAAATAGCAAAAGTATAATTATATACAAAATAAAAGCATAGGGCAGCAATGTTCCCTCTAAGTTGCATGCATACTGTTTGTGACCCTCACATGCCCAGTCATGAGACACAGTTGCCTGCTCACTGTCAAAGATGATGCATTAACACATCAGGGAGGGAGGGAGGGAGGGAGGGAGGGAGGGAGGGAGGGAGGGAGGGAGGAAGGAAGGAAGGAAGGAAGGAAGGAAAGAAGGAGGGAGGGAGCCTTTCATCCGGGAAATAGGTTGAAGCCCAAAAGTAATCTCATGGACTCCAAACCAAAAGAGATTAAGACTGAGCAGCAGCAGCAAAGGAAGCGGGAAACAAAAAAGAAAGCAAAGAAGAAAGGAAGAGGAAGAGAAAGAGAAAGGAAGGGGAGACTTCTCATTCAGATCTACGTCAAAGCCCAGATATCTTCTGCCAGGCTACACAGTAAAGGAATTCCCACTGAATGACATTGGGGAAGAAAAGACAAAACAAAGGAAACAAAGCAAAGGGAAAGAGAAGACAAAGCAAAGGAGAGAACAAAATACAACTTTTCAATTTTAAAAAAATAATTTGAAAACTTATAAAGTATGTTGCATGCTATTTTTCAAAAATATAGTCCTCTTGGGCCAAATTTGTCCAGACCAACTCAACCGCTGCTTAAAGATATGACCTGAGCATCTGCTTGCCTGGTTTAGAGTGAACACTGATTAACCTTTGCTTTTTATTCAGGCAAATTCATTAGAAGAAAAAAAATCCTTCCATTCCCAGCGTCCAGTCAGAGCTGAAGAAGTTTCTTGGATGAGAAGCAAAACATCTTTAAAGAAAAAATAAGTCAGTCCAGTTGCCTTATGAAAAAGTACCTTTGGGACAACCATGACCAGAATGACTGAGAATATCCATAGACCTTTAGCCATGCACATTGGAATGAACACCCTTCAAATGGTGTGGGAGTATTCAAGGATTTCCCCCCAAAAAATGCAGACTACAGGAACAATTTGCACTACTCAGGTGACCCTGAGGACACTGATAAATCTTCACATGCCTCTCTAAAAGGATGCTATTAACCAGCTTTCTGCAAGGAATATAAGTCCTTCAATACCCCACCATCCAGTCAGAGCTGAAGAAGCTTCTTGATTGAGAAGCAAAACAACTTTAAAGAAAAAAACAAGAAAGTTCAGTTGCCTTATGAAAAAGTACCTTTGGAACAACCATGACCAGAATGACTGAGAATCTTCAGAGACTAGAAGAAAAATTATTAGCATATCCCAATTTCATATTTTCCCCCTAAATTTGAATGAAGACAAGTCTACATTTTCTTTTGAAACACTGCCAATCTCTCAAACCTCTGAGTAAGACTTAGCTAGTGAAAGGAACTAAATCTCCTTCTGGGTATAAATATTACTGTTATCATATTTTTTTAAAAAAAATTAAAAAAATATTATATGACCATCCTTCAAATATCATATAGATATGGCATATTTAAACTGTAATGGAAGTATCATCTAACATATCATTTATTAACAGATTTTAAAGTATTACCAAGAATTCTACGCAAAACACAACACAAAATTTGGCTGCTTGGAAGATGGCATAAAAACTCATGTCATGTGGAAGGAGAAAATTATAACAAGCTTCCCAGTGCCTCAAAAGGTAAAATAAAACAATAAATCATGTTGCATATAAAGTTCCATACAAAAGGAACAATGACCAATAGTTTTCACTGATCTTGTTCCACAAGGGCAACCATTTTCATTAGATAGCACTTTACTGAATTCTCTACCAATGTAGTTAGAATGACAAGAGTTGGGCCTTGAAAAAAAAGCACTCCAATACTTGGACAGAGCTGGAGCCTTCTGTAACAAGCTGGTTGGGTGCACAGAAATTACATTTCCATGCTTTGATAGTCTAAATTAGCATTTGCTAGATCAATTTGCAGTTCTACATCTGTGATACATTACAAGAAGCCCTTTTACAGGGCATAATTCCAAGAACTCTGATTACAGTCCATATGACAGGGTGTTTTGTTTTTGTATGAACTATCTTTTGCCTAGCTGATTGGAAATTATTAGGTAAAATTAGTGGATATAGTTTTAAGCCAATACATGTGAACAGAGTGTTTATCATATGTAAAACAACAACAACGTGATTTCTTTTTTTTAGACATTCATCATGCTATCTTAGTATAGGACAATTCATCACAGAGTGTTTTGTGCATGACATAGAGAGTTTCAATTGAGCTGCTATCCATTTGTGTCATGAAAATGTTCCATGTGATGTGGAAGCAATTATTTTATTAGGGCAATGCAGCACTTTGCAATCAAAGAGGAAAAGATGCGTCAAATTTTGTAAAGCTAGTCATAAAGCATGCCAGCCATTCCTGAAAGAACCTGTGTCTTTATTCCAGAAAGCCATGATTCCAGAAACAAGTGTATTTGATTTAAAGTGCTCCTCACAATTGCTACTGGACATCTCCTTACATATATAAATATGAGCTATGCAAATGTTGCATAGCTCTATTATGTTATATTAGCTCTATATATTGTATTGTATTGTATTGTATTGTATTGTATACAGTACAGTATAGTATACAATACAGTACAGTATATTAACTTTAAATGAGAACAAACATGCACAGAAGCTGATTTAAAGAAGGTCTCTGTGAGAAAAACAAATTGAAGTCAGGCCATGTTTTCAAATACTATATTTTTTGGTGTATAAGACACACGTTCCCCTGCCCCCAAATGTGTCTTATGCAGAACATGTTGCCAAAGACCCCCCACCTGCCGGCCCCCACCCTTCAGCCGCTGACTCCCAGCAATTTGACTCCTTGCAGCAAACAGCCAGGCCAAAAACTGGACATGCAGAGGTCAAAAATGGGGCACACAGAGGCAGTGATAGGTGGCCACAGTGATGGGCGGTGACGGCGATGATGGGTGGTGGCGATGCTCTGCAGCCTGGAACAACTGATAGGAAATATTCCAGGAGGCAGATCCAACTTCCAATCAGCTGCTTGTGCTAAACCAAGCTGTGCTAAATCTGACCAGGCTGTTTGCTCTAGGAAGTAAATTGCTGGGAGGCAAAGATAGATTTTTTTTCATGATTTCCTCCCCAAAACCTAGGTGCGTCTTATGGTCTGGAGCATCTTATAGTCTGAAAAATATGGTACATTTAATTCCTTAGGCAACTATCAATTTAACATAACATCAGTTCCATGTCCACATAAAGACATCATATAATCAGAATTGGTGCTCAAGTTCATAATAGAAATAATATGGAAACAAGGGCAGGATGAAACTATGGCTGGATGACATCTTCACAAAACAAGGCAATGCATATGATTCATAAATGACAGAACATTGGATTTTTAGTCCTATTTCTTAGACTTAGAAATATTTTATTTCCAGTAATTACTAGGCTAGAGTAAACTAGATATATAATTCCAAACATGATTACATTCAAATTAAAATGAAGATGCTTTGGGAAATGTATGCCAGATTATGAACATTACTTTTTCACTTCTATGTATCAAATTCCCTTATTTCTTTCAGTTTTGCAAAGATTGCAAAGTCAGAAACGGAGAAATGAAAATCCTTCCTCAACTTCAAAAATACAATACATTCTAAGATAGGTCAGCATCTGTTTCTGAGAACTGGAACACAGCCCATGTGACTCCTTTCTTTAAAAAAAAGGAGGGGAAAATACATGAAACTGGAGTTCAACACCTGTTCTACACAAAAGACAAAGTATTATACACCAAAATAGTGAAACATATAAAGGAATAAACCTTCATTAAAAGAATTTAGCATCAGCTGCACCACGCATGCGGGGGGGGTTGTGTGTGCCCCCCCCACGGCCCATTTTTGGTCCCAGACGGCTTCAGGGCGGCCCAAAATTGGGCATGGGGGTCATGCATGCATGCACTGGGGGGAGGGGGTCACGTGAGCATTGTGTTATGGGTGTGGGCACATACATGCATGCTGGCACACACACGTGCATGCTTTTGACACACAAGGACAACAAGGTTTGCCATCACTGTATTAGGTCTTCAGCACTGAATGATTTGCCATTACTAATTACTTTTTGGCAAAACCAACGCGAATTAGTCCTACACTCTCCATATAACTTTAATCATGATATTTAGCATGCAAAAACTTCTTTAAGAAAAAGTTATTTTTTTATTAAAAATATAGGTTTTTTTAAAACTTAATGTACACTGGTTTTTTTTTAGAAAAATAAAGCGTATTTCACTTTAATACTTATATCTCTGATATCAGGCATTTTGATTCAAATAGACATCAACAATTCCTAACAGGAAAACACAGCAGAATGATTTTCCTGAGTAGAACGCTGATTGGAAAAACCAGACACATTTTAAATAATGAATTAATTAATATGTTTTCCAGAGAGTATATTCTTGAACTGTCTCAAGCTCCATATTGAGAATGGGAATTCTTTTTGCATGTTATGCACTGAGCACAACAAACATACACTCCTCTGTTTAAACAGATGAGAATGCACCTCAGGGTTCCACTGTAGAGTGCCTGGTGCTGTGTATGTTCGGTTGGCTGCTTGCAGACATTTCATTATGAAACCAGGTAATATGATGTTACTTCATTTGGGCAATGAAACTTCTGCAAGGAAAAAAAAAAAACCTCAGACAGTCCAAGGTCTCCATATATAATGGTTTGACTAACAATCTGGACTATATAGCAATAAAGATGTTCCATTTTTTTCAATATATTTGAATCAAATGTGATTGATTTTTCTCTCTCAAGGAATGTATCAGTGACGTGCAGTCAGGTGAGGCAGGGGAGGCACAGCCTCACCACTCCCATCATGAAAAGAAAAAAAAATGTAAAAGGAAAAAGGCAAGAGCTGAGGTCAGGCTGAGCTAGCTGCCTCACCGTGGATGACTCTGCTTAACTTTTTTAAAGAGTCTCTAAAAAAGCGCCCTCTACTATGAAAACAGTGTGCCTCATCTAGTCTGAATGAGAACTGTGTGCCTCATCTAGTCTGACTTTAGGCGTTTTATGATTACTCGAGCAGAATTAAGCAAGGGTTAAAAGCCTAAAAATTCATGATGTAGGTCAGTGTTTCTCAACCTTGGCAACTTGAAGATGTCCGGACTTCAACTCCCAGAATTCCCCAGCCAGCGAATGCTGGCTGGGGAATTCTGGGAGTTGAAGTCCGGACATCTTCAAGTTGCCAAGGTTGAGAAAAACTGATGTAGGTGAAGCACGCCGTTCTCCTGCCTCATAGTAGAGGGTACTCGTTTGGGCGGAGACCCGAGGCAAGAGCAGAGTTGAAATGCTCTCTGAAACAGCTGGAAAAGGTACGTGTGGGTCGGAGGGAGGGGGAGGAATTCAAACTTCATCCTCAAGTGTAGATCCCTCCCCAAGTGTAGTTTGATTGCAGGCAGAGCCACATTGCCTTTTCAAACCTGTAATCAGTGAAGCTGGGCTGGATCCTTCCGGGGCTGGGAGAAAGTATGTGTGCTCCACCAGTATGGCTCTTTGACTGGCTTCCTGCCTCCTCCTGTGGTCTCCTCGCTAGTGCTCTCCCTCCCATCCAACTTTGTGTGTGTGTGTGTGTGTGTGTGTGTGTGTTTGTGTGTTTGTGTGTTTGTGTGTGTGTGTGTTTGAGAGAGAGTGAGTGAGAGAGGAAAGGGGGTAGGAGAGATAATCCAATCCAACTTGTGTGTGTGTGTGTGTGTGTGTGTGTGTGTGTGTGTGTTTGAGAGAGGGGGAGGGAGGGGGAGAGGGAGGAAGGAGGGGAAGGGAGAAGAAAAAGAAAAAGAAAGAAGGAAACTTATTTCGCAAAGGAGAAAAACAAATGCTTTCGCTTTAAATCGGAACTGAGCATGCCTGGCTGTGGAATTCTGGGAGTTAAAGTCCACAAGTCTAAAAAAATTTGAAACCCACCACTGTGTCAGTGCCTCACCAGCCATAAACCTCACCACACGTCACTGGAATGTATATATGCATTAAGAATGTAGAGAGTTTTTTTAATGAGGCAATGAACTAAAATATATTTGAGTAACATTAGTCACATATTAAAATGGATGAAATCACGATACCTCCAATAATAAAAAGGGGGCATGCAATTGCTCTTTCATGACTAATTTAAGTGTGATACAGATTGGTCTCTTCTGTTCTAGTAACAAATATCCAACTTCTTTAAAATGATTTCATGATACTTGTTTCTTTCAGAAATAAACTGCTAAAAGGAAACAGAATTGCTTATTAATTTGTCAATGAAATGCCTATTCTTAAACTGCTTTTTTAAAAATATCTGATATGTTGCTTTAGAATCCGTAATCTGGAATTCAACTAGAAAAGCAGCTTCCTGTAAACAGATGACAACATCAGTTAACACCATGACAGACAGGACTATCAGCTCTCCACATATGATGTTAAACCAGCAAGCATGTTTTAAAAAAAATGGAAGGGATCTGCCCACTCTGCTCAATCAATAGAAAATACTCAACCACATAATTTTGCAGCATTCCCATGTAATGTTTTGTAATATATAAGTCAAAACAAACACTTTTTTCCTTATAAGCACTTAGGTAACAACAACTGAAATTTTTAGAGATGGCATACTAAAGTAAATAACCATTTTTATGCTGCTTGGGAAATTTCTTGATAACAGTTATGTCTTTCTTTTGTAAACAAATGTGAATGTCATTTTAATGCAACATTATCACAAACCACAAATAAAAGCCTGAATTGGTATACAACCGAAGTCCTTTTAATTACATGTTGAGCTCAGGTGAGATGAGCAAGAACATGAGATGACCCAAAAAGATTTTGGAAGCAAAACAAAAAGAACATTATTTTTTTCCTTTCTCATGTTTTTTTTCAAAAATAGATGGTGAGTTAAAAACAGCTTTTTTTTTTAACAATAAAGCTGAGAATAGGTCAACTGAAATGAAGAAAATTGAAATAAATTACCCATGAAACAGCAATAGCTAAGTTATCATAAGAGCATACATTCAACAGCATTATTCAATATTATAAGAAATTACTTTTCTTAAAAATGATTATATAACATGCCTTAAAACTGCCAGTAATGCACTGTGCCATTTCTCCACATGTTCATAATTATATACATCTTTATCACAACCTAAGTTTGCTTCATGTTTGCTTTCTTACTCTCTTTTTCTTCCCTCCTCCTCCTCCTTTTTGTAAACAAAATACTGTAGCCATTTGTAAACAAAATACTGTAGCCACTTTTCTGCTAGGAATAATTTCTATTTACTTTCACAATCATTCTCATACAAGCCTGCAATGCTATTAAAATTATATGTATTTGGGTAAGTTAACCAATAAAGGAAACCTAACATAAATCTAATTTATAAGTACTAATACAAACAGGAGAAAAAGAACAACCAACAGCAAAAAGCTATTTCTGCATAAAAGGCTATTGAAAAAACACATTCAAAATATCAAATGCATTCAAGGAAAAAAATCTTAGTACATTTATATCTTAATATATTAAAACATTTTTAAAACATCTCATCTTCTACTGTTTTTAAAATAAATGATCATTAAGAAACTAACAGTTGTAGTTTGGATGGATGAATGCATGGACGGATATGATCCTAAAGTAATAATTTATTTGAAATTAGCTTAGTGTGTTATACGTATCTGATTTAATATATTAATTGGTACATAAAGATATTAGTATGTGATATATATATATATATATATATATATATATATATATATATATATATATATATATCAGCTATATAGTCTAAAGAAGCTTTATCTAACCTAGAAGGTTTAATAGAGTTTAGTACTGCTAGTCACTGGGAATTTGGTTAACATCAATTCCAACGTATCTGGAAGAAATGAGTTTTTATTCATTTGCTTAATAGTATTTATATTCCACTCCAATGTGCAAGAACTCTGGGAAGCCTGAGAAAAAATATATTTATATCCTTTCAGTTTCTTTGATCCTTGAACAAAGTTGAAATTTAAGGACTTAAATTTAAGAAAGCAGTTTTAAAGGGAACAAGATAATTTTCAAAACTGTTTTTGCATGTGTGATAGAGGTGCCTTTATTAGAATATGTATGCTATCTAATAAAGGAAGGATGCTTCTGGGATAAACTCTAAAATTCTGGAATTCTCTTGCAATGGTTGAACAATCCTTATGTTTCTTAGTTTATGTGTACTTCGAAATCTTCTCCCTTTTAGAAGCTGGAATACTGCAAAGCAAAGAACCAATAACCAGCAACACCCCACTTCTGAAAATTCTTCTAGGCTTTAAAGTAGCCCTATGGCTTCTCTTTAGAAAAGGATTGACGGGTTAAGCAGCACTTTGTTTGAAAATATCTTTTTTGTAAACAAGCAAGGTGTATCAGCAGAGCACTCAGGACATATTCTCCAAATGCAACAAGTGCCCAACAACCCAAAATGGTGGAGGGCATATATTAGAAGAAATGAGGAGTATAAATATAATCATATACAAGTAAAAAAGGAATGATCAGCTACTGCTAAAAGACTGAAATATAATATACAAATAACTGAATAAATGTGCATCACCTTCAATATATCTTTTAATGATCAATGATCATTAAAATAAGGTACATTTATGAAGAAATATTCTATGCATTATAGGGATAAAAATGCACATTAAAAATACCTCCCCCATGAAATGTTATTTTTGAAACATGAACAATCACCAAACTTCTAATATCTGCAAAAAAAGACTAAAAGTAAGTGCTTTCTTATTCTATAAATCAATCCCTAGAACAACTTGAGAATTCATCTCAGTCCAAGAAAGGGGATGGGTGGTTTGGAAGAGAAGGCAGTTTCAATTTCTCATCTGTTTTTAAGTAAGTTTTAACATTTTTAAAAATTGTTTTTATAAAAATTTGTCTAATTTCATTCCTGATCAATCTGAGCAATTTTAAAACTAGCTTTTGGGTCTCTGAGTTAAGCTGATGGAAGGTAAACAATCTTGAAAATTCATTACAATTTGATTTGTCAGAAGTTATTGTTTTTCTATGATGCTGAAAGACATTACAAACTAGGACAAAAAGAAATACACTATTAAATTGAAATTATAGCTCATTGGACACAAAAAATGACTTACCAGGCTCAGCATGAATTTTCTTCATGGTAGCTAAACTTCCACAAAATATTTTTAAACACATTTCAATGTAAAAGCTCTCATTGTCCAAAAGTACTAAATTGCCGCAATGTTGATCTTTAGACTTTATAGAGCATTCGAATGAATCTGAGAGACCTAAACTGCTTTGAAAGATTAACTAACATTTTATGATTCTAATTTTATGTAATTTTATATATCTCTTCATTTGTTCCAACAGAAAATCAAACACAGTGAGCGATGAATACAGGTCGGTAAATAATTAACAGTAGAGGAAATACACTCACGGAAAGGTAGCTACTAACATCCACATTATCTGTAATGGTCTGACGTTCTCCTCTCTGATTAATCTTCCGAAACCTCCGGCGAGATTGTCGAAGAGGCACTTCCCTCTGCAAGATATTGTCTTCATTCTCTTTTGAATTATCTACCTGGAACACATGTTCAGGATCCTGATTAAACATCCAGTTCTTCCATATCACTGAAAGTCTATGTAAGTTTAAAAAATTCATCAAGGCAGGCTCAGCATGAGTTAATACTGTGACTGTGTCATGAGAAATCCACACAAGTTCCTAAAACTAAAGCAACACTTCTTCAATTACTCATTACAATGAGCTGAGAGGCCACAATTTCCTTCCGGGAAGCAGTGTTGTTTAAAAAGAAAAGAAAAACCTAAGTAACACTACGTATCTATAAAAACCGTTCACTGTATTTGAACAGTTCTATATACTTAAAATGGCTACCTGGACAAAAATAAACTGTACTATTATGGCAGTTATTACAGTTTGCTACTAAGTTCTATTTGTAAACCACATGTTGAAGTAGAAAATTATCAGATTCACTTCATATAAAGCTAGAATACTGCCTCTAGTTTGTTTCATGAAATACAAATCATAAAAGGTTTGAACTTAATTTGAGCAATGTTGATAACTTGTTCTTTTTCATGTTCATTTATGCTATAAAAAGAAAGTCTACATTCACATTTCCTTTGGAACTCTCAGCCGGAAAGAGCGGAGACAAACACATATATACAAAAGGAGACATGAGATAATTCAAGTATGTGTAAGAAATATGCAGCAAAATATATATACATATATATTTCAAAACAAGCTTTCCTTAATTTTTTGTAATGTGAAGATTTTAAAGGCCAAAAGTAAATATATTTGTATAATTATTTTCAAAATAGGGAAAATTCCTTTCATTGCCAAGTCTTTCACCCAGGAATTTAATAAGAGTTCTATGTTTTGTTGCAATTACTATATGATTAAATTTTTGAAACCATTATTAGATAGCCACAAAGTTAGCATATGCAGAAACAACTGATTTCAAATAGTGAATTAAACAGACATCTAAATGACTTCCACTAAGTTAATGAATCTTAAAAATGCAAATCTTTGAAAAAGACTGAATAATACATAATAGTTATTTCAGGAATGATCCATTTATGACAACAGCAATGTATTTATCCATTTATCAGAGAATATACACGGACACTAAAATATCCAAGTGCTTTCTCCAGAAGTTTATAAATATAATAATTTTGTATTTAAGTACAATGACAATAAAGATTATACTTATAAATTATATATGTATGTTATGTAAATTATTTAAGCAAATCATATTCTTACTTACTTCTTTTATTAAAAAATAAAGCATACTTTTAATCCATCAAATTACTCATGGTTTTATTTAGTTCTAAACACCATTGCAGATGTACCTATAGTTATCTTCAGGCTAGTTCTCATGCTACATAATATGCTGTCATAATGTCATGCAAGAGGCTATCCTGGTTGCTACAACAGAGCCCAGAATTCAAAAGAAAATATAACATACAAATATGGTTGCAACATACAAGCTGTATGTGTACAGCTTGCTGTACTTGAAACATCATACATATTACAAAACCTTTGAGAAGGGGTAGCTAGGCAATTATCAGACATATTATCAGAACTATAATTCTGTTTCAAAAGTTTCCAAAGAAGATTGAACTACATGAGTCAGGAAATTGCTTCTAACTCTGATTCTACGCTTCGTGAACACTGAAAATATAGTAATTTCCAATTAATAATACCTTGCCTTGCAGGGAAACCCCCAATGTAAAGAAAAACCCATGAAATAACCCATGGGAAATATTGCACAATTATTTTGTGTTTTTAAAATTAATGTATTAAAGATTTTAAAAATAATAAATAAAACAAAATAAGACAAGAGAAAAAATAGAAAGTGCAGAAAAATAGTAAACATGTACACAAAAATATATTTAGGTTATTCCCTGAGATTTTCTCAGCAAGAGACTTAACCGCTCCTCCTCCTCTTTGACATTCATAGAACATTTCTTCTGAGATCAATGCTTTTTTGATTGGTAGATCCAAAAATCATTAATTGTGTTCTATCCATTTTCAATAAAAAGTCCGTAAAGTGTTATCAATATTTTAAAAATGTGCTTATTACCTTATCCCTAATTAAACAAGTCAATTTTGTATTCCTTTCTCTTCTGTAGTACTCTTCTGCGATTATTAATTGTTAATTTGATATTGAAATACTGTTATACCTGATCGCTATCTATATTTTCTTCCTCCCATCTTAAAAAAAAAATTCTATGGCTTCAAAGCCTAACTCCTTACAATAATCTCAAGGTTGCTCTGTAGATACTCCGGGTTTCAAACAAGACTCTTTCTCAATTTCCAAATTTCCACCTTGACTATTTTTCACCTGTCTACCCAGTTGTTCTGCAGATCCTTCGGCTTTTTTTTAGTTCCTCTTTGATCTCTTATTTTAGATCTCTTTTAAAGATGCATTCACAAAGGCAGTTATTGATTCTGTTATTGCAGCTATAACAATTTTACCAAATTCTTCAAAGACCAAAGAACATTTGGAAGACCTGCCCTAATTGATCCGGCAGTTAAAAGTGGTAGAGGATCGGGATTTGTACCTTAAGACTTGCCAGATTCTGTTAATGTAGCCTTGTAATAAAATAGAATTAGCTCATCTAGTCAAGTCTGGTTTACCTGGGAGGGATGGTAGCTTTTTTAATATTTCAACTGTTATAGTGTTTTGTATGATTTTAAAAATCTCTAATCAAAATCAAAGGCAAGCTTTTTTCTTCCTTTTTTGCCTGCACTTTAGTCCCTCTCTAGTCTCCAACTTAAATCATAAGATTGTCATGACTTACAGTACACAAAATACTTCTGGTTCCCATGAAAAGCTATTTATTATGTGTGTGTGTGTGTGTGCGCGCGCGCGCACATCTATCTCTATCTCTATCTCTATCTCTATCTCTATCTATATCTATCTATATATCTCCAAATATTATTAAGTTTCACAGAGAAATGTCAGTGTTCATGTGACCACCATCAGGATAGCACTAAACAAAATGGTGTACATGGCAGGGTTGCAAGGAGAAAACCACTAGTTTCCAAAAACAACATTGATGCCACATGAGAATGACTACATGGCTAAGCAGAAGGATACTGGAACAATGTTCTGTGGACAGATGAGATAAAAATGGTACTTTTTGACATAAATGAAAGTCGTATGAAAGACAAGTGCTATATTCCAACATAAGAGCCTTATGCCTTCTATAAAACCTGGCAGCGGCAGTATCATGGTTTGGGCCTGCATTGTTGTCTCTGGACCAGGAGGACTTACCATCATTGATGTAACTATGAATTTGGAATTGTACCAGCAAATTCTACAGGAAAAAGTCAGGTTACCTGTCTGTGTGAACTAAAGACCCTGTGAAGTGAAAGTCAAGGGAAAGTGGGTCATCCAGCAAGACCATGATCCAAAGCCTACAAATCATACGACCAATGAATGGCTGAAGCAGGAGAAAGTTAATGTTTTGAAATGGCCATATCAAAGCCCTGACCTTAATCCTACAGAAATATTGTGAATGGACCTGAAATGGGCAATTTATGAGAGGAAGTCCATCAATATCCATAAATTGAAGCTGTTCTGTAAGGTGGAATGGAGTAAAACTCTTCCAAGCTGATGTGTAGGACTGATCAACAATAACGAGAAAAGTTTAATACCAATTATTGCTGCCAAATGGGGGCAGTTAGTTTACCAGTTAGTAAAAGTAAAGGTTCAGATTCTTTTGTCATACACAAATATATAACTTTGGATCATTTTACTCAATAAATGAACACATATGTTTTTGACTTACTAAATTGGGCTCTTTTTATATGTAATATAATATTGTGTGTTTGTGTGTGTGTGTGTGTGTGTGTGTGTGTGTGTGTGTGTGTGTGTGTGTGTGTTTTCGTATATTTTCACGGGTGTAGGTATGCTGGTCATGTTGTATTCGGGTCTTTTCCCGTGTAAGATTGAGATTGTCTTGGCAACATTTCGGTGAGGTCCCACTCGCCATCTTCAGGCTGGTGTTTTGGGCTTAAAGTGTGGTCGGAGCTGCGATCTTTCAGTAAATCTTGGTGGGGGGGTGGAGTGCTGGCTTTGTTTCAGTAAGTGGATTGATTGGATGTGTGGCTGCATCATGATTGGTAGATTGGTGCTGATTGGTGCTGGCTGTGTGTCCGTTGTTGTTTTGTGTTGTAACAGCCTGGGTGGTGGGTGGGACTCATTTATTGACTAGGGCTGGTTTCCAGATGTCTGGTAGGCGGCAGGTATTGTCACGTTTATTCATGTTGTGGAGGTGTTTCTCTATTTCGATAGCTTCCATAATTATTTTCTTGTTGAAGTGTTCTGTTTTGGAGATTAACCTGATTCCTTCAAAATTAATTTCATGTTCTATAGCTTTAAGGTGCTGGAAAAGGGAGGAAGTTTTTTTCTTTTTTTCTTACTGCGTTCTTGTGTTCTGCGATGCGTGCATTTATTCTCCTGTTCCTTTGTCCTATGTATGTTGCAGGGTAGATTTTGCATTGTATTTCGTAGACTCCTTAGTTTTCTAGCTGGATTTTGTCTTTGGGGTTTCTTAAGATGTTGGCTATTTTTGGTTCAGTGTTGAAGGCTGTCTTGATATTATGTTTGTGGAGAATTTTGCTGATTTTATCTGTGATGCCTTTGATGTAAGGGAGGAGGGCGATGCCGTTGTCCTGTTCTGTGTCTCGGTTTTTGGGGGGAGTCAGCCTTTGAATTAGGTTGGTAATTGTTTTTCTTTGGAATCCGTTGGAGATTAATACGTTTGTGAGAGTGTGTAATTCAGTTTTCAGGTGGTCTTTGTCGGCTAGGCGTTTGTATACGTTTGCGAGACAGGAGAGAGAGAACATACTTCATCCATAATGGACAAAGATACAAACAGATAGAAGGAGCACCCATGGGATCACTCCTCTCACCTGTCATCGCAAACCTATACATGGAACATTTTGAAACCAATGCCTTAGATAAATCTGAACACAAACCCAAACTCTGGCTTAGATATGTAGATGAGACTTTCATAATTTGGCTACACGGGAAAGAAAAACTGGACAACTTCCTCACACATCTCAAAATCCTACACTCCAAAATACAATTCACTATGGAAATAGAAGCAAACAACCAACTTCCCTTTCTGGACATCCTAATCTACAAAAAACCCAATGGCTCCCTAGGACACACCATTTACCAGGGGGGAAAAAACACAGCAACCACTACTTAAATGCACAATCCCATCACCACCCTGCACAGATCAACTCTGTAGCCAAGACCCTCATCTCCAGAACCAAATGCCTAACCGACAAAGACCATGCTAATAGCAATGTCATTCAGGTACAACATCATCATCATTTGCTATAATAATATATAAAATCTTTTTCGCAAGATCAATGTATTGCTTAATATTATTCAAGTTCACTTCTAGTAGTCAGTCTGATGAGAATTATTTGTCTAAAACTATTAAAAATATCTTCAGGATGATATATGAGTGTGAAAAATTAGGGCTCTAAGAATCTTCATGAATTATACACTATTATTTTGTGCACTTCATTGTTTTCAGGTTCTTATGTGACTACATCATAGCAAAATTCCAGATAGAGGCTATGTAATCTGAAAGCAAAATATTAAGCATGGTTGTTACCAGAAAAGCAAACACAATGGATTGTTATCAAGAACTATAGAAGTACGTCAACCTGCTTCCTTCAGATATTGTCAGAACTATTAAACTACAAGCCTTAAAAAAAAAGTTTACAAATCTTGTAATAGTATATTTGCCTTAAATTCTATAAAATAATGTTTTCTAGGTACTGCATATAGTAGAATATGCTATGCAAAACAACTAACAAGTGATCTCAAATGACATTCTTTTTAAAAATCAATGTAATGTTAAAGTTAGTTTTTTTAAGATGTAAAATTTCAAATTAATAGCAATAGCACTTAGACTTACCGTATTTTTCAGAGTATAATACACACCTTTTTCCCTCAAAAAGAGGCTGAAAATCTGGGGGCGTCTTATACACTGAATACAGCATTTTTTGCCTCCAGAAACCCTGCCGCCTTCACCAAAATGGCCGTGCATAGCCTTATGAAGTCTTCCAGAGAGCTCCTGGGGGCTGGGGAGGGCAGAAATGAGCAATAAACAGGCCGTTGTTTCCTTGATTTTGCCCCCGAAGCCCCCAGGAACACTCTATAAGCTTCCTAAAGGCTATTCATGCCCCTTTTTTGGCAAAAACGGACCCATTTTTGTGAAAAACGGGGCATTTTTGCTCGTCTTTGCCCCCCCCCTCCGGAGCACTCAACCTCCTAAGGGTTATTCATGCCCTTTTTTTTTTTTTTTTGGAAAATAAATGGGCCTGTTTTCACGAAAAACAGCCCGTTTTGGGGAGGTTTGAAGAATGTAAAACCTTTTTTTCTTAATTTGCCTCTTCAAATCCTTGGTGTGTCTTATACTCCGGTGCATCTTATACTCCGAAAAATAGGGTATATACTGCTTTGCAGTGCTTTACAACCCTCTCTAAGTGGTTTACAGTCAGAATATTGCCCCCAACAATCTGGGTTCTCATTTTACCGACCTCAAAAGAATGGAAGGCTGAGTCAATCCTGAGCCGGCAGCCAGTAGTTAACAGAAGTAGCTAACAGAACTGCATCCTAACCACTACATCACCACAGCTCAAAAACTTAGATTAAGTTATAGAATACTTTCTACCTTTCCACTATAATTCCAGTGTATGCAAACATTACTTTTCTTACACTCATTTCTTAAAAGGGAGGGAGGGAAGTTATTAAATTTATTTGCCACCCATTTTGCTGCAATACAACTATGTGTGTCTAACAACATCAAAATGAAACTATGTATGTATGTATAAATGTATGTTTATACATACATAAGTATACATACATACATACATACATACATACATATACATATACATATACATATACACGTATACGCCACATAGAAAGCAAGATATGCTTAGAACACTGATATTATATGTATGGCATAGGTATTCCTTTAAAAACATTCAGAGCTCATGCAAGAAATTAATAGAAAATAGAACAAATCAGTGAAAAGCACAGATTCATGAGATAATTTTCTGTAGCCATAGCCACAAGAAGGCAAAATGAATAATTCCTTCTTCCTCAAGCAATTTTTTTCAAAGAATGGTCCTTACCACGATCATTTCTGAAGGTTCCAACACAATGCATTCACAACCTCGTTTTCCTCCAGATTGCTTGCCAAAGCTGTGAAGAAAAATGGGAAAGTGTAAACTCCACATTACATAGTAAGTAGGCAGGACAGAAACAAAATGTAGTAATAATAAAATATTGTGCAAAACAAAAAGGTATCTTGCATTATATTCCATATCACTATTTTAAGGAGCAACAAAACTTTTTAATATGTTTTATACAATTCATTAAAACATCAATTTAGAAAAGCATCCAGAAACATTATGCAAAATGGGGCTATATACTATAAAAGTTACAAAAAATGAAAGCAAAATAAAGAGAGATAATCGTATTAATGACAGGCAGTTTGATGTATAGTTAAAGCATTAGGCTAGAAACTGGGAGACCGTGAGTTCTAGTCCATCTTACCAGTGGTGGGATTCAAAAAATTTTTTACTACCAGTTCTGTGGGTGTGGCTTGGTGAGCGTGGTGTGACTCGGTGAACATGGCTTGGTGGGCGTGGCAGGGGAAGGATACTGTAAATTCTCCATTCCCTCCCCACTCCAGGGGAAGGTTACTGCAAAATCCCCATTCCCTCCCAATCAGCTGGGACTCAGGAGACAGAGACTAGATGGGAGCGGGGCAAGTCAGAGGTGATATTTACTGGTTCTCCGAACTCAGAATTTTCACTATCGGTTTTCCATAACTGATCAGAACCTGCTGAATATCACCTCTGCATCTTACGTACAAAGCCAGCTAGTGACCTTGAGAAAGTCTTAGCTCTAGGAAGGAGACAATGACAAACCACTTCCAAAATCTTGCCAAGATTGCAGGGACTTAGCCAGGAAGTCACCAAGAGTCAAAGGTACACATAAAAAGTAATATTAAAATGTATCAGCAAAACCAACAGAAAGTCTCATGATGTCTTATACTACAGTATGATATCAGCTTCTATAGCTGCATTAGATGACTGTAATATTAGTTTGAGATAAAGATATAGAAAGCTTGCCTTGTAGAATAGAATGTATAATGAGGTAAGAGGGAAATAAAGCAAACACAAAATAGCAAATTAAGTTCCCTCCTTTTCCCCATAATATCTGGGTACGTTCCCAGAAAAATAGCTTCAGTGGTTGGAAGAACCTTTGGGAAAATTTTAGTGGATGGATGGGGTACAAGGAAAAGGAAAACTCCAGTTGGATGTGCAGAATGCCAAGTGCAAAGAATCAGGAGGATATGTTAAGTTCTAGTTAAGATTTATTGCTCAAGCCTCTAGTCAACTAACCTTCAGCACCAAATTGGTGCTGGTCCCTAGGCTCTGCCTCTTCTTCTACAGCAGAATTTCAGTGGTAAAGCATGAGATTTAAACTATAGAAAGATAAACTTTTCTCTAATTCCAGGAGAGGGAGAGGGAGTTGTTGGTGCAGATTGATATAATATATATTTTGATATATTATATCAATTAATATAAATGAATCTATTGACTGCTCAAATTATATTATTTATTTCATCAAGGAAAGAGAAGAAACAACTTTGAATACTAAGGAACAATGTGAAATATGAAAAAGTCTAAAGGCAAATTATTATGCATAAATCACACATGGACAGAAAATATTTTACCATTTATTGTAGCAACTGAATAAGTATAATAGCAAGAATACGACGTAATTTTTCTTAAAAGGTTCTAGTTTTTAGAGAAAAAATCATCTTGTATTATAATATTTAAATATTGTTCATTATTTTTAATGAAAAATAAAAAAGGAAAAGGTGGAATCTACCATCCATTCAACAGGGCCTGTTAAAATCAAAAAAAGTGGGGAGGGGTTGCCAAGATTGCTATTAGAGGTATAGATACACAGTATTTTAAGAAATAGATTTGATGAAACCAATCCAAAAACGTTTTGGAAAATTATTTATCATGATGATTGTGAGGAGTATAAAACAAGAAATTGTCATAACCAGAAAGGATAAATTTCCATTTTATCAGATATCACATACAGTAGAATATGTAACTTTATTAACTGTCTTGAACTTGCATATACTACTAAATTTCTGTGAAGTTCCCAGAAGATGACCTAATTAATTTACGAGCCTCGAGACAAAGTTCAAAAGAAATCCATTCATTTATTGGGATCAACATTCTGGCATGTACTCCTCCGGAGCCAAACTGGCTTCTGCTTAATTGCATTTGAACTTTACCCCTCTCTTTCCTTCCTTCTGTCATGCTCATAGATCATATTCACAACAAGGTTGTAGAAATATGAGATCCAACTCTGGCCGAAGGTATGCATGGAATCCTCCCTCAAATGCCAACCTAATAATAGTCATGGCAACGCTTTACCAGTTGACAATTACTTTCTTCATAGTGAAATGCAGCAAATGATGATTGTGTTAAAATAAATGATTTAAGTTAGGGATAAAAATGCTAAAAGATTATTAAAGCAAGAACTACATTCTGTATCTGCTGAAGCTAATATTCTGCTCAATATTAATGTTAACACATTATTTGAAAATAATTTTGCAGCAATTAAACCCTAAAATAAATGAAACGTTCCTCTATGTCCTATTTATTGAGTTATATATATATATATGTATGTATGTATGTATCAGTGATGGCGAACCTTTTTCTAAAAGTGTGCCAAAATTGTACATGTGTGCCCACACCCACAATTCAATGCGCCCCACCCACCTGTGCACGCAACCCCCTGCACATGTGCACTGCCCCTATGTGGGGGGGGGGAGTTTTTCCCTTCTCAGGCTCCAGAGACTTTCCTGAACCCTGGGGAGGGCGAAAACTGTATCCCCTGACCCCTCTAGAGGCTCTCCAGAAGCCGGAAATGAATTGTTTCTGAACTTCCAGTTGGCCAGATGGGACCATTTTTTGCCCTTCCCAGGGTGGGCCCAACTGGCCAACCGAAGGTTTGGAAATAATAATTTTGGGCTTCCAGAGGGCCTTCCGAGAGGGGGGGCATTTTAGCCCTCTCCAGGCTTCAGGAAAGCCTCTCGAGGCTGGGAGGGTGAAAAACAGGCCTAAAGGGCCAACTGGACATTTGGTAACAAACTTCTGGTTGGTCTGTTGGGCCTGTTTTTTGCCCTCTCCGAAAACGGCCTCCCCCGGCCCTCCAGAAAGCCGAAAACTAACTGGCCGCCGTGCGCATGCGCGCCAGAGCTGACCGCTCTCATGCCAGCAAATAGGCTCTCATGCCACAGGTTCGCCATCACAGATATATAGGATGTTGTAAAATAGTAAAAAAAAAATTATTTAAACTAGACTTGGTACAACATTGATAAATTACACATAGACTCAAATACTATCAGAACAGCCATCCATAGGAAGTTAGCAACCACCCCCTCCTGGGAAAATGAAATATTCTAGAAATATTAAAAAGGCAGAATATTGTATTTCCCTGGATGAGAAATGGAGAAACATGTTTTTTTAGGCAGGAAGCAGACACTCTTAATACCCACCCCCCTCCTCAAAGGATGTTAGCACTTAAAAGATAAAGAGATAGCTAGGTCTATTCATAAGCAAATGCCATCACCCAAGATCCAACAAAAGTAGGATTAGCCCTTTACCCATGTAGCAACAGAACTCACCACATGGTACCTGGGAAGATTACATCACTCAGCAAAATTCAACCAAGCTTGGCACTCAAGGCACTGCAAAGGTAGCCCTGCATGGCCCCATGGGAGTCTGACAACCAATCAGAATTCATTTCTTACATAGAAATAGGAAACTCTAAGGTGGGGCCCAAGAGAGCATCTCTCACCCATGTGGTTTCTTTTGCCCAGGACCGAAAAACTCACGTGGTCCTGTCTACCATTAAACCATCCTTCCAAGCAGTCTCCATGTTTCCAGTGTTTTTTTTCCCTACTTGGAACTGAATCCAGATGGATATTTCTTCCAACTATACAAAATGAAATTTTTGACCTTTTAATTACCACCTTACAGTTTATAGAAAAGAATTTTTAACACGGCATTGTATATATACAATACTTATTTACTGAAAGACATTAGGAGTGTAATAGAAGAATTAGCCTGTAGAAATCTGCTTTCAATAAATCAAGACTAGTGCATTTATTATAGTTCCAGATCATTCAAGAGTTCTTGCATATAGGGAAATTTAAAATATAATACAAACAGTAATGACGTCCATACATTTCAGAATTAATTGCACTAAACAGTGTATTATTCCACTAATAAGAAAGATCATAGCAAAATGATAGAAAATAGGCTTGTATAAAACATTCAAAAAGGTACCTTTGCTTAAAAAAAAGCTCACTGGAATGAGCAAAATGTTTCCCCTCAAACCAGCCACATCCTCTAAAAGGCTTGGTGTGCTGTTTTGAAGGCTTTCCTCAGCTGTCTGCACATGTGCATGCATGCCCAACTGCTGTGCTTCACTGCAGTCGCAGCAGAAATATGATTTATGTATCCATATTTGCATGTGTGCATAAACATGTGAAGCAAAAAAAAAAACCTATAAAAGGTGCTGCACCATGTCTTCCAGAAGACTTTTGCTTTAACACTTTGAGGATATGCCCTTGCTTGTGCCAGCATGCTTGGCAAAGGACTAGTGTGCATTCTATTGCCTTGCCTAACCTCAACGGTGAACACACACTACATGCATTAGCTCCCATATTTAATTCTCATCACCTTCCAAGTGTTATAAGAAAACACCACTATTGAAAATCTGGAAAGTAGCAATAAATAGCTGCATG
Organism: Thamnophis sirtalis; assembly: GCF_051295495.1. Lineage (NCBI taxonomy): Eukaryota > Metazoa > Chordata > Lepidosauria > Squamata > Natricidae > Thamnophis > Thamnophis sirtalis. The sequence continues at coordinate 96,019,260 of NW_028261383.1, forward strand.
AATCAAGATCTACTTCAAGATCAAGAGACTTCCAGAAAATGGTATTAGCAATATTATTTTGCTTAAATGTTAAAAAAGAAAATGAGCTGTCTTCTGATTAAATAAAATTATAATTAGAAACACTGTTGACTCTTTGGAAAGGTTGTCTGAAGTTTTCATTTTCTTTTTTACAAGTCATAACACTCACATCAGTGGCCTACTCAACCAGCATTTCAACCTCACTTCTACTTTAAGGAAAATGCTCATAGATATTCATGTAGAACAATTCTTTTCTGCATGCATACACATCCTGCATGCTAAATAGGATGCATTTATCAAACTTGGAAAAATTTCTCCACTTGCTTTGCCCCCTACATCCTTGAGACATAACTCCCAAAATTAAAAGATTAAACACATATACAAAGCTTTCTTGTTTTCAAATATCCTACCCTACTGGCTAGCTTTGATGCAGCACCTAAGTTGATTGTTACAATGCTGCTGTTAGTTTTAATGTAAAATTTAGGAAGCCCTGGTCAAACTACACTTTACAATGAATCTCTAAGTAAACAGACGTTGATAGAATTTCAACCTAGTACACATATTTCTGAAAATTTAAAGCCATACTTAATTACAGATTGAATATGGCAGGTGCAAATTTTGGTCACCCTTATAGGCAGTTATTTCTTTTATAGAAACAAAGAGTTTTCAAACTTTTCTAACAGCCAACTATTTTTGATTTTGGAACCATTTTTCCCACTATTTCTTGCAGAATTCTTCTGATTCAGAAATATTATTAAATCTTGCATGTACAATATGTTTGAAATATCTCTATTCATGCTTATGAGCTATAAAGTATATTCCAAATTCTTTATCTCTTTTCTGGAATTACTTTGTGGTTTATTTGGAAGTAGCAATAGCAATAGCAGTTCGACTTATATACCGCTTCATAGGGCTTTCAGCCCTCTCTAAGCGGTTTACAGAGTCAGCATATTGCCCCCAACAACAATCCGGGTCCTCATTTTATCCACCTCGGAAGGATGGAAGACTGAGTCAACCCTGAGCCGGTGAGATTTGAACCGCTGAACTGCAGATAGCAGTCAGCTGAAGTGGCCTTCAGTACTGCACCCTAACCACTGTGCTACCTCGGCTCTTCCAATCACCCTCTTGCTAATATCCAACTTCTTTTCAGCTTTAATTTGTTCACTAACTAGGCAAGATGAGCTTCAAGACCAAGAACAGTATCTGTTAAAACTGGTCAATCAACTCAAATATCTCTGTAGATGATCTGCAAAAAAAAAAGAGCTGACATTGAAGTAGTCATTTGCTTGTATAGTTAAGATCTGCATGGAACAAGCTCCAGAGGAAAATTTTTAGCACCTCATCATAAACGTCATTGTGTAACAGAACACCTAGATTAGTCTGAAGTATTCCGAAACAGAATTATTTTGGACTGATGGAAACTAACATTGAATGATTTGATCAGAACCACAAAATGTAGGAAGAAGGAGTGAAAAAAATAACAACTTGCCAAACATTTAGCAGAGGAGTTCCTTTATACTTAGGGACTGGCAGCCAAAATTATAAAAATTATGTGGGTAAGAATGAATTTAACTAAATATCAAAATATCCTTGAAGCTGCATAGTGACAGAATTGACACTGAAAAGAGGTATGAGATGCTAACAATAATTAGGAAGTTTTGTGAATTTGGCAAAAAGATAACAGATATTAAAAAAGCAGAATTATTCAACATATATTTTAGTTCAGAATATTCTGAGAAGCGTGCATTTATTGCACCAGGAAATTGAGAGTTGATTGAAGAGGCAGGATTCCTTCGGGAGGGGAACTTCCCCGCCACACTGAAAGCGGCGGTGGTGAGACCCCTCCTGAAGAAACCATCCTTGGATCCAGCTGTTCTTAATAGCTATCGTCCAGTCTCCAACCTTCCCTTCCTGGGGAAGGTTGTTGAGAAGGTGGTGGCCTTCCAGCTCCAACGGTCCTTGGAGGAAGCAAACTACCTAGACCCCTTCCAGTCAGGCTTCAGGCCCGGTTACAGCACAGAAACCGCTTTGGTCGCATTGATGGATGATCTCTGGAGAGCCAGAGATGAAGGACGTTCCTCCATCCTGGTCCTCCTTGACCTCTCAGCGGCTTTCGATACCATCGACCATGGTATCCTTCTGCGACGACTGCGGGAGGTGGGAGTGGGAGGCACCGTGCTACGGTGGTTCTCCTCCTACCTCTCGGACAGGTCACAGTCGGTGTTAGTGGGGGGGCAGAGATCGTCCCCTAGGCCCCTAAATTATGGGGTGCCTCAGGGTTCGGTCTTATCCCCCCTACTATTCAACATCTACATGAAACCGCTGGGAGAGATCATCCGCAGGCACGGGATTAGATACCATCAATATGCGGACGATACTCAATTGTATCTGTCCGCCCCGTGCCAACTCAATGAAGCGGTAGACGTGATGAGCCGGGGCCTTGAGGCCGTTATGGACTGGATGAGGGTTAACAAGCTTGTGCTCAACCCAGAAAAGACCGAGTGGCTGTTGTGTTTCCCTCCCAAAGATTTGGCTACTATTCCACCACTCAGGCTGGGGGGTCAAATTTTATACCCCTCAGAGAGGGTTCGCAACTTGGGAGTCCTCCTGGATCCACAGCTGTCATTTGACCACCACTTAACGGCTGTGACCAGGGGGGCATTCGCCCAGGTTCGCCTGGTGCGCCAGTTGCGACCCTACCTGAATCGGGAGGCTCTCACAACAGTCACTCGGGCCCTTGTGACCTCTAGGCTGGAATACTGCAATGTGCTCTACATGGGGCTGCCCTTGAGGAGCATCCGGCGACTTCAGCTAGTGCAGAATGCAGCCGCGCGAGTGATTGCGGGTGCACCTCGATTCACCCGCATAACACCTATCCTCCGCGAGCTGCGCTGGCTACCTGTTGATCTCCGGATGCGCTTCAAGGTGCTATTAATCACCCATAAAGCCCTACATGGCAGTGGATCTGGATACTTGAGAGACCGCCTTCTGCCAATTACATCCCTGCGACCGATAAGATCCCATAGATTAGGCCTCCTCCGTATTCCATCGGCCAGCCAGTGTCGGCTGGCAACTACAAGGAGGAGGGCCTTCTCAGCAGTAGCCCCGACCCTTTGGAACGAGCTCCCCGTGGAGATTCGTACCCTCTCCACCGTCCAAGCCTTCCGCATAGCCTTGAAGAACTGGCTCGCCCGTCAGGCCTGGGGATAGGATAGTTACCCCTCCCGAATGATGAATGTATGTTGCTTGCTATTTTATTACATGTTTTGTCCTAATGTTTGTATTCCCCCTTCCTAGTTTTTGTGTGAGCCGCCCTGAGTCCCCTCAGGGAAAAGGGCGGCCTACAAATTCTAATAAAATTCTAAAAATTCTAAATTCTAAATTCCTGCTTGACATTACTGGACAGTAAGTAGGGACAATCTACTGCTATTTCTATGGCTATTTCTGCAATTCTTTGGAGGTGTAAATGCCTTGTAAAACCAAGAGACAACTTCATTCTTTCTCTTCCACCTGAGCAAACTTCTCTCAGACAGTACCCTCAGATCAGTGAAGCAGTTTGAGAGTTCTGAAGCGACGGTTTGAGAAACAAATTATTTTCTTTCCCCTGTTAAATGATGTTCTGGTTGAAACTCCAATTCAAATGGGACACAGTTCTTTAAACTATATTTTAAAGATAGTTTAAAAGAGAGTTCTTTAAACTTCCAAAGTGTCTCCGTATCCACTAGGATGTAACTAATTTTGAGACTCTGTTGATAATCCCAGCAATATGCTGATAAAATTGTTAAAACATGGAAGGCTTAAGAAGTTAAAAGACAAAACTGAGAATAAGGCAAATAAGAACATGACTGCTGATACCTAAGAAAAATGAGATACAAAGAGCTGATGGCCTGCCAAGAAGCACTGGACCAGATCCAAGGTCAAGCTAGCAGAAAAATAACCTTCTAAATTTTGCTTATCTGAAACATAAACTTTGGCAGAAATAATAAGGACATTCTTATTTTAGATGGATTCTATTACTGAACAATGCTATCCCCAAGAGGTTAGATGAAGTTAATTTGAGGAGGGGTGAATTTCTGAATTTCTTTCAGTTTGAGCATGTTGCATTATTTACAGTACAAGTCACTACTACCTCATGCTGTTGGAAGAAATGTCCATTTGGGTTCTGTTCCAAAGTAGGGGAAAAGACACTGGAAACATGGAAGCTGTTTGGAAAGATGTTTTTTAATGGTGGACAGGACCACATGGTTTCAGGTCTTGCGGGGAAAAGGGAAGAGATGCTGAGAGTGCCCTGGTTTTATGCCCTCTCTGGGCCCCACCTTAGAGCTTCCTCTTCCTGTGTAAGAAATGTATTCTGATAGGTGGTCAAACTCCCAGTGGACAGGGGTCTTAGCTAACTTTGTAGCTGCCTGTCTCCCAGGCTTGGTCGAGCCTTGCTGGTTGATGTAATCTTCCCAGGTGCCATGTGGTGAGGGCCATGTCTTAATTCCATTACCCAGAAGTTGAAGGGGGTAGATCTTTGTTATATAGAATGAGTGTTGGTCTTAACTGAGACAGGGTAGTGGAGATAGCATCCAGGAATGGGTTAACTCCATCTATTATCCAATTGGACTGAGTCAGCAATCTTTAATGTTACACCTCCTCTGGTAGCTCCTCCCAGCTTTTGACAAAGGCGTTGCTGCAGAGAGAAGTGTGATGTGAAGAAAGTCTCCTCTGGGACACAGGACCGGACCCAATCAGGGTGGGGCTGGATGCTATCTCCACCACCCTGAGAACGGGCATCTCAGGTAAGACCAATGCCCATTCTCCATAGTTGGTGGAGATAGCATCCAGGAATGGGACATACCAAAGCCTGGCCTGTCCTCAAGGGTGGGTTGTTGTCCGGACTGAAGTCCCGTGGCCTGTGTGAACCCGTTGCAAAACCCGCCTGCCTAAGGCAGTGTCCACCAATGCGTAGCTGTTCAATTTGTAATGGAGGATAAGGCGGAGAGGCCCAGGTGGCAGTCCAACCTCCTTTAGCAAGGCCTGTGTTGCCCACGGCGTGGACGCAGCAGTACTCCTTATGGAGTGAGCTGTAATATTTTGTGGTAGTAGAATGGATTGCACTTCGTAGGCTTTCGCTATGCAGGCTCATATCCAACGACCCAGAGAAGGAGTTGCTTTGCCCACCATCGTGGCCGGATGAAAGGATATGAACAATGCCTCCATGCAACGTATCGAAGATGAACCGGCTTGGGGCAAAAGTTCGGAAGCACCAGCTCTTGAGCTCTGTAGAACCATGTGTTGATCTTTGGGACAAAAGAGGGATAGAGTCTCAACACCACTCTATCCAAATGGAACACACAGAGGTCTTGCCATACCAACAGGGCTGCGAGTTCTGACACCCATCTGGCCGATGTGATGGCCACCAGGAAATGTGATAGCCACCAGGAATGCCACCTTCATGGAAAGGTAGCAGAAGCAGGTGGTACTCAGGGGTTCGAAGGGGACCCTGGTGAGGGAATTCAGCCCTTTGGTCAAATCCCATGTTGGAAATCTGTGACAACCGAGGGCCTGAGGTTGGTAGCACCCTGCAGAACTGTCGGATCAAGAGATGCTGAGCCAGTGAGTCCAGAGAACCGCATGAGGGACCTGGAACGTGCGCCCCATTGGCGGTTGATATGAGCCTTTGTGGCCATGTAGTTCATGAGGGCCAGGATGCGTCTGTTGGCCACAAAGTCTTGAATGTGGACAAGGGTCAGCCGGACCACTCAAAGTTCCAGCCAATTTGTTGTGGCTCAGGTCCAACTGGGACCACTGACCATGAGCCATTATTGACTGTAAATGAGCCCCCCAGCCGAAGAAGCTGACATCCATTGTCAGTGTCAGGTGATCCGGCTCCCTGAACAGTGAACCCCTGGAGATGGCCAGGGTCACCACCCCAGAGACCTGGTTACCTCTGGTGGTACCTGCACTATGATTGTCGAGCAACTCCTGCAAGCCCTCTGATGTGGGAGAAGAAACCATTGGAGGCATCTGCTGTGGAGCCGAGCCAATGGGACAATTGAGAAGCAGGACATCATCTTCCCCAGGAGGTGGGAGAGCAGAAGTAGCTAGACCTGCTGTACCGTCTGTACATGGTCCGTCAGATATCAGAGGCTGGCCTGACGCTCTTGGGACAGGTAGACCATGCCCTCTGCAGTGTCTATCGTCCCCAGATGAAAGAGGCTTGTTGTGGGAGTGAGGTTCCTTTTGTCGAGATTTATGGAAAACCCCTGGTCCCATAGGTTTTGAAGGATAATATCTAGGTCCCTCTCTGCCTGGGCTGCTGATCTGGATTGAAGCAGGATGTCATCCAGATAGCCCTGGATCCTGACTGGACTGGTCTGGAGATGGGCTGCTACTGCTGCTAACAGTTTGGTGAATATCCTCGGGGCCAATGAAAGGCCAAAGGGGAGGGCCCTGTATTGAAAATGCTTCCCCGCATAGTGGAAGCAGAGAAACTGCCTGTGGGCCAGGAGAATGGGGACAAGGAGATATGCCTCTGTGAGATCTACTGACGTAAGGAAATCACCCCTCCAGACGCCCTCTGGGATGGTCAGAAGTGAGTGCATCTTGAACCGCCAGTAGACAATGGGGGAGTTCAGGCGTTTAAGATCTAGAATCGCTCACCAGCCCCCCCAAGGTCTTTGGGACGATGAACAGGAGGGAGTAAAATCCCTGCCCCTCTTTCTCCTGTGGAACTGGCTGGATCACTTGGAAGGTGCTGGATGGCTTGTTCCATGAGGAGCCTCTTTCCCCAATCACGAGGTATGGGGCATCTGATGAAAAACCTTGGGGGGTAGTAGAGAAACTCTAGGGAAAGGCCAAATTTCACTGTTTCCCTGACCCAGTTATCTCCATCCATCAGTTGGCAAAGGCGGCTAATCGGCCCTCTATGGGAAGGTTCTCCAGGTGACCTCCCCCACCCCTGAAGGTTCTCTTGGGTGGGAAGCGCTGGCCACTCCTGCCTGCTCTGTCCTGCTGCTGACCCTGTCTGGAGGGGAGTTGTCATTCTGGACGGGGGAGGTTGAATCCCACGTCCATCACTCAAAAAGGTGAGCATCGCTAATAAGGAGAAGGCGAGGCTTGGACCTTCAGTAAAGGTATGGCAGTATCTTGCGTTTATCCTTAGATTCGACAAGATGGGGTTCCAAGGGAGCTCCAAACAGCCAATCCCCTGAAAAGGGGGCGGAGGATAGCCTCCACTTATTTCTGGCGTTTACCTGCCACTGTCTCAGCCAGAGATGATGCTTGGTCGCCACCGAGGATGCAATGGATTTCGATGCGAACCGAGCAGCGTTAAGGGATGCATCTGCAGAGAACTCCATTGCCGCCTTCAGCTTGTTAATGTTAATGAGGGAAATCAACTGTGCAATTGCTTCAACCAGAGCAAAGAAGGTCTGTTGAAGAAGGATGACACCGTGGAGGCTCTTACTGGCCATGCAGCAGCCTGATGGCTCTTGACTAAAGTTTGTTCAGACCTCTTGTCCTCCGGGCGGAGGGCTTCCTCAGAGGCCCTTGTCATGACTAAGGAGGATGGGGCTGCTACCAGGGCAGCAACAGTTAGCACCTCTTGAACCTTGGCAAGATACGTGCCTATGTTATAGACCCTTTTGTCCAGACTGTTAGGGAAAGGACCTGACCCTGGGAAGGTCCACTGTCATTGAATGACGTCCAGAAACAGTCTATGGGAAGGGACCATGATCCCAAGGTCCCTGCAATTCCCCTTGTTGGGGGGGAGCTGAAGACCTTCGCTTGCTGTGGCTGCAAGGCCCCAAATGCCATCCGCCATAGCCAGGACATCTTGTGGCAAGGGATTTGCTCCCGAAATGCTTCTGCTGGCCTTTTCAAGAGGATTGAGCCCTGGGCGATGATGAGAGAAGAGAGCAAATGAGCGGCCTGTCCCCCGCTCAAGTTCTCACCTGGCTCCGCAGTGTGAGGTGGCCGCCAATGTCTCAAAATAGTGCCCGCTATCTTCACTCCCTTATCCTTTTAGGGGAAATATTCTGCCCTTTTAATATTTCCTAAAATATTTCCTTTTTCTAGGAGAGGGGTGGGTGCTAACTTCCTACAATGCCACAGTCAATTTTGTAAACACCATTGACATCACAGAAGATAAAACAATGCTGAGTCTTTCATTTGTGGGAAACATTTCTGGTTTTTTTTTATTTTCCTTTAAAATAGAAGAGATCATAAGCTACATACTTTAAGGCGTGCTTATGTTTTTTGTAAATAATTATTGTCATGGTTGTTATAACAATGCTCTCATTTTTAGTATCTTGACTTTTACAAATATAAGTTTTTAAATACATAATCTTTCTTTGATTACTTGCAACTGTATTTGGCAGGCGTTCTATTTTAGGATTGTACTGAATATCTTTGAATACATTCCTTTTGATATGCTATAAAGTAAGTTTCTGGGCCATGTGATAAAGAGAAACTAAGATATGTTAGCTTAAAAATAAATTTGCACACAAAGAGGGCAAGCCCTCTTGACAATTAATCTTATGAAGAATTTGTAGATAAGAAACCAAGAATTGGTTAACCACTCGTACTAACACATAATGTGATTTACTTGATTTTGGCTTAGCATATGTATAAACTAAATCAACTGTACTTTAATCCAAAAAACCTGATTAAGCAAACCATGGTTTAACACAATATGTGAACCAGGAAAGAAACAAAAAATCAGAACTCCTAATTATCTGATTATACTAGCAAATAGTAGCAGCTTTTTATAAAGTGAGATAAGAGCTTACTTACCTTAATGAGAATTATTCTATAATTATTATAAATGGTATTTAAGTTACTATTTTAAAAGAATATTAACATGCTTAATCATTTTAGTTCTACTGACTTAACTAAAAATATTATCTGTATCTATAATCGTTTGATAAGATTATAGATAAGATTTTTAATTTAAAACACTATAGAAAAAATATTAATTTAAATCAAATATTTTTCTTCCTTTTAAAAACTGAACTACATATGTAAATATCAATCACATTATTCCATTTTGGGATCAAGCAATATTATGCAAAGCTCCATTTTCATGTTGTTTTTTGTAAAATAAGAAATAAATAGACTCCATTACTAATCTGAACCAAGAAACAATACTAAATTATTGGTATATTTTGCTGAATTGTTGGTATATTTTGCTGATAGGTCATAATAGCAATAGCAATAGCCGTTAGACTTATATACTGCTTCATAGGGCTTTTAGCCCTCCCTAAGCGGTTTACAGAGTCAGCATATTGTCCCCAACAATCCGGGTCCTCAGTTTACCCACCTCGGAAGGATGGAAGGCTGAGTCAACCCTGAGCCGGTGAGATTTGAACAGCCGAACTGCTGAACTACAGTCAGCTGAAGTAGCCTGCAGTGCTGCATTTAACCACTGCGCCACCTCGGCTCTATAAGCACAATCAAAGCCCAGTTTTACCCAGTATGCACCTTATTCTAGGTGTTTTACTCTAATCTAGAGACTACTTTGCAAGCAATATATTTTCACCCAAATACCAACAATTCAGCATTGCATGCACTATACAAATACATGCATGCTTTATTCTATGTTATGGTCCTATGTTGGTCTATTACTGTGACATAGATTTGATTTTATAATCCATTATTTTCAATTAAATATTGTCTATGACATTCCCTAGAATTTAAAAAAAATAGATTAAGTGTACAAACTTATTTTTCTCACCATAATTATATGTATTTAAGTGAGTTATCAAGATTACATATTTTTCCTTGTAAACTCTGATTTCTTACATACCTGTGGGGTGGCAAAAACATAGAATCCTTCATAAGCACAGATCCAGAAAGCAGAATATACCAGCATCTTGCAATAGTATCAGAGCTAAAAAAGAAAAAGAAAACATATATATAAAGTGCTTCTTCTATCAAGAACTCCCAATTAAAGCTCTTCAAGAATGTTTTCCTATTCACTATGTTATCTGTCCAAACATACATGTGCAGAAAAAAGGCTTTTCAATCCTGAATGAGTGATAAAACTTGTGAAACACATGAGTTCTGTTCCAGATCTTGAGTGTCAATCTGAATCATGATAAAATTGGTATAAAAACCTGTTCCTGAGAGTCAGGGGTGGGTTTCTCGCCCCGTTCCAACCGGTTCGCTTGGAACGGGGCCGGCAGCGTCCTTGTGCACGTGTGCGATGCGCGCGTGCACGCGTGCGGCGCACACATGCGTACTAGCATCTGTGCGATGCTCCAGCTGCTCCTGGAGGATCGCGCAGGCGCTGTATGCGTCCTGCGCATGCGTGGAAGCGCGGAACTCGTCAAAACCGGGTAAGGAGCGCAAGCGGGTGGCTGGGCCCTTCGCCGTTCCCGGAAGTTACTTACTTCCGGGTTCACCGACCAACCGGTTCACAGGGACCGCCGCGAACCGGTTGAAACCCACCCCTGCTGAGAGTGCAAGAAGTCCTAATCAAGTTGACATGTCTGGTCTAAGTATAGACCGAGCTGAAATTGGACCAGAGAGGGTGACAACAGGGCGTGGCCACAAAGTTGACAGCTCGGTCTCTAAGCAGAACAGATGAGACAACTCCTTCTTGCACTCTCCCGGAAGCACTCAGGAGAACATGAAACACATGAGTTCTGTTCCAGATCTTGAGTGTCAATTATAAATTTAAGTTTGTGGATAGTCTAATTTCTTTGGATCTTTTATTTGGATAATAAATTGAAAAAGCATTACAAAGATATAAATATGATTCTTCTAATTCCAGTTATATGTTTTGTCTGACATTTTCATTTCAAGTAATGATTAAATGTACTTACCAAAATAAAACTTGATTTCCATCATATCTTTTATAACGTGCAGTGGAAGTCATAATTCTAAGAACAAAAATTTAAGCATCATCATATAACATTCACATCTTGCTAGAAATAATCATTTCTATGTCAGATTTTGTAATATTTCAATTTCTTAAAGGATCATGCAAAATATCTCATCTAGAAGAGAGAAGTCTCATTTTATACTTAAAGAATTATAACAATCCACCAAAAAGCAAATTCAAAAGTTCTATCTTTGTAGTGAGGGCTGAAGTACATTATAATTGCCCAGAAATAAGCCCCATTGATTGCAGAATCAGCTCCAGCTAATTTGTTACAGAACTGGGAGGAAGGGTTTTTATTTTGTTTTTAACTGCAAACTTCTCTGTCGTTTACTGCTTGTTGTATTCCATGATTTAGAAAATTCTCCAAAACTGAAAAAGGGGATATATTACATGTTTGTATTGTGTAATTCTTAATTTTTTTCTCTTCCTTAATATTTTAAAAGTAACCATTAAAATACGTTACTTTGCATATCAAAATACCCATGCTATGAAAACCTAACTGTATAAGATGGACATTGTAACAGCATATTTAAACATCCCATTTTCATTTATTAGCCACCTTACCTTAACTGATGCTCCCTGAGATGAGATAATGAATCCATTCCATGAAGATAGTAATAGATAGTATTTAATTCCTAAAAAACAATAACAGCAAATTAATTCATGTAATTTTGAGCAAGAAATTGAATTTCAATCTAGAAACACAAAAAGGTTAATACAGTTTTTCCTGGTACTGCCGCAGCGGGCATATACCAGACTGAAAAAAGTATGTTCTTCTGAAGATTTCCCATTCCTTCCTTTTTCTACAATGTAGGCCCCCCCAAAAAAACCTAATTTCCAATAATAAACTGAATCACATTAGTTTCTCAGTTCCACAGAATAATTGTGTTGGTAATTTAATAAGAGAATAGCCCAAGTATTTTGTATCTTTTGCTTCTGGGAACAATGATGTGACATAAGATAGAATGAGTAAATAATTTCAAAGCGGAACAACAGTTGCCATTGTGTCCTTCCTAGGGTTGAGAGAAAGCGACTGGCAGCTGACTTTGACTCCGAGGCAAGACTAGAACTCATGATCTCCCATTTTCTAGCCTGATCTCTTAACCACTACACCAGATTGCTACATCAATCTTACAACTCAGAGCTAGTGTGGGTGTATTCTCTTGGCTCTGTTTTTCTCCAACCCAATGTTTGGTGCCATTGGGACAATCACCACCCAACCAATCGCAATGAAGTATAATGGGCATGGCCTTGGATGAGTGTAAGTCCTGGATGCCTGGGTGATTAGGAGTGATTTCTTTTCCTTTTTTTTTTTTTTTGAAAAGTTTTTATTTTTTATTTTTCCATAACCACTCATATCATTAATCTTAGTGTATCATCTGGGTACAATCTTTGTGTCATCATATTTAAGAGTTACATCATTTTTAATCTATTTTTATCTTCCATCTACCTTTACCATTACATTTCAATTGCCTTTTATTTCAACTCCTCTCCTATAATTCTGCGTTCTTTTCCAAATTATTCAATTTTCTGTTTCCCTTCAGGAGTGATTTCTGAAGGGGAGTGTGGTGGCATAGTGTTCTTCTGCCACTTGGACAGAAGGGGACAATTACAGAATTTCAGGAGCTTCTGCTGCAGGAAATGGCAGTGCTGTCAGTTGCAGATAGTTTTGTTTTTCCTTTGACAATGGTTCAGTTATGATTGCCTTGGAAAAGGTAATCACTCCCAGAGTGACATAGTCACATTTTGGATGCTTGACAACTTGCTCACATATACAATGGTTGCAACATCTTGCAGCATTACATGATCGCAATTTGTGACCTGAGGTAGCCTTTGACAAACAAAAGTTAATTGGGGAAGCCTGATTCACTTAATGGCTACATTAAACTACCACTTCACAACAGTGGTGGTTTGCTTAATGCCATGGTAAAAATGGTCATAAAATGGAGTCCAGTCACATGATGACCTGCTTAACAAATTGCATTGCTTAGTGACTGAAATCCCAGGCCTAATTGTGGCCATAAGTCAAGGACTATCTATATTGGTGGTGGACAGCAGCATGTTGAAAAAAATATCACTATTTCCCTTTTCAAATGAAAACATTCAAAGGCAAGAGTCATGCAAAAACCAGTCCCAGCAGAGATAGCAGAAAAATTCTTGCCGTCCCTTGGGGCAAAACCAGAAGAGCAACTCTCACGGTTTAAATCAATTTGCAGCCCTGTGCTTTTACAGATAGGTCTATTGAACTTTTGAAAGTGAAGATGTGATTAATAACAAGCTTAGTGATTTTCCAGACACCTGGTATGCTTTGCAAAGAATGAGTCAGATATTATACAGGGAGGTGGACCAGGGGTTGGACCAGGACTCCTTGTTCCTATTTAACAGCTACATGTAGCTGCTGGGCAAATCAATACGGTCAACAATCCAGAGTTTGCCGCTGTTACCCAGTTTTACATTCTAACCTCAGGCAAAATGATGATTCCCACTGAGGTGCTGTCGCAGTATCTGGAGACTTAGGGCCTGAAGAGGAAAGGCTTGATCCCAGCAAGATGAGAGTAGGTTAGGCTTCAAAAGCCATCCGGTTCCACAGAAAGAAGCATCATTAGTTTTGACAGGAACATACTCCCCTGTACGGAACCAACCCTTCACAATTTCATCACCAAGATCATGAATGAAGTATTGCAAACTATTTGTCTGCCAGAAGACAACGAAAGACATTGTTTTAGAACTACAACAACTGAGGACAAATTTTAGCTTCCTCATGAGGACACAGGGTCTAAAAATAGTTAGGGGACTTTTTTTTCTTTTTTGCTGCTGCTGCTGCTGCTATTTGAAAAATGTGTACATGAGCTTCCATTCAGGTATGTGAAACTGCGCCACAATCTTTTAAAACCCATTAAACTCTTACTCTAGAATTCTGGTGTTCGAATTAGACTGCCTGAGTTGTAAAACTGCTTCCTCTTAAACAAAAACAATACAATACAAAGGAATTTTACATGATTCAATGCAAGCAAGCAAGCTGGGTTGAATCAGAGACAGAATAAACTCTTACTGACCTTTTAATTTTACAACTCACAACATTATGTCAAAGAAAAATTACCCAGTTAGTAATATAATCCTACGCTATCGAGATTATTATTTATATATTATGTATTATTTATTTTATTTTATTTTATTATTATTTCCTATTTCTTTTTCTTTATTTTTATTAATTGGTTAGTCATACCACCATACAAAAAATAAAATTCTGCACAGGAGCTAACTCTAGATACAGTAATAAAATAGAAATGTGGTAAATACAAAATTCAGATAAATATAACATCTGCTCACAATGTATACATTTGATCCCTGGAGGAAACAGGGCAATCTGCAGTTCAGATCCCAGTGGGCTGTTGTTCTTTCAAGTAGGGGTTTTATTTATTTTATCTTATTTTAATTATTTATCAAATTTAGAAACCACCCATCTCCCTCACTTTGTTTTTGTCTATTTGCTGTTATCCGTCCTTTGAAGTATTTTAAATATCTAAGCTTAAAAGAGGCATGCAGTTGACAGTCAAACAAAACATGCACAATATCTTTGATAGCTGGGGTACCACATATACACATCCTCTCATGATGGCAGATGGTAGAAGTGCCCATATTTGGTGATGAAATCCAATAACTCAAATCTTGCTCTAGCACAGGCCCTTCTTAAGAATTGTGTCAAACTCATTGCCAAGTTCTTTCCAAATTGTAAAACCATTTTGTTCTTAGCCAACCAATATAAAGAAATTTTTTTAACCAATCAAACCGTGTCAGTTTGGAACTGATGTCCAAGACTCTCTGCTTAAAATTTCCCTTGCCTGGGACACAGTTGAGAGTAAATACTGGATGGAAAACCCATGCTCAGGTTTGTCAATTTTGTCAACTCAACTACTTATTTCTTAGACTGATAACCCATCCACATCTATAGACCCTTGGTGGCTACCAAAATGTGGAAAAAGAAATATATTTTACAAATGTTTAAATCCCATAAACTACAACTTATAAAACAACTGGAATCAAAATGAAAATTTAAAACTAATAACAATAAAATTTTATAATAGCAAGTTAAATGTAGAACGTCCATCACTTGCTTCATGGAATATGACTCCAAAAGATCAGGAGAGTAGCGCTATCTGGAGTGCATGATGTTGTGTGTTTCAAAGAGACAGATGTGCTTTTGAGGTTTGTCCCTTAAAACTGCATTATATTTGAATAATACTTAGTAGAGGAAGGTTCCAATTCAATGAAGTCAAAATTATTACTTACTAAATGTTGGTAAATAGGAAATATGGATAAAATGAAAAATTATAGATGGCTATAAGAAATGTAATTATGTAGTACAATAAACTAAACCAGAACATAATACCCAACTAACTGCTCAAAATGCTATTTATCTATGCCGTATATTAGCTGTCAAAGAGCTTATTAGCCCAAACATGATTTACTGTTCCAAGGGAAACTAGTTAAGCATCACATATTAGACCTCCTGGGATCTACTGTCAAAACATTCTTATCAACAATTATAGTTTATTGACTTACACGGTTATAGTTATTGAAATTGCAAACGTTTTCCTTAATGAATGCTTGAAGAGAAATCATACTGTTGATACCCGGCAACTTGAATGTAAGCTAAAAGACCTGCATCTACAATATTCCAGAAAAACTACAAATGTCTCAGATGCCAAAGAGCTGCGTATGCTTCATTACAAAACAAACTAGCAACCATACACTGTTAAGGACTGAGATAGTTAAGTGATGGTAACCAGGTAACTATCCTTTAAGGATATCTCATTGCCATTAGAATCTGTGTTTGTATCTCGCTTGGTAAATAAAAAGGCAAGTTATTGTGACTGAGTGAAATACACCATCCTGGGATATGTACCTGACTCAGCATTAATTCTTAATTATTGACTGCAAAGAATGTAATTTTCACAACTAATTAGTATTCAATTTAGGCTTTGGAAAGCTATAAGCAAAAAGACCTGTCTTGGTTAGAGATAGTAGCAGTCTATTCCAAAGAACAGATGCCATAGTTTAAACATGTTTTCAAGTCTCAGTTCTCACATCACAAGAATGGCATAGCACCAGCAATATATTCTGCAAGGATATCCTTGGCTGGGTTGACCCTGGGTGAGAATAGGCAGTCCTGCAGTACCCTGGTGTCCAATCATACAAGGCTATATTACTCAGCTACAGCCACCGAACTGCACTTGGAAACCCATTAGTAACCAATGCAAAACTCTTTAAGATGGATCTACTATCACAGTGACTAGCACCAATCAACAAATTATAACTGTACTTTCTGAGAGATATTTAACTTCTACACTACCCACCTCATCTAAGCAACTCTGGAAAGTTTATAAACAATGATTTTAAATGAACCTCACCTAGTGTGCACATTCATTGCATGGTGTAGGCTTTTCTTACAAATAGAACTGGCTCTAAACTGGCATTTCCCCTCCTCCCAAAGTAATGTATCATTCAGGCAACAATTTTTTAAAAAAAATTTAAGAAGTATTTGCCTGTCTGATGCCTAATTGTAAGCCGAGGTGGCGCAGTGGTTAAATGCAGAACTGCAGGCTACTTCAGCTGACTGCAGTTCTGCAGTTCGGCTGTTCAAATCTCACCGGCTCAGGGTTGACTCAGCCTTCCATCCTTCCGAGGTGGGTAAAATGAGGACCCGGATTGTTGGGGGCAATATGCTGACTCTGTAAACCGCTTAGAGAGGGCTGAAAGCCCTATAAAGCGGTATATAAGTCTAACTGCTATAAGTCTAACTGCTAATATGTAAATGACAGTTGCTGAGCAATGTAAAATTCATTCCCAAAAGCCACTAGTTTTGATTGCTCTATAGGAAAATAAATGTGAATAAGAATAGAACAACCAAGACTACATGTCTAGACTCAAAGCAAGCTTTTTAGGCTTGCCTGGCCACTTCCTTCCTGATCAAAATACAGCAACGATATCTAAATTAGGCCAGCATGTCGCTATACAAAAGTCCTATTTTTGTTTTCATTTTTTAACCATGAGTTCCACAAACCCTTCTTTTAAACTATTTAATATGTCTACCTTATTTTTTTTAAATTTCCTTTTCATTATCTCCATATCATCTTTCACAGAACGTATCACCATTGTTAGTCTAAAACACAATAGGGCTTTTCTTCAGACCTCTTTTTGATCATCTTATTTTCTTGTGTCTTTTGGTCTTTCCTTGAAAAAGCATTCTAATCCACCTTTCCCCTTCAAATTCTATTCTATTTTGCCCATTGCCTAAACACCTTTTAAGTATTTTACCTCAAGATTCCTAAACTTCTAGCTTTTCTACCCCATTGATCTCTTCAAAACCCTTATTCATAACCTATGAGACTTTTCAGTCTGAGCATAAAAGCTATTCCTTTTTATTGCAGAAATAGACAATCAGCTTTAAGCCAATTAATATTCCATGTTACAACAATGTGGTAACTCGTGCAATATGAACTAGTTAATAGCTAACACAGGACCACTGCATCCAACGGTTCTGTTTAAAAAGCTACACCGATCTCTGAATAGATTTTTCTAGTTAGGCATATATTTTTCACTCTTCCAAAATGCTCCCTATATTTATTATTTTATAAACAATATAATATAATTATCACATTATTTTCTCTTGTGCTTATTGTGAATGGGGCCCTGCTAATATGTATACAGGTAATCCCTGACTTACAACAGTTCATTTAGTGACTCTCCAAAGTTACAATGACACTGAAAAATGTAAATTAATTCATTGCAGCATCTCCACGGTCATGTGATCTAAATTAAGATGCTTGGCAACTGACTCATAGTTATGATAGTTGCAGTGACCCCAAGGTCATGTGTTCACCTTTTGCGACCGGCTGACAAGCAAAGTCAATAGGGAAGACAGATTGACTTAACAGCCATGTTACTAACTTAACAACTGCAGTGATTCAGTTAACAACTGTGCCAAGAAAGGTCGTAAAATGGGGCAAAACTCACCTAACAGCTGTCCCACTTAGCAACAGAAATTTTGGGTTCAGTTGTGGTCATAAGTCAAGGACTACTTGTACTACTGAATATAAGTTAGTGCTTACTCATGGCTCATTTCTATTAAACGACATCACAGGCAATAAATGTTACTTTTATAATGAAGATGCATTTCCATACAAGTAACTGTTCGAAGTATTGATACTTCAGCCAGATACTGTTTCTTTAAAATTTCTCCACACACACAACCTAAAAACCAGCATCATAAGATTTCCTACAGAAAGAAAGCAATGCCAATCTACTTCTTTGTCAAATTTTGGGTTCCCCTACAATTACAGATCTTACTTGAGCCTCTCATTTGGCAAACAGAGAAGAAAAACCAGTCATTTCTGCCAGTACCAAAATTCATGGATGCCTGGTCATGCTTGCTCATGTTTCATAAATGCTTTTTATAGCAGAACTGTAAGGTTTTTTTTTTACTTTTCAACATTCAAATAAATTTATCATTCCTGGCATAGCTATTATATAACTATTTTGAAAACATCCAATACAAAATTGCTCTACAATTGTGTAAGAATATTTGCATTGTATAACAGCACAAGAAATATAATCCACAATGTCTTTAATTTTTTTTTTAACCTGATACAAAAAAAGACACTTCCTGTTAGAAGGAACTGCAGATTAGTGGGCCATCTAGTGGCAAAGCATTGTAACTCCATTCAAAGCTGACATTCTAAAGAATGAAATACACAAATGTGGGAGGGAGGGGGAGAGGGAGGGAGGGAGAGAGAGAAAGAGAGAGCTACTTATTGTTGTAACTTATATAAGATTATCTTTACCATAGTTAAGGAAAAGTATGATGGACTTTATCAAGAAACATAAAACAAACATGTATACTGCATTTTTAAAATTTATTTTGGTCTTGTAACCCTTGTCAGGACTAAAAATTATTAAATAAATAAACATAGTGGATCACTTAAAGCTAACCTACTTTACATCTCCATTTTTAATAAGTCACTGGTGTAATTGATATTATAGTCTTATGTGCTAAGCACCCTGTGTTTACATGAAAATAAATCTGAGTGGGATTTAATGAAGTGTAACACTGCATTGCTAATCTTAAAAGTGTAAATATCTAGTGGAGAAGATATAATCTTCCACAAACACACTATACAATTAATGCTAGATGCACAAGAATTTACATTTTAGCTGATTAAGCCAAAATATGTAACCACAGAGTCCATTTTCCAAGCAAGTCAAGCAACATCTTCCTACCAGCCTATATTTTATTTATTTATATATTTAAGAATATGTATATGGCCACCCAATTCAGTGACTCCAAGCAGCTTAAAAATATTTACATAAATTTCAAATAGGCATTTACATTTGGTTTATATATAAACTTTTTCCTGATGTAAAATATTAACAACTTCCAGGTTCAGATTCAGTGTAACATCTCTCCTAAGCATCCAAGAATAAAATAAGAGAACACCTTAGATATCACTCTACTACGTTCATAGAAAAGATCGGATACAGATGTACCAAATGCAAACAAAATAATAAATCATATTTACATTATGTGGCAACAGTTCTAGATTTATATAATCTAGAAATAATAAATCAGAGTGTGTGTGTGTGTGTGTGTGTGTGTGTGTGTGTGTGTGTGTGTGTGTGTGTGTGTGTGTATGTATGTATGTATGTATGTATGTATATGCTGGTCTTGTTGTATTCGGGTCTTTTCTCATGTAAGATTGAGATTTTCTTGGCAGTGTTTCGATGTGGGAATGAAGTCGAAAACACCAGCCTGAAGATGGCAAGTAGGACCTCGCCGAAACGTTTCCAAGACAATCTCAATCTTACACGGGAAAAGACCCGAATACAACAAGACCTGTGTGTGTGTGTGTGTGTGTGTGTGTGTGTGTGTGTGTGTGTGTGTTTTCGTAGATTTTCACAGGTGTAGGTATGCTGGTCTTGTTGTATTCGTGTCTTTTCCTGTGTAAGATTGTAAAAAAGATTGTATTTTAAATATTTCTCCAATCAGTTGCTCTAAATTATTTCGTATCTTGCCCAAGTGTTCTCCTTTCCCCGGCTAAACCAGTTTTGCTTCAAAAGTGTAATAATTTATTGTGAGACCTAATTAAAAGATAGGATTTCTTAATTAACTATTTACATCCCTTCAAATATATTCAAATAGGAAAAGGAAAAGCAGGATGATGGTTTGGGTGAAGATTTTTAGGGAAGTAATCAAGTCCAGCAATCTTGCCGTGGAATATCTTTTCTTTCCTTCTTTTTTCTTTTCTTTACCATTACCAGCCTTATAGACTTCTCTAAGATAGGTTCAACATTTGTATCAGATCATTTGTGCTTTGAGTAAGAGCCTGAATTGATTTATTATAAAATCCATTTGTTTATTTTCTTGGCCACCCATGGTATTCTCAGGTGTCTTCTCCATCTCCAAATTTCAAAACTATCAATATTCTTTTTTCTTTTTTCACTTTTATAGTCACAGGGAAAACCACTCTCTGAATGTTTCTAATAATTGTAGATATAAGCACATCATGACATCTTAATTTCTTTTCCAAGGTCTTCGTTGATAATCTATCGAGTGCTGGTATATTGCATATTTTAATCATTTTTTATTTGAGACAGAGGGTGGTTTATAAATGGGAATGAATGAATGAATGAATGAATGAATGAATGAATGAATGAATGAATGAATGAATGAATGAATGAATGAATACAAAGATTTTACCAACAGTGTTAGCAAATGGATTATAGCAAATGATATTGTTCATTATTAAGAAGATCAAGCATGGTTTATAAAAACTAGACAAGCAGCAGATATTAGTTAATCATAGATCTAATAGTATTGATTAAATGTCAATTTATAATTATATTATTAAAGATGAAAAGGTTTTGGGAAAATATATAAACAATATACTAAATATATTTGGAATTCCTTTGGAATTCATAAAATGAATTAAGATACTATATAAGTCATCCATATCCAAAGTGAAGGTTAATTGCATGTTTTCTCCTACTTTCCCACTATTTAGAGAAACTAGACAAGGATGCTGCTGATTATGTCACCCTTGATTTATTTAATATCTGCGTGGAATTCCTGGCTTGCAATATTAGTCAAGATATGGAGATCTACAGAGTAGTACACAACTGCCAGTTTCTCCATTAACTTTGCTTGTTGGAAGCCAGGAAGAAGTCTCAAGTTCTTGGTCAAGTAAGATCCATATGAATGACAGACATTCCTTGGCAATGGAGACTGTCACAATTGACGTTGCTAAAGAATGCACTCACTTTACAGCCATATTATTTAGTGATGGTAATTCCGGTCCCAACTACAATTGTTAAGCAAGGACTACCTGAATCATACCACCTGTGTTATTGTATGGCATTGTTCCAAAAGGTAGTGAATTCAATGTTAAATACAATCCTATCCTGAGAAAGACTCAATATCTCTATCTTGACATCTATTCCAGAAATTTGCAAGATCAAACCAGCTGCAAACACAGTTAAAATACCTTACAACTGGCAATGAATGAAGAGTTAAGATAAAGTGCACTATAAGCAAAAAGGAAATGAAATCTCAAGAATTACTACAGTCATTACAGGAAAAAAATTAAGATCAATAATGAAATGCATAAATTTTGAGATATGAATTACAGGATGGACCGTTGAAAGAACTTTAACTGTTAATCCCATCCCCCCCAAAGTAGCAGATGATGTGAAGCAAAAGCTTGCCAGGTGTTCAGGGTTATAAGAACACATCTGTTTCCAATGTTTACTAACATACGGACAGAACCAACAATTTTCAAACTGTCAAAGACTCAAACATTGCAGCATTTAGATCATGAGTCTAAATATGAACGAGTGTCTGGCAGTTCCCTAAAAAATAAGTAACCACCTTAATTTGGCACAAAAATTGCCATCACCAATGAAATGTGGCCAATTTCTCACTGAATTTCAGTGGAACAATGTTATATGGGGATGGGATGGGTCATTTTAAACTTTTAAAGAATGAAAAAAGACAGTTTGCCTGCCAGAAGCCTTTGGTGCTTACGTAATCTAAATTCAACTCAAAAGGGAAAAAAATGGTAATAGTAGTGGTTTTTACTGAGAAGTCAAAAGATCATTTATGTGACATCAAAAAGCCTGTGTCAAGTCCACAGTTAAGTAATTTTTATGTTTTAAATAGCTTTTTGTTCCTGAAGAACCATATTATTTAGTTCTCTATGCCATGGTGAGCAGTGATACGCAGGACTCTGAAGATAGCAATAGCAATAGCACTTAGACTTATATACCGCTTTAAGTGCGTTACATCCCTCTCTAAGTAGTTTACTGAGTTAACACATTGCCCCCAATAATTTGGGTCCTCATGTTATCCACCTTAGAAGGATGGAAGGCTGAGTCAACCTTGAGCCTGGTGAGATTCGATCTGCCAAATTGCAGGCAGCCAGCAGGCAGCAGGAATAGTCTGCAGTACTGCACCCTAATCACTGCACCACCGTAGCTCATTTTCTTGGTCTGATGTTAGTTGAGATTATGTTAGACTTTAATTTTAAAAAGTTGGTTTATCTAAGGACCTCCACCAATAATTAAAGACTTGAAGAGGGCATTACACTGTATATAATGCATGTCTGATTCATCTGACTGTTGGGGATTTCAAATTGTCAAAGATGCCAGCACTGCAGGATCTTAAATCGGAGAACTAGATACAAAGTTCTGGCTATTCCCTATAATGCTTTTAATAGCCCCAAAGTGCTTTATTGTAAGGTTACACTAAAATAATCTTGCACATCTGAAAGCATTTCTACCACTACTCCTTATATTCTTATTGCTTTTTATTGTTTTTATATTGTAAAATATAGATTGCATATTTTACATTTTATATAAAATGTATTTTATAGATTTTATTGTTTATCTTGTAAGGTGCCTGGCATCAGTCATTTTTCATAAATAAATAATAAACAATCCAGAGAACTGGGTAGGGTCAATTCTGGGGTGTTTCCTGTTATGGATCCAGATTTGATCAGACTACTGTCCAATACTTCAGCATTTCCCTTTGTCCCTCAAGGTTATTCTCACATCCCATTACACATATGTCAGGCTAAGCACAAGAACAATGTGGAACAATTCAGCTTGAGTTCGGTTTTTTACTTGCTTACTTATGACAGGCAGAATCTTACCAGGCCAAACAGCAAGGTTACTACTCCCAACATAACGGATATTCCTCGGAAATTCTAGGGAGTGGTTGTTCTTATTCTCTCCCTCTGTCTCCTATCCAGCTCTGGGGTGTGCTGTTTTTTGTCTCCCTTCCCTTTGTGGAATGTGCTCCCTCCTTCCTGGGAAACTGACATTGTAGTTTTCCCTCTGTGGGAGCTATCTTTCACATATATGTGTAAGTCTGGGTCACCAAAAAAAAAGGGGGGGGAGGGACTAAATGACAAAAACTTAATGAAGAAAAAAAATTAAATACTGCCACTTTTGTAAGTTTATTTGAAATAGGAAATAGGCAAATAATACTTGGAATGAACTATTTTGTTAACATATATTTTCTTTCACAAATAATCAATAATCAGACATCTCTGCCAATGGACAAATTTCTTAAAACTGTCACAAAAGAATTCCACACTGTCTTTTCAATCAAGTAATGTTACAGCAACATTTCTTCTATTTAACTCTATTTAAACTTTGTTCCAAAGTGTAAGTATTGCAAATGTAATTGCAATGCTGCCAGATTCAAGAAAATCCATGTGAATAACACCTGTATCCCCAAACACTGTAACCAAAAATCTTCCTACTGGAGCCAGTATTCTTTTTTAATGGTATCCCATGGACTTCCTTTCTGAGCCAATGATGAGTCCATGTTTTGTCATCTGTCCTTACCTTCATTCTCATAGAGGAGTGGTTCCCAAACTTGGCAACTTTAAGACTTGTGGACTTCAACTCCCAGAGTTCTCCAGCCAGAAGAGCTAGCTGGAGAATTCTGGGAGTTGAAGTCCACAAGTCTTAAAGTTGCCAAGTTTGGGAACCACTGTCATAGAGCAAAAAAAAAAAAAAAAAACCTGCAGAAAAATTTCTTACATTTTTAACTCTGCCATCAACAAATAAGTAACCCGTGTTGTACAAAGCTTATGAT
Organism: Thamnophis sirtalis; assembly: GCF_051295495.1. Taxonomy (NCBI): domain Eukaryota; kingdom Metazoa; phylum Chordata; class Lepidosauria; order Squamata; family Natricidae; genus Thamnophis; species Thamnophis sirtalis. The sequence goes on from NW_028261383.1 coordinate 96,043,310, forward strand.
ATTGAAAAACAACAACTGACACAAATATTCTCCTGTATCACTAATTGACCCATACGTTACTGTGAAATATTCAGCTTGCCAGCAAGTTCCCTTTGAATGATCTGCCAATTGTCCTTAATTAATTCATTAACCTTTCTCATGTGAAACTTATAAACATTCAAATTAAATTTCATTTCTTTTGGTTTGTTAGTTGCGTCACTTATTTTGGCAGTCCTATTTATTATTGAGTTGATATCTTCCCTTGAGGATGGCAGTGAGTTGCAATATGAAGATAAGTTGCTTCTTTTTTTTATTTGGTGTAGTTTAGATGTCCAACACTGGCACTCTTGGATGTTCTACTGAAATGTAGTAAATATCGAATGTTGCATATTACATTCCAATGAACAACACTAATGAAGAACCATAAAGTTTTGAGAAAAATTGTGCAAACTATAAAACAAATGTGATTTTTGTGGGGGGGGAAACATATTCTGCTATGTGTCAAAATGGCAGGGGGAAAAAGAGGAGAGTATAGAAAAAGTAACTGGAGATCCAATGAATTACCGCATTTTTCAGAGTATAAGACACACCTTTTTTCCTCAAAAAGAGGCTGAAAGTCTGGGTGCATCTTATACATCGAATACAGCATTTTTTTGCCTCACAAAGCCACGCCCCTTCACCAAAATCGCCTTGCATACCCTTATGGAGGCTTTCAGAGAGCTCCTGGGGGCCAGGGAGGGCAGAAATGAGCAAAAAAATCCCCCCCAGCCCCCAGCAGCACTCTATAAGCCTCCATAAGGCTATTCATGCCTTTTATTTGAAGAAAAAATGGGCCCATTTTTGCGAAAAATGGGCCGTTTTTGGGAGGTTTGCAGAGTGCAAAAACTTTTTTTCCCTTTTGGAAAGCTCTAACTGATTGATGAGAATTACATTCTCACCAATTGAGTGAATAGATAAAATAAATTTACAGACATCTGTTTCAAATACTTTGTGTAAGTATGAGATTGAGTGAATCAGTGAAGACTAAAAGTTTTTATTATATATGATTTTATTGTTAGTACTATTCATGGTTGTCCCAAAAGCACTTTTCCCCGAGGTAACTAGAATTTCTGGGGTTTTTTCTTTGAAGATGTTTTGCTTCTCATCCAAGAAGCTTAAAGAGTTGAAGAAATTTCTTGGATGAGAAGCAAAACATCTTCAACAACAAAAAAAATTAGAAAGTCCAGTTGCCTCTGGAAAAAACTCCTTTGGGATATTCATTCAGCAATTGTTCAAAATTACAAACAGTGCTGAACAAATGGTACTTGTTACAAGTCCTCATAGTGATTGTGATCCCAGCACTCAGTATCTGGCTCAGCTATAATGTCTTCAATTACTGAGTATTGATATTTTACAAAGTTCTCCAGTTCCTTTTGAGCTTTTTTAGTGTTATTTCATATTAACATGTCTATATTTTTAATTCATTTTCTGCCCATCTGAATTTGGAAAGCCTATAAGCATTTTATGTGATCATTCTGGAACACTTTTCCAACACTCTATAAACAAACCAATAAATCCATACTTTTTGCATAAACTGCAATGCATCATATTTACTACATAATCATGTCGTCCTGTTTTATAATCTGCCCAGGAAATTTCATTAAAGGTTCTGATTATATGGTCAACATCCCATATTTCTTTTTATCTACTTTACATCTGTTGTTTTTCCAGTTTTTTAAATTTTTATTTTTATGACATTTGTTGTTAGTGCTCATCTGTGGTCTGCAAATATAAAATCTTCCATTTCCTTTCTGATGAATCTAATCTGAAAGCATTCTCAAGTTTTGTTATTATTCACTGTGCCTTCAATTTATTTTAGATATACAGAGATTTTGCCTTTTCAATTTTGCATTTGCCACTGTAACTGTTCAGCTTTATATGTCAACTTTGATTCTGTGACATACAAAAGGCTTTCTTTACAAATATTTATTAACCTTGTCTCTTTTCTTGCTTTTACGTAATCACTTGCACCTCTGATTTTATCCCCATTGTCACCTCCACTTGCAACAAACCAATTTTCTTTGGTAAAATACAAGTGATCTGTCATTTCTTGGGTATATAGTGCTGACAACATGAATATTTTTTTTCATTTAAATGTATGGACCATAATCTACAAAACTGACCCAGTACAGCATGTAATTGTTTTTCAATTTCACAGGGAGTAAATGCACTCAAAGACACCAAGAGTTTGGTTCTCAGGGAACTAAAATGGCAGTTGGTCTTACCTAAACTGCTATTTTCAGGGCTGGAACAGGAGGCTCCAGTAGATGGCTGTTCTCGTTCCCTACCAGGATTAGGGCAGAAATCAGGGAGAACAAGCTCCTGCCTGGGAACGGTGGAAAATGGAATTCACCTAAGGAAAGAAGGCTGGGTCCAACCTCAACACGACCCTGTTGTTGTGGAACATGCACAAGTCCTCCCTAGAGGAGAGTGCTCCTAGCTCTGACACCCTTCTAGCCGACGTGATGGCGACTAGGAATACCACGTTAAGGATTAGGTGTTTCAGGCTAATCGTTCTCCATGACAGCCCATAACACAGTGGGAAGATTCCACATGGGGAATCTATGCACCACTGGGAGGTGCAGGTTGGAGACCCCCCGAAGGAACCTCTTCACAACAGGAAGTTGGGTAAGAGGAACCAGGCCCTCACCCGGGAGGATAGTGGCAAGGCCGGCTAGTTGGCTGCGCACAGTCCCCCGGGGGAGACCCTTGTCTAGGCCATCTTTGATAAATTCCAGAACCTGAGGTACCAACACCCTGGTGGGCCCAATCCGCTTTGCCTGGCACCAGGAAACGAAAGCCACCCATGTAGAGTAATAGATCCTCGAGGTGGCATTTCTGCGAGATGCCTCTATGGTTCTAATAACCCGCAGAGAAAATTGAGCCCCCTTTAGGCTCAATCTCCACACAGCTAGTTGCAGCCAGTGTGGTTCTGGGTGCATCAGCCTCCCTTGGTTCAGCTCTATTTCCCTCTCCGGTATCTGCCATGGAGGCTGGACTGACAGGATCTTGAGGTCCGCGAACCAGGGTCTCTTCAGCCAGTGTGGAGCCACCAGGATTAGCTCTGCCTGCTCCCTGACTAGCTTCTGAACTACCCCGGGAAAGAGAGAGAGGGGAGGAAAAGCGTACAGAAGTCCCCTTGGCCATCTTGTGCAAAGGGCGTCGACTTCTTCCGTTCCCTGAGCTGGGAACCGAGAGAAGAACCGCAGAAGCTGGGTGTTGGCCGGAGTGGTGAAGAGGTCCACTACTAGTCGTCCGAACCTCCACTCTCCATTGTCCACCGTCTCTCGACTGAGCCAGTCAACCTGATGGTTGTCAATCCCCGTGATGTGCTCTGCCCGGATCGACCGCAGATGTGTCTCTGCCCAGCGACATCGCTTCGGTGTGCAGTGCCCTGGAATGCGTGCCACCCTGCCGATTGATGTGGGCCTTGGCCGCCACATTGTCGATGAGTACCAGGACGTGATGACCCTCAACAGCGGTCTGGAAATATCGAAGCGCCAGATGGATTGCCCGGAGCTCCAGCCAGTTGATGTTGTGTCGGAGCTCCTGCCAGGACTACTGGCCCTGCACCAACTGGGACCCCAGGGTCACCCCCCAGCCGAATAGGCTGGCATCCGTGATGAGAACCAGGCGCTCCTGGTCCTTGAACTTGCACCCCTTGAGCAAGGCTGGGGACAGCCACCACTTGAGGAAAATCCATACCTAAGGAGTAGCCTTGACCTTGGCCGGTGAGCTGCTGGTGTTGGCTCTCTGGAATGGTAGGAATCGCCACTGCAGAGTCCTGGCGTGCAACCGTGCCCACGGTATTACTTCAATGCAGGATATGAGTTTCCCCAACAAACTGGATAGAAAGGCTAAGGGAACATAACGGTGCCTACGGACCTGCTTAATCATCTTAACCAAGCTGGCCCTGTGGTCCGGGGAGAGAAAAACCTTACTGCATGGGATTCTATGACCTCCCCTAAATGGAGAATTCTAGTTGACGGGGTGAGGGAACTCTTTTCGAAGTTGACGGACAACCCCAACCCACAGGTGGGTCCATGGCTAGTAACTGTAATGCTTGGGAAAAATCTGGCTCAATGTTATAAAAGTCTGTCATTACTGCCCGGGTTTGGGAAGGCGGTAGGCTTTTCCCATTGCTTCTTGATTACTTCCAGGAAGAGGTGAGGGGCAGGAATCTCCTCCTTCACCACCTTGGGTCAGAAAAGACTGGGCCCTGGGGCTTTTTTGCTGCAGGCCCATCCGAGGAGCCTTCCTTGGCCCCTCCCTAGCTCCATCTCCACCCCCTCCTCTTCTACCTGTGCAGTAGCACGCACTTTGCATAGAAGAGTCCGGAATAAATTTGGGGGGAATAGTCCAGTAAATGCCGGAGTTTGCGGCTTGTCATCCTCCTCATCCTCAGACAGGTCAGGATCTCTCTGGGGTCTGTCCCCTGTTACTGAACCTTCACTAATGAGGGAAGGAGAGGTAGGGCGGCTCATGGGATTGGATGGAGGCCGAGCCAGGAATGAGCTGGCTCTAGAATTCCCACCTTGATCTGGTGCTAAGGACTGAGCAGTGGCTGCAATCCATGTGCAATTCCAGAGGCAATTGCTCTTTCAATGAGATTTTGCAGCCCCCTTGGCAGATCATCTACATCCAGAGAATCCCAGCCGGAATTCTCTGGTTTCTGAGCTACCCCAGCTAGGGGAGCTAGACTGGACTTGGGCAGGGCCTGATCCTCTCGAGGATACACGTGGGCACAGGAATCTTCCAAGTCCAAATCCTGGTCCTCCAGGGAAAGGGGAGGAGAAGGAGACCTTTCCCCAAAAAATCTCTGCGGGGAGTCCAGGCTGGAACTCACCCCCCCCAATGGGGATCTGGAATGGGGGGAGAGGCACTAAGCCTACCTTGCAAGGCCCTCAGTTTTTCAGCCCTGGAAAAGGTTTTTGAGAGAGCTTTGTGCCTCCTCAGTTCGTCCCTCTGGGTGGCACGAGAGGGGCAGGGGTTTGCAGCCTTAAGGGCCCTGGCAGAAGCAGTGGGTCGCTGCCTGGTTGAAGGTCCCTCCCCAGGGGAGCATGGGGGAGAAGGAGACCCCCCCCCGTCTCCTCTGCCATCTTGGCCATGTGGGGATATAAGAAAAAAACAAACTGGATGAATGCTGCTTTCTCCTCTTCTGGGCAGCCCTTGCCTCAGCACCGAGAATGGTGTGTTTGGGGGCTACCGCCGAGGCTTGCCTTGGCCCAGGTCGCTTTGCGCGCTCTCCTCTGGTCTGCGGGGCGCTCACAGTTCAAAACAAAAAACTTCTTCGCGCTCTTCACCATGCTCTGTGCTCTCCACGGCTCGAATCCAGCTGCCGAAGCTGTTTCCAGTAGATTGATGCTATGGGGGGACTCTGGGCTGGGAATCCCTAGTCTCTAGCCTCCTGATCGCATAAAAAACCCCAGGGATCGGCACCACATGCTTGGCAAAAATGGAAATGGCTGCCGCGACCTCAGCACTCTCTCTGATCACAAGGATACTAAGTAACACTCCCTGGTGGTTAGAAATGAAAACACATAGAGCTACTTACAGGCTAGAGCAGAGAACTAACTACGATGGCTGCAGTGGCAAGGAGGTTCCAATAGAGATAGAAATTGCAGGAGAAGTTAAAAATATGTCTCGTCTTTTAGCCGGACTAAGATGAAATGGAGAAGAAAGGGTGGAGCACAGAGGCATGTCTTCAGCTTCATCCCAGTCTCGTGGCCAAATGGGCGTGTCAATACCATCCTCTGGCGCCTCTCGTCCCTCGCTCCGGAAAATCTGAGTCTTTCCATCACATTATATCTTTCCTATATATGTGTGGGTGCATGTATGTTGGGTAAACGTGCCTGGGAACGAGTTTATGTATACATTAATATATAGCACCATTAAGATAACCAGATTGTAACTATTATATTTCAAAACAGACTAGATTAGAGGTATGTCCTGTCATTATATTTTTTTTGTAATTGTGAAAAACACATTTTGAATCTTTTTCTAATGCCACATTGATGTTGTAAGATAATCTAGACACTAAAATTGATTTTAAAATCCTGCCAAAAAGATTTAGATGAAAAGTGGGATTCTTACTTTAGATCAATTACAGGATGATATGAATACTACTTGTACACTGCCACCCAATAATATCTTACAAGTACATCAACTGAGATTTCAATGTGGACCAGCAGCATTTTCCGCTTCAGAGAAATCTAATGTATTAGAAGCAATTACTAAATTCTATGAGACAAAAAGCCCATGCTTAAAACTTTTTATAAAGTGTTAAGCAATATGATAGACAAATGTCAAAGACTGAATGGAATAAGGAATTAAGAGATCCATAACAATGTGAAACTATTTGAACCTCAAAAATCTAACATTTCATCTTAGATTATAGCTGACCTCCCTTCCCCCCCAAAAATTCATCTTCATTGTCTTTATATAATTACAAATAAATAAATAATGATGTTAGGTGTGTAAAGAAAATAATGTATTTTATATATATACCATTTGAGCTACAGAGAACGACTCCTTTTATCAGCCAGCCAGGGTGGGAGGTATATACTTAAAGTCACAACCCCTGGTATGCCCAAGTGTGGGAGGAAGGTCACACTTCCACTCTCTGTCATTAGGCTCGTCACAAGAGTCCATCCAGACAGAAACCCAGGGTTAACTCCCTGCCTGGGAGGCAACAGAGCACAGGTTCGAATCCCAGTAAGGATATGGCTAGCTGATGAGAGCTAAATAGCTTGAAATAGATCTATACTAGTCTTCCTTTATTTATTTATCAGCACAAATAAAAACACAAATATAACAAAGGCAACAGTAAAAAAATATTGGGTTTCTGTCTGGATGGACTCTTGTGACGAGCCTAATGACAGAGAGTGGAAGTGTGACCTTCCTCCCACACTTGGGCATACCAGGGGTTGTGACTTTAAGTATATACCTCCCACCCTGGCTGGCTGATAAAAGGAGTCGTTCTCTGTAGCTCAAATGGTTAACTCCCTGCCTGGGAGGCAACAGAGCACAGGTTCGAATCCCAGTAAGGATATGGCTAGCTGATGAGAGCTAAATAGCTTGAAATAGATCTATACTAGTCTTCCTTTATTTATTTATCAGCACAAATAAAAACACATATATATATATATATATATATATATATATATATATATATATATATATATATATATATATATATATATATATATATATATATATATATAATGTATATATATTGTCACATATTCATATATTTTAGATCAATTTTATATGAACCAGAAGGAGCCTGATAATGTATTTTCATTTCTAATGTGTTAAAAATACAAAGTTAATTGGTAAGTTATTTGAAATTTGTCTAACATGTAACCAGCACCTATGTAGCCAAATTGTCTTTTTCTGCCTTGTCTCCCCCTCTCCCATCTCATCCCAGAGTAAACCCTACGTCAATTTAACCGCTCCATTACATCTGATAAAGTGAGGTGTGGCTTTTAAAGTTTGTCAAATAAGATTTGCTGGTTTAAAATACTGCTACTAATCAACACCCCACCCCACCCCCAGATTAAAGTGGATCTTTACCTGCAATATCAAGCGGGGGGGGGGGGATGTCATTATAGTCCCTTCTCTGCAGGTTTTTAAAAAATAAGTTAATGAATGTTCCAAACCAAGGTCATTTTATTATATTTTTCTACATAAGCAGCAGCATACTCTCAAACATTTAAATACCCAAGAAGCTTCTCTAACTAGAATACTAATTACTTTAAGAGTAGACATTAAGAGTTTGTGCACTATGACAATAAAAGACTGAAACCTGGTCATGTTTCTACCTGCTGAGTGTAATTACTTTTGAAATTCATACTGTATTACTCAGTTTACATCTGAATTGAGAAAAGGATGAAATCTGCTTGAGGTGCAAAAAAAGAAACTTTGATTTTGGATTTTGCCAATTAGATAGGTTGCTGTTATATAAATGGCTAGTATATATTATTATATAAAAGTAAAAAGTTGAGGCTATATGTTGGTACTTTATTTTATTGGGCCAAAAATAGTTGGTAATCAATGTTTTTCTTTTTCTTCTTCCTTTTACCCTACACTTTTTTTCCTTCCTTGTTCCTCTTTTTTTCTCATTATTTTCATTTTTCTTTGTATCTCTGTATTTTACATTTTGATATATTAATAAAAAATATATATGAAAAAGGATGAAATTTCCTGAACATGAGCATAATTTGTTCTATTGTATTTATTCCTCTTTATCAATTTATGGTGGAAGAAAAAAGGCTTCTAAATAAAGTGCAGCTAGGTGTTAAGAACAATATCATTCTTTGGCACCGTTGTTGAAATTAATTGATTCTATTCAATATTCGAGAGACCATAACAGGAACACGAGGAGAAAAAGTTCAAAATTCATTAAAATGAGAGATAAATATAATTAAGATTTAATACTTAAGACTGAGACATAAACTCAGTAGCCCAGACAGAAGCATGGTTATTAGGAAGTATTATCATGATTACAAGCACATTACTGAGAAAGGAATTAGTATTACTTTCCCTGGAGAGTTTTTGTTTTCAATAGAAATAACAGTTAGGGACGACTTACTGGTAAAAACAGATCTTAACAACTTAACACAGAGATATCAAACTCTATTTCATTGAGGGCCGAATCAGGATTGTGTTTGATCTCAGGGGCTGGGGTGGGCCAGGTCAACATCACTTGTATCGGGGTCACCTATGGTGGCCAAGTGCAAAGGCAGGGCTTTCCTCAGACCCTCCATCACTCTCGTTATAATCCACCCTTCCTTCCTTCTTTCCTTCCTTTATCTTCATTCTTTCCCTCTTCATTCTCCTTTCTTCTTCCTTTCCCTTTCATTTTTCTTTCCTTGCTCTCTTCCCATCTTTCCTTCTTTGTCTCTCCTCTTTCCGGTCCTTTCTTGCATGCTCAAATGCAAAAGGGGAAACATTTCTCCCTTTGTTTTGTTTTTACCATATTTTTCGGAGTATAAGACGCACCTTAATTTCAGGGGGAGGGGGAAGTAAGAAAAAAAGAATGCTGCCTCTGCCTACCAGCATGAGGATGAGCAACGGCCTCACTTCCACTCGGATTTTGATAACGAGCAGCACAGATCTTTTTATCCATTTAAAACAAACCCTATCACCCTACGGGCATTTGACTAGAATGAATGGGGTAAGGGAATGATATTCATGGGGGCAGAACAGGGACTTGGCAACAAAGGCTCTGCTCCCGAGATGCTCCCGTCTTCCTACCTATAGCCGTAGGAATTGAAATCCTGACTTTCTTGCAGCAAGGCCCGATAGAGACACAGCACTTCAGTCCTCCTGGAGGCTGCCATCTCATAAACATGGTCCCGGGCTTCCTGACAAGTCCCCTGCACCTTTGCTGCCTCGGTCAGAGCCTGATTCCACAAGCGGCCTGGGGAAACTTGGGAGGTCAGGACTCAGTTGGCAAAGCGGGTGCTGCACAGGAGGTGTAAAGCAAGACTAGAAGTGCTGCCTGCCCCTTTTCCAGATGACTCAGGCGGAGGGCAGTCGGCTTTTGCTCCTGGCCCAGGAGGAAAGAAGAGAGTCTGACGAGAAAGAGGAGGAAGGTGCATGGCTCTGCGATGTGCAAAAGGGAGGAAAACTTTTCAGGTGGCAGCGCTGACTGTACACCCCGCGTTTGGATTCAGGAAGGGGATCACAGTGCTGTTGCCTGGAAACACTTTCCTCCCTGATTTGAGCAGAGGCTGCCTGAAAAACGCTGTTCCAGGCGACAGGGATTGCCAAAAACGAGCATCACTTTTTCAGTCTCTGCACGCCGAAACCACTGCCCCTGCGCTTTCATGAAAAAAAGTGACTCTGTGAATCGGGGAATCAGGCCAATGGGCGGTGGTGGCTGGAAAGGAAAAACATTTCGCTTTCGGGGCTCCCACTTGGCTCGGCTCCCAGGAGGGCTTAGGCAGTGGCGGCGGTGACAGCTCCTTACATTGCTGGAGAGGGAATTCATCGTGGCCATTGTCTCCCCTAAGCTGCCCTCCGAGTCTCTGAGATACATGTTGCTTGCAAGAGGAGGGGGCGACGTAAAGCAGCGCAAACTGTAAACCAAAGCCTCTGCCCCTCGAGGGGCAGAGAAGCCGCATCCCGGGCACAAGCAGCGGCAACAGCAACCGCAGCCACCCCAGTCCTTGCTGCCTCATGCAGGGGACGAGCCACAGCAGCAGGTGAGCACCTTGTGAGAAGTGGCCACTTGCCAGGGACACATGTCAAGCATGGCTGGGTGATGTGTCACCGAGTCCTGATTTCCTGAGGAAGGTTGTGGAGAGAGGGAAACAGGTTGGAGGATTCAGTTTGGGTAATCCGGATAGAGAGGCCTTTTGTTCCGCACTGGTATACATGCTTTGCCTTCTCCTGCTGTTGTCAGTGGCAGACATGAGGGAAATGGTTTGAGTGGGGGGGGCAGTCAAGACCCAGTAATCCCCGCTAGCAAGCAAGAGTGTCCCATCCCCCCGCCCCTTTTGGCAGTGTTGCAGTGTTGGAGCTCGGAGGTGAGGTCGGGTTTTATTTTCCCCCCCCTGCCATTCTGGAAGAAATCTAGTGCAGGAGGAGGAGGAGGAGTGGCATAAATTAGTGCTACTTTAAATCAAAGCCTCTTAGTAACTAGGAAAGAAAGCCGCATTTGGAACCTGCCGAAAATCACTGCGCAAAAAGTGCGGCTTTCTTCCCACAACCAGGGCTCGGTGACACACCACCCGGTGACAATTGACATGCGTTGCTGCTGCCGCCGCCACTTGTGCTGTGATGCGGCCCCTCTGCCCCTTAAGGGACAGAGGCTTTGGTTTAAGGTGGCATTGCTTTATGCTGCTCCCCATCTCCTCCTGTAAGCAACAGGTGCCTCAGAGGCTTGGAGGGCAGCTCAGGGGAGACAATGGTAACAAAAAAATTGAAACAAACAATAACTGAGTATCTACAATAGCATAAAAGAATACAATAAGGTTGCCTGCATCAAAGCTTGTTCCAAAGAAACAGTTAGCACAAATATTAAAATATGTCAGTTCTGTAATATCAAATGCAAGCACCAGTTAACTGCAAGAAATGTATCAACTAATGTTCAGCATGGCTGCAATTAGAATTTAATAGAATACTTTATTGGGCAAGTGTGATTGCACACACACATTTATAAGTGGGATGCAAAATCAACAAAGAAGAAAAAAAAACCAAACAGTACTGATGGAAGATCAGGCTGGAAAATAAGATCAACATGCTAAGATCAGATGCAAACAAGCTAGTATGGATGCAAGAAAAGAAGCTGAAAAAAAGAAGAGTACTCAATCAAGAAACATTACCTAGAAACAAGAAAGCAAGACAAAAAAGAGCAAATAAAAATTACAGATCAGCAGATATGAAGTTCTGCTCATTATAGACAGAATTTCCAATTTTAATCACATCAATAATGTTTCTATCCATCCCTCAATGGAGAGACTGCAATCAACACCTGACAAAATAAAAACAGTGCAGTTCTTTCTATGTGCAGCTATGGCAGAGATCCTCAATCTCTGGTCTGCAGCCTACTACCAGGCTGTGGCCTATTTGGAACTGGCCCATGCACACGCATGCAGCTTGATTTGCACAAGTCGCGCTGCACCCACATTTGTGTGCACACTTGCCCACCACTTACACAAGTTGAGCTGCACACGCATGCATGCTAGCTCACTGCTCACATGGCCCAATTAACCTCCCCTCAAGCTGGGCCACCAAGCTACAAAGATTGGCGACCGCTGAGCTATGGAGCAACCCAAAGAAATATAACATGAATGCAGCTTGGATAAAGTAACTGGACAAGGATTAGAAAAAAAGCTGAAATGACACTCTATAATAGCAGCAGAAAATGTGGACAAATGGGACAGAAAAACTGGTCCCTTTTGGTCAGCACCAGCTGAAGATGACAGGTAGGTGAAATGGGCAGTGTAGAAATAATAAAAATGAATGGTTTTTGATTGAAATATCTAACTGATTCATTGCCAAGCAGTTTAACAATATACTTCAAGAAGATGAAATTGAAGATTGATTAACATCTGGCAAAACCTGATAATGAAAGATTCAACAAAAAGGGCAGCACCAGGTAATTAATGGTCAATTGCACTGGACTCCCTGTCACACGATTGGATAATCAGATGCCTAGGAATAACAAGAGTCAAAAGGAACATGAAAGGCTTTGTGCAAAGATCAATGGCACGATGCAAAACAAACTTGTTGGTCAATGATAATAGATTGGAAAAGGTTAATATCAAGAGAGGAATCTTTCAAGGGTTCTCACTATCACCACTCTTGTTTGTCATTGCACTAATACCTCTGGGAACAATACTGAACAAGTCAGTCCATAGCTATCAAACATCAAAAACATCTACCAGGCTATCTCACCTCATTTATATGGACGATCTGAAGCCGTATGGAAAAACACTCTGTGAAGTAAAATCCCTGCTCAATATTGTCCTTATGTTCAGCCAAGATATTGTAATGGAGTTTGGACTAGACATGTATGCCGCCCTCACCACCAATAGGGGAAAAATAGCAAAAACTAAAGGAATCAAAATACATTCAATCAAACAAATAACATCATGAGTCTGGTTGAAGACTCTTGATGTTCTTCAAGTAACACCATCAAATCCACTGATGTCAAGAAGAAAGTCAGAAGTGAATACACCATGATGGTGAAAAACCTAAGCACAAATTCAGTGGCGGAAATACCACCAAGGCAATTAACACCTGGCCAATTTCAGTCATTAGATACACACCTGGAGCAGTAGACTGGACTCAATTAGAAATAAATGCCCTGGCTAGGAATGCCAGAATAGTTAAGGGCAATGAATCATGCCCTTCAATCACACAGCAATATTGACAGACTCTACTTACCAAGGCTTGGAATGTTGCAAGTATGTCAGAGAGCTGAAGAAGAAGAAAGGACATTGAATCATTGAAAGACAGTGAAGAAGGTGCAGTGAAGCTGATGTTAAAAAAGCTTACTGAGTATTGGAAATACCAAACTGGACAACAAAAAAGACCATGTGAAGAATGGAAAAATATTACATGGACAATAAGAAGGAAGGAAGGAAGGAAGGAAGGAAGGAAGGAAGGAAGGAAGGAAGGAAGGAAGGAAGGAAGGAAGGAAGGAAAGAAAGAAAGAAAGAAAGAAAGAAAGAAAGAAAGAAAGAAAGAAAGAAAGAAAGAAAGAAAGAACTACCAGGCAAATCAGATAATTAAAAAAATCTGGGAATGGCTAAGAGCTGGAAAGTTGAAGAGACAGAGAGGTTAATACCAGCTGCATAAGACCAAGCCTTAAGAATAAATTCATATAAAGCCAGAATTGAGAAGACAGCAAGAGAAAGCAAATGCCGCCTCTGCAAGGAAGCTGAAGAAAGAATGGACCACCTAGTTAGCCGTTACAAGAAGATCGCACAGACTGACTACAAACAATGGCATGGCAAAGTAGCAAACAATGATGCATGGGAATAACTGCAAGAAACACAATTTGCCTGCAAGCAAGAACTAGTGTGTCCATAAAATAGACAGAAGTAATAGAAAATAAAGACACTAAAGTGCTCTGGAAATTTTTAATTCAAACAGTCAAGCATCTGCCACATAATATCCCAGATGTAAGAATCGTTGATAAGAATGCCCAATAGCCTGGATAGTGGATGTTGTAATAGCTAGAGATAGCAGAAGAGAAGAGAAAGAACTGCAGAAGCTTACAAAATATCAAGACCTGCAAATAAAAATACAACAACTGTGGCAAAAAAGCAAAGATAGTTCCATTAGTAATAGGCATCTTTTGGATGCAATCCCAAAACAACCAAATCGCCATTTCAATATCATCAGAATTAACAAATCACCATCAGTCAATTGAAAAAGGCAGTTTTTCTTGGACAGCTTATATCCTACAATACTATTAAACAACATCTCCCTATCCCAGGTCCTTTATAAAGCTGTTTGTACAACTACACACAGGCAATTAAATAATTGGAATATTGAATTTTATATTAAAAGATAAGTCAAATTGTATTTAAAAAACAAAATTAGTAGTTTTGGGGGGGGAAATCTCAAAAATATTAAAGCCAGCTCAAAAAATGTATAGGAATACAATGAACAAGAGCCCATGTAATATCATACTGACACAAAGTACGATATACAGTAAATCTTAGAATTAATTCAGACTGAAAGTTTTAATTTTTTTTAAAATGATAATTTACCCCTTCTGATAGATTCAGAGGGCATATAGCTAAAATATTTACCATCAAAACATATTTAAACAATTTAAATGAAAACAAAAGTGCTAAGCCATTTCCAAACTCCTTTTTAGGTTCTTTTTAAACCATAATAAGGACATCAGTCCTCTTAAAACAAAGGGAACTGATTCAAAAACGTGGAGCAACTTCTAACAAATTGGACCTTAAATAATTGGTAGGCAAATCTACAGCTTCTGTAAGGGAAATTCTACAAATGACCTCAACAAGTGAACAATTTTCATTTATGCATTCTTTATTCCTGATTTAAAGAGCCTCCATCACTCTGAACATATACAAAGCTCCAGAGCCAGTTGCTCAGAACATCTAAAACACAGGACTGTCACATAACAAATCAATGTTTCTTATTGGGATAATTATTGTCAGAAGGCTATAGCAATGCTCATAACGAAGCTGTGTCATAACTCAACAACCTCTCAGACTTCACTAGTCATGGAAAATAATTACCTAAATAAGTAAATCTGATAAGTTTTTTCCCCCAATGGGCAAAGTTGAACAATAAAAGGCAAACATCATGAATTTTCAAGCATATTTTCATATCGGCCATCTCCCTTCTTGACCACATCACAAATGACACCATTGGGACAATGTTTTGGTGTGGCACCAATTATAGAGAAGATGACAGAAGACCGGCTCCACTGGTATGGACATGTCCTGAGAGCAGCTCCTTCCACTGTTGCCAAGACTGCCTATCAAATAGAAGTCAATGGCTGGAGACCTCGCGGGAGCCCAAAACAGACATGGCAAGACACCATCAACAAAGATATGTAAGCCGTGGGCCTGCATCCTGGAGACACAGCTGATCATGCAAAGTGGTGTTTAATGATCCACAAAGCGGACCCTGCACTTGCAGGAATATGCTAGGAAGAAACAGAAGATCCCGAATTATCAAGCCATATTTTCCTTCACATTTTGTGAAAAAGAGAAAGGCAACATCAGAGGTAGACATTTACATTATCTTTGCATAGAAAGTACATCAGATTTATTCAACAATGGGAAGATTTATTTATTTATGAAAACAAGGACTAAGCCTTATTGCACCTACAAAATATATGGGGAAAAGTTATTGGAAGCTTTGAAAAAATTCTACTTCAAATACCAGTTATTTCTGGAAACAAGAAGCAGATGTTTTCTTCTGTTTGGCTGAACTATGCAACAGAACAACAGGCCCTTTGTTATGCTGTCAGCAAGAATGTTATTGCTGCCTTTTTTAAAATGTCTATCATTAAAGAATCTGATTGCGTGGTAGGCTGTATAGTAAATGAGAATTAACAATAATGGTTTAGACAAAGAACAGTTGCAATATGAATTATTTCATTAATATTCTTCCATAATTTTAAAGGACAAAAGAATCATAAATGTGTAACAAGCCAACAAATATATTTTAGCAGGTTATAACAAAAACAAAGGTTTTAAGACCCAGGATATCCCAGATTATATTATGCAATTTGAGCTTTATTCCCATTAGAATGCTCCAACAACCGAACAGTTGAAGCTTGCATTCCCTTTTATTTTGAAATTTATAGAAAAAAGGTTTACTTACTGTGGCTCAGTTTGGTTTGTTCATGCACTACTTTGCAAACCCAATGCAAATAATTCTTAAAATCTGCATCAGAACAATTTACTCAAATAACTGCACACAAAAAGGAATATGCACAGCCCTCTCAAGAAATACGTTTTCATATTAGGATTTATAGCCCTACTCATCAAGAAATGATTGTGATTCAACAAAGTTAAAAATAGGTCACTGTGCATTTCTTTGCATGGCGAGGTACAGTAGTTCCAAACAACAAACTATTTTTTTAAAAAAAATCCCTTAGTTCAAATTGATACCACACCCTTGTAAACAAGGGCAGAAACATAATGAAAAAAATGTGGAGTAAAGACTGTATTCATATATGGTAAATAATGGGAACTTAACAAACCTCAGCTTCAGATTCCAACTCCTCACAGCCTCAATAGGTATAAACCACAACAAAAGTTATAGTTCAGCAACATGCCAAAAGAGTTGCTGAAGCATATATTAATGAGAGTACTAGTAATCTCGTCTGTTTCCGAGTGTAGTTCAAGGTGTTAGTTAGTATCTTTAAAGCCTTTAGTGGCATAGGTATAGGATACCTGATGAACTCCTCCTCCCATTAGGACAAGCACGTCCTACTTGTGCTGGGAGAGGGCCTATTTTTGATCCTGTCAATCAAAGAATTCCAACTGTAGGGATCCAGAAGAGCCTTCTCTGCTGCAGCACCTGCTCTTTGCAACATCTTACCCTCTAAAGTAAGATCTGCCCCCAGCCTCCTCTTGCTCTCCTTCCATCTATCTTTCGGGTTATCATATTGATGTGTTTATTCCTGTTGTATTCCTCTGTCTTTATTTTATTGTTCTATTATTTTACTTCTCTTCTGTTTATACATCTTTCATTTTTTTTCTTTTTATTATTACAAGCTGCCTTGAGTAGTTGTGTGGGTAGATAAGTGGCAAATAAATAAATATAAACAATAACAATAAAATAATCTCTGACAATGAAAATGGCCCTGGAGATACCTTGCTACCAAACATAAAGGGTTTTATAGATAATTATCAGCACCTTGAATTTCACTTGAAAGCTGATGCCATGTCCAGAAAATAGTACTCGAAGTTTATTAACTGTAACCCAGGCCATTGATCTATGCAGTTAGGTTAAAGCCCTTTCCTCAACTGGTCAGACTTGACAACTGTCAGTTATGACTTAGTTATACCACATCTGGAATTTATCTGATCCTGAATCATGCTTCCGGAAGTGTCCAGAAGTTGCTATTCATACAAAATAAAGCAGTTAGATCATAACCAGAAATGGTATTCAGCCAGTTCTGACATGTTCTAGAGCAGTGGTCCCCAACCCCCGGTCCACGGACCGGTGCCGGGCCGTGGAGTACCTGGCACCGGGCCGCGCAGCAGCCGGGGGCCATGATCGCTGCAGCGGCCGGGGGACATGATCGTTGCAGCGGCCGGGGGACATGATCGCTGCAGCGCAAAAGCTCCTGGGCCGTGCACAAAGGCTCCAGGGAAGAGACGCCCCCCCACCCCTGCGCGCGCTCAGCGGGCCACGGTAAAATTATCAAAGGCTGACTGGTCCGCGGCGATAAAAAGGTTGGGGACCACTGTTCTAGAGAACCAGTAGCGGAAATGTTGAGAGTGGGGAAGGAATGGGGATTTTGCAGTATCCTTCTCCTGGCACGCCCACAAAGCCATGCCCACAGAACCGGTAGTAAAAAAAAATTGAATCCCACCACTGATCATAACATATTGTAGTCTGGGCTTAGAAGCTAATCAGGCTGAGCCTCATTTGCACTTGAATATGGGAAACCAATTCTGGAAAAAGATTTCAGAAGAAAGTAATGATAAACTATTTCCATATTGTTCCCTGGCATGATATAGCAATACAGTCAATCAGGAACCATGATATAAGAGAATCTTTAATTTTAGACTACTAATTAGTGGAAGGTACAAGGATTATATGAACCCTGTTTTGAAAGGCTTTCACAGTTGCTTACTGCATACTGTTTAAGGCACTGCGCATTAACCTTTAAATCCCTAAACATTAGGTCTTCCTATTTAAACAATCTCCTCTTATGCTATGAAATTGACTAGTTATTATAACCTGCTGTTTGAATCTGTCCTTGCCGCCACAGACCCATCATTTTGGCACATATAACAGAGACTTTTCTTATAATGGTTCCAAGCTATACATTGTGCACTATCTGGAGCTGTGTTGACAGTCTTACCTTTTAAAAAATCTGTAAAATCAAACTTGCTTTTCCTGGTTTTTCAGTGTTAATTTTAGCATTAGTCATGATGTTAATTTTAATCTAGGTTTAATTTTTAATTTGATTTTGTTTTAAAATTGTAACCTCCCCTTAATGAATAATTTCATAGGGTGGTAATTACAACCTAGACCTGCCAAAGCCTTTCTGAGAGCTCTATCCTGCTTGAGTTCTGGAGTCGGGGAGGGGGGGGAGTGAGGGCTTAGGTGAAAGAACTCCATCTGGGGCAGCTGATGAAGTTGCCGATATCAATTCCTGGAGTTGGAGGATGCTTGCCTTAACCCAATCCTTCTGGCTCTGTGGACTGGTAGCGGAATCAGGGGGCAGAGAGGGGGCGGCAGGGGATGGTTTTGTAGGTATGCCCACCACTTACAAAAATGGAGCTTCATACACTCACATGCTCGTCCACCACTTGCACGACCCAGTTCCCAAGAGGACATGCACTGGTATGGGGAGTTGGGGAACCCTATCAAAACTAAAATCTTACAGGGGTAGAAAAAAAGATCCCCCTTCTTGAAGAATAAGTTTTTAAATCAATGGCTCACCCTTTCCATTTTTATCCCATTACTTTTTCCCCGAATTACCAGGCTCACACAGTCCTGGAGCCCACTGAGGTACTACAAATGCAATACTGGATTATTTTAATATCCGCACAAAAAGGACTTGGGGAATAAAATAAAATAGTTCCACCAAGTTATAGAATGGCTAGATCAACATATAAATAACCAGTTCAGTGTAGGGCTTAAGGCACCAGCTAGAAGAAGGGAAAATTGGTTCTAAACTGCTTTTAGGCACAAAACTAGTTAGGTGACCTTAGTCAATCACTCTCTCCCAGCCCTAGGAAGCAGACAATGGCAAAATCTTCCAAAATCTTCCCAAGAAAACTACAAGGACAAATCCAAGGAATCACCAGGAGGGTTCAAGACTGACATGGATGCACCAAAACAAAGTAAACATATAAAAATTAGTATTATTAATCTGCAATCGGGGAAACAAAAACAATCAAGGGCCATAAAATGGGAGCAAAAGTAAAATCACACACAACTGAGGAAAGCAGCACTGAACAAAAAAATTAAACACCCATAATATTTCTCCATAGTTTCCCTGCCAGCTTTATTAGCTTTTCCCAAGGCTTCTGGGCAAGAGGATTGAGCGCCAGCAACAAGACAGAAAATCTAATGTTTCTAAAAATCTGCACCTATTCACACAGAAGAAAGCAAAACATTTTGCTCCCTTTGCCAGCCTGAACTAAACCCACTACACCTAAGGCTTTAAAACTATAGCTAACCTGTAGTACTCCAAATGAACTATCAGCCATTATTGAGAATGGCAGAACCTAAATTTTAACACTAATAAGAATCCCAAATAACACATCTAATAACTCAGTGATGTAATAACCAGAGAGCTGTTAACATTGGATGATTTTATGCATTTCTGCATAGTTAAAAATTGGCGCTGCATCAGAAAGGTTTCTGCAAAATAATGTTTATTAAAGTTCTGCAGCACCAAGATGTCATAGATTATATATTAAAAAATAACCTTGAATAGTTTAAGACCACATTCACTATTGTATTTCGTTTGTTAATCCCTCCACAAACAGTCGTAAATTGGTTTGAAATTGATTTGAGTCAAACATTTTCCCAGCTGATCATGATGGGAGCATTAAAAAAATACATTCAATAAATATTCCCCCCTCCCCCCCCAACTATAGATCACAGAGACACAACCATCCATCATCTTTTCTCCACTTCACCCAAAAGGAAATAAACTGATACTAACCACCCTACCCATCTTGCTATGATAAAATCAATAGTAAACAATGGTTTGGGAGAAGGCAAAACCACCAGCATCCTGCCAGCATTACTGTATTACAAATGAGTAACTGAAGAGACAATCACACTACATTGGCAATACTATGATCAAATGTCTTGTCTCCAGTATCTCTAACCATAATGCATGTTAGTGGAGCAACTGAGAGGCAAGAGAACAAAAAAACTAAGTCTTAATTAATTCAGACAGCTTCTGAATTCTAATTTGAGTAGACTTTTGTGTGATTAAACTCAAATAATTAAAATGTAAGCAACCTATATTTCTAACAAATGTGCAGAACAATGGCCTATGTTTGAATTTGATCTGCTAATAAAGTTTCAATAAATTACTAAGACTATGCAAAATTGCATGTTAGCAAAAAGGGGATTATCTATTGTGTCACAGGTATTCCAATGATTACATTTAAGGTCTTATTATTGTATTCTGTTAAAACAATGGTCATTCCTGACTGCTTTACATTGCTATCAGTTTTCTTACATCGTGCAAGTTCCTGGTTGTAGGTCTTCTCTTTCTTTCCAGCAATCCTATTAAGGACGCAGAACACAACTATCTTGTATCCATATAAAGTGTATTGAAGTATATGCACATTTAGAGATGCATAGCTCTCTAAATCATATGACCACAATAGTCCCCCAAAATTTATGTTGCTAAGTGAGACATTTGTTAAGTGAGTTTTGCTGATTTTTCTTGCCATGGTTATTAAGTGAATCATTGCCGATATTAAATTAGTAGCCTGGCTGTTGTTAAGTGAATCTGACTTTCCTGTTGACTTTGCTTATCAGAAGGTTGCAAAAGGTAATCACATGATCCCAGGACACAGCAACCATCATAAATATGGACCAAAGCATCCAAATTTTGCATAACCATTGGGATTCCGCAATGGTCACAAGTGTGAAAAACAGTCATAATGTCACTCTTTTCAGTGCCATTATAACAATCATTAAATGAATTATTGTAAGTCCAAGAGTATTTAGTTTAGCTATTAGTGTACCTGGGTTAATCATAAAGTGCAATTACAAACATAACTAAAAACGTAATGTACAAATTCTTGGAAATATATCTTTCAGAACTTATGGGGGCATTTATAAATGAAATTAAGTTTCTGTACATGCACATCAGTGGTGGGTTTCAAAAATTTTTAGAACCTCTTCTGTAGGTGTGACCTGCTTTGTGGGAATGGCTTGCTGGCCATGTGACCAGGTGGGAGTGGCTTGGCAGTCATGTGACTAGGTGGGCGTGAAGTACAAACTCACTTAACAACGCTCTTGCTTAGCAACCAAAATGTTGGCTCAGAAACTGGCATTTGAAGCATGCAAGTCTTAAAGCTGTCAAGTTACAAGACCCTTGCACCCCTAACCCTTTAGAAAAAAAACCCCATGGGTGTTCAAACTTGACAGCTTTAAGATTTTTAGATAGGACTCTTAGAGGTGGGCGGGATGATTGAGCGACGGACGGGGCAAGCGTGGTGCGGATGGGCGGGGGGAGCTGGAACCAGTTCTAAACGGCTCTGTAGATTTGTGGAACCTCTTTCATAGAAGAGGTTAGAACTGACAGGAACCCACCCCATATGCACATGCATACAATGACACCTAAGATTTGCTCCTGAAGCAGCAGCGTGAACTTGGAAAGGATGCAACTGCTTTAACAATCCTAATTGTTAGGATAAAAGGGATAATTTAGGCACACTTCTGCATGTTGCAAAGCACTCTGTAGCGTTTGAGCAACGTTTCTAATGATTAGCAAATTAAGCAATGATTAGTTTCTTCTGAAAAGTGAGATGAGGATAGAGAAGTGGAAAAGTACAGGCATTTCTGTAGCAGCATTTTCATTTTTGTGGTTCTTTTCCATTCTGCAGGAGAAATTCATTTTAAAAACAAAGGCAATAAGACAGATATCCATCCAATATTGGCAAAATGGCTCTGATCCTTATCAGTACACACACCAATACTTTCACATAGAAATCCAAACTCTGAAATGATGCCTCTAAAATTGGCTAAGATACCAGTTGGAAAGAAAATGCCCTGGGGTGTGCACCTTATTACAAGCAATAGGGATCTGAAAACCATTAGAAAGAGGTGTTTTACAATACACAGGAACAGGCACATGTGAGACAACTGACTTGCTTTCAACCCAGCTGCCCCCAAGTCTTGCAAAAGATATATAGTAGTTATTTTAACAGGAGGTGCCTTATTCAGGCTTCTGCACATTGAAAAACATCTATTTTAAATGTTTAAATAGCTCATGACTGGATAGGGGAAATTTTTACCTTCTTAACAAAGTAACGTATGACTACTGCCTTTTTATTTGAAACAGTAAATTAATAAACTAGGATAGCAAACTGCTCAAAGTAACTTTTTCACAAGGGATTTTGATAGAATATAATATAGGTAAAAGAGTGTGAAAAGTCTGTCTCAACATACTCGGAATCTAGATCAGACTTTTCTATTTCTTAAAATATATTGGGACATCAATTCTGGATTGATTCTCAGAAGTATTACTGGGTTTAGTAATGATGAATCACAATGCATATTGCTGCTACTTACTAACACTGATTAAATTACACTTTTATTTACATTAGGGAAGATATCTTTTATAATCCTTTCCTCAAAAAAATATGAAATGGTGAACATGTGTCAGGAAGAGTATTCCCATGTGCTTCTCTCTTCACAGTGTTCTTTAATATAAAATACCTAGTTTGTGTTAAATCGGAATTTCCTAGAACATTCTTACTTATGTCAGTTAATTAACCTAAACCAGAAACAAATCTATAAAGACAATTCAACAACTTTTAAAGACCCAAAGATTGTCTGATCTTATGCCATGAAGTCAAATAACTTTCACAAAAGAGTATATTTCTTCAATAAGATACAGTTCGATGTTTTAATTCTGGCTTTTATAATTATAACTGACTTGGTTTGGTTTGATTTGTTTAAATATATATGTTTGGACTTTTATATTATTTCATGCAAATGTATTTTATTCAAATTCTGTAACATTCATCCTCAAAATCCAGAATGATAAAATCAAAACAAGCAAGATTATATATTGCTTGTTTTCCAAATGGTACTTTGGAAAAGTACCATTTCCAAAAAGACTATTTTGGAAATAGTGAGAAGCATTAAAAAGAAGGAATCTAATGCTAAGTTTTAAAATCAGAATGTTGAGTATTAAGGACAGGAATACATGGAAACATCAGTATTTAATGTGTCCCATTTGAACAGATTTTCAAAAAAGGATCTTATTTAGGATTTTTTGCTTACTGAGATTTTTTGCTTACTGCTTCCCTTGAGGTCAACTATAACAGGGAGCCAGCTGAATCTTCCCATTCTGAGCTTTCCCTCTACTTTGTTTGCACATAATCTAAAAACCTAGTACAACTCAAAAGTTCAAAATTGTCAAAAATATTCTAATAAGAAAATATGAAATCTTATTAGTAATTTGCCTAACATAGTTACATTAAATGCAAATTTCTGCTGTTTGGCCATTAGTATTTCTTATTAAGTTGCATTTATCTACTTGGCAAACAATTTATATTGGCATCATAAAACTACAATGCTACAACCCAATGGATGAAGTTTACACAGAGGAGAAAGGATTTTCTGACTTCTTCAAGTGATAATGATAGAGCCCACAGCAAATGCCCTCTCTGACCATCATCAGTCTTCAAATTTTGCTCTTTTTAAGATTAGGAAACACAACCCCAAAAATCCTAAAAAGTAGAGTTCTACAAAGGTAGAATCGGACCATTTTCATAAACTGCACTCTCCAACATACACATACACCTACCAAATACAGATTACTTCAAGAGCTGGGCTGAATAAATTTACCACCCACTGCTTAGAAAGAGCTTTTTGTTTTTTAAACAAAGTGGATGGAAAGACTATGCCTTCATTCCTGCCCTCCTGCACACTGCAAATCAGAAGCAGCAACAAAACATTTAGATTATTCTTACTGACTGCAATTCTGTACTCTTTAATCCAGACACATGAGTGCCTTCCCATTCAAATATGCAATGTTCCTAGAATTGTTAAATGTCATTCAACACCAATAGCCATTCTATAGTATTAGAGGACGTTCACTTACCATAAATGTAATAATTTTACATGCCTCACTTTTATAAAACTCATCAGTATTAAAACAATGTTTTTAAAAAGGCATCAGACACACTATTTTAAAAAAAATCACAATAGTTGCAAAATGACAAAAGTTCTGGTCTTTATCAATATAATTTTCTAAATTTAAAGGATGTTTGCCATATTGCAGAACATTTATACATGTTTATACATATATTGCATTCAGGAACTCAGCAAAAACAACAAATACAGTCGTGTGTTTTGTGATAATGTAGGCATACACTGCAGATTAATATCTGGAATTTTTTCTTTTACACCAAGCACAGTAAGAGTCATAAAAGGAAAAACACGAAAAGAAAGTAAGTTACCTCTTCAGTTCTTTCAGATGGTTTCTTCCTCAAAGCTAGTTTAATCCTGGGATCTATAAGGGATGTCATCCTATTACTCTTGTTATCCAATTACAGAGTTCTTCGGAGTTAAGTTTATGAAAGCGAGCGAGGGAAAACAATACACGAGCTCAGGAGCGCGATTTTTTTTTCCTCCCTTCTTTTCAAGTCCAGCCAAACCCCCGAGTTAAAATGACGTTGGTTTGGAGATTTTCTTTTTCTTCTTCCTCCTCCTTTCTTCTTCTTCTTCTTTCGTAACTAATTCCAAACAACTGGCAAACTCAAAGATTTCATGAAAAGAGGGCCGTAGCCAGCCGAGAGAACTGGAGATCGATCCACCGCCAGCCGCGCGTCCCTCTTCGGCAACCGGGCGGCTTCGGCTCCCTTTGCTTTCGTCCTTACTCTCGAGGAACCCCAAAGTCTCGCCTGCGGAGTTTTCCCCACCCGCGGCTTTTCTCCGTCCCAAACTCGCCCGCTTCGCCACTGCTGGGAGCCAGAAGCAGCCTCCCTAACCGCAACGTCCCAGCCGGCCACACTTGCAGGAAGTGCCTGCAAGTCCGGCCGGCTGGGACGGTGCGGCTGGAGAGCGAGAGGGAAAGAAGGAAATTTTTTAAAAAAACGCCGCCGGGCCACCTCCTCAGGAGCTGAGAAACTCACCTCGCGGCAAGCCTCCCCGCACCCGAAAGGCAATCAAAGGCGCCCACCCACCGCCGAGCTCGCGGGAAGGAGCCCAGCCTCAACTGGGGAAGGGGGGGGTGGCCGGGCAAAAGGGCGGGCAGGAGACGGGGGTGGGGTGGGCGGTGGCTGCGAGGTCACGTGGCAAGGCAGAAGACGCCCGCTGACTGGCTAGGCCCAGGCTGTCATTCAGCTTCAGAGGCAGGGCCGAAGGGAGCCCCACCCCTTTCGCCAAGACGGTTGTGGGGGGGGTGGGGGCGCAAGGGGTATAAAAGGTTCCCTTGGCGCGAATAGCCAGAAGGGGCGTCGCCTGAGGGGAGGGTTTATAGCGTGTGAGCGTTTCAGGGGTCCTGCCGCTGTTTGGAGGACCCGATTGCCCTGGGCCTCTCGAAAAGGGGCTCGGCTGCACTTTTTGGGCACGCCCCGCGAAGCGGGTTGCTTTGGGGGTGGGGGGAGCGGGGTTCTCTGCGAGGAGCGCGCTGTGGTTGCAAAAGCAGGGGAGTGAGAGGGAGGGGAGGAGGAGAAGGCGGACCCGGGATGGGGGAGCCCTGCATGGGTTGAGAGCAGGGGCGATGATGCAATCCGCTGGAGCAACTTTCCCCGGAGTTGCCAGCCTGCGATGGTGGAAGTTGACTCAGGACGGTAAAGCTCGAAGAGGATAACCGCAGATCCATCCGAGTCCCGCGGGCTAACCGCCGCATCCGCTTCTTTTCAGATTGCTCGCACGGTTATAATAGCTGGGCCTGGAGGACCAGACGCATCTGGAAGGCACCTGGTTGGGCAAACCTAACATTTTTTCCATGGGTCAGCTCACTAAATCAATAGCAGCCTGCTGATCTTGTTTTGCCGATTAGCCTACTAGGGGGAACTTGGGGGGGAGATGTGCATGGCTATTACTATAGTGCAAATCTTCGGGAGAGATTCAGTTTATTAAAGGCTCCAGGAAAGTTCATCTTACAAAACAAGTCTTTTTTTTTAAAGCATTGTGTTTCTGTGCGTGGGTTTCTATAGCTTCCGTGAATCCCACTTGAACCTGATTGGGCATTACCAAATTTTTGGGTCAGTGTACTTTTCCATACTGAAGCAGGTCTCTTGAAACCGCCAGAGATGAACTGCACATTAGATGTTGCAGAGATCTAATGACTGTTGAGAAGCTCCTGGATTTCAAAATGTATCTATCACTGGACCTGTTTGGGATACTGACTTTTTTTGGCAGACTGATCCCTTTGTCAAAATATCAAAAAGCACAATTACAGCAGTTCTTTAATAATGGCAAGAAAGAACAATGGGTTATTATAAAGTTTTCCAAATGAAACCAAGAGGAGACAAAACCTCTTCATGTTTTCAACTAAGATTTCATTCAATGCTGCAGTTTAAAAGCATGTTTCTCCCCCCCCCCAAAAAAAAACAAAAGATCAGGATGTGCTTTTTCAAACTTGCATTCATTTTTGTTTGAGCACTCTTATAACTGATAGCTATTAATGATGCAGCCTTGGTATGGTACATGAAGCCAGGAGTCTGTTTTATTGCAAGAGGCAAGATTTGATGGCAAGAGGCAATATTCAAAATTATGTATACTTTCTAGGGATTTGTTCCTCCATTTTTTAAAAAAACTGATCCATCAGCTCTTACATATTTTTGATTCATCATTACAGATTCTTTCTGTAACTAGGAAAAATATGATTATTATTTTTTTCAAACCCATAAAAAAATTATTCAGACCCATAGATATTGTGTACCAAGATTACATTGTTCTCTGATTCGTTGTTTCTGTCTTGGGCAGAACTAGAAGGAATAAAAATATGTACGACTTCAGAAGTTTTATATGAAAAAGAAAAGAATAGCCTTAGCCATCCTTCTAGGAGGAAAGTTTTGGAAAGAAATCCAAGAAAATATTTTCAAACACCAAAAGACTCAAAGAAGAAAACATTTTGGAAGAACTGTGAAGCGTCTATGGCTCCAGGATGAAGAATATGTTTTGAAATTGTTTCTTTTCTCCCACAAATGCCAGAGGTTTCAGCTATATCGCTGAGAGATAATATGGATTTCTGGGGCAAACATGGGCCAGGGGACATAGAACAGTGTGTTGGTTTATAGCCTATGGGTTCCTGCAATCTGCAGTGTGTGCAGATGTGGGATAAAGATGGTAACATAGATGTCAATAGAAGTGTAGAAGTGTTTGTGGCTATGTCTCCATTTATATGAACAGCAGACGGATGCTTTGATGTGGATAATGAAGTGTAAATAAAAAGGGTGTGTGCTAATAGTCTGGTTCTCTGATGTGCATGTGAACTGAGAAGAAAATCTTTATTACAGGGCAGGAAAATTCATATGTATTTAGGACTCATCCAGAGCCCCAGAACATATTGTGTACCTCTCTCCAGAATTTAATTTAAACTGAATGTTCAGTGTTATAGAAAGACATTTAAACTACACAGAAACAACCATAGTTACTTAATTAAATTCAGCTTATCTCCCAGGTCTGTCTTCAGTTAAAATATGGCCCAGTGTATTTTCAAAGACAAGTGTAAGCTTGAAAAATACTGGAAGGCCATTTGAATCCATTTCAGTGAAGAGTATGAAAAAGAATGTGAATTTGTTATATTATACATTTCACATTACTGTTTCCCAACAATAACTGTTCTATAACCATAGCACATTCTGTTTTTCCTTGGCTTGGCATAAAATAAAAGCCATCCCAAAGAAAGAAACTAAGTGCTATAAAGTGTAATGTCTGAGCTTTTGTCTAATGCTTTAGCATGTCAAATCAAGCCCCAAACAAACCACATTACAGTTTAGTGTGATGTTCACCCAGAGTGAAGACAAACAAGAGTAAACTTACCTGTGAGTATTTATGAACACAAAACGCAGCAATTGAAATAAACTAGATGGGCGTATTCAGTTTAGACTCAGAGAACACCTGATCAAGTCAGTGGATTTGTCATTTCCAGATGAGTTTGTTTTGTCAATCTCGTGCTTGAATGCAATTCGTGATTGAAGTGTAAGCCATGCAGTGGTAGCTTCACTCTTAATTAAAGCAAAGAGAACTTTTCATCGTTTACAAGTAAGGAAATCAGTTGAACACTAGAAAACACTGATTAAACTTGCGATTTTGTATGGGGTGAACTAGTTTGTTTTAAACTTTGGTTGGAAATTCAACCTTCGTGCACTAACTCATGTGTTTTGGGTTTGTTCTATTATACATTTCATATTACTTTTTCCCAAGGATAACTGTTTTATAGGTAGCCCTCAAGACCCTAATTAGCAGAATTTCCATTGCTAAACAATGCAGTGATTGAGTGAATCACTCCCAGTTTTACTGAAAAATAAATTGCCATGTTTGTTAAATGAATCATCCAGTTATTAAGCAAATATAACTTCTCCCATTGACTTTGCTTGCTGGAATCCCTCTGGGAATGTCGCAAATAGTGATCATGTGATCTTGAGATGCAACTATTTAAAATGCATGCCATTTTCCAAATTTTGATCACATGATCATGGAACTGCAATGGATATGTCACTTTTCAACACACTTGTAACTTTGAAGGTTGCTAAACAAAGGACTAAATCAAGCACTACCTGTATTTGGCTTGCTCCCTAGTTTTTGAAGTTTCTTTGTTCAAATTGAAAGCTCTTATTTTGAAGAAGAGTAACAAAGGGGCTTTTTTTAAAAAGACCAAATTTCTTTGAGTTTTGTCTATAAAATAATTTTACAGGTTTTTTTCTTTTTAAATTTTACATGTGGCATCTACATTAATCTGCCAATTTAAACCATATAATTTGTTACTAGTAATACTTCATTGAACTTATTAGTAGTTTTGGGTGATTAGTATTTCATGTATTTTTAAATTAAATGCATTATGTTATACTATCTACATTCAATAGTACTAATCCCTTCCCAAAACAAGTCTGCATTATACAGATAAAAACACTGAATGGTGGTAGAAATATGAAAAATAGATATTGTGAGATTGCATATTTCATGCTTGTCATGTTACAAAGCCTTAATCTGCCATTGCCACTGGTCTACATTAAACAAAAGTCAATTTTTTTTTCTTCCAACACAAAAAGCCAAGTTTTTAGACACACTTTTCCACATGCTAAAAGTTTTGAAACTATGCTCTTTTTTATATCTTGTTGATGTGGAAAGAATTTTACCATTCTAGTGAATGGTTATAAAATAACTGTTAAAAATGTGATAAGGACATGTGAAACCCCTGTACAGGTAGTCCTCAACTTACAACAATTCATTTAGTGACCATTCGAAGTTACAACGCAGAGGTGGGTTGCTCCCAGATCGGCCCGGATTGGCTGAACCGGTAGTAGCAGCGGTGGGAGGCTCTGCCCGTCCATCCAGACACTTATGCGCATGCACATAAGCTGAGCATGTGCAGAAGCGTTGCACACCCGAACTGGTAGTAAAAAAATTGTCACCCCCCCACTTTTACAATGGTACTGAAAAAAGTGACCTATGACCATTTTTCACACTTTTGACCATTGCAGTATCTCCATGGTGACATGATTTACATTCAGATACTTGACAACTGGTTCATTTATTTATGATGGCTGTTGCAGTGTCCAGGAAACATGTGATCTCTTTTTGTGACCTGACCATAAAATTGGAAAACCAGATTCACTTTACAACTGCAGTGATTTGCTTAAAAATGTTAGAAAACACATAAATTTTTTAATGTTTTAAAATTTGTAAAATTTAAATGTTAAGTGGGCAAAGCTCACTTAACAAATTTTTCACTTAGCAACATAAATTCTGGGCTCAATTGTAATCATAAGTTGAGGACTACCTGTATTCTTCTTTTAAACCTAAAAATAGACAAGTCCTAAATGTTTTCCAATGATTATTATTAACTGAAATAGTGCTGATATGGAGGTACCGTCGGTGAGGAAATTTAAACTCTTTATAATGGTTGTTTTTTGCCATTCATACTATTTCTCTAAAATTACTTCCAAAGATTCTATTATGTATCATGCAACTATTTTCTGAAGGTGAGGCGCAGGTTTGTATAACTTTATGATAGT
Source organism: Thamnophis sirtalis (assembly GCF_051295495.1). Classification (NCBI taxonomy): domain Eukaryota; kingdom Metazoa; phylum Chordata; class Lepidosauria; order Squamata; family Natricidae; genus Thamnophis; species Thamnophis sirtalis. The sequence continues at coordinate 96,073,417 of NW_028261383.1, forward strand.
TTCACCATCAGCTGGAAGAATGATCAAAAAAATAATCACTTATCACTTGGGAAGGGAATCTCACAATGCAGTGAGCCTGTTTCTTTTTGAGGAACTCCTGTGTCAGCATAACCTGTCATCAAAGTTAAAATGAACATTAAGTAGGATATTTAACATCATTGCAAAGCAATACTTCTGGAATAAGTTACCGTATTTATTGTCAATAGCTCTTTGGACAAAATTTGGGTTCCTGAGGAAGTGTAAAGGCTCCTCAGCAATGTAATGATTGCCAACCATAGACTGGATAAACATCTGTCCTAAAGTGTTCCACTTGTCTTGATTTCGGTGAGGTCAGCCCTTTAAGGTAGTCTAGCCAAGAAACCAAATCATTAACTCTAGGGAGGACTAATTCTAGTTTTATTTTATTTACTTATACCTGGTATAACAGGTATAAGTATAAACAAAAATATGAACACAGTAAATGGGTACGAATAAATGGAGACAGTAGGACAGGGATGGTAGGCATGCTGGTGTGCTTATGCATACCTCTTACAGACCTCTTAGTATTGGGGTGAGGTCAACAGTAGACAGAGGTTAAAATTATGGGGGTTTGGGGATGTAACAACAGAGTCAAGTAGCGCATTGCAGGCATTGACGAATTGCTGAAGTCGTATTTTCTGCAATCAAGTTTGGAGCGGTTTACCTTGAGTTTGTAGCAGGGGTGGGTTTCGACCGGTTCGCACCGGTCCCTGCGATCCGGTTGGTCGCCGAACCCAGAAGTAAGTAACTTCCGGGAACGGCGAAGCCCCCCCCCCCGCGCCCGCCCGCGCCCGCACACCCGCGCCCGCTCCTTACCTGGTTTTTTTGAATTTTGCGCTTTCCACGCATGCGCAGAACGCCTGCGCGATCCTCCAGGAGCAGCTGGAGCATCGCGCAGACGCTAGTACGCATGCGCACGCCGCATGCGTGCGCGAGGACGCCGCCGGCCTCGTTCCAACCGATCTGGTTGGAACGGGGCGAGAAACCCACCCCTGGTTTGTAGCTATTGTTTGCTTGTGTATTATTGTAGTTGAAGTTGAAGTAGTCATTGACAGGTAGGATGTAGTGGATAATTTTGTGTACTACGCTTAGGTCAGACTGTAGGCGGCATAGTTCTAGGCTCTCCAAGCCCAAAATCTCAAGCCTGGTGGCATAGGGTATTCTGTTGTGAGTAGAAGAGTGGAATACTCTTCTCATGAAATACTCTGAACTCTCTCAATTGTATTAATATCTGATGTACAGTATGTATTTCAGGCAGACAAGCTGTATTCGAGAATTGGTCTAGCAAAGGTTTTGTATGCCCTAGTTTGCAGTACAATTTTACTGGAGAAGAAGCTTCACAAGATTAGATTGACAACTCTTAATGCCTTTTTGGCAATGCTATTACATTGAGCTCTGGCAGTTAGATTATTTGAGATGAGTACTCCAAGGTCCTTGACAAAGTGAGGGTCATCTACGAGGTCATATCCGCCCAGCTTGTATTTGGTGTTCTGATTTTTTTTTGCCAATGTGTAAGACAGAACATTTATTGGTTGAGATTTGGAGTTGCCAATTGTTTGACCATTCTGACACATAGTCAAGGTTGCTTTTTAGGGCAACAGCATTGTCGGAGGTGTTGAATAGTTTTACATCATCAGCGAAGAGGACACAGTGCTTGTAATATGATCACAAAGGTCATTTATGTAAAGTATAAAAAGTGTAGGTCCTAAAACACTGCCTTGGGGGACACCGCTGTTAAGTGGTGCTGGGTTTGATAGGGCGCTCGCTATTTTGATTACTACTGTAAGATTATAGTAAAAAAATCTTGGAAGTCTAAAAACACTTCTTCCCCTTCCTTATCTTTATTTTCCAGAGGGCAATGGAAGGTCTTTCCTGACACTTCCTTCAGTCCATTTTTTTCTGTGAGCTGAGATATCTCTTTCTCTTCTTTAACGTCTATGTAAAAGTCCTAGAAAAGTTCATCCATTGGCTAGTTTTGAGCAATATGCTTATAACACTCAGTTACTAGGCTGGAGATGCTATGAAGACCCTGAACCTGTTTCTGGAGGCTGCCAGGAACAGGATAGGATGAAATAAGCTCAGATGAAACAGAAGATAAAAGTGTTATTTGTCTATAGATAACTTGGTAGGAGCATTGGTAGCAAGCCAAGATTTCAGCAAAATAACATATGAATCATAAAATTGTAATGCAAACTCTACATCTTGCTTATTTGTGTGTAACATAACACAAATACCAAAGGGTGGCATTTACATTGTGATGTTGAAGTGCACATTTGCCATTTGCTTCTATGGAAGCCTATGCATCTTAGCCTCCTGAAATACTGGTTCCAGTTGTTTTAGACCAGTTTATGCTCCCACTAAAGGAGTAGCTTTGTGGCTTGGCAAGACTCATGGGCTTGCAGCTCCTGTTGGACAAGCAGATGGAGCCTATAGCCAAGGGGCCTTTAACCAGCTTCAACTGGTATTCTGGTTATGGCCCTACCTAAACCAGAAGGCATTCATAACGATGACTCATGCTACAGCGCATACAGCTGGATTTCTACCGCAGTGCATTCTGTATGAGAACCCTCTTGAAGCTACAACTGGTATAAAATGTATTAGCCAGTTGGCAGGTATATTCTACTACAGAAATAACACATTTTCATTATTTATTGCACACTGGCTGCAAGTAGAGTGATAACTTTACTAATAAAACCTTTATAAGTTAGTGCTCAAATGACTCTGTCCATCCTCTTAGTCCTCAAAGATGGGATAGTTCAGGATGTCACCTCCATATAAAGTTGGGGTTGGGTCAGAAGACAAGTCTTGATAGCAACTAGAACTGTATCAAACATGTCCTGAATATTTATTTGACCTCCTCCCTTAAGCCTAGCCCTAAACCTTTCAGGAAGCTTCTTAAAAATTGTTTTTTCAAACAAATTTTTGATGCTTATTAGGAAAGCAAGGTGCCATTTTTACCTGATTGTTTTTGCTGCTATGAGACTGCAACAGCATTGAACATTTGAAATTATTGTCCGCTGAGGCAGTATGTAAACATTACTTAACTAAATGGAATAGTTAGTATTTTATTTTTATACGCATCACTATATTTTCTCTTCATATTTTTAAGTGAAGTCCTTCGCTCATATTAAAATAGGAATACTTCATTTTACTATTTCAATTTGTATGATTCCTCTTTTATGTAGACCTTCATTCTCTCTGAGTTTGGTTGTTTGCCTGCAGATGTTTCATTACCTGAACAGTTATCATCAGTCTAGTGAGTGTGGGATTTCTGCTTATTTAAATCTTGTTTGTAATGAAGATTGTCTACAAGCAACCGAGTTCAGAGAGCACCAGGGACTTCACAGTTCAGCCCTGAGCTATATATATTCTCATCTATTGGATTCTTCTTTTGCCCAATCGGTATGGAAAAGACTAGTCTATTATTTTACAAATGTTCTATTATCTTAAAAAAAAACCTCTCCCTTATGTCTGACACCTCCATTATCAGTAGAGTGCTTAAAAGCATTGGATAATTCTTAATGCAGTACCGTAATTAAGAAAATGCATGATTCTTTTTATTTTCGAACTAATTTTAAATGTGGATGAAATGATGCAAATTGCTCCTAAACAAACAAGTGGTTTTTTTTTCTAAATTCTGATACCAACCCACTGTCTGCTATAAGCCATCCTTATATGAATGAATGACAGCAGTCATAGAAACACAAAGAAGAATGGGAAGATAACAATGGAGTACAGTACCAATATAGAAGGCGAGTAAAATAACTCTTTGTAAAATGAACTTCCTTCTGCTCTTTTAAAGTTTCAGCCCCAACAATTCTGAATGATTAATGAAAATGTGTTGCAAGAGGATCATGGGGTGATTCCTGTGCTATTAAACATTCTATTTGGTCTGTATCTGTTTAGAAACAGCAGCTGAATCAACTGGATTCCCATTGCTTGCCATTGTTGGTAATTAGATGTGGTTTTCTATTGACAACATTTTTTAATGTTCACAGCTATAAAGCAAAAATGGATTGAACATCAGAACATTATGTGCTACAGTCATGTGCTCATATAGGTTTCCAAATTCCAGCATGGCTTTTTCAAGAAGCAAATAAATACTTTTTTGTATTTGTGTGTTCCAGTAAAATAACAAAACTACTATTCCATGAAGTAAACTTCCCATTATAAATGCAGAGTTTATAATTAAAAAGGATCTTGGTTCTAAAATGCAAAACTCATATTTAAGCCAATTTCCCTGATTACAATTTTAATTAAAAAAAAATCATTTTCAATGCAGTTTAGTATATGTGTTCTCAATGAAAATTACCCTTAATAAAATGTGAATAGCAGATTTCTCCAGCTTTGTACACCCAAGATACATACAGACAACACCCAGAATTGCCAGCCAGTATAGTCAATTCATAGTTGTACTGTTTCATAATTCATGGTCTGGGTTGCATTAGATTAGGGAAGTGGCTATATGATTGCATCTCATATTTTTCATTTCATAGCAATTATATTGTTTATCTAAGAAACTTCAAGTGGCCTCATTTTAGCTTCACAACAAGTGAAGACAGACTGATTGCCCAATGTCATCCACTGAGTTTCACGGCTGAGTTGAAATTTCCCTTCACTTCTAAGCCAGAAATGGAAGATTTGGTACCCTCCATATATTTTGGAATTCAATCTCAGACAACATGGCTACTCTTGAAAAAGATACTGCCACAAATTATAGCTAACTGACGACGTCCTCAAAATTAAAAATACATGGGCTATAGATAGAATATGGACTTTACTTTCAGATTGTTGGACATTTTAATTACCTGGATCAAACATTGACTAATGTGCTCCTACTAGTAGTGAATACTGTATTATGAGTATAAAAGTCTATGGAGATTCTTTAAAAAAAAAAAAGTCCAGTTGCCCTTTGGAAAAGTACCTTTAGGACTATTACGTGTATAAAAGTTTCCAAAGGTGAGTGAGAACTGCATTTTCTCACTTAAAAAGATAATAAACTTTTTTCTAGTAAGCAGCAATTCTTATATTCATATGTGTTAGCTTTTTCTATTACCTCTGCCAATGCAGAGTAGTTCATGACATCTCTGACAGCAAACAGATTTGGGGAATAAGTCATGACCTTGACCATAAGTGCCATAGTCCAGCACTTAAATTTATATATTGTTCCATAGTGCTTTACAGCACTCTCTGAATGGTTTACAAATGTCAGCATATTGCCCCAACAATCTGACTCCTCGTTTTACTGACCTCAGAAGGATGGAAGGCTGAGTGGGCAGTGGGCAGAGTTAGCCTGTAATACTGCACTCTAATCAGGGTGTCGCATATTTTTAAACGGAAGAAACACTGAAACCATGCAAATAATTGCTGTGCATGAGTTTCCTTATGCCTTTCCTAGAGGCTGGCATTGCTGGGTACAACAACCCACATAAATACCTTGCATTTTCAGTGAGAAATTGTCCTCCTTTTTCACTAAATGTGTTGCTGTTTTCTTGGTTTCAGTGTTAAAAACAGTTTCTAAACATATTTGACTGCCCTGGATGCTTGCCAATACTAACTTACCAAGAATCTCAGAGGCAATCCCATCCCAATATAGTTTGGGATTTCCTGTAACCCTTTAGCATTTCATACCCCATCATTTCCTTTGCAGTTTCCATTTTCTGATCCCCAGAAACTAAACAGATTTTAAAGGGGGGCAGGGTAAAATAAATCACAGAATGCCAATATCTTTCATAAGATTACATTATGCGAAAAGTGCAAAATGCAATGAAAGCCTTCTCAATCTGCTAGCTTTGTTATCAGGTTTTTAATCTTGTTGCATGGGGGGGGGTGGAGAGGGGGAAGAGAATTGCTCTGCAGCCCAATATAATTCAAGGGCAAAAGCAAAGATTGTTTCATTAGATGAACTTGCTTCCTGTTCCTACTGAAACACGCAGACATATGCAGCCCTTGTCGAATAAGAAGACAGTGAAAGAATTTTGGAATTCAATCTCAGTGAAAGGGAAATAATTGGGCAACAGAGCTGTACTTGGTAATAGGGCCAAAGGTTCATTTATCAAAATAGAGAAAATGAAATGTACCCGTCTGGCATTCTCTTTGAAACTCCTTCTCCTATCAAGTCCTACTAAACACCTCCGAGAGGCATATTGCAATACTGTTCAGACCAAACCAGTTCATCGGGTCAAAAGTGAAATGAAAGCTAGCTACCTGTTACCCATTATCCCAGAAACTGAATTGAAAAATCTGTACTTGTATGCAGGTTTCACTTTTTCGGGTTTTAGATATTAGGTCACTTTGGAGAAGTTATTAGCTTAACACAAACTATCAGCAGTCAACTGTAGGTTAGCAAAGGATGGGTGGGCAGCTTCATCATTTTTGGAAGCAATCTTCATTTCATTGCTAAATATGGAATTTGGGCAGCAAACAGGATAGATTGTTCAGGGATAAAGAGAACATCAGTTATCAAGATGACACATAATGGGAATGACACAGCTTGAAAGAAGCACAGGTCATAAAGTCAATGGGGTTCAACTTGGAAGCTAATTCTGGATCCACCTGATTGTGCAACACTAGTTTGTGTAGAGAGTTGAATCAGCTTTATTTTTAATAGTGAAGGAGGGCAAACAACAATCACTTGTTCCTTTCTCTCACTGCAAAAAGCAAGGCTGGTATATTTGTCCTATCTTGTAACTCGGATTCCTGATACTCAAATCAAGCAAGCGTATTGATTTGCCCTTCTTTGGCCCACTCGCTCTCCGCAGACTTTCAATAATCCCAACCAATTGGCACACATAAATATTGGGCAATTATATCTATGTGATAATGCAGGCTATGATTCAGGGGCCATAAAAATATGGAGATATTTTTGTAGATGGGCTATAAAGAAACTTTTCACTTAAAGCATTTGTCAGTATTTATTCTCACAAGGTCTGTGAGGAAACAGATAAGAACAAGGCAAAGGGCAGCCTGCTCAAAAGAGAGGGCCAAGTTCTCCATTAGATAGGGTAGAATGAACTCGTTATAAAAAAAGTTTACATATGCAGCTGATTCAGGATTAACTATAGCTGCTGAAATTCTTTGGATACTGCTTTCAACTTTCTTCAGTAAATATTACTCTCAGTTGTACGATCTTGTGGGATTAACTAAGTGGTTTCAGCTCAGCTTTCAAATGAAGCCTGACACATCTTTTCCACAGACTTTGGCATTTTTTCAGGCTATCTTTAATATTGTGCTGTGGTGACAAGTCTTCTTTGCTGCCTCTTTCCCTTGTTAAGAAATTTCTCTGAGGAGCTTCTTTGTTTAAAATCTCTAACAATTCATTGTTATGCCTCCTGAGATGTGCAGTGGGCATCCCTTATTTCTAACTCTCTGCTTGCTGTCCTTTAAGCATAATTCTTGGAAAGTCATGGATGTATTAGTTCCAGAATTTAGTGCCCTTTCTCTCAGGACAGTTTTTTATATTACTAGTCCCATTCAGGGGACTTTGATCTCTTGTGTTAATACTAAAGAAGCTCATGCCTTTTCACAGGAAGCAATTCTTTCCTTTGCCTTATAGTGACATGTCCTTTGAAGAAGGAATGGCACAAATTAGATGTCAGGCCATTAAGATTTTCTGTTTCTAGAATTCAGGAGTTCATATTCTCCAATTTCCTATTTGCTTTCTTTCAGCAGTGGAGAATAAGCACAGCAGTATTATTCAGAGTGTATGTGAATCATGCCCACCTATAGATATAGACTCTGTACATTGTTGTTGTTGTTTTTTATATAAGAGTTATAGAGCATATCAGGTTGGAAATTTTCCCAGTGAAAAACATTCTGACAGATGAAGTCAGTTTGGTGTAGTGGTTAAAGCAGCTGGCTAGAAACCAGGACACTGTGACTTCTGGTCTACCTTAGGCATGAAAGCCAGCTGGGTGACTTTGGACCAGTCACTCTCTCTCTCAGCCCAACTCACCTCACAATGTTGTTGTTGGTGTGAGGAAAATATTAAGGGAAAATATGAAGGAAAAATAGTATCAAGTTAGCAGTCTTGATATTTATCAAAATAATGAAGGCTCAATATAAATAATATAAAATAAAAAATAACTAAATATTTATATATTATGTATGTATATGAATGTATGTATGTATGTATGTATGTATGTATGTATGTATGTATGTATGTATGTATAACCCAGAATATTTCACTAATGTAATCCGATGTTTGGATCAGGGAATGTTAAATTTATATTCACTATGCAAAACAGGCATATGTCAGAAAACCTACCAATTTCCTTTTATTAGTTATCTGAGATAACTAAGAACGAGCTAATATTTCAGCTATTGGAAATTAACTAGCTCTTTCCTTCCTATTAGCTTGTTAGAATCTGCAGATATTCCATAACTACATATAAAACATTTCTTACTCACTGTTCACGATTCTGGGGACTAGAATCTCAAGAGACACTATGATTGGGGAAATACCAAATGCTTCATCCAATATCAAATCCTGCCTTTGTACTAATGCATTTTCTCTCCTCTTTACAGGACTGATCAGCAGTTTGGATAAACTGCATTTCCACACAATTTCCTGCTCATCCATGAAGCAGTTACCCTTTTGTAGAACCTTAGCGGATTTTTGCCTTCATTTTACATTGCTCGCTATCCTGCAGTAAGGGAAGATACACTGTGTTTTTAGGCCCGATTCATATGCATTTCTTCTTACGAAGGACATCCTGTGTCTGTTTTGCTCTTTCAACCGCCACTTTGTGTTTCCTCACTAGCTTTGTAAAGCTCCAGCTGCTTACTCTTGACATTTTGAAAGCAGGCATATGGTCAAATGTGTTATCATCCATCACTGGGTGTGATGGGAGAAATTGTATTTCCAGGACAAGGTAATTTTTGAGCCAGCTCCTAAATTGCCAATTGAGCAACTCTTTTTAATGCTTCCTGCCATCCTGGAACAATCTTCTGTCTGAGTTTTTAAATAGTTCAGGTTCTGGATTATTTAGAAGTGTCCTCTGTTAAATGCAAGTGTGTCCATTCATTCATTCATTCATTCATTCATTCATTCATTCATTCATTCATTCAAATTTATATAGCCACCCATCTCACAAAACAAGTGACTCGGGGCAGCTTAGAAAGTTGGAAACAATAGTTCACAAATAATCCTTTTTATTATTATGGCTGTTTGCACAGTCAGCCAAATATTTAGTGTTTGAGTGATGGTGTTCAAATGGTATTCAGGTGTTTTGGGATTGCACCTACTTCTATTTACTTCTATCTTTTATTTTGTGATTTTTCTCCACTTCTTTCTCTTCTCTTCTGCTCTCTCTAGGTGCTACAATGTCCACTATCCAGATTTGTTTTTTTGTCTTTCTTATCAACCGTTCTTAAGTCTGGGGTATTATGTATTATGTGGCTTGCCTGTTTGAATTCTAAATTATAGAGGTTCATCGCACAGTCAGCCGGGTGTTTAGAGTGGTTTTTTTATCCACCTATTGAGTCCTTCCCAAGGACCTAGGATAGGCAGCTGTTGATGTTTGATAGCAATAGCAGTAGCAATAGCAGTTAGACTTATATACAGCTTCATAGGGCTTTCAGCCCTCTCTAAGCGGCTTACAGAATCAGCATATTGCCCCCACAGTCTGGGTCCTCATTTCACCCACCTTGGAAGGATGGAAGGCTGAGTCAACCCTGAGCTGATGAGATTTGAACAGCTGAACTGCAGAACTGCAGTCAGCTGAAGTAGCCTGCAGTGCTGCATTTAACCACTGCACCACCTCGGATGGTGTAAACCGACTAAAACTGTCTTTTGCAATTGACTGATGGTGAATTTGTCAATGCCGATGGTTATTATTAACATTCAAAGCATTAAAATGCAACAAAACAAATAATGATGGAACAGATGTTAATAATAACAGAACCATCTTATTCGTTTGCCAATCCTCTGGATCCCCGGGCTTGATAGCACAGCCAAGTCTTGAGGGGCTTTCAGGAAATCAGGAAGGATAGTGCCAGCCTCGGGCCTGCCAAATGTAGCTCGCTAAAATACCAATAACTTTGTTTTTTTTTTACTTAAACCTCTAATAGGTCATATAACAATGTCAGTGCCTTCATTAAAACATGTTTCTGATGGTTGCAAAGAAATTTAGAAGGTAGATTTTTAATTTCATGAGATTGTGGAATCAAATGCTACTTAAGCCAACTGATGATAAAATTATGAAGTTCTGCACAGCCATTTAAAGAAGGTTAGAATTGGATAACTGTTCCAATTTGCTACCGCAAAACATTTATAAACATTTGTCATGTAAAATGTGAATGAATAGATCTTTCCTAAGATGTTAATGTGTTTGCCTTAACCAATGTGATACATTTTGCCTTAATCATATATTTTCTAACAAACAACTAAGCAGAATTCTGATTGCTCTCCCATTTATTTATTGCTGCTGTAATTATTGCTGTCATTTGCTACAGCAGCTGCTGTTGTAGCAAACTGAGGCCAAATTAACTCTAGTCACCAAGACAAATACTCTTTGCTATGGTTTCTCCTTGTGTATTTACCTGCTGGATTTGTTTTCTTGGAAATTCCCCTTGGTCCATTCACATCTCATATACACCAAAGCTAATATTACTTCAGGACATTAATGAAAAGATAACCTGGCTTCCTAGCAGCTGTATGTATTATTGTACAGCCATATGCCCAATAAGTTCTGCATACTTACACCAATATTTAGCATACATTTGCGCATGTCTGCAGGCCTATGACAATACATTATTTAATTTATAGTCATCTTTGATTGTATCACATAGCTGAATAATGTCATAATTGGAGCCTGATTGAATAGATTTAATATTTGATATTCTTAAAGTATATTCTCTCATTTTGGAGCCACAGCCTTTCAATAGCTATTTATGAAATCTAGAATCCTAAAACTTGGGTCTTCCATTTGCACATTGTGTTTTTCTGCCATTTTAAAAGCCAGCCTTCTGTAGTTCCAGATGGACACAACTGAACCCTTAACTAATACCCTTTGCCTTTGTTTTCATCTAACCTCATTATTCTCTGCAGTAATTCCTGTGTATCTGCCTTTCATTGCTTAAAACTGTTGCCAAAATAATGTAATTAACTGGAGAGTTACTTCATCAGGCGCTGGCATCTGTATGTGAATAAGCAAAGGAAGAGTAAAACTATTAAAATCTCAACCCCGGGGAGTTTTCAAATATTCCTCTCAGTTCTGAGGTGCTGGAACATCCTGGATAATCACATGGTGGCTGAAGTATGACAAAATAAATTACTTTCTGGCATGTGCTTACAATCTTATTATTTTTAGTTCCAAACATACACATTCAGGTGACAGCTCTGCTAGTTTCCGCTAGAGTCTCCCAGATGCTTCTAGCCTTATAATGCTATCCAACTGGGCCACTTTTCAGACTGGGAAACCATAGATCAGATGGTTTGGAATTGTCTATGTATATTCGCAGGATAAATGGTTTGCAAATTCTCAGCTGCAGGAAAATGGTTAAAGTGCTAGACTAGGCACAGGAAGACTTGGGTTTCTAGTTCTCTCTTTGGCATGGAGGTCAGTTGGGCGAACTTGCGCCACTCACACTCTTTTAGCTCAGATCAGTTTCAGATTCTGCTGGCTGGAAAAAAAAAAAAAGCTCCATTGCATTTTGCATTGGACAAACTTTGCTGTAGTAACTAGGTGAGCACAGTACAAAATAAGTGGACTCTGCAACTAAGTGGAGCAACTGCTAAGAAAAACCAGAACAAGGCAGAATTCGTTTAAACTAATCTCCATTCCCCACACAAATTGTGGACATATTTTGGATATTTCCTATAAGCTTCTTAACTCTCTGATCCTTTCCATGAAATGAAAAGTTAAAGTAGGTTTAGTAAAATTTAGTTTATACGACATGTCCAGTATAGCTGTTCAAAACAATAACATTGGTGACAATGAATTTTCTCTCCAAGATGCCCAAGATCTTTCCTAAGGCTCTGTTAGGAGCAGCTAATGGTGTCTGACAAAAACTCTCCCTCTGAATTAAAAAGAAAGTGCTGTCTGTTCATTTATCACTTTCCTTTCACAATACAGTACTTTCCCCTCTCTTTTTGACACAGCTTAACAGCTTGATGGCCCTTTGAAGAAAGGGTTTTTAAGTGGAGCTTTGTACAGATGCAAGAATTCAAATGCAGCAGGTTTGGACCTGTTCACTCTGCACCCACTAAATGGAAATCCTTCTGATTTCCTGTACTTTGCCTTGGGATTTGGTCCTCAGCCAAAAATGATATATACACCTGGTATTCAAGGAAGCATGTACTTGTAGTTGGCAATGTAGAGGGGGGAAAGCAGGAAGTAGGATGAAATCACACTTTCACTGCTTTCTTTCAGCTAGAGTGACCACTAATTTTTGAAGTCTAGTTTTCTAAAGTGGAGTGTTGCAAGTCCATTAATCAAACCAATGGCAACCATAAAGCGAAAAACAGAACATGATCAGTGGAAATGCATTCTTGGTCTCAGTACGTTCAGTAAATATTCCACTGACAACGCACACATCATTTTCTCTGAATACTCCAGTGCCCTTGATTGGGAAAGATTGGCAAATGCAGTAAGATCTCACAGGTGCTGCTTGTTGATCCTGGGAATGGGACACAATCTGATGCATATCCATCCTATCTAACTTACTAGGATGGGCAGATACACCCTACAAGCAATCCCACAAGTCATCTGGCTCTGTGCCCTGTAGAATGTTAAAGGTGATAACCAGCACCTTGAATTGTAACCCCACAATCATTCTGTCTTGCTTGGGTTGAGTCATAACCAGTTGCACAACCACTCCCTTTCCAGGCTTTTATAACGTTCAGGAACTGAGACAGCACCTGACACCATCACATAAGCAAAGCGGAGTGAGGATGTGTCAGTGGGTATCACCTGCCTTTTGATTATTCTGAACCCCATGCCAATGGATGACCCCTTCCAGTGGTTTCATATAGATGTTAAATAGGAGGGCAAAGAGACTCAAGTATGAACACATCACTCATAATAGGTGCAGTTGGACCTCTTCTTCACCACCAGTATTGTCTGGTACTGAGCATGGAATAAAGAGGAGAATCACTGCCAAACAATGCCAATCATTAGAGCTAGTCCAGCAAGATAACATGGGTGATGGCCTCAAAAGCTGTTGAGAGATCCAGAAGGACCTTGATGGACCCACCACTCCATCCTGAGTTTTCCAAAAGTCATCCACAAGTGTAACTAATGCTCTCTCAGCACTATAACCTGTCTGAATCATGACTGAAAAGAGTCCAGCTAATGCAGAATACAGTAACAGTGTTGGAAGAGATCTTGGAGGTCTTCCAGTCCAACATCCTGCTCAAACAGGAGATCCTATACCATTCCAGACAAGTGGCTATACAATCACTTCTTTAAAACCTCCAGTGATGGAACACCCACAACTACTGGAGGCAAGCCATTCCACTGTTTAATTGTTCTCACCTTACTTCGATCTCTCTTTGATACGTTTCCATCCATTACTTCTTGTTTTCCTCTCGGGTGCTTTGGATAATAGGTTGTTACCCTCTTCTTTGTGATAGCCTCTCAAATATGGAAGGACTGCTATAATTTCACCCCTAGTCCTTCTGTTTGTTATTTTTTTCATTCATCATATGTTTTGGCCTCCCATCACCTGATCAACTTTGTTGCTCTTCTCGGCACTCTTTAAGCCTCAATATCTTTGTTTATATCGTGATGAATGTATAAAGCCCTACTGAGAAATGGATATCATTGGGGTGCTTTCTTTTTGAAGGAGTGAGGCCATGTATTAAACTATGTCCTGTATATTTTCTGCATTTCCTGATTTTAGTTTGAAAGCAGCTGGAACTGCCAAGATGGTAAAGCTGGATTACGCCAAAAACAAATTGGAGCATCATGTATAGGAAGGTAATCTGGTTTAAACAATTGCACTAGAGAAAGGAAGTTAGGAGTGATGTAACAATAGTGGTTACTGTAGCGTAACAGGAAAACAAAAGGGTAGGCATGAAATCATCAGTCTGATTGTGAGTCGTGTGTGTGTATGTGCGTGCGTGTGTGTGTTTTAAAGCATACTTAGTCACTCCAACATAGAACATTCTCTTTACAAGAGCAGTTTTAATAATTTTACTCAGTTATTTCCATATATTTATAAAAATGCTTTCTACTCAATGGACATACATAGAAGTTCAGTGAGAAGGCAAAATGAAATGATCTTCAGTCATTATTTTTTAGTACAATCTGGTATGTATCTAAAAGTTATTTCCACAAAGCACAAAACAAGTCATTTTCCTCTGTCTTCTGGATTGTTCAGACAAAACTTAGAATAGAAGGGAAAGTATGTGAAGAAGTTTTGGAAGTATTAAATATGTTTAGCCTAGAGAAGACTCGGGGCAGGTATGATAACTGTCTTCAAGTATCCCAAAGGCAGCCATGTAGAAGATGAGGCAAGATTGTTCAGCATTGTTCCAGAAGAGAGGACAAGAAGTAATGGATGTGAATTACAAGGAAGTACAGTTTAGCTGGACTTAAGGAAAATTTCTCTAACAGCGAGAGATGTTCAAGGATGCAACAGACTGTCTCTGGAGATGATGGAATATCATTCACAGAAGGTTTTTAAATTAAGACTGGATGGCCATCTGTCACAGATACTGTAACAGTGCCTTGGTTGGAAATTGGAGTAGATGTTCTCCAAGGTGCAGTACCTTCCAACCCTATAGAACAGGGGAAATGTGGTGGTAAACCAATTCTGTCCTATAGCATAATTTCTAAACAAGAGATTTACAAAATAGAAATATATATGAAGTTGTCATTTATATGGAAGAACAGAGCAGGGCATGCAGCGAAAAAAATGGGAAGGAGATCATAAGACTAAATGACTCATATTCCTATGCTAATTGGCAAATTCAGTGTTCAGTGCTCCACCCATATAAACCAAATCCATATGAAGTCTGCATAGATGTATATATTCGCTGGCAAACTCAGTCTAATCATAAAAAAGAACATTTTCCAGACAAAACTAGCTACTACTGCTTCTATTTCTGCTTGTTCTGTTTTTCTTCTACCTTCTTTCACTTCCTTCCTATATTTTACCTGACAGATACCTCAACTTTTGTGAAACAAAAATCAAATATTAAGGATATCTCTGGAAACCATTCCAGTAGACTGATCTGATCCATCTCTATGGGAGCATAATTTATGATATGAATCTATGTTTTTATATTTGGAAAGTCCATATATCATGTTGGAGTGTGAAAGTACGAGTTATTTGTTTCTCTCTATTTCCTCATTCTCAGTAGACTTATTTCTTAGTTATATTTCCACAGGGGAGGGGGATAATGATATCCATACCTTTTTAAAAATTGTAGTAGTGGTAACTGGGCAAGGATTTTCAGTGGAAAATTAGTTAGGAGGGACAAATTTGAAACAGCCCTTTTTCCTTTCTGATTTTTACATGTATTCCCTCTCTCCCTACTACCCACCCCACCCCCCCATTGTAGAAGAGTGTTAAAATATCAATGCCTGGAGAAAGATACTTGGAATTCCATTAAGTACAGTTGATCTCTGTACCTTAGTTATAACGTGATGCACTTGGCCTTGGCTTACCATTTTATAATAACTTGGAAAACATCAAATGTAATAACAGCAATTATTTGCATGTAACTGCTTATACTAAATAGTCTCAAATAGTTTTGAAACATGCCTGTTTCAAAAATGACATACTGCAAAACTGTAGCTGATACTTAATGAATTTTTCAATAGAATGAGTTCCTCTAGGAAAAAAAAATCACTTGGAATGCTTCCCCTAAAGTGCTACTGTTTATGTAATGAAACATGGTTATACAATATGTTTTCAAGGAGAGATTCTTCAAATAACAAAATCTGGCTGAGGATAAGATACTTTTTGGTGGCTTTATGTATAACCTTTGTAATATGTGGATCGCAACTCTGAGGAATATAATAAAAGATTTGATTTGCAAGGAGGTTTGATCATAACACTCTTCTCCCAGACCTTCATTGCATTGAATCTAGTTTTCTTCAAGATAATATGATTACAAACAGTTTGAAAGTAATGGAACTTAAAGACTTGGCTTTGTGCCCAGGTCTGAGGAGGTCTATCCAAGTGTCTTCTTGGTTATGTTAGTGATTATGTTGTGTGATCTATTTTTGACTACAAAGCATTTTAATTTTTTAATTTTTGTAATCATTCTTATGTTTTTAATTTTGTTTGCCATCCAGAGTCACTTGTTGAGGTTGGTGGCCATGCAAATTGAATGAATGAATGAATGAGTCAGATAGCTAAAGCAAAATAAGATAATGATAGTTTTATTGCACTATTTGGGGAAAAGCTGTCTTCAGTTCTTGCTTTATTTCAAAAGAAAGCAAGATTCTTTTCATTGAACTCAATGGGTTGATTGTATTCATGATTTCTTTTTATGACAGACCATCTTTGTATGACCATCTTGTTGTGTACATTGCATGGAACTTATATACTGAGGTAGCATTCAGGTTTGAGTGAATAAATAAAGGGCACAAAGGAAGTACTTTGGAAGAGGTAGGATTCTCTACCATAGATCTAGAGCAGAGATATCCAGCCTTGGCAACTTTAAAACCTATGGACTTCAGCTCCCAGAATTCATCAGCTAGCCTGTCTGGCTCGGGAATTCTAGGAATTCAAGTCCATAAGTCTTTAAATTGCCAAGGTTGGACATTCCTGCTGTAGAAAATTTCAGAACATTTAGATATCCTTGGATAAAATAAAGACAATTGTAGCAACAGATGATGCATATCACACATGCACACATGCATGCATACACACACATTCAAATTCTAAACAGATCTGTATGTTTTATTTTATTTATTATGATTATGTAACTGGGAGTTATCCCAATGAGATATGATACGTTTAGCATGACAAAACTTTTCCCCTTTCAGCTAATCTTAAGGTGGCCCTGACTAAGAATTTTGAAAATTGAAGTCTACACATCTGGAAGATATCAACTGTTGGGGGACTGAATTATACTATATTATATTTCAGCACTGTATATAGTATGCAAATATAATCCTAATCATACTTTAGCCAGCTACATTGCCCAAGTAATCAAGCTAGTGTTTTATTTCACATGGAACAGAGATGGGGAGAAAACACAATAATTGCAAAGAAGTTTGGTGCTACAAAAGAAGATTCCTTACCCATAAGGATTTAAGACTTTATAAAATAACGTCAAATTTATTCAGAGCTTTGTTTTTCCCCTTCATTAACCTCTAATTCCATGAGTGATTAACACATTTATTTCCCCATTTATATTCCTGGAGTTCACTGCAGATGGATGAGTTTCAGCAGAATGTTTACTTTTCCAGAAATGCAGTTTAAAATGACAAAGTACAAGGCCTTCATTTAAATTATTTGCGCTATTTGAGAAAAGTGGATTGTTGAAATAAAGTGAATACAGTCATTAATAACTGGAGTCCAGGCTACACAGCTGTAATTATCGCATTCTCTCTGGATGTTTCCCTGAAAAATTCATCTGCATTTACATATTAATCTACACAATAAGAGCATTTACTTATCTATTGTTCTCATCTGTAAACAGCAAGCGTTGTATATGTTTTTGCAGCTTCCCTGCTGTTAGCAAAACTACTGCTAGTTTATTTCACAGGGTCTACTGACTTTTGTATGCTGAGTAAAATTCAATTCCATGAATGAGATTGGAAAGAATAATGGAAGAGGCATTACTTTGTATACTACATATATTGTTATGGAAAAGCTTAGAGCCTACTCAAAGAAAGCAGTACTTAGCCAACTAATGTGATAAAAAGGGAATGGGGTTCTTAACCACCGAAGTAGCTCATCCTAGCCCACTGTTTTACCATTAAAATCAAATCTCAGTGTGCATAGTGTTGGAAGAAATGTCCATCTGGTTCAGTTCCAAGCTGGGAGGAAGACACTAGAAACGTGGAGGCTGATTGGAAAGATGGTTTAATGATGAAGCAGAACCACCAAACACGTGGTTCTCTAATACAGCTGAATTCATGGAATTGAGAGTGAGGGGTTTTTATGCCTTCTCTTGGGCTTTGAACTTAAGCTTCCTGTTTCTGTGCAAGAACATATATTCTATTGGCTGTTGTCCAGTGGTGGGTTGCAGGCCGAGGTGGCGCAGTGGTTAAATGGAGCACTGCAGGCTACTTCAGCTGACTGCAGTTCAGCAGTTCGGCTGTTCAAATCTCACCGGCTCAGGGTTGACTCAGCCTTCCATCCTTCCGAGGTGGGTAAAATGAGGACCCAGATTGTTGTTGGGGGCAATATGCTGACTCTGTAAACCGCTTAGAGAGGGCTGAAAGCCCTATGAAGCGGTATATAAGTCTAACTATTGCTATTGCTATTGCTATTGCAGGCGGTATGTCCCGGTACAGGTGTACCAGAGCCTGCCCGGAGCACCGGCTACAGTTCCGCGCTGCACATGTCTATGTGGATGCCGCCAGGCCCATTCCAACTATACTGGTTTGAACGGGATTCGGAACCCACCACTGCTGTTGTCAGACTTCCATGGTGTCATGTAGAAATCCTAGGAGTTTGTCTGAGCCAAGCTTGGTTGAAGTTTGGCTGATGCAATGGCTTTAGGAGATTGTGCAATGTAGTGAGCTCTGCTGCTAGTGCATTAATCCTGTTATGTCCTGGAGAGTCATGTCTTAATCCCACCACCCTGAAGATGAAGGTCTTTTGTTTTGTAGATAGGCTGGTCCAGTCCTGCTGGGGCTATTGAGAAAGACCTGAGAGCTGCTTTCTGTCTTTAAAAACATGTTTCTCCTTTAGGGAAATAGTATATTCTGTCTTTTTAAATATTTACCAAAATATTTCATTCTTCTAGGAGAGGTGGCTTACCTGAATAGTAATCTGATTATCACCAATAACCAATTAGTCTAGAAACCAAAGATAATAGATTTTCAATTGATTAATGCTGTTTTTCTCCATTTTAAATAATACACAATGGACAAAATCAGCAATAGTTTATCTGGACTATATATACGGAAGTCATCTTAAGCTTTCAGCTAGTTCCATATGAGGCCCTTTCAACATCTGAAATACATACTCTCCATTCTCCATTCATGTCAACAGAAATAGAAATCAGGGTCAGCATGGATGTGAATAGGGTGGGATTTTAACAAAAAATGGAAACGGTTTTGAGGTATTAATCTGGGAGGGGTTTTTTTTCTTTTAACTAAGATGTGATTATTTCTGGGCTTATGCTACTGTTTTTCTTTGTTTACATCTCAACATGGAAGAAAACGCTGCTTTATATTTCATCAGTCAGAGGGAGGCCAAAGCTTACAAAAAAGGGGAATTCAGGAGCCACAAGCATTTCAGGAACCACGAATTGCCTTCATGTACGTTCTGAAAAGCACGGGATTATGGAAGATTTTTTTTTCATTGCTAGAAGCAGCAATATGACACAGAGAAATTTAGTAAAATATAGCACTTTCTATTAAGGAAAACAAGCTACCACTTTTCAGTGGAGAGTAAGTATTGCCTAAAAATAATCCTTAAAGCTCTACCTGTAGTAGAACATCAAAGGAACAGCAGAATTTTTTGTTTGTTTGTTTATCTGTCTATTTATATCCCACTTTTATTATTTTTACAAATAACTCAAGGTGAAGAAAATATCCAACATACTTTCCTCCTCCTATTTTCCCCACAACAACAACCCTGTTAGGTAGGTTGGGCTGAGAGTGAGTGGTGCAAGGTTACCCAGTTGGCTTTCATGGTTAAGGTGGTCTCTTGCATTCTAACCTGGTACCTTAACCCAGTGGTGGGTGTTCAAAAATTGTTCGAACTTATTCTGTGGGTGTGGTCTCCTTTGTGGGAGTGGCTTGCTGCCCATGTGACCGGATGGGAGTGGCTTGCTGCCCATGTGACCGCAGGGGTGGGTTTCGACCGGTTCGCACCGGTCCCTGCGATCCGGTTGGTCGCCGAACCCGGAAGTAAGTAACTTCCGGGAACGGCGAAGCCCCCCCCCTGCGCCCGCGCGCGCCCGCACACCCGCGCCCGCTCCTTACCCGTTTTTTTTTAATTTTGCGCTTTCCACGCATGCGCAGAACGCCTGCGCGATCCTCCAGGAGCAGCTGGAGCATCGCGCAGATGCTAGTACGCACGCGCGCGCCGTGTGCGTGCGTGAGGACGCTGCGTGCGTGCGCAAGGACGCCGCCGGCCTCGTTCCAACCGATCCGGTTGGAACGGGGCGAGAAACCCACCCCTGCATATGAAGATGCCGACGACACTTGTCAGAACCACCTTAAATTACCTCACACACAGCACTGGCATGCATAAGAATATGATGTAAACTTGTTTTTTAAAAGGCATCTTTGGTTTGCGTTAAAACAACTTCAACACGCGCAATGTTCTGATTGCACCACAAACGCAGTAGTCATCCTTACCTTTCACAGAGGCACTGAGTTTTATAAATATGAGCATGATAGTGTAGAATAATAATAATATCCAAGGACCAGTGGTGGGTTTCAAAAAATTTTTGGAACCTCTTCTGTAGGTGTGGCCTGCTTTCCGGGTCCATTGGTGGAACCTCTTCTAACCAGTTCGGTAGATTTGATGAACCTGTTCTACCGAATAGTTGCGAACTGGTAGGAACCCAACTCTGCCTTAACCACTACCTTAAACTGGCTGTCTGAAGAATACACTTCAGTAGTACCAAATCATTTCAACAAATTACTTTTTAGGCTTTATGCCATATGTATATGCCATACGTATATCTTTTTCATCCACCTTCTCTCATCACTATTCAATATAAGACAACACAATACTGGAGGAAGGAAATAAAGTAATAAGTTTTCCATTTCATTGGGGAGAGTAGTGAAGGGACCATCAAAGAACATCAGCTATGGTTAACTTATGATCCTTGCAGGTTCAGATGCCAGGTGAGCAAGACAACAGCAGTACACTTTCAATTTTGGCTAAGCTAAGGCAATTGACCCCAAAATAAGTATACCACCCAGAGCTGAAATGTTAGGAATGTCAGAATGCCCTTGCAAAAATAGCGTGCATGTTCGGATTTCATTAAACATGCATTACAAAGTCTTGAAAAACAGATGTGCTGGGATATGGAAAACAGCATGATAAACAAGTAAGATACTCCGAGTCACATGAATTTACATTAGGGAGAAAAGACAGGAATGGTCTCCTACAGCAATGGTTATGTAAAATTCCCTTTTTAGTCACTTTTCTATAAGTCAGAAAAAGACCACAAGAATTGCCAATGATTCCATCTACATGCAGTCAAAACTGATTTTGAACTGGGAGAATTGGAGCATATTGCATAAGCCAAACTGAACCAGGAAATAAACCACAGTGTACAAATCTTAGATGCAACTTCTGACCTCTAGTGGTTCCACGTAGTTTCCGCTTAGCATTCCTGTAACCAAAAAGGGAAGTGACTATTCTGGAACAAAGGTTAAAAAGCACCTCAGAAGGAAATAGTAAGAAAGTGGTAATGAATCAGATGTGGAGAAAGTCGGTGTGATGTGCCACTTCACCGACAACACTTGTGGTTTATAACATAGGAAATGAAACTACAAATCATATTGACAGAAAAGAAAAGTGTAGGAGACAGGATAATGGGTGCCCATGGTTGGGTGGGCAGACTCAAGCCATTTCCCATTTTTTGCAGCAGATGTTCTGAGGGAGTTTTACTAAGATGCCAGAGACTCACTGCATTAAAGAAGAACACTTGATGAAGCGGCCAACTCACATGAGATTGGAGGTTTCCCACCCACCACCAATAATAACAACAAAATTAGATAATAATAGCAACAGTGTGTTAGTGAGCTATCTCCACAGCATGCTGCTCAAAACCACCATTAAAACAACTTTCTTCTGTGTATTACTTTCCAAGACTCATTGTGCTCAAAATTGTTGCTGATAAGCAGGGTCTGGTTGGTTTGTTTTTAAATGTCAGTTTCAGATAAGAATGTTACAAGCATTATGATTTTCTTCAAAAATTTGAAGCACATTGTCTTTTCTTCAAAATTGAATATAACTTTGGAAATGAAATGAAAAAGAAAGGATAAGCTTATACCAAGGTAATTGATTTATATTAGAAGTTTTGGTCATAAACTAATTTACTTGTTATTAAAACCTCCATCACCTTATTGAAATATTGCCTTGTCCCAAAATTAAGAAGATGCAGCAATAGATGCTCCAGATTGTCTAGATTTAATAATATATTAAAGGTTGAGCTAGTCCCATACTTTTGGGATATATGTGTTAATTTCAACAAGTGACACTCATTTAAGATCCATAGTGGCACAGTGGTTTGAATCAGTGGTGGGTTTCCATTTTTATTACTACCGGTTCGCTCGTGCATGCGCAGAGGCTTTGCACATGCATAGAAGTATCCGGGTGGGTAGGCGGAGCCTCCTGCTGCCGCTACTACTGGTTCGCTCGATCCGGGCCAAATTGGGAGCAACCCACCTCTGATTCGAATGCAATGTTGCAGGTTAACTCTGTCTACACCTTGATGTTCGATCATGAAGGGGCCTCAAGTTTGACTCCATTTTCCGTGTGTGTGTGTGTGTGTGTGTGTGTGTGTGTGTAGGGCGGAGAGAGAGGGCTTGACCCAAGGTCACCTGACTGGCTATTTGCTTCAGATGTGACCTCTCCTGGTTTCTAGCACAGAGCCTTTGACAACCATTGTGCCAAACAACATTATATTCTAAACTTCTATAATGTGAAGGTGGCATTTCATCCTTTCATCCCAACCCATTAAAAAGTTGGCAGATGCAAAGATTCAACAAAGAATCAACAAAGATTCAGAAGCTGCCAGGACGAAAGGATGGAAACAGCTTATAGTTATTTAGCACAAGCAGCTGCAGGACTTTTATTCAAAGAACACATATTTTTTCATTATATAACACTATATTGTTGACAGAGTTTTCAATTTGTTTGGTCCAGGAAAGGGAAACACAATTTTTAAAAGTATAACAAGAAAAAAGTGGGAAAAATAAATAGGATGTTTCTTCCTTCTTCTTTCAAAAACATGTGCTAGATGTGGAAACGTTTTACAGGAACTTTAATAAAATTTTGATTCCAGGAAATGAAATAGAATAATGAAATGAAATCGGGAAGTTTACCAGTCTCTGCTACTGTTTATTCCATTGCAGATTTTTCTTACCTTCTTAGTTCTAGCTGCAATTATTATTATTAACCTTGTTTTTAAAAGGACTAACAGATTTAAACAATATGGTGGTTATGCCTCAGTATTATTACTGGGAAAGCACTATTATCCTTATGTTGTGATCTAAAGATAGACCATTTTGTAGACCATTTATGATCAAAGATGCTGGACCAGATGGACTGCCTTGTCGGGGAATTTTAGGAATAATAGCCTCAAAACATATGAAATATATTAAGTCGGGAAAGGCATTTGATCTGATACAGGTAGGGTGTTATATTCTTGATGTTTCTGGGTATCTGAAATGCTTCAAAAATGTGTCAACTCTGAATCATGCTGGAAGAAATTATATCCTTATAGCTATTGTTCATGGGGCATTTCTTGTGATTTTGCAACTCGATTCTATTGTGTCAACTTTGCTGAAGTGTCTCATGCATGCTTTCATCATACTGAAAAATTCCAAATATGAACAAGAGTCTCTTTGCTCTAAAGTTCTATGACTTATAATAAGTAATTTGGTCCAAGTAAGAAGCTTTACAAATATTACCTCCCTGATATCATACAATTTAATATTTGTGAGGATTCCTTGCCAGTACAGTGTCTCTGAGCAGTATCGATTAATATTTATAGGAATTCCTTATTATTCTCTTACCCAGAATCATAGCGTGCCCAGTCACGAATATAGCTGTTGTTCAGAATAATATAAAGCAAAACAATTATCAGTGTTTACATATAATTATTTAGTACAAGGAAGCAAATGATTCTGAAATAATTTTAGTGCTTCCAAGAAAGAGATCTGAAGTATTTTAAATTCTTATTGTAAACAATCCTGTTGACTTCCTTGGAAAATACATACTGAGTAAATGATCTTTTTCTGTCAGATTTAAGATAAACATATTTAAATATGTTTCCACATTTACTTAAAATAAAATGATTTTCCCTGCTTAGAACTTCTAAGGAACATTCTGAGAATATTTTGGATCGCTGACTTCTGACGGGAAACAATGATATAAATTCACATTGGAAGTTCTCTTACAACAATTGAATTTATCTGACTCAAGACTTCTACCAAAAATCTTCTCCCACCTTATATAGAAATGCTAGGATCAATTGATAACTTTCAGAACACATAAACACTGGGTTATAAACTTTTCACATCAAGATCATTGGTCCTTCATCCTTCAGTCTCTAAAGACTATGGTATTGTGCTCTGGAAAGAGCTCCTAAAACAACATCTGGTGTGACTAAAAAGGCCAATTTGGGAGTGGCAATCCTTTCCACACTGAGGGCAGATACATTCTGTCCCCTGCCCAGCCACCTGATTTTGCTGGTTCTGGGACTGCCTCTTTGCCTCAGCCTGCTGAACAAGTGTCAATTCGAATTGGAGAAGGCCATGCTGCGTCTTTAGCCTCCAAGCTGAATGATCAGAGGGCAAGGTTTCCCAGCTTTTAATGTCCATTCCCACAGCCTTTAGATCTCTCTTGCAGATATCCTTATATCGCAGCTGTGGTCTCCCTCTGGGGCGCTTTCCCTGCACTAATTCTCCATACAGGAGATCTTTTGGGATCCGACCATCAGCCATTCTCACGACATGCCCAAGCCAGCATAGATGTCACTGTTTCAATAGTGTATACATGCTAGTCCTACCAGGTGATGCCAAGAATACGTCGGAGACAGGACATATGAAAGGTGTTCAACTTTCTCTCCTGCCGTGCGTAAAGGGTCCAGGACACCTTATATAGAACTGCTACGATCAATTGGTAACTTCCAGAACATATAAATACTGGGTTATAAACTTTTCACACCAAGATAATATGATACATAGTTTCTGTGTATCAAAGTGAAGAGGGGAACAAAACTACGTGTAGATAAACTTGAGAGAACAAAAAGAAAGAGAGATAAGTCCTATGCAGATCTTCACCAGGAAGAACTGCTTCAAAGGGATCTTTGCTTTCCAAGAGGAATGTCTAATGCATGGGTGTCAAACTTGCAGTGTCATGTTGCCGTCACATGACGTTTTGTGACGTTTTCTCCATTCGCGGAGCTGGGGTGGGCTTGGGCTGTACATGACACATCTGGCCTGTGGGCCGCTACTGTGTTTCCCCGAAAATACGACAGGGTCTTATTTTCTTTTTACTTACAAAATATGGCCTTGGGCTTATTATAGGGAAGGGCTTATTGTTTTGGGGGTGCCGGGCGGCTGCTCCCTTGCAAACTGGCTCCATCAGTGCATGGAGCTCTGCCCGGCTAGAGAAGGGGGTTGCATGAGCGCCTGTTCCGCCTCCAGCAGCCATGCCTCCTAGCCTCAACATGTGTGGGCCCAGCTCTCCCTGCCATAGCAGCAGCCGCCGTGCTCTGAGCATAACGTCTTCTCCGGTTCCAAACTCCCAAACCTGGTTGGCGAGTCTTCCAGCAGCGGCCGCTCTAGGAGTGCGCTCTATAGTTGTGGGCTGGCTGCTGGAACTCTCTGTAAGAGAGTCTTCCGGACAGAGAGTCTTCCAGAGAGAACCCCCTTCTCTAGCCGGGCAAAGCTCCATGCACTGACCTAGCGGGTACCCCTAATGTGCCAAGCAGCAGGAGCTGGGGATCGGGCAGAGCGCCACGTGGCTTGGTGCCTTAGGGATACCCCCTAGGTCAGTGAATGGTGCTCTGCCCGGCTGGAGAGGGGGCTGCCGGGCGGTTGCTCGTGAGCTTGGTCACCTCATGGCTACTTCGCCCCTGAGGCTGCACCTGGCTCTTCGGGAGCCAGTTCGCAAAGGAGCAGCCGCCCGGCAACTCCCCCTTCCACGCAGGCAGAACGCCACTCCCCAACCTAGCGGTATCCCAAAGGTGCCAAGCAATGTGAGCGCCTTTCTCCTCCCTGCTCCTGCGGCTTGGTGCCTTCAGGATACCGCTATGTTGGTGAGCGGGGCTCTGCCTCTGCCAGAGGGGGGGTTGTCCAGGGGGTTTATTTTTGGGGGTGGGCTTATATTTTTGCCCATGCAAAAAATGTGGCAAGGCTTTAGTTTCAGGACAGGTTGTATTTTTGGGGAAACACGGTAGTTTTATACCCCTGGTCTAATGTTCTGCACATTCTGCCCCGTTAAACATATTCTACTGTTCTCATCAGATGACCATTCCTCCATCCATAGATAATTATTTGGGAGAAACCTCTTGCTATCCTATCGGTAAGGGCTGCACTGCAGTTAAATGTTCACCTTAAAAGGTGAGGTCTCAACCTAAAGCATCGCACAAATGGGCTAAGAAAATACCAACTTGCTCAAGGAAACCTTGTGTCTCCAGGAGATAATACCTAAGCAGTGGTGAAATCTACCTACCAGTTCTGTGGGCATTGCTTGGTGAGGGTCATGTGACTGGGTGGATGTGGGTATATAGTCATGTGACTGGGGGTGTGTGTGTCAAAAGACAGAAACTTAGAAATGTCCTGCTGGAGCAGGAGATTGGACTAGATGACCTCCAGATCCCTTCCAGCTGTGGATTGCTGTGCTTTTTCAAGGTATCTTCTGAAGCTGTGCTTAGTGCCAGGTTTGTGGTCCTTCCTCCCTCTCCTTTTTCCCTCCCATTCCTCTCTCTTTTGCAGCAACCCCCCCACCGCTTTTTAAAGCATTTTTTCCCTGCCTATTCACTCGAACTGGTAGGGAAAAAATACTTTAAAGGGTGTGTGTGGGGGGAGGAAAGCTTCCAATGATTGCACGGCTCACAGCTGAGCCACGCGATCCTCGGAACGTTTTTTTACTACCGGTTCAGCAGGTAAGCAACTGAGCTGTTCTTAAAAATATAGATAATTCCTGATATGCATTTCCCCCCTTTATTCATAAATAGCTCTACACCATTACTTGCAGAATGGCGATCAAAACAGCTATCACAATTAAAGCCCTGTTCTTCTCTATGTGCATGTGAAATTGATACAGGTACAAGACGGATGAGACTGATGTTTGAAATAATTCTAGATTATGCCTTTTTTTTAATTGACAATCTGACACTCTGAATAAAATAAGACAATGTTAACAACTAGCAGTTAAAGGGACAAACTTGTATTTATTGCACAAAGTTCCCCTAAAACTGGGA
The DNA here is from genome assembly GCF_051295495.1 of Thamnophis sirtalis. Taxonomy (NCBI): domain Eukaryota; kingdom Metazoa; phylum Chordata; class Lepidosauria; order Squamata; family Natricidae; genus Thamnophis; species Thamnophis sirtalis. Next base: position 96,100,694 of record NW_028261383.1, read on the forward strand.
ACAGTTATTATAATACAAGTGCACATCTTGAGATATGTATGTACATTTGTGTATGTGTGTGTGTATGTATATAGTATATATATATATACATACATACATACATACACACACAAACACATATATATTACAGAAAAACACAAAAGATAACAATTATGTACATTTTATCCAGCATATAACACATACCACCATTTACATAATTTAGAGAAGACTGAAAACAAGACAATTAAAACCATTTTTTTAAAAAAAAACCTGTTTTTAACTCAAACAGATTTTAAAAGGCTACATTGAAAAATCATGTTTCAGATTCCCCTTTTCCCTTTGTATTTTTAAACAATCTTGCATAATTTGCAAGTTAACAGAAATAAATTTGTTAGCATTTATGTGCAATACACTTAAATATTTTCAGCCTTAAAATTAAGACATATTAATGGGCATTAGAAATATTGCAAAAATCAAGATTAGTCTTGTACATACATTGTTCTGAACAGCATGATATGAGGTCAATGCTACAGCGCTGTTATATTTCCCTTAGAAAAAAAATAAAATCCAGATAAATCTATGCAGTACCTTGATATTTCATGTACCATATACAAGTTATCAGTCACAAGAAAGCATGCTCTCATGCCATACCTTTTGCACAGTAACTATTCCCATTATATAATTAGAATGAATAACGACATCATTAAAAAAAAACCAATTCAACCAAATGCTTGGAATTGAAGGATAAATTATATAATTTATATATATTATATATAATATAATTATATAATAATTTTGGAGAAATTCATCAATAGTAACACTTATTACTTGAAGAAATTGCCAAAGTTTCTTCTTAATCCAGTGCTTTTCAACCTTGACAGCTTGAAGATGCATGGACTTCAGCTTCCAAACTGGCTGGTGAATTCTGGGAGTTAAACTCCAGACATCTTCAAGTTGCCAAGGTTGAGAAACACCGGCATTTACAAGCTTTTAAAATTGCCAGTGAACATATAAGTTCACTGCTGTAGTGGGAAAACTTCCTATTTAGAGGCCCTGCTTAGAGTTCATCCAAGAAACCATGTAAATGGATGCCTTCAAATCACCAATAGCCGCCATCAAGAAAGATAACAGAATAACTACATACGCAGCTGTCACACAATGCAGGAACAGAGAGGGAACAAATAAGCAAATTCTTTGCTCCAACAAGATTTCCTGTATTTTACAACATGAAAATGGCATACCAGAATATTTTAAGTCCACTTGTACTGTACAAACACCTCTGCAACTGAGAACAGAAGCCCTAAGAGGAACAGGAGAGCTGTAAGGCCAGGCAACACCGCTGCAATCAACAGCTTAATTTATCAATACCACAAGAGGAAAACTAAGATGGAATATCATTTGGGATTCTAGCTTTAATTTGGAAATTAGATGACAAATTGTTAAAGGCCAATCTATATGTGGTAAGAGCAGACTGCCCTAGCTTTACATGTGAATCACACAAGACCACTTTTAGATATGCAGATGATTGCTTTGTCTTCTACCATTTTGAGTAATTATGACCTTCACTTCAGAATAATGGAGGAAAGAAAGTTGACTGGAGATAACAAAAGCTTATGGTGTAAACTGTCCTATCCTTTTGCAAAAAATGTAAGTTGCAGAATATCTGGCATGAAGCTAAAGTGTGGAAACCCCTGTGGGACTTAAACATTTGAGTTAAAATTATGGCTTTCAGTACTGCAGACTTTTATCAGCACGTCCAACACATTCATCACTTTTTTCAACGTGGAAATCCTTGAAACCTGCAGTTTCTTTACTAAACATGTTCAAGGTGATTGTCTGCAAGATATATGAGGGTGAGGGATGGGAGACAGATTTATGTTCAAACTGGAATGCAAATTATTTCTCAGTTGGAAAGAACCATAGAAAATATTATAAATCAGGTGTCCTTGACTATTGAAAACCCCTTTTCCCTGTCATAGTTGTAGCTTCTGTTTTCAGACACTTTTAGATCCCATTGTTTAAAAAAATCAAATTTTAGCACAATTATAATGTAGCCACCTGATGAGAATCACTTAAAAATCTAACCATGCATTTATTTTTGTCCCAATTTCTTTCTATTAAGATATGATAAACAATTGAGCCCATGCTTGCTGTTCTCTGGGGTTACCTTAATGACCAACCCAAGCTTAATTAATTTTAACTACAAAAGGCAAATCTATGCCTACTTAATCCAAAATTTAGTGCAGCCATTAGTGAGTGACATCTGTATTAAAATCAGCCTAAACTCTCAGGGTTCACATTGCTTACTGGGGAGACAGCCTGATTTGCAAAGTTTCTTATCTTTCAATTTGTTCTAAAAACAATGGCCCAAAAAGTTAAATACTAAACCCACCCACTTGCTTACGCCTACCACTTCAAAGGGCCAGCAGACTGAATGTTAATTTTTGAATACACTGTTAGCTAATGTGCAGGTGTAGAGATGAATTTTTATACCAGAAAAAAATATTTTTAAATGTTTGGAAAACTTAGGGCATGTGTAACAGGTAAATGAAAGGGGAGGCCACATTTATCTATGTGGTCTGATGGAAATTGAATATTATTTTATATGGATTTCTATTCACTTCTCAAGTATGTTACTAAAACTGTTCCTTGACTGTCAAGGAACAAGTATTTCTAATGCGGAAGAATAGTCTGTACATATTATTGTGACTTTATTTTATCATAAACTGTATTCAAATAAAAACTGAATTCTTATTCATTTTTAATAGTTTTTTTCTGTAATATTAGCCCCAATCCTGCCTATTGCGGCAAGTATTTGAAAATAAGTGAAAGTGAAAGTGGAAAATAAGTGAAAATGAAAAAAAAAACTTAATAAACCTTGCTTTGTAAGGTAGTTATTTTGTCCAGTTTAAAAAAAACTAAAACACCAAATGCTGGAGAAGCAATCAAACAGTAAGAAGTGGGGAAGCAGGGATCTTTTAACAAGTGATAAGATTTTACTAGAGAAAATAGTTTTAGGCTCTGTCCAATTATTGTTTAAAATTTTAATAGACTGCACAGTCTACTGTGCCATAAAATAAACGATCATTTATTTGTAAAGCTGCCCTATACCTTAACCAGTTTAAACTGTTTTAAAGTTCCCAGATTAATTTAAAAAGTAGGATGGGGTTTCCTCCTATTACTATTAATGCCACAGACCTAATACAGTCATAGTACATAGCAATAGTGTTATCAAAGTAGCTCCATAAGAACTGTTTTTATTATGGACAAGGGCAATGTGAGCATACCTTGTGATATGTTTTCCAGCAACGCCAAGGAGGAAAGACTCTAGCAATCTTCAAAAATAGATCAAAAGAAAAAAAAAGTCAACAACTTCATGTGTGTCTGAATTAGGAAAAAATGTGTTTTGAGTTCAACTGAATCAAAATATCACAAAATAGAGCAATTTGCTATGTTGTTGATGCTTGACTATATACAGGGGAATGTATTTAAATGTTTTTAATGCCATTTCCCCTTATTTAATTCAAAAAAAATGATTCAAAATAATATCATCATTCCCAAATTAAAAACTACTACGTCTTTTGGAACTACAGCTCCCAAAAATCCATTTGACAGAGAATTCTTAGAATTTTAGCTGCAAGACATCTGGGGGGCTCTTCACATTGATTTATAATATTTATAACTTACAGGTCCCATACCAGAATTATTTACTGCTTAATCATGACCAAAATGATAGCATAGGATGAAAGGGGATGGCATAGTTTGCCTTTTCTTCATACTTCCAGGTCTTCCCCCAAAGATTGTAAGTGGGCACAGAGTGATTGCCAGAGGAAACAATTGGATAGAACTTGTAAATCCCATTAAACTTCCTGGGACTTACTTCAAAGCATGCATATGATTAGATTGTAAACCAGTTCTTAATAAACAGGTTAGAAAAGTGATCTCATCAGAATGGCCTAATAATTAATACCATGCAAACAAATTGAATTTTAAGGCTTAAAATTTGTCAGGATAGTTAAAGAATTTAGCAGTCTTTTAATTCTATTACAGAAATTATATAATTTCTAAGGTATAAATTCTCAATAATTCATACTCTTCTGAATTTTTTGAAAAATACGCTGAAATTAATGGAACACCAATATGTAATAAAGCTCTTACAACATCCTCTTTTTTAAAAAAAAAAAGGTTTAACAGCACCTGGTTTTTTCTTTATAGCATCCCAAATCAAGCATGATCAAAAGGGGAATTCTTGTTAAAAAAACTAACAAAATATTACAGAACATTTGTTCAGCTTTTTCCTTTTTTTAATTAAAAAAACAAATATTTGTTTTCTGTAATCTTTAAACAGTAGTATTATCATCATCAGAACATAACAAGCATAATGTCAATTTTGCACCCAAATGGGGGATATAAATGTGTGTGTGTGTGCGTGTGGGCGCGTGCGTGTTTGTATGCTGGTCTTGTTGTATTCGGGTCTTTTTCCATGTAAGATTGAGATTGAGACCCGAAAACAACAAGTCCAGCATACCTACACCCGTGAAAATCTACAAAAACACACACACACACATACACACACACATTCAAATTTATTCACTCATTCTCAATCAATATCAAGCATTCATACAAATATTACACCCAGGCCTCCTCCTACGGAAAGAATTGCACGCTACCTTCCCAACTCCTACCTGCCATTAACAATTAATTTCTGCACCTCTGGCACAGTTGAATTGGTTACAATCCAACTGCCTTTATCAAATAAACATTTTGTTGTCCTTCTAATGCAGTTGAATTGGTTACAAAAAGAGCTTTGTCATTATGCATTATAAATATACTATTCATTGGCTTCAAACATTAGCTGGTTCCAATCCCTTGTACAAGCACCAACAGCACTTTGGAGGTCACAAAGGAGCTCTTCATTCTGGTGATCCTGTAATTCAACAGTCTGCAGTTACAATCACTTTGGCAATCCTTGTCCAAACCATGTACAGTACTCCAAGCTCTAGTGTCTTCTTTAGTCATCTGAATCTCTGTTCCATTGGTTGGTTGGTTGGTTGATTTTTAAATGAATAGGCAAGGAAAAGAAGGGGAACATGTTCGTACATTTATGTGTTCACTTGCAGAGGCACATTATCAAGCTGGCAGGTTGTTCAAGTCACTTGCCTGCAAGCAAGAACGAGTCTGGAAAATGGAAGTTCATGTCTGTTTCCTTGTCTTCCGTTTTATAAAAATAGAATTATTGTCTTTGCCCTTTTGGTGTTTTAGAGAAGAATCTGGGCAACATATGGAGAGTGGGTGCTTGCTACAGCTGCCAATAAAGGGAGGTCACTGGACTCAATCCTACAAGACAAAGAAATATTATCAACAACTACCCTGACTTGAAAAGTTCTGAAGCTCATTATAATTTTCTTCTGTAAAAGTACTTCTAGTTAGTTTATTAAAACATAAACAGCCTGTTTATATGAACTGTCAATGTACTTTAAATATATTAGAGTAACCTCTGGATGTTACTGTAATTAAAGAATGCAAACACTTATTTCATAAATACATATGACGGGACTGATGGTCACAAGAAGCAATTCCCCCAGGACCCCAAGTCTGTTGTCAGAAATCTGACAACAGATTTGCTTTCTAAAGATGTACTTGTTTCAGCTGTCTTGGAAATCAAAAGTAGATAGACGAAATTCTGAACATTTTCAAGTACACAATTTTTGATCACTGGTTTAAGTTTGGAATGCTTTCTTAAAATTAGATATGAATAAATTGGAACCCAAGAAAAAGGAAAGCATACACTAAGAAAATATGTCCTTTGTATTGGCCTTATTTTATATGCTGCTTACAAATATAGCTTTAAGGACTGGTTTTATAGTAGATTCTTATACTGCATAAGAACAACATATTGAGATATACCGTACATACAAACTTTTGTTCTTCCAAAAATTACCCTGTAATTTACCAACAGTCAGCTCTAATTGCTGCCCTTAGATAGACTCTTCTTGCTTAAAGTTATCTTTGTTTCCCACAAGAGTTAATAGCCAAGCAGCTGGTGAAACCTATCTTTCCTGCTCCAAGTAGGTTATAATTTAAACTCTGCAACTCAGTAGATATGCTTTCCTAGTAAAAAGTTCAGTGTGAAAGGAAATTAGATCTGAATTGCAGATCAAGTCAGTAAAGCTGTTCCCAACTATGAAACGTTTGTTACAAATAGTCCTACAAGTTGTATATTCAAAATAAACAAGTAAACAGGACCAAGAATTGGATAGAAAACATACCCCAGTACTACTCCCAGTTCCTTCACATGAACCCGCATTTGGCCTTTGAGATATTCCGACAACATTTTGCTCTTAAAATACAACTCCTGCAACCGATCTTCTAGATGCATGATACACTAGGAACAAATGAAAAAAGAAACAATAACATCACAACATTGGCCGATAGGTCTTTATTGTAGGCACATACAAATCTGAATATGCTTACATGTAGTTGTAACTATAATCAGTAAAGATATTAGACATTAACAGCATTAATTCTTGATAGTTGATGAAGTTTGACAGTTAACGCAACCAGTTAAGGTAAGTCTTCCAAACAAGATTCTTGTACAGCTTTCATTAACTAGGCTTATTGAGTGAGGAAGAACAGGATACAGGAATTTCAGCAACTGGATTCTTACTCATACAGAACTTGAATAATTTCTTAATGTGAAAGCTGACACTCTTTCTCTTAACAAATGTCCTGTGAAGAGGCAAAAATCCATATCTTTGCAAGTCATGGAAAACCTGGCAGCTGCCTGTTTATCAAATCATCTCCTTAATCTTTTTCAGCCTCAGAAGTAATGCTTACAGTAGGTTGCAGAGCTTAATATACCCCCTACTACTTGGGTTTTTGTTAAATTAAAAAAAAAGACTAATGATAATCTTAAAATAGAAGAAAGATACTCAATGGAAAACATTCCTGCTATAAAACTCATCCTGCTACATATCCACAAGTATTTCTGAAATAAAGCAAAAAAAAAAAAAAAAAAGAGTGCAGAGATAATGGATAATCTATTCTGATTTAGTTTCATGAAGATAATTTTAATTGATTGTTGACTATCAGTTTTCAAAATAGCCTTTGATTGTATGCATACAGTGCTCTTTAAACTTTCAAAATCAAGCATATTATAGGAAAAGTGGGAGTGTATGTGAAAGGCTTAGGAAGAAATAATGGAAAAGAGGCAAGCAATGAATAAATATTAAATTGTTGCAAAGTGACAAGTTGTGGCCACTCTGACGGATTTTGTAACATTTTTTCAGTTATTGGGGTTATACATTCAAATATGAAAACTAAATAGTTTGTAGTTTGCAATTTCATGTTTCATTAACGTAAGAAACAAAACCCAAGAGTGGGAGCTTTAGATTATATTTTTGGAGAATAATCTCCATCTACTTCTGCTGTTCTGTTCAGAAACATCAGTCTTGGGAAACAATCAGAAGTTGAAGAATTGCTAAATTTGCTGGGAAATTCCAAAGTTTGTAAGAATAACTAGAGTTCACATACAAAAATAAATTCAACTGAAGTCAAAGAAACTAAAGATATTTTGATTTTTGGGGGAGTGGGCAAATACAGTAATGTAGCAAAGCGACAGAAACCGCAGGATTCCAATTCACAGTTCAGCTGCCCAAGTACTTACAAAATTTGGAGATAAATTATGCTTATAAAGATGAAGAGTGGAATGAAGCAGGTTGGAGACAAGGTTAGAGACTAGTACATCTTTCCCAAGTTTGTTGTCGATGATTCGTCTCTGGCTACTGGCCACTTGCACTGTCCATTTATCAGTATCTGCGATAATGCAGACAGCTTCTGCAATTGGTTCATCCAGAACAGGATGCTGGAAGTCAAACGGATACATGGCATTTAACAAATGTGACTTTGGTATTAAAGATATTATAGCCAACAACCAATGGTGTAGGAGAACTTTCTCAGTAAACTTGCTTTGAGAATGAAAATCTCAAAATAATTTAGAATCAGAGGTCAAACAGGGTATCAGCAACAGCAGAGATGCAGTGTTTTGAGAAAAGCTGCAATTCCACCAAAGGCAGTATCTAATTTAATGAAACAAACTCTTAGTATATTCACTGTAATAAAGACACAGGCTATAAACAAATACAAAAGTCAGTCTACACATTCAAGGCAATTTTGAATTTTGAAGTTCAACAACAGTTCCAGATCTCATTTTCAAGAAGAGCTTCACACACAAGCTCTGAAACTTATTTAAAGATCTCTTTCTCTTCCTTTGTACGTTTGTGCAAGAGTGCTTCGGTTTACATCAACTAAACTGATGTAGATCAAAAGCGCCTTAGACTGGTTCTATCTTTTTTTTTTTCAATTTGCAAATGAAGCTGTTTAAGGATGTCATCTTCCAATTCATATTGTGAAATTGTGAAGTTGTAGCCACAAGCCTGCCTAGGCACAAACACCAGCAGAGGGAGCAAAAGAGAAGCACTTGTAAAATAATGAGTTTGTAGTAGTTCTGAAGCAGATCAAATGTGCCCAAGTTGTTTACATTTGAACCACAAAAGCCTAAATGATTGAGGCCCTCAAATCACCAAAATTATATCCATTCTCTCTCACAGCCAGTGTTGTGTATGGGAACGTCTGTCAATGTGTATGGAGGTCTATATACAGTATATTGTCTTATCACTTAACAAACGGCTCAGTTAGCAATAGAAATTCTGGGCTCAATTGTGGTCATTAAATTGAGATTATCTGTACGGTAATCTGAGGGAAACATTTTTTTTTCCTTTTGTTTGAAAATGAACGGAAAACACCCATTTCAAATCACAAGCCAGAAAATGATGACCTATATTTCCTGAGTAGTGTTAATCTTTAGGTCACTACTGAACAGGAAGTTGTTGGACAAAAATACAACCAGCTGCTAACCTTACAAAGCCATGGCACATGTAAAGTTAATTTTAAGGTCATATTTAATATACATGTTCCTGTTCATAGTTCATTACTAATTGCCTACATTGGTAAGAGCAACACCATATTACACTTTTTAGTTCCAGTAACAAGTGGAAAAACTTAAATAATAATTTAAAATATAAATGTTCCCTTTGTAGATCAGATTATGAATTTTATGAATGTAGAATTCAGTTTAAACAAAGGGCCAACCAGATGCCTTTAAAATCTTCTAAGCAGGACATGATGAGTTCTTTACCACTAATACCTATTTCTCAAACATAAACATTTAATCAGTGGTTACATAAATAATAACACTAAATAGTGAATGCAAGATTAGACTCTAATTTGAGAATTAAATGTGACCTCAAGGAAGAGAACATCTAAAGATCCTTAGCCAAAGTTTCTTAGCCTATAATGAATAAGTCTTTTTTCTATGAAATGATAAGAATATTTTCTGAATGAGATCATGAATTTTTTTTAAACTCCATGCCTGTTCTAGCAAGGCTTCAGAAATATTTCCTTTTATTGAGTTTGAGATATATTTCATCTGTTGAATATAGTTTAAATTACCTGCACAGCATGCGACAAATCTGACATCAAACAGTGTCTCAGTTTCTCATCATTTCCTAGTCCTTGCAAAACAAAGTCAGGTACGTAAAATGGACAGTAGCCACCTAGCAAGGACCTTCCAAAATTGGCAATACTGGGCTGGACAGAGTTCACTTCAATTAATTTTGACCTGAAAAAAAGGTATAACATGGGCATATATACTATAACTAGCACTGATTTCTCTCTACTTCATCGAAAGACTACAGTGGGCAACTATAGCATCAACGCCACCAACATTTCACTGATTTCTGTGGGACCTATACATATATAAGCTCCTATATTGATCATTTTTATGCACTTATGATTATTACAACAGCATTTCCTTGAAAATAGCCAAATTTTAAAATACTGCCTGTAAAATTAGACATACTCCAACTGTCTACCTATGAAATCACCAACATGTAACATTCTTATTCTGTTTTGTGTTTTTATTCTTATTTTAACATGTTTTGTTTTCAACCGATCATAATAAAGTCTGTCTATCGTGCATAAGCATAAGATCAATTTTAGTGCAAATTGGGTCATCTTCACTGTGGATCAAGGTTAGAATATGGATTAAAGAAACTTCTAGTTGGATCATAGAATAGACATGAAAAAACTATATAAACCTGGTTGATAATAGTCATAGTATTTTTTTAAACAACCGTCTTCCTTTAAATAACTTATCCTAAATTAGGGTTATATCCCACAAAGTGTGAAAGGTAATTAGAGACTCTTTAAATTGCAGCTTCAGTGAAATAGGTATCATTTGCATTACTGCATTTCTTAAAAGTAATGCCAAGAAAGAAACCCAGTTAAATAATTACAGTAAATACATAGCATTTTCTCCAATATGAGTTTAACCCTTACACACATACATCTACATGTTTGGCTACTATCTTCAAAACCACTATTTATTTATTTATTATTTATTTGTCTTGTATGCCGCCCACTCCTGGAGGACTCCGGGCGGCTCACAAAAGACAAGGGAAAGGGGGGAACGAGACAAAGACAACATATTAAAAACAAAACCAATATTCACAATTTCTGTGGAGGTAGATGCTTCTCAGCTCCCCCCAGCCTGCTGGAACAGCCAGGACTTGGTGGCTTTGCGGAAGGCCGGGAGGGTAGTAAGGATCCGGATTTCAACAGGGAGCTCGTTCCAGAGGGCCGGAGCTGCAACAGAGAAGGCTCTCCCCCGGGGAGTCGCCAGCCGACATTGGCTGGCAGATGGAATCCAGAGGAGACCCAACCTGTGCAATCTAATTGGTCTGAGAGAGGTAATCGGCAGGAGGCGGTCTCTCAGGTACCCAGGTCCGATGCCATGTAGGGCTTTATAGGTAGCGACCAGCACCTTGAAACGGATTCGGAGACTAATAGGTAGCCAGTGCAGCTCACGGAGGATAGGTGTAACATGGGTGTACCTTGGTGCACCCACAATCGCTCGCGCGGCTGCATTCTGGACTAATTGGAATCTTCGAACACTCTTCAAGGGCAGCCCCATGTAGAGCGCATTACAATAATCCAGTCTTGAGGTCACAAGGGTGTGAGTGACTGTCTGAAGGGCCTCCCGATCCAGGTATTTGGGAGGAATGTAGTAAATCACTGGACAGGGAAGAGGGAATGACCTTGAGGAAACGGGGGAAGAGTTACTACCAAGACAATGGTCAGATAAAAGAGGGCTGAGTCCAAGGTTGATAGTAACCTGAGAGACATCTCAGACAAGACCCTCCCTAGTTCTCACAAAGAAAAAGAAAGGAGGGAAGAGGCACCACATTCAGATTTGCAAGATTCTGTTCTTATTACATATTCAATAAAAATATTGGCCTACAAGACTTTGGTTTCCTCATTTGGTCTACTCTGAATCATCCAGATTTGAGAAAATGTACATTACTACAAGAAATACTACCTACCCAGGAAATGGTATGTCCTCTTCTTCTGTCCATTCTTCTTGTTCTGCCCCATAATAATTGCTGCTTGTCCTTGCAGCATCATGAGCGGCATCCTCACTTTCGCTGTCACCAAGAGCACTATCAGAACTTTCATTCCTTGGAATGTCCCAATCCACACCTGGATCAGATTTTTTTTCTAAGTTCTCTCTTTCCCCATGGGGGATAAATATGGAGAGTTTTTCTCTTTGGTCCTGCTTTGCAAAACAGTTTTTACAAGTCTCTTGACGAACAGATTCTACAAACTTACAAAATTCACTAGGGGATTTGTTATTCTTTGTACTCAAAGTTTTGGGTGGAAATTCTAAGCTACTATTAGAGTCTAGAATGTCTCTTGCTGTTTCCACTGGAATATCATCCATAGTCCTGGTTACAGCAGAACCTTCTTCAGTAAAATATTCGGTAAGCAAATTTTCACTTTCTGCTCTGTAAGGATTCCAATTCTGGACCTCAATAGCAACCTGAGGGAACTTTTCAGGCACATTCTGATCTCTTTTTTGGTCCTCAAGGGTTTGATTTTCACAGTTCTGCTCAGCAGTTGTTCCTTCTTCAATCTCCATATAGCTGCTGTGCCTGGACATTTGTTCTTCAGCCATTTGACTTCGCAACTCAATGTCTGAATCAGGGGACATAGAATCTCCAATGAGGAAAGTCACCTTTGTTTGAGCTTCAGCCACACTACAAGGAATTGCATGAGATGACATTTTATCGGGCGGTTTCTTCTCTACCATTGTACTTGTTGATCTTAACAGTTCCACAGGCTGATTGTCAGAATCCATCAATTCTCTATTCTGCCATAATCCACCAGTTGGTTCCAAACTGGACTCTGGCAACAAACACGTTTCCACAGAAGCTGATCCTGTGAAGACTACTCTTTCTAACTGTATTCCTGCACAAGGCATTGGTGCTTCTTTGCATTTAACTTCAACAGACTTTTCTTCAACAAGAGAAGGCTCCACACTGCTTTCACATGAAGCAGCTTTATTCATCTTTAGGCCATTCTGTGAATCTTCTTTCTCCAGTCCTGAAACAGCATCTGCTTTTTGATCAGGATTAACAGGGCATTTGCAATATTTACAACCACAGTCAGAAGTTCTAACTTCTTCAGTCTCTTGAAAGGATATATTGCTTCTGTTCTTGTGCATTGTGATGAGCACATATTCAGATTCCTCCACCTCACCTTTTGCTAGTGTTGTGGTGATGACTGTACCAGGCATTACTATGGCTTCATCCTCACCATTTTCCAAAAGATGAGTCTCTTGCAATTCCGAGCATCTTATGAAATAAGTAAGGAAATAAAGTAAACGTTGCACAAGATCTTGCCTTTTGCCAACCACAACCGTTTTTGATAGTCTCACAGGTGATCCAATGGCTCCATACAGATCTCCTGGGAAACAGAATATAAAAGCAGCATGTTGTTATTTTTAGTATGCAACAGAATAATTGAATTATAATGGAGATCTTCTGTAAAGACTTAAGAGTGGACTATCTTTTTCAGCTCTAAGCCAAATTGGTGCAGGGAACACAAATCTGCATATACACACACAGTCACACATTGTCTATCTCACAATCATAAACTTGCTGTTAAGGCGGCACTGTCACTGTTGAAATTTATGAGAAGGCAGAGTATCTTTCTATTTCCCAACACTTAGGACAGAAATAACTACCAGGAGAAGAACCAAGCCAGCTGGCTTTCCTATCATGAATTTTGCAATGCAATTAAAAGAGATAGATAGAGATAGAGAGGGAGGGAGGGAAGGAGAGAGGGAAGGAGGAGAGAGAGAGAGAGAGAGAGAGAATGAGAATGCCCCCCAAACTAAACTCTAGGGCTGGGCAAATCATTCAAAGTCATGAAGCCTGATATAGCATTTCTGAGATTATTTATAAATGTCTGGACATGCATAAAGAAATGATTGATGGAGGGTACCTCTCAGAATAGTTTGCAGAGAACTCTGGTTGCATTGGTTCTATCTCAAATTGTTACTATCAGATCAATCTGTTCTACGTTGATGATTATAGCCAAAAACTGTTCCATAGTATGTACAGTATGTTGTAACTTCTCTTCAAACATCTTTTAGACATTCTCTATTTGGAACTATTTCAGATGCAGCTGTTCATCTGGTTACTACTCTATAAGAATGTACAATGACCTTACTGTCAATTGATTCTTACTCCTGTATTTTTTAGCTCATTTTGACCATCGCTACAGATATGGCCCAGGCATAATAAAAACAAACAAACTGGCAGCTGTCTTGAAACTTTGTATATAAAACTCCCACAGAATGTGATTTGCTTAATGCATAACAGTGCCCAATCTATTAAGATCAACTGGATAAATTTCCAGAGTTTTGCACTTCAGAATTCATAATTTATCATAATGCTTATTTCTGAATAAATATGCATAGAATCAGACTGTAAGAAATTTGACTAACAAACCTGGAAATACAGGTAGTCCTTGAGTTACAACAGTTCATTAAGTGATCATTTGAAGTTACAACGGCACTGAACAAAGTAATTTATGACCGTTTTTGACACTTATGACCATTGCACCATCACCATGGTCATGTGATTTACACTTGGATGCTTGACAATTGACTCACAATTATGACGGTTGCAGTGTCCCAGGGTCACGTGATCACCTTTTGCAACCTTCTAATGAGCAAAGTCAATGGGGAATCCAGATTCATTCAACAACTGCGTTACTAACTTAAAAACTGCAGAGATTCGCTTAACAAATGTGGCAAGAAACTAAAGTTCGAATACATCTGTTTTAGCAATCAGGAATTAAACAGCTTAGCAAAAGGATATTTTGTTTATGGAAGAAATATGCTGAGGTAGTTTAAAACATACCTAATTGTGCCCACAGTGGGTTGTACGGGTGACTCTTTGCCAACAAGTCCACTGTCTGTGAGGAATGCTTCTCTAGAAATATTCGAATGGGTGGCTGGCCATTTGGCATGACAGTTGGCACCCAGGCCAGATGGTTAGTCAAAACTGCAGTTAGAAGAGCAGGTAAAAATCTGGATGGGAAAAAAGGAACATTCTTTAGAAACTGAAGAACTGAAGTATGGGATTTTGAATGAATTTACTTCTGTAAAAGGAAGCCTGTAATACATGTCCCTTATGTAAGAGATAATTCAATTAACATTTCCAGATCAGGGAACAGAGTCTAAGGTATTTCCAAAACTCTGACACAGTATCATGTTGTGGTTTCTGTTTCAAAAACGGTACATTGGGGAACAGAATGCAGATGTTGTGTTTTACCAACACACGGAGTTTCTGAATTGTAACCACTAAATACAACGCACTTGGATCTTTGTTTTATTCTACAATGTTAGATTTTTGTAAGAAACCAATACATTTTTGTGCATCTCTTCCATTAATTCATATTAATTCAAATATCTTAACTCAAATGTTTACCATATTAACATCATCATACCTCCACTTTTAGTTGACTACAGTTGATTAAACATCCTTCATCCTTAACTATGCCAAAGATTTAATCCATAACCACATGCTAACATTTCATTTACTTGTTTATAAAATCCTCCATTGACATCAAATCCTCATATCCTGTTTTAGCTAAACATTAGCTAAACTTGTTGTAACCAGCTGATATACTTTTTTATAACATATACTTGTTGTGGGTTTTTTTTTTTTTGGTTTTTTTTTTCTCTGTCTTGTTTTTTGTTCTTTTTTGTTTTGATTTTTTTTCCCCACTGTTGTGGGCATGTGTTGTTTATGTAACAAAAAAAAATAAAAAAAATTATTGGAAAAAAAAAAGAAACCAATACGTGTAATGCTAATAATTTTTAAAGGCAACTAGAATTTCAAATGTACTCTCCCCCCTCCCCCCATTTTTTTTCTGGAAAAGAAGATGCCTTAGAACTTTAAAAGGACTTTTGGCTTGGCCTACATCACATTGTGCTCTCAAGTAGCGCAAGAGGATCTTCAGTCAGTCACCTCTTGACTGGGTTATTGTAACATCCCTGCTGCTTCTCAAACTGCACTGGTTGACAGCTGGCTTCCAGATGCAATTTAAGATCCTGATTATTACTTCTAAAATCTTGCATGGGCCTGATTATGTGAGGAACCACCTCTATCCAGATGTCTCCTGGTCCCATTAATTAAACAGTGACATCTTGGGGAACCTCAGAAGCGTCCCTTCTCAGTGATAGTTCCTGTCCTGTAGAATGATATACACCATCATCCTGAGATTTGAACTGCTCTCACCTTTTTTATTTTCCACAAATTGCTAAAGATCTGGTTGTTTTCTCAGACCTTAGTTTAAGATTGTGCTTGTTTTGCTGTTTGGTTCTTTGGGTTGTGTCCCTGGCCAGTTGTCTTCCTGTTTCTTGATCTTAATTTTTTATCGGTAAGCCACTTAAGAGTTGCCAGGGATTCAAGTGGCTTCAAAATTGAATTAATAAGTAAATAAATAGTATTCTTAAAGAAGCTTTGAAATCTGGATACAATATACGATGGAATTGCATCAGTTCAACTGTCTGCCCTTTGAGTAAAGCAAATTCAAGAAACATAGAAGGCAGGAATTTCAGGAATCTTCTTTATTGTTGGAGGGTAAAATAACAAAATCTTGAAAATCTATCATGCTCCACCTTACATAAAACAAAATCATCGCTTTTATTTAGCTATGTTAAAATCATAGCATAATTTATTTTGATTTCCTTTCTTGTGGTTTCTTCTTTCTCATGCTGAATTTTTTTTTAAAGTTCCCCCTTAATGGTTTGTTCTTTTCTTCACCATTCCCAAGGGCAAGTCTACATTCCTTCCTCCCCCCCCCCAGCTAAGAAAATGTAGTTAACATATGATATTGGGCAGCTGGTAGCTTCCCAGCATCTGGTTACTGAGCACTTTGGAGATTATATGGTTTGGCAGTTCATCTTAAGTTTCCCTTCCTGTTTATGCAAATCTGTATTCTTTCACTCAGCCATCAGGTCTCATTGGCTAAAATCTTTTACAGCAACATTAACTCTCTTTTTTTTTTAGAAACAGAATTGAACCATGACTTAAAGAGGCTGAAAAAAGACTTAAAATATTTTATAATAGTTGTGTTTCAAGTTATTGTTGGCTATCAGGGTTATATAGTAGTATTGATACTAAGCAACTGAATTCTGTTTCATTTTTTGTTGTTTTAATGGTGGTTTTTTGTCTAGAATTGAAAATTATGCTACAATTAAAGATTTAAAATGTTAATTCAGCAGTTTAAATTTGGCGTCAAAGAGAAAATTGAAATTAGTTACCAATTGAGGTAATTTTCTTTTAGGTTTCTACCCTTCACTGTCATCTGAGGGTACATTTTTAGATCCTGATAAATAGCATCCTTTATGGGTTTGAGGCATTTTTATGGGGGGAAAAGGACACTGCTATGCATGTGATCCTTAATAAACTGCTACAAGATTTAAAAAGGAAAAAAAAAAGATAATATAGGAATGCTTTACTGGTTCCTGGAAGCTTGTTCCATTAGGAAAGTAAATTCCTTCATAAAGTGATGGCAGAGTTGATTCTTCTCGGGCATCCCCGACATCATCGTAAGCCAAACTGGTTCTGTAATCCGTGGCATAGTATAGAGGTTGCAAATTGTTGTTCTAAATGCAAAAAAAAGACAAGATTAAGGTTACCTATATAAATGTTATATCACATGGCTCAAAGAGGCATTTTTGTATAGGTGAAATCAAACTGTCCTTTTTTTATAGCCCCAATCCTGAAAAGTCTCACCTCCCTGCTTTCAGCATCTCCTGCATACTGAGGATACTAAAGCACCCCGTTCAACCTTAGGACCCCATCTTCTAGCCAACTTTATATTTACAAGTGCTTCTCTGATATTTCTGTCTGGATGCCTCATTGTCAGCTCAAGCTCAGTATGTCAAAGACTGAACTTCTCATCTTTCCCTTCTCTACTCATTCCATCTCCTTATTCATGTCTTTCAACTTGCCACTTATATTTAGTTGAATGATGACCAAATAACATTACTTCGAAATAATTTATATTAACATTTTTTTTCTTTTTTACAGTATAAGCCTTTTAAGAGCTCTCTTCAGACCTAAGCAACTTATAACTATTTACTGCAGAACATCTTCATTTTCAAGAATCTAAATGAGATTATTTAAAATGTGTTAAAATATGTAAATCATCTATAACCACATTAAATATAAAACACAAACACCATAACTACATCGATCAATTAATCATGTGTGAGTACAAGCACAAATATATTATTAGTAGCATTTAATAGACTTCCTAGATAATGCCACAATGAAGTGATATTTTTTGTCTTTATGCTGAATATTTGCGTAAGTGATCACAAATGAAAAATGTGTGAGAGATTCAAAGCAAGAGAGAAAGGAAAATAAGTTTCTTCTAGAAGATTTCAGCTTTTGCAATATATGGAGAATGATACCTTCAAAGAAGACATGGGGCAAGGTTTCTCAAACAAGAGAAAGTTCCTATGTAAACTAAATGAAACAATGGCATGCCAACAGAAAGATATGAGAAAAGAGGAAAAAAGTTATAAAAATGTATAGATTTAAGACAAGGTACAGTGCATGGTAGGCATCCCAATTCAATTATTGTAGAATCCAGTCCTAGCTTGACTACATAGATCTAGACTTGGATAAATATGCACAGTTATGTAATTACACAAGTGAATAGAGTTTTTCATTCACAAAGTGAACAACAGAAATTGCAAAGCTGAGTTTCAACATGTTCTGAGATTTGTGATAAAAAAAAGGAATAAGTAACACTGGAGAAATTCTAAAGATTTTGTTTATAATAGTGTGACTCAGGGGTGAAATGCTACCGGTTCGGACCGATTCGCCTAAACCAGTAGCAAAGATGCCAAGTGTTCACCCGAACCAGTAGTAAAAAAAATTCTACTGGTTTGGGTGAACTGGTTTTTTCGATGATTAGCCATGCTGCGTGATTTATATTAGCTAGAAAGCAGGATTTCCTGCTTTCTAGCTAATATAAATCGCGTGCCACAGTTTCCCCCCCCCTCATTTACCTCATTGTTCGCTTACTCACTTGTCAGGCGCACTCAGTAGCAGCTCTATCCACCCGCCCAGACATCATTTTGACGCTCTGCGCATGCGCGGAGGTTCCTGCGCATGCACCAGTGGTGGGTTTCGGTTCCTGTTGCAACCGGTACGCTGCAACGGGGGAGGGGCATGCACCATGGGCCCATGCACTGCGCACGCATGCACACCCACCGCCTGCGATGCTCCAGCTGCTCAGCGGAGCATCGTGCAGGTGCGGTACACAGCGTGCGCATACGCAGATGGCCCATTTCCTTCAAATACTTGTAAGGAACGAGGGAGAGAGGGAGGGCCCCCCAAAGCACCGTTCTGGTACTGTGGCTGCTGCTTCGGGCAGGTACCAGTATGCATGTACCAGGGCGTACCACCTGAAACCCACCACTGGCATGCACACTCGCTCACAATGCTACTGAACTGGTATCAAAAGTAAGTGGATTTCACCCTTGGTGTGACTGCTCATCTTAAACAAACAACCCTACTAAACTTCTATTTGTTCTAAATGAATCAGTAGAGATTTTCTTTGTACAATTATGTAGTTATTGGTTCAACTTAACAAGTTTTTGTCTATTGTTGTGTCTTATTTAGGCAGTAAACAAATACAATTTACACACAGTTTCAAATGCTGTCAGTAAATCTAAAAGTTACAAACAAGTTTAAATGTGCCTTCAATATTTCATCATCATTATCATAACATTCATCATTTTTGCAATGTTTATCAATATTATATTTCAATTTGTTTTTCTTGGCAATGTTAGTTGGAAACACACTAACATAGTTGAAGTCCAACATATCTGCAGAACACTAGGCTAAAGGAAAGCTACTCTTCCGTAAGTAAGTAAGTAATTTACTCATCATTAAACTAACTGCATATTCTTTTCCTGTTCACCTTATGTATTTTTCTTTCTTGTTTCCTTATTTTTTCTATTGCACTTATTTTCAGCATGTTTCTCACTTGGGGCAGGGTTGTCATATTTAAACAGCATCGTGTAAATAAATCAATAAAAACAACTTTTCTGCTTAACCAATTCATGTAAAATGAAAGCAATACAATGAAAGCCTAGAAAAATTGGTCAATTTAATTTTAGGTAGTCCTTGACTTACAACAGTTCATTTAGTGACTGTTCAAATTTACAACATCACTGAAAAAAGTGACTTATGACCATTTTTCACACTTACAACCGTTGCCGCATCGCCATGATCATGTAATCAAAATTCAGACTGTTGGTAACTGTCCCACATTTGCAACGATTGTAGTGTCCTGGGATCATGTGATCGATCACCTTTTGTGATCTTTCTGACAAGCAAAGTCAATCGCTAAGCCAAATTCACTTGACAACCATGTTACTAACTTAACAACTTCAATTATTCCCTTAACAACTGTCACAAGACAGATCATAAAATGGGGCAAAACTCACTTAACAAATGTCTTGCTTAGCAACGTAAATTGTGGGTTGAATTGTGGTCGTAAGTTGAGGACTACCTGTATTAACAATATCAATGTGATTCAAATTAAGCCCCTGTAAAAGAGAATTAATATTAGCAGCTCTAAAAGGTCCTGGAGATTATGAAAGTTTGGAAAACATAAAGAAACTGTTCATCATTAGCAGGTGTCCTCCAAAATAGATTGACAAGGGCTAATATAGGTAGTTCTCAACTTACAACCGTGCATTTAGTGGCCATTTGAAGTTACAATGCCACTGGAGAAAGTGACTTATGACCGTGTTTCACATGACCATTACAACATCCCTATAGTCACATGATGAGAATTCAGACGCTTGGCAACTGACTCATATTTATGACAGTTGCAGTGTCCTGGGTTCAAGTGATCAACTTTTTGCACCTTTCTGACAAGCAACAACCAATGGGGAAGCTAGATTCACTTAACAACTGCATTACTAACTTTAACAACTGCAACAATTCACTTAACAACTGAATTGTAAGAAAGGTCATAAAAGGCAAGAAAGGTCATAAAACAGGGCAACTGTTTAACAGCTGAGCAACAGAGCTCAAATTTTGAGCTCACCTTTGGCCGTAGATCGAGGATTAGAAAGGTGTAGAAAGCTATTCTGTAGTATTTTTTTCTATGATGCACAATATTGCTTGCTCTTTCGTTACCAAAGCGTCAGAACTGCAGAATTCTGGGAGTTGAAGTCCACTTTCCCTCCTGAGGCCAAGGTTGGGAAACACTGATCTAGACTCACAGTTAAACATAAAAACCAGAAGAAAACCTACAGTTCTCTCAGGGTGACTTTCATTCCTTTGGCTTTCCTCGACTGCAACCCAGATCTGTCATCCATCAGAATTCCCACCACCATCACCAAAAGCAAAAAAAAAAAAAAACCCAATGCTTGAAGTGGAAGATGTAACTTGCATAACAAAAAACAAAACAAAAAAAAACCCACCCCATTTTGCAAAGCTGAGGTGCAATTCAAAGTTTTCAAACCGGCCTCCTGGGTCCCATTTCAGCATATTCAACACACACACACACACACACATACACACACACAAACCGCCAAACAAGCTTTCACAAAGCTACCTCAGTCTGAATAGTCCATAGGTACTTCGAGGGCGGGAGAGAAACAGGAGGAGGAAGCAAGACTTTCTGTTTTAAGCCAGAGATATTCAACGATTTGTTTTCGTTGAAAGGCTAGCTCCAGTCTTGTGACTCCTTATTTACTATTCTGGTAACTGTGGCTGCATCTGCAACTGATAGTGTTTCCTCAGAGAGATCAGATTCCGCTGGCCGCTCGCCAGCAGGCATGTGACTGCAGCGAAGGGAACCCTCCGTGCCAGATATAGAAGTAATTTGCACAAAGCACTAGGCAGAGGATTAACTGGCCAAGGGCGGGTGAACAGCCTGCCTTGCATTTCTCCCTGGTTCTCTCTCTCTCTCTCTCTCAGGATAAGCAAGCGGCAGGCATCGATTCCTTCCCTCCTCAAAGAACCATCACACAGGGCATAGCCAGAGATTATGTAAGGCCCAAAGCACGTCACAGACTGTTTCAATTCTTTCCCCACATTGACATCTTATGAGTCTCTGGGAAATCTCTTTGTCTCTTTTTTTTCTGAGGAAGGCCTAATCAAGTCGATGTGGCCACTACCGAGAAAAGAGAGTGGGTGGGGTGGGAACACGGTCGCGGCTGGGAAAAAAGGAAGCTATGCATACCTAAGAAGAGGAACTGGGACGAAAGGACACAGGCTAATTGTAGAAATACACATATATCTACAAGTCTAAGCCTACCTATAGTTAATGGGGGTGACTTGTAGGGCAGTTTAGTCACTTGGGCAGGCGTTGATTAGTGGGAAACAAAGTCAAGGGCCTTAGAACTTCTTCTTTTGGTTCCACAGGACTATATCAGTTTTAGACCAGACAGAAGCTGTTCCCCTCCTTCTACTGTTATGATAATTATAATTATTGTATAATTAAAAGGGGTACGGTGGAGTACATTCATGTAACACAATGTTTGGAAACAAGGCCTTGTCATACTGCTCATTTTATATATATAAACACAAATGTAACAAAGGCAACAGTAAAAATATTGGGTTTCTGTCTGGATGGTCTCTTGTGACGAGCCGATAGACAGAGAAAGGAAGCAGTATGCTTCCTCCCATATTTGGGCATACCAGGGGTTGTGATACTAAATACATACTATTTCCCTGGCTCAGCTGATAAAGGAGGAGAACCTTGTGGCTTAGTGGTTAACACATCTGCCTAATATATAATACAGCCCAGGTTCGAATCCCAGTAAGGGTATGGCTAGCTGATGAGAGCTAAATAGCTTGAAATAGATCTATACTAGTCTCCCTGTATTTATCAGCACAAATACAACATATATATGTACGTACGTGCGTGCGTACACACACACACACACACACACACACACACACACACACACACACACACACACACACACACACACACACACACATATATATATATATATATATATATATATATATATATATATATATATATATATATATATCATACCACACAGACTGCGGTATAATATGGATATTCACAATCCAGCTGAGCTGGATAAAATCCTCTCAGAAGATCAAGCTCAGAGCTTATGTCTGTGCTCTGCTTAAAAGCTCCGGTGTTCCCGACCTTTCCCACAGTTGATAGGACAAAATTTCCTCATTATGAAGGGAATGGGAATGGGGCTGTAGCAGGGTTTTTGCATTTTTTGTCAAAAATTGTGGCTTTAACTCAGCGTTCCAACTCAAGACTCTTCTGGATGTAGTGGGAGATAATTTCCATCATCCCAGATATCGTGATCAAGAATATTTAGGGATTGGTATAACAACAGTTAAATCATCTAGCAAGAAAGAGACAAGATTGGGGAACATTACTTTAGACTTGATCACATTCAAATTGAATAAAAAGAGATTAATATCATGCAGTTCTTAGCATACTAATTTACTTATCTCCAACTTAGTATCTAATTAGTTGAAAATTCTACAACTTGCAGTCATAACACAAGTATATAAAGTTAGGGAAGACTATTTTAGGCAATAATTTATAAAAGAGGAAAACAGGCCTAAATTAGGTACTTAGGCAAGCCAGGTTTTGGCAGACTTCCCCACAGATGATACAAGAGTAAAAATCTGCCTGTTTAATGAAGGCCATCAATTTTGAACTTGGAAAAGCCAAAGTGCTGTCAATAACCTGATTTGTTTTGTGCTTATTTTTTCCACTTGTTCTGATCTTAGCCCAAAAGCTGAAAATTTTACTCTGGAAAGGAATAATTAAATTCATAATATGTTGAAGTGTGAACAGGAAAGCATTTCTTGGGGGGTTATTTTTTTGGCACGGAAAATTACACAGACACTTTGTAAATTAAAGAAGTCATGATGCAGGGTGTGTGTGGCCTGAATTCCAGCAACAGGATATGTTCTCCGGAGGGCTCTCTGAAGAACCGTCAGATTCCTGCTGTATCGGGGAATGGGGAGACCTGTAACCCCGCCAGAGCTGTCCTGAAGACACAGTGAAGAGGGGGGGATAAGTGGGTGTGGTTGGGGAACCTGCAACTCCCCTATAACACCTGCTTTTGCCCAAAGAAGTCATGATGCACAAATTGTTTTTTAATGTAAAGATTCTCGAGAGTAGTGGGGTATGTTTTAAAACATTGTGCACACTGGCTTTCAAAGCTCATGATATGTTTCCCATTTGCAATGTGTCTTCCTTTTTCTGAACATTTTCCTCTCCCCATATGGTTATTATTTAAAAATGTAATAGCCACTGAATGCACATGCCAGCAAAATTACTGTATGGCCTCTTGAGGGCTGGTTGCTTTAAGGCTGGATGAACTCATCTTTCATGGGCCTCTCAGTGACTGATTTAAATTCTGAAACTCGTTTCCTCCCTGCAATGTTTCGATGACAAAAGCTCCTTTGCTGTTTCTTTAGTATTTGAAACACTTCGGTGCTAACCAACCTTTTTCAGATTTTTGTCAGCAATTCCAATTAATCATCCACACCCACCCACCACCCACCCATTTGCCTCAAACCTGATAGAAACATTCATATGCTAAAAATAAAACTTGCCTTTATATAAGGCTGGTTTCCTTAAAAAACCAGCTTCTTTTGAAAGCAAGGCAGACTCACACCAGCTGACAACTCTTTCCCCTCTGCCAGCATATTCAAATAAACAAGACAAAAGTTTGGAGGCATCGTCTTTTTTTTAAATATATATAATCAGTGAAGAACAGAAAAGTAAGAATGATGCAATGTTATGAGAGCAGTAAAAACAGGATTCCTTATATTAGAACTCTTGGCATCCTAGTTCTTATTTTTACATTGTTCAAGCTATTCTGTAGCTTGTTGTAAGTAGAAATAAGATTATAAAACACTCACTTGCAGATTTTATGAAAAGCCTATACTTTCCACAAAGAACATTCCCCTCAGGTTCCCACAAGAGATGAACTGCCCTCTATGCATACGTGTTTGTCTAAAGAAAAGTGCAAAAATTGGAAGCAACCAGCAATGTTATCTTGAAGCATTCTTTCTTTTGTACAGATAGTCCTCGACTTACAACAGACCATTCAAAGTTACTATAGCACTAAAAATGTAACATTACCATTTTTCACACTAATGACCATTGCAGCATCCACAGGGTCATGTGATCAAAATTCAGATGCTTGGAAACGGGTAAATATTTATGATTGTTGTTGTGTCCCAAGGTCATGTGATCCCGTTACAACCTGACCAGCAAAGTCAATGGGGAAGCCAGATTCACTTAATAACCGGGTTACTAACTTATTAACTGTGGCGGTTCACTTAACAACAGTGACAAGAAAAATCATAAAATGGGGGCAAAGCTCACTTAGCAAACATCTCATTTAACAACAGAGATTGTGGGCTCGATTGTGGTCGTAGGTTGTGGACTACCTGTATGTGAATGGGTATCATTATCTGCTGGTTCATTTGCTAATAAAGGGTTGGGCAACTTGCAGGTCTATAGCCATTGGCAGCCACTTTGATTCTTTGCATAGCACTCCACTGTGCATTTGAAAACATCCATGTTAGTTCCCCATCATGTGGAAACAGAAAAATACTAGTCTAAGTCCTGATACAAGCTTTTAAAGGAATGAAGAAAACATTGTATGCCTTGGCATGCTGACTCTATAGGGGAGGAAAAAGATTGGAAAGTGAACTAGCTACTCTACTGCTAATATAAATACTTGATAAACTGTGCAGTTTGCAGAACTCCAAAATTCCCACTAGGTTATCAAACACTCTGGCAACAGTAGCTCTTCTACACATTAACGCGATTAGTTAAACAGTAAAATAACTCAGAGGTAGTTTCATCTCTACAATATTTTGGTTTCTATGCACCCAGCTCTGCTGCTGTAGAATATTTACTGTACTTCAGAACTCTGGGGCACATTACTGGCCAAGCACTTCTCTATTTTCCTCCCTCCCAACCAATTACATAATCAACATGTCATGTGCTTAAAGATTTAGTCAACAAATGTCTCAATTATATACAATACGAAGGATTGATTTTTTTTTCCTCTCTGAAATGTTTTCACTTCAGTTGCTCTTTCACTTCAGTAGCAAGCCATCCCTTTTTATTTAATATTCTCCATGAAGGTAAAAAGGGCGAGCCATTTCAAAAAACCAGTCCCTAAACACAAGCCCAAGGCAAGTCCAATCAAAGTTCAAATGAGAAATGTTCCTTCTAAAGATAAACAAAGCAATTCCAAGCCAAATCGTAACTGCAGAGAAATCCTACAGTACTGGAGTGCTGCTTGTCCTGTATGCCTGCATAGTAGCAGCACTAATAATATTAAAAAATACAATGCAGTACAAGGAAACACCTCCTCTCTTTCAAAACCTCCCCGAGTCCATTCCAGGATACAATGTGCTACAGTTTACAAATACTTGCATATTTATTCATGTTAAGCAGACTTTTGGGGGAAGAATGCTAGACCTCTTTAACGACATGAACATTGCAACTAACAGCAATTCCCTAAAGACGTCATCGTTTCCTTGTAGCCATCAGCAACAATTTCATACTAGACTAGAGGATATAAAAAGGAGGCTAGGAAGGCAATATAATACTGCACAGAGGAAGTAATTTTCCCACTGAAGCAGAAACATTCAGCCATTAGCACGTGTTTCCCTCCCCAATTCTAACAGTTTCTTTGTTGCATCTGCTTTTGCAGTGAAGAAGAAAACCCCAAAAACAGAATGTGGGGAGCGCACAAAAACGATCATTCCAATCACTTCTAACAATGTCAAGACATTGTGGCACTTTGACTTCGGGAAGAAAGAAAGAACTATCTCAGTTGTCAGCCGGCAGAACAAAAGGGACATTCTTGGCAGTGGGATCCTGCCAGCCCTGTATCTCTAGAGAAAACGGGTCTTCAGAATTTCCTCTGTAGCATCAGCTGGGCTGAAAGTTAATTAGCAGAAGCCTTCAGAAGCCAAAGAGAACACAGAGATGCAGCAGTAAAGCTAGACTGGCATTGTTTAGTGTTCCTATGTGGAAGGAGTTATGTGATATTAAAACATTAATATGCTGACAGTCTCCAGTGACAAATTGTTCCTTGTTTCCACACAATCCTAATCCTAGCTCTACATTCCAAGGTGGTAATGGATTTCAAATGGGGTGTCCATCTTCCAGGAGAAGAGTCTCCTTTAAAAATCACGGCTATACCTGCAAACATGGCTCAGATCAAAGGCATCAAGCAATGATTCGGACTTCAAAAGAAGTAGCCAAGGGAAGAATTCAAGAGCTATGCTAAGCAAAGCACTTGCTGTTATGTCGCAATTCCATTGAATAAAGACTATAGCAAACATGAGATGGCCTTGTGAAATGCTTTGGCATTGGGCTGTGCACACCTAACTTTCTAGGCTTGGATTTGATTGGCCCATCGAAGTCTGTTCTGCTTAATAGTAGCTCTCCAATCTCTCAAGCAAACTAAACTCCTGTGACTGGGATATGTCAAGAACCGAAGCTGGGACTGCACATACTTTCTGCTCTATTCCTAAGTAATGGCCCCATCAGTACCTCTTCTGCTTTTCACTAGAAACTGATGCAAACCGTCCTCAAAGTGCCAAGTCTGTTCCAAGCCTCAGAGGAAGACACCACAGATCAGCTGAGTTCTTGAAACAGGACTTACACTTACAATAACGTGATTCCAAATATGGAAGCAAATGAAGCAAATAAAAGGAAGAATCAAATAAGACATCAAATAAAAATAAGAATCCAAAATCCATTGCACCTCATGCTTTTCAAACAAACAAACAAAACCCCAGAATGGCTGACTTGAATTGACTACAGAAGTACATTATAAATCCATCATTATTCTTTCTTCAAGCAAACTTTGCAAAATTAAAGGCAGCTAGACAGTAGATGACAGGTTACAGACTTTGCACCCAAAATATAGTTCTGAGTTAGTTTTCTGTGTTGGATGCTTATGAACTGCTGTAATAGCAATCATTCTATCAGCATTACTTCCTCTTAGGAAAGTTGGATTCATTTAAATATCTCTAAGAAATGGCAGCAGATTTGCTTATACGTGACAACTAGAGACTGAATCACTGCGATTGATTACATAAAAGGCATTCACATATATGAAGGTGTTTCTCCCATTCTCTAGGAAAGTTCTTGGTGCTTCTTGTTGCATTGCAATCTTCCAGGATAGGAGTGTCTGCAGGAGCTACACCTTTTGTCATGATGATGAAAGCAACATTGTACTGTAAACACACATTTTTAATGCATGCCATGCCCCCACACTTGTAGAAAAGGGATGCAGACGGGGTGCAATGCCCCCTTTTTCTCTTCTGCAGAAACCTCTGTTCCCAGGGTTCTCCTGCATTACAGATTCACTATAGACCACCCAGATTATAGATCTTTGCCCTAGAACAGCAACAGGATTGAAAGCCTAACATTAGCATTAACATTTCTTTTAGATCTAAAAATAGACAACCAGAAGCCCACTAGTTTCCCCAGCCAAAACATCTGGATGTAGAACATGCAAAGAATATAAGTTAACCACCTCTGTTCTAAACAATAGTTGACAATGGTTTAATTACTGCTCTTCAGCATAGAATAATGTGAATTTAGACTTTATTTTCCGCATTATATGTTTGTTACCAGAAGCATTAAAACACTCACCTGAATTCATTTAAGGCATCCACAATCCTGTTATATGCCAAACTCCGTTGGCTGGCATCAGCTGACCGCCGGCTTGTTTTCATAGCCTTGAAAAAAAAATTGTTTAAACTAATATCAGACAAAACTCCAAGTCATATGCTATGTTTTATCTAAAGTGGACCTGAGCAGGCAAACAAAGGATGGGTTTCTTTTTTTGTTATGTCTGTGTGTGGACTTCTTTTTAATGAGATAAATATTGTCCCTTGATAAGTTTCATATCAAGATAGAGATATGTGAGGAACAAGTATTTACACTGTCCCTTTTTTCTACACTCTTGCTTGCAAGAGGCTATAAAGAGGCCCAAGTTTTCCCACACTGCAAAAGCAGATTACATGTTCAAACAAATCCTTCAGCTAATTGCCTGCACCCAATAGTAAATAGAATTCATTGTTAGCGAGGTAGAATGCAGGTTAATGTGGGTCACAATCCTAAAGTAATCAGATCCATTGTTTTCATCTCTTTATCTCTTTGAAGCAAGTGACTAGGACCCAATTCAGAATTCACATGGTGTTCCATCATGTGCTCCCCACTATCACATAGATATTCCCATATCTGATTTAAGCTCTCTGTGGCTTTGTGCCAACAGGAATGTGCACAATGCACTGTATTCATGTAAGACTGCAACACAGGACACTTTCCACCACTAAAATAGGGTACAGGAGCTTAATGGACATAGTCTTCTATCTATCTATTGTGCATTTTACAGCCTTAGAATTCTCCCTAAAGCCCTGACAGATTTCTATGCAGAAGATATAAGAGAAGTCATGAGTCCAAGGAAGAAGAAATCTTATTCTGCAAGCAGAAGTCAGTTTCCACAGCTGTGGATGTTGTATAATTTTAATATATGCAGAGGAGAGAGAATGGCAGAACTATTCCTTCAACTCACTAAGGCCAATTCCAATAGCCATACTCTTGTTCCATGTCAGAGCTAGCTGGAATCCAACCTACCCTAAATTTGGCGGCCTTTGTCTACCATGTGCTGTGCACTCATAGTCAGTGTATCCAGTGTTGCTGACTGTGTATCTGTAGTATATACCAAAACAAGACTGCAGAGACCTATGTCATCTGCCTCACTCAAGGCAATTGCCAATTGGCACACTGACTGCTTTTCAAAAGCTTTTTGTGATTATTTCAAATGTGCTGCTGATGAATGTGCCCTATTTATCATTTTAAAAAGAGGGGGGAACAGTGGTACAGTCTCCTACACAGGCAAAACAAAAATGAGCAGTGGAGTCACAGTGGTAAGGGACTAGAGGCAAGAGGGACAGTCCAGCATCGCAGCAAAAGAGTCCACAAAAGACACTCGATTACTGATGCAGAATATGTTATGGCAAACTCTCCCACACACATCAATGCACCCCACACTGTCTGCATGGAGTGACTTGGGTCCCAGCCAAATATTACCTACCAGCAAATCTAAATCTGACTTTGGCTCGAGTCAACCACTGGTTTGCCCCAAGATAAAGAGGAGGACACACAGACACAGGTTCATGGAAGAATTGCAGAGGCACCTTCACATCAGAGTGTGGAGAATATGCTAATGTACTCAAAGACACATGTCTATGTCAATGGCATGACTATAATGACTTTGCCTGTTTTGGGGATGCAAAGGGATTTCAAAGGGAAGCCCAAACAGCTTTGGCAAGATAATTGAGCGGAGGAATTATAACTAGGAAATTTAACTCAGAGATCTGTAGTCATACATATTAAACCATGTACCTCAAAAGTAACTAAATCAGCTCAGTACAGCCTTTTTGGCCACTTAAGAGCGATGTCAAAAGCTTTATGCATTTCCCTGAAATAAGACCACTTCCTAACATTAGCATTATAGAGTCTGCATGTCCATCGTCAGCTTGGTCTAACCCTGTGTTTCTCAAACTTGACAACATAATGATATGTGGACTTCAAACTTCCAAAATTTTCTAGCCAGCATGCTTAAATCCACACTTTTTAATGTTGTGAAGGTTGAGAAACACTGGTCTAATGCCTCTAAATGAATTCTGATAAATCTCAACCTTGCAGATTGAACTGACAAAGCTGTATCGTAAAATTACAATTAGCAAATAAATTAAAAGTATGCATAGGTGATGATAGTAATTACCTGTTCTATTGCACTCTTCAGCTTATTCATATGGCTCTCAAAAAGAGGGAAGTGTGAGAAAAAGAACTCATTAAATTTGCTATTTTCTTCTTCATCCTTTGAAAGTGAGAATATCACCCCAATTGCTATCTTCTTTTTCCTGACAATTCCTGGATTTGGGCTCGAGTTGTCATCTGACAAGTTAAAGCTTTCTTCCACTGACCTTTGTAAGAACCAAAAATGAAGAACTGTAAATTATTTGAAATGTTTCAAACTATATTGCAGGTAGAACTTTGATACAGTAAAATAACCTCCTCGCTTGTCTTTTTTAAAATAATAATCTGAAATTAATAGTAGATCTTAGTCTTTTCATCAAAATCCAGCATGCTTGTTCCAGGCATCTGCTATTAATGCCCAGAGTTCTAAATATCATAGAATTGCGAAGAACCATTTAAATCACCCATTTCAACTCTCTGCTGTGTACAGGAATCCAATTCAAGTAATCACAACAGTCCAACCTCTAAACATATCCTGAAAATAGGTCTTTCAGGTAAATGTTATACAACATTCAGCTGGAATATATTGTCATGTTAACTCTGTTATTCCAAACAAAGAACTGCATTCTTTGTTACATCACTTCAAGAGTTTGAAATATTCCATCACATTTTTTTCATCTTCCCAAAACTAAACATTCCCAGTTCTTTCCATTTTTCTTCACAGGACTTAAATTTAAATGGTCTTTGTTATTCTTTTAAGAAACTCTTCCATTTTCTCCAATTTCTTCTTTTAGTGCCCAGAATTGGAGACAATAATGGAAGTGAAGCTGACTCAGTAATAAATATAATAGAATGATAATTTCCCGATATTTGGAAGCTATCTCACACTGCCAGTTCATATTCAGCTTTCTCACAAATAGCTTTGCCAGTCTCCGCCATCTCCTACCTGGGCTTTTGTCTGTTTGCCCCTTCTTAACCCATATCTTCATGAGACTTTATGTTGCAGTAGGCTTATAGTCTATTGCAACATGAATGTCCCATAAAACAGTATGCTCTAGTTTCTTTTCATACTTTTCAAATAAGGTAAGTTGGGAGTGGGGGAAGTAAACCCCACTGAATTAAAAGGAGTCATTTAGATACTGGGAAATAATATGGAGTAAAGTGACTGGGGGTAATTCTGTTTCAAATGATTAGGGACACAACTCTAATGCCCAAGGGAAACCCGCAACATAAAATGTACATTAAGCTACATTCTATGTTCGCACCATTATCCTAAAATATTTACTCTCTTGCAGGAGCACTGAAAGGTGCACCAAGATGTTGGCTTCCAGGCAGTCAGCCAATCACACTTATGCACATCATGTGGAAATTCAAACAGCATTTCCAATCTGCTCACCATCTTGGGAAGACTCCATTCTCCAAGCTTGTCGTCTGACTGCGACGCCAGCGCCGTTGGTAACTGCTAGCACAGCTTCTGTTCAGTGAAGAACCCGGAGATGGAAAAGGAGTGATAAGCAGGCTGCTAAGAGATGCTGCAACAATTAAAAAAAAGGGGGGGGGATTGCATTTAAAAAAACATTTCATTCATGAAACATAGGTTTATTTTGTGAATGTGAGAAGCAAAACCTGAACATACGTAACAATTATTGCTTAAAAGGCTTTCTCCTTTCTGTAGTGGTTATATGTTGCTTCTTCTTCTATAAAAGAGACTATAAAGTAACCCAGATGTCAGATACAGACTACTATCCATATTTATTTTGTTTTGCATCCTGTCTATAGACTTATATGCCCAGGATGCACTGGAAGAAATGTTTTTTTTAGCGGCTGCCTCCACTGTCAAAGACTTTTCGTAAAATTATCTAACCCCACAGCGATACCTTTTTAATACAATATTTCTTTCTGTTAAAACAAGATTTGAGTCTTTTCAAGCTACAGCATTCAGCAAACTGTTTGGCGAGTTATTCTTAAGAATGCCTAATACATTTTATGCTTTTGCTGAACTAGCAAGGAATCTTATGCTAAGCCATGGTTTGCTTACCATGAATGAAAGAAGAATTGGCTCAGTATTGGCTCAATAAGTTCAGTATTGTACCAGATAAAAAAACATATTAAGCCTTAGTAATCCAACCAAAACAAATATACAATGACAAAATAAATATACAATAAAGAAAAACCCAGGCCCTTATGTTACCAATAAATAATATTACCAGATCTTGCAATTCCACTGTCTCTGTCTTCACTCAGTTCTCGGCCAGGCATGTCCATAGGGTTGCTGTGAACTATGCAGAGAAGACCAGCCATTAATCCAAGTTCACAAAACCTTTCTCACCATCTCATGCTCCATTTAATTTACCAAATAATCATGCTCATTGGTGACTTCATTTAGAACTTTGAAAATAACAGCAAGGCATACCCATCACCAAGAAAGGCTGCAAAGCAGATCTAGTCATACACAGTAGCTTCTACAAAGGTTCAGGCAGTATTTGCAGCCCACATCTTCATTTCAACAGAAACGAAATATTATCGAAAAAGGGAGATTAGCCATGGAGCAAAAGCACTTGGTACCAAGCTATAAGCAGTGCTAGAATGAAAAGAAGAATATGACAAGCACTATAGGATAGGTGCTCTACGACGCATCAGATCTGGATTTGCACTTCTATTGCTTCTTCAACTAAGCATGACACTATCTGCATTTGCAGCCAATTCTTATTCACCAGAGGCGAAATTCTAAGCAGAAGCTAGAACTCCAATCTGCCAAATCAAAAGTTTCTTGATCATAATTATTTCAGAAATCATAGATTTGCAGATCCACGGGGGAAAAAAAATCTAAATCAGCCATGGAAATAAAACTTGGATAGTGGAAAGCCAAACAGGAGACGCTTAGTTCAGGTTTAGGCAAATGGTGAAATAAAATGTTTTTTTTTATCATTAAGATTAATTCAGTTTTGCGGAAGCTAATGAGTAATCCCTATAATATTGTTAGGGATTTCCAAACCCCAAATGATTTCCTCGGTTTGACGTGAATTGAAGACAACAGGGATTTCACTTTTGGCAGGAGTGGGGTGAGAGCTTATCCTCTCTTCTGTGACTAAGGGTCTTATTTCCAAGGCCAAACTACAGATCCACTCAGATTTGTCAAACCAACTAGACTATCCATACAGCACATAGCAAACCTGCAAAGAAAGAGGCGCTCCGGATCAGGCGGAGCGGACCTTGTTCAGAGAATGCCCGCCTAGGGCTGCAAAGCTGTGAGAAACCTACATGGCAAAATGTAAAATACACATGAAAGAATGAAGTTAGTAAAGCAGAACAGATTCCGTGGAGGGGAAGGGAAGATGTAAGCCAACACAAACGCAGACCCACAAACACAAGAAAACCCACACCTTTTACAGCTGAATACAGTAGAGGACTTCAAATTGCACTGCCTTCCCAGATTTACATATCAGTTTTAATGCAGGAGGTTTCTTTTTCCCCCCCTTCTGAATAAATCAGTATATGAGGTAAAAGCTTCAAATAATTATAACATGTGTATATACTGTATATAGACGGTCCTGATTTTTTGCACTCTTAGAACAGACTTGTATTAGTATGATGATACACCAAGTACCTAATAATTTTATAAACATAGAAGAATTATCTTTATCTACCAAAGCAGTTATTTTCTTATTTTTTTCTGGGCTGAATGCAGAGAACTGGTTGTTAAATTATTTGAATCCCACTTCAAATAATTTAACAACCAGTTCTCTGCTCTAATGATTTCTTCCAACAACCAGTTCATCAAATTGCTCAGAAATTTAACAACTGTTTCTCCTGAAGTGGCGCGAACTGGCTGAATCCCACCACTGGCTGAAGGGATGCCTTCTGCTTTCAATGTTTATATGTACCTGTGCAGAGAATAAGCCTTACTTAATAAAAATTCTCTTTATAAGGTTCAGAATTCTTCCCCTTCCCCCAATTGTCTCAATTCACAAATCCTCATAGTA
Source organism: Thamnophis sirtalis (assembly GCF_051295495.1). NCBI lineage: Eukaryota > Metazoa > Chordata > Lepidosauria > Squamata > Natricidae > Thamnophis > Thamnophis sirtalis. The sequence continues at coordinate 96,134,932 of NW_028261383.1, forward strand.
AACCCATAACATAAATCATCTATTTTGAAAGCAGATTAAAATATTTTAAAGGAACAACGAGTAGTCCTCGATTTACAACAGTTCATTTAGTGATCTCTCAAAGTTACAACGGCACTGAAAAAAGTGACTTATAATAACCATTTTTCACCCTTATGCCCTCTGCAGCATCTCCATCGTCATGTGATTTACATTTGGATGTTTGACAACTTTTTGTTATATTTATGACAGGTGCAGTGTCTCGGGATCATGTGATCACCTTTTGTGACTTTCTGACAAGCAAAGTTCACTTAACAACGGTGCCACTAATTTAACAACTGCAGTGATTCACTTAATAAATGTAAGAAAAGTAATAAAATAGGACTTAACAAATTTCCCACTTAGCTTAACATAAATTTTGAGCTCAATTGTGGTCGTAAGTTGAGGACTACCTGTAATTTGTGTACTTGCGCATGCACACATAACTTCCACATATGAAATATGACATGAGGGAGGCAAATCACTTTGATAATACTATCCCTCAGCCTTCTAGATTGCAGCCTTCTAACAGGAGTTGCCTTCTTGCCCTCTTACCATTTCCATGGCAATGAAGCCAGAGCTGACAGAAACAAAGACATAATGCCTAGGGCACAGTTCTACATCCCTTTGACATATCCCCATGGTCCCTTCAAAAGATGATCTACAACCTTGCCTTCTGCCCCAAGTTTCAGTTCAACCCAATTTTCCAGCTCTAATGAACGACAGATATTTTTTTCTTCTTAGCCTCATCCAAATCCTTGTGGGATTGATTTATTGCCGGAAAATGAAATGAAAGGAGACCTTTATCTCCCTTATGCCTCTGAGTAATTTCACGTTCACATCTTGTTTCTAACCAAAGAAATGTCATAATATTTTCACCAAAGCAAATGGAAGCTAATACTACATGCTGTGCCTGGAATTCTGGCCCTGTGTATGAATCCCCCCCCCCCACACACACTTTGCAAGAAAGATAAAAAATGTTTTGAGTTGAATGAAAGAAAAGCATTCCTTGTACTTTCTCTTCTGTCAGAAGAAAATAAGAACAGTATCCTTTGATCACAGATTTTAGGTGTAAATCACTAGTACGGGGAGTTCTCAACTTACAACTGGTCGCTTAGTGACCATTCAAAGTTACAACGCATCCCCCAAAAGCTATTTATGATTCATTTCCAGAGTTCTGATGACTACACAAACCCCTCTGGTCATATGACAGCATTTCAGGCACTTGTCAACTGGCTCATCTCTATGGCTGGTTGAAGTATTTTTGGTCATGTGATCATAATATTTGATGTCTTTTGTTAGTTTCTGGCATTTTTAGAACAGCCATATAAATACATTGATTGGTGAACTAGTATTATAGAACTATATTGATAATGATAGGTAGGTAGGTAGGTAGGTAGGTAGGTAGGTAGGTAGGTAGGTAGGTAGGTAGGTAGGTAGGTAGGTCGGTAGGTAGGTAGGGTGGATGGGTGGGTGGGTGGGTGGATGGATGGATGGATGGATGGATGGATGGATGGATGGATGGATGGATGGATGGATGGATGGATGGATAGATAGATAGATAGATAGATAGATAGATAGATAGATAGATAGATAGATAGATAGATACCGTGTTTCCCTGAAAATAAGACAGGGTCTTATTTTCTTTTGATCCCTGAAATAAGTGCTTGACCTTATTTTTGGGGAGATATTATTTTTGAGGTGCAGGAGGTGGCGAGCGTGGTCACCTCATGGCTGCTGCTGTGTGGTAATATTTTGGGGGAGGGCTTATTTTCAGGGGAGGGCTTATTTTAGCGCATGTGCTCAAAAGCCCAATTGGGCTTATTATCTGGGGAGATCTTACTTTCAGGGAAACAGGATATATAGATCGATGGATGGATGGATGGGCTAGAATTATATAACTGTATTGATAATTTTGTGTGTTTGTGTGTGTGTGTGTGTGTGTGTGTATCAACATTATAAAGCTCCTGCCACAAAAAAGTCATAAAGTTAGACTTGGTCACACAGGTGCTTCAACTTACGACCGTCATGACCTATGACAGAAATTCCAGATTCCATTAAGTCATAAATAAAGGACTACCTCCATGAATAACAGTGATGAATATTGAATCCAGGACTTCTCTTCACTGTGTGTGTGTGTGTGTGTGTGTGCGTGTGTGCGTGTGTGCATGTGTGTGTGTGTAGGCATGTATTTTAATATTCAAACAGCTGCACAGTGACAAAAATTCTTTTCTAGTTGCTTCAAAAAATAGTAAGCAGAAGTACTAAGTGTTCCACCAGGAGAAAGATAAGTTGGAAAGGTTGGCTCACCCACATACAAAAGCACACAACAACCTTCTGAAAAACCTAAGAATTAGCAAGAATCAATGACTCATAAGTATTCTTTCTATTTGATTTAGCTTCTAGAATTCTCTGGTTACAGATTAACTCATTTTTGTACTGCCTGACTCTGAAGCATGGACTGTAAACAAATATTGATGAGCGGATTATGCATTAATCTAGGTTTGTATGGTTTTTAATATTCAAAACGACAGAAAAATAATTATATTTCTTAATATACTGCATCAAGTGACGTATAAAAGTAAAATAGGTTTAGGTTTCTCTTTAGGTTTTAAAAAATACATACAAATGGGCTGTTATTAAGATCAATGGTTAGTAAAAAGCAATTTCCTTTATTCAGGAGACTGTAATTATTCCAGTGTGTATATACAATCTTAGACATGCTACTATTGGTTAATGTAGGTCCAGAATTACAGTGGTCTCAAAAAGGGTGCTTTATGGCCCATAAAGAATTTCTGCCTGTTGCAAAATGTTGCACACACACCCATGGTCCCAAGATTACAATCTGGGTACTTGGCAACCTATTTGCATTTACTATGACTGGTTGCCAAACACCCCACGATCATGTGATCATCATTTGCTATCTTCTCTGGTGGCTTCCGCAGAAAATCAGTGGGGAAGCTGGCAGGAAAGAGTGAAAGCTGCTGTCCCCCTACAAAGATAGCTTCCTTTCATCTCTAAAGGTGGGCTGAAAGAGCTGCCTGCAGAGAGGAACGGAACTCATTTGATGGGGTGCAAAAATGGAGCTGAAATCCTCAAGATTCTTCAGAATTTCAGCTCCGTTTTTGCACCCTATCAAACGAATTCTCTTCCATGCAGTGAAAGAGCTGAATTTCTTCAGCAGGGTGCAAAAACAGTGTTGAAATTCTAAAGATTTTAGCTCCACTCCTGCACCCCAGCAAAGGAGTTCCCTTATGTCCATAAAGGGGACCTGAAATCCTTTAGCAGGCAGCTCTTTTAGGCAACCCCCCCCCAAGACAAGAGGGAGGCAAAACCCAAGCAGAAGGTGGAGAGGGAGCCTCATTGTGGAATGCCTCAGGTGGGTGGGGCAGGCCCTGGGAAATCCAGCCTAAGCCATGCACAAGTGTCTCTTTACTCAGGTGCTGAAAATGCTGCTTGAATTTTGGTAGGGAGGGTTTTCAGCTCCTGAGTGGAACCTCCAGGGTCTTCTCCCCCCCCCTAAAGGCACCCCATAATACCTTCCCTAGAACTTCATCCAATTAACTCATGAGATGGCTTAAAGACCACAACCAGAAGTGCCCAAATCACAGTTGTTGAGAGAAACAGTCTTGTATGTTTCACTTAATGACTGTTTTGTTCAACACCCAAGATTTTGGTCCCAAATGTAGTCGTAAGTCACCTATTCATTTAGCTATTTGCACTAGCCATTCATTTTCCATTTCCTTTTGATATTACAAACTTACATATCTGTTAAGTCAACAACTCTTAAACTGGGCATAGATAAGTAAGCAGCATTAAGGAATACAATACCGAGCAGCTTCATTTATGCTACTTTTACATTATGTAATTATAGATTAACACTCGTTTTATAAACCTAGGTTATATTTATAGATCCTACCACACTGACATTATTTCATTATACGGTGCCTAGTGCACACAAAGCTTCCTTTCCATGCCACTGCCCACAGTACCAACCCATTTGAACATAAAACTGGCTTGCAGTTACACTTTGAATCAGAATTGCAACTCTTGTCCATTGTAGTGATCTGTCGTTCTCTGCTGGGGAAGTTTAAATTTAGTAAAGGATAGAGAGGAAGGACAGCAACAGTTAAAATGAATATGTTATGTTGTAGTTTGCAGGAATCAGAAAACTATATTTCAATTATTTTAAGATGTACATGAAAGCAACAGGATTCCATAAGTAAAAATAAATTTTGTTTTATGTTCCTGAACTTTTTCTTTCTATTAAAACCAAGTTGGTTTCTAAAAGGTGAGTGATATTGATTAAATAAATGGATAAAAAGGGTATTGAGTGAATCATTCATCCAAGGATGAAGCAATCCCAATATATAAGTTCAGTATGCATTGATCTTTCAGCCGACCTATGGGTTTTGGCACTAGAAAGCCAAATAATTCATTTTAAACACTAGCAACTAACTACATAAACTGTGTGGGTGCTTAGTCTGAAATCATTGTGCTCAAACAGATGGTGCCTTGGGTAACACATATAAATGATAGGCCTTATAGGAAAAGCAATGGATTTTGTCTGGATCATCATATTCTTGGCAGAGTGCTATTATTGAAGATTAATTAGGCTGCTGAGGAACAGCTATATGAGTAAGGGCAGCAAACAGCAGCCAAAACCTCCAGTAAACATAATCATGGTTAATAAAACTTATTCTTCTCTTTTCCATTGTGTGTGTGTGTGTGTGTGTGTGTGTGTGTGTGTGTGTGTTTGAGTCAGTCTTGATTTCTGTCTGGGCAAGAAATCAAGAAATTCTGTCTGCAATTGTCTTGGCAAATATTTTGGACATGCCTTGCTTTCTTTCTTTGAAGGGCTAAAGGAGAGTGACTGGCTCAAAGTCACCATGTGGCTTAAATGCTTAAAAAATAAAGAGTAGCTAAATCAAGAGGGGGAATGCAAGGCACCCATTAGAATTTCTCCAGCTTCTCTGAACAATTATGCAACATTACAAAGGCTCCCTGAAATCTGAAGAGCAGTATTTTTGGGGCACAGGTGGAGGCTGCAGCATGGTATGAAGTGGGGACCTCTGAGTTCGACTTGACTGTCTCCCAAGTCAACTTAAAAACTTTGGGAAGAGCAAGCCAGTTTTCTTGTTTGAAAACAAGTGTGCTCCTGTTAAATTTTCCTCCTACTGCTGTCATGTGTCCAAAGCAGTTGAAGTGAGTTATGTCATGTATATGGCATATGAAACATATTCATGGATCAATAGATCCATCATTGTCTCTGCAGGCTGTGATGACAACCAAGGTCAGCAAGGATAATTTTTATTAGTGGCAGCTGAGTTATCACTGCAATCCTTTCAGGAGACTGATAGTTGTGTTCCATGCCCTACATTCACTTGTTGAGGTTCCTGCAAAGCAGCTACATAGCCTTGCCAGAGATTCAACTGATAAAGAATACAACTGTCACAATTTTCATTCCTAGGTGCTGCTTATTATGCAAACTTTGGAGGGAACTGTCCCATGTCAGCTTTTAGCATCTTTTTCTGAAGTGTTTTTCTTTATTGGGGGCTATATGATTCTCCTTTCACCATCTATGACCTTGATGGTCAACCTATGGCATGCGTCCCTGAAGTGGCATGTGGAGCCATGTTGCCTGACACGCACAGTGTTGCCCATTCCTCTTTCGGGTTTCGGACACGCATGTGCACACAACAATCATCTGGCCATTGCTGGAAACTGGAAGAGCTATTCTTCCATTTTCCGCCGTGAACATGCATGCCAGTCAGCTGATTGGCATATGTGCATGCGCACCAGTAACCAGAAGACTAGCTGGCTGATGCGCATGCGCGCACCAAAACCCGGTAGTTCATTTTCTGGCATGCACATGCCACCTGGACAGCTCCTCTTCCAGGTTGCGGCTCCGACGAGCATGCACTTGCTCCCTTTTCAGCAATCAGTGCCGAAAAGGTTGGCCATTACTGATCAATGGAGTGGTTTTAAAGACACAAGCCTGATGCCTGTATTACAATATTTTGGGGTCAGGTGAAAACTCCTTTGCCAGGCATTTTTATTTATTACCAGATTTAATATTTTAAAGATGTTATTTGTTATTATATTATTATATTATATTGTTGTGATTGCCCTGAAATGTAGAATGAAAGCGAATGTAGGTATTTAAAATAAACTAAAAACAACAACTGAACAAACCAACTGGAACTATGAACTATACCTCTCATATCACATTCTTTACATATTCACATGATAATAAATATATAATATTTTGTGACATGCACATGTTTAAATTTTAAATAGTGTAGTTTTATATAATTAGAATATAGTTTAATAAGGGGAACACTTTGTGGTTTATGTTAAACTAATGGTTATTCTCATAAAGAGATTTCAACTGACATCATCAACTTCTTCCAAATAGTCACACCGCAGCAAACATTTTCAAGTGTCATGAGCTTTAACTGAGAGTAATGGCTGCCTTAGCCCCTAATCCATAGCATTTCTTTAAAAAGATATTTTAGTATGGGTCAGATCAATCTGTGTCAATCGTTATCATTAAGGTCTTATCTTGCAAATAAGAAAATTACCTATGTTCATAAGCAGTCCATTCATAACTGTGGTATGATCTGGCTTCAAAGTATTATTATCTTGATTAATAAACTCAAGACTGTCTTGAAGCCTACAGGAAAGAAAGAAAAAAAAACAATCTTGTGCTGTGATGTTTGCCTTTGGTTATCAGCTGTGTCTTACCTTCCTTTCCCCCTTTTCCCACTGCACCCTTATGTCTTCTAAGAATGAAAGAGGAATCCTTAGAGGGGAAAAAGGAACTAGAAAGAGACAATCTATTCTCCGGAAGAAACCAAAAACACCAGTCTCTATCACTTCCTAATGATCACATGCTCTTTCTAATGTACTCACGTGTTTAAACTTCCATAAATACTGCTTCCTGTTCGAGCTGTAAAAACTTTGCTCAGCATAAGTTGTGGAGGAGAGCTGTGAAGCCAAGAGAATAAGAATGAAAATATGTCCTCACCAAACAACAATCCCTATTCATAGGGGCACTAGTGTCATAGTCTCTCCAAAAGAGTGCTTCTCAACTTTTAAGAGGTGTGGACTTCAACTCCCAGAATTCCCCAGCAGGCATACTAGCTGGCGGATTCTGGGAGTTGAAGTCCACGCCTCTTAAAAGTTGCTGAGGTTGAGAAGCAAATTCTCAACCTAAATTCTACTAAATTCATTACTAAATGAACATTTCCAAAGCATTCCCCAAAAATAGTGGGCTAAAGGAAAAAAATTAAACAATTTATTTCATTATATTAAAATAGGATTCATTTGCTTTCCCCCCATGTCAGCTAATCATCATAAACACATCTCAGTTTTAGGCATGAAGCACATATAAGCACATAAAAGCAATACTGAACACCAGAAACCAACAATCCTGCCCTGAATTTTAAGAAAGAAACAGTCATGCGATAATACTTTTCTGAGAGCCTTGTTTCGAGGAAGCTCATTGTAAAGTTCAATTTTACTTTATAAAATTATTGCAGGATCCAATCTGGATTGGTCAGTGGGATGAAAAGTTTTGTCTTTCAAGCTCTCGTGCTGGAGCCCATCTTCAGAGAACTTCTCTGTACAAAATTATTCGTAATTTCCCAAATATATGGGTCTACTATTGCTCTTAAATCCCATCATAATCAACTTTAACTTCTGTAGATTCAACCCACCCTGTGATGAGCTTAACAGATGGCAGCGTTATTTTTTCTGTAAAAATTATGTATTCCATGTTTTTTCGCACTGAAGGATAACTAGGGTAATAATGGAACAGCATGCTTATTTGCGAACTGTGGGATTCTGTCTTTAAATGTATACAGATGAAAAGCACATAAAGTAACCAGCTGGGGATAAGCATATCAAAAACAGATAATTAAAATTATTCTGCAAATAATCAACAATATAAAATTCTGGAAAGAAGTATTTGACTATAGCAGGGGTGATGGAGGGCTTTGACGTCATTAAGGCAATGAAGGCTATAAAATGGGTAGGGCTACCTGGGAGGGTCCTGGGAAGAGTTTTGGAAGGTTTGGGCCATTTTTAAATAATCACATGCCTACTTAGGATTTACACTCCATATTTATTTCCCACCTCATATTTCCCATAGCATCCAAGTATGTTGTCAGTTTTCAGTAATCACAATCAATTTGGGTTTCTGGGCTACAAAATGCCTATGGAACATCATGCACACCTAACTGTTCATCTCTTTCCCACTACTGGCACACTGTATACAGTCCAATATACACAGCTATTGAATTTACTATAAATCCCTGATAAAAACTGAAGGACAGGAAATATGTTTCATTGGGAGGGTGTATGGGAGCTCTCCACCGCACTCAACGTGTAGTCCTCAATGGAACTGCATCAGCATGGAGGGAAGTATGCAGTGGAGTACCCCAAGGCTCTGTTTTAGGTCCAGTACTCTTCAACATCTTTATCAATGATTTGGATTAGGGAATAAATGGGGAACTTTTGCAGATGACACCAAGCTGGCAGGAATAGCCAACACTCCAGAAGACAGGCTTAAGATACAGAAGGATCTTGACAAACTTGAACATTGGGCACTATCTAATAAAAAGAAATTCAATGGTGAAAAGAGTAAGGTTCTACATTTAGGCAACAAAAATGAAATGCACAGGTACAGTATAGGTGGTACCTTGCTCAGTAGTAGTAACTGTGAGAGGGATCTTGGAGTCCTAGTGGACAACCATTTAAATATGAGCCAGCAGTGTGCAGCAGCTGCCAAAAAAGCCAACACAGTTCTAGGCTGCATAAACAGAAGGATAGAATCAAGATCACGTGAAGTGTTAATACCACTTTATAATGCCTTGGTAAGGCCACACTTGGAATACAGCATTCCGTTTTGGTCGCCACGATGTGGAAAAGATGTGGAGACTCTAGAAAGAGTGCAGAGAAGAGTAACAAAGATGATTAGGGGACTGGAGACTAAAACATATGAAGAACGGTTGCAGGAACTGGGTATGTCTAGTTTAATAGAAAGAAGGATTAGGGGAGACATGATAGCAGTGTTCCAATATCTCAGGGGTTGCCACAAAGGAGAGGGAGTCAAACTATTCTCCAAGGCATCTGAGGGTAGAACAAGAAGCAATGGGTGAAAACTAATCAAGGAGAGAAGCAGTTTAGAACTGAGGAGAAATTTCCTGATAGTTAGAAGAATTAATCAGTGGAACAATTTGCCTCCAGAAGTTGTGAATGCCCCAACTGGAAGTCTTTAAGAAGATGTTGGACAGCCATTTGTCTGAAACGGTATAGGGTTTCCTGCCTAGGCAGGAGTTGGACTAGAAAACCTCCAAGATCCCTTCCAACACATGCGCGCGCACACACACGCACACACACACACACACGTGAATTAAAAAAAATACTCCCAGTTCTACGGGTGTGGCTTGGTGGGCATGGCAGGGGAAGGATACTGCAAAATCCCCATTCCCTCCCCACTTCAGGTAAAGGATACTGCAAAATCTCTATTTCCACCCCACTCTGAAGCCAGCCAGAGGTGGTATTTGCCAGTTCTCCGAGCTACTCAAAATTTCCGCTACCGGTTCTCCAGAACCTGTCAGAACCTGCTGAATTTCATCTCTGTATATATAACAAAAAAGAATATTTACCGAATCTGGTGGATTTTTAAAGTTGAACCCTTGTAGCTCATAGCCACAGAACCAAACATCATCTCCCCAAGCATATTGGCATCTGACGAACATCGAGAACCCTGGAAAAAAAATACTGCTAATAATTATGTTGCACAGTGATCATTTTTAAAGCATTCTTCGGGTAGGGCATGGGAAATGAAGGAACATGATAGCTATAAATACATTCAACAAAAGACGAGTGCGTGTGTTACAGACACATAAACCCCATCCTCAGGTACCAAGATGTTTATGCGGGTTCGTGTTAGCTCTTTAGATTCATCTATCTAAATGTTGCTGTAGATGGCAGCTGTTCCTCATGCTGAAAATAATCTTTGGGCAGAATCAAAATCTTCTGCACCTGCTGCTTCTCTCCACACATTAACTGTTGTGATTTTATGGCAGGTGTGGATGCCAGGGGCTCCGACATATGTGATGCAAAATGAATGGGATCACATCACACACGGGGCAGGGCCAAGATTTTATTCGGTGTTTGAACATGTGAACAGGGTTTGTTTTCAATTTTTTTCTTCTTTCCCTTTCCCTTGTTTTGCACTAAGGCTGCTTGAGGGCTTACGCTACAATCTTCAGACTTAGCACTTCAATATAGTAGGAAGAGACACTCCTGACATTTGACCAGAGGGGACTTATGATGCCACACACAGTCCCGGAGTAACAAACTGTTCACCCCTATCTTATGGCTTGCCTTGCAGGACATCATGTGCCTCAAAAGCCTGATCTGCTGTCAGTTTTCCTCCTCGCTTCTTATCTTGAGCAAATACTCCAGGCACACGGACTTTGATACTCTCCTTGGTATTTGGCCATTCTGCCTTAAAGGATGTAATTTGATTTGATGGGAGAGGTGCATATTGGAACTAAATCCTGTGAGAAAAATAACAAACCCAGCGCAACATAATAGTCTATTGCCCCATAGATATTTCTGCCTGTGGATTTAAACCAGTAATACAGAATGCACAACTCTTTGAATGGCTTAGTTCACTATATTGTATCTGCTTTTAACATGAATGCAGCAGCTTCTGCACTCAAGCTTAGAATTTCACACACTTTCCATACCTGGTGTCAGAGCACTTAAAATTGTTAGGCAGTAATCACATATGTCACACCACAGGATAATATATGCCTTGATTACCCCGTAGGTACTAGCGTTTTGTACCATAATAGGAGAAATGTTTCTAAGTATCAAGGTGCCTGACAGGAAAGAAAATTATTTTAATGGTAAACAAGATTCTAGGTTATTTTTCCATCAGGACTATAATAGTTATTTCTGTCAATTATAATCAAAACTGACATTTACACCAAATTGTAAAATTAAATATAATAAGATAAATTGACAAAATGTAAAACAAAATAAGCTTATAAGAAAACTTGCTAGATTTTTCTTCTTTCTGGAGGAAAACCCAGATGACTGAAAAAAGTGGATTTACATGGATTACTACTGAAGCAATACATCCCATGACACACTTGATCTGTTCTAGAAATGCATTAGGAGGTAATGAGTTTTGGCTGATCTCATGGATAGTTAAAATTTTCCAGTTCATCCAATTTTAAAGTTGTGTGAAATTTTCTTTACAGGTGTTTGTGTGTGTGTGTGTGTATCTTACATGTAACTCACAATGCTGCCCACTCAGATTAGAAGCAGAATTTACACAGCATGCAAATAAAACATGTAGATGTTTACAAAACTTGTTGTTATACTAATGATCACAAAAGTAGAGAGAAACGGCTGTATTTTAGACTCCTGCAAGACTGATTTTAGCTATTTTTCTATGACAAAAATGGATGAATAAATGTATAATAATTTCTAATGGCTGCCACATATTAATATCTCTGTCACTGCTTAATCCCATAACTGTTCTATACAGTAAGAAATGCTCAACTCATATACGTGAAAAAACACCTATTGTCAATCCATTCATGTTGTTCCTTCACACATCCTATCATCATGGCATAGGTGTAGATCATGAGAAAAAACACTGCCTATTACCTCCTTGTCATTCAATTATAGAATGAAAAAAATGGTCCCTGTCCATTAACAGGCTGAGCTGGGATAAGAGAGGTATTATTAATGAAGTTTGCTCTGCTACATAAATGTTAATTTTACTATCAACAATGTCTACCTATGATGGCTGTTGGAATCTCTGTTCCTGAGACACTAGATCCCTGAAGATCAGTGGCTGGTGGAGAACAGTAAGAAAAAGTGTTGTCTGTAGACTTAAACAATCTTGTCATTTAATAACATGTATATTATGTCCTGCAGCTTTTGATAACTAAAAACCCTTTGTCCATTCTACATTTTACAAATTAACTTCACAAATACTTTGCACATTTATTTATGAAAAAAACAAGTTCCATTGTGTTAGTCTTTTACATACAGTTCCTTATATTTACCTTAACCACTCCCTCTGCACCTCTCAAAGTATGTATGTGGTCTGCCTCTGCAATTCTGAATGCAACACATTCATTGAATATGGGACTACTTGGCAGAAAGCACTGATTAAGACAGAGATCCTTTTAAAAAAACTATCTGACATGGAAGTTAAATGAGGTATAACAGGCTGCAAAATGTTATTCTTATTTTCTATTCTAAGAACAGAATTCAACATAATCCCTGTTCTTTCCTCATCAGCCCATACATTTGGCCATGATGAAGAGATTTAAAAAAATTAAAAAACTACCATTTTCAATTTCACTGGTGTAATACAAAAAAAGATATTGTGTATTTGAGACCGAAAGATAAGGTGTAAATGATAAAACGGGGAGGCTAACATTTTCTTAGTAAAGTTTTGCTAAGAGATCAGGTCCACTGGCATCAGTCAAGAAGTCATCCAGAATCTGTCCAGAATGTGTCCTGTTAGGATCAGACAGTCTTAAGCAGAGAACTACTCCACTACAAAGAATAGAAAGGCTCAACTCTATTTTAGGAAGGCTTAATAGAAAATACTTCTCTCAGCACAAGGTGAGATGACAGAAATACATCAGTCAGATGACTGCCTGTACTAGTAGCCAAAACCTCTCTTAAAGTGTAACTCAGGTTCAGTGAATGCCAGTTCATAACCCTTTTAAAGTGACAGCAAGCAAACATCTATCATTTAACATGTTCCAACTACTTTCTATAAAATGAACTCTACTGTACAAGCCTTTCAAAATATTTTAAATAAGAAAACAAGTGTGCTGCTTGTCAAGCCAGCATCCTAAGCCCTCAAGCCTCTCTGCCCCTTTCCACAATAAAGTTTTAGGATATGCATATTTTAAAAAGCTAAATTTATTTCCACAAGCCTCACTTCCAGGTAAACATAGACTGTGAAATTGGCTGTACAACTGGTTGTCCACTAGCCATTACTCTTCATAATTAATGTTCAGTTCACTGGACAACATCCATTCTGCAGGTAATTGTCTGATTCCAGACTCAGATGATATCAACCATCTGTTCTATTGGACAATCACCAAAGAAGTTCTTCTTGGCTCAGAACTCTCTACCCAAAGGCCCCGCCACTTTTAACAATTTTAGCACAATTCAAAGGAATCTCACCTGAAGTTTTGGACAGTGTTCTTTTGTTTCAGTAGAAGAAGAAGAGGAATTGATTGAGCTGTCCAGAGAAGATGAACTATCTCCTCCAGGTTTCAGCTGGCAACATTTTCCAAACACTTTCACTGGTGCATCACTGCAGAGCTTCTGATAGAGGAAAAAGATGCAATTGCCACATTATACTTAGCAATCTCCAGACCATTGTTTAACTATGTAATAACTCCCACATACAGTGATAACCCAGACCCAGATGGGCTCCATTCTGCTGCTGTTTAAAATCAATTTAATTGGCTTCTTTAATTAAGAATGAGCCCTTCACCCTGGTGTTTGGCAAGGGACGATGAGATCTTCGCTTCATTGCACTTGGTATTTTTTATCTGTATCTTTCATTTATTTATTGTAACTTCTTTTTAATTGCTATGAGCCATCCAAAGTTATTGAGAGTCAGACGGCATGCAAGTTTAATAAATTATTATGGTTCATCACACAATCAGCCAGATGTTTAAACTGAACTTGGCATATTTATCCACCTATCCAGTTCTTCCCAAGGACCTGGGATAAGCAAACATTGTTTGAAGGTGTTAAAGGTATTGTTGCAGAATGTTACCTGTTGCAACTAAAACTGCCTTTGCAATTGCAAAATGAATTGATGTTCATTTTGTCAGCCCTGATTGCGTTCAAGTGGTGCTCCAAATGTTTTGGAATGGCGCCAAAGTGCCTATTACTATTGATATTATCTTTGCTTTCTTTTACCAATAGTTTCTACTTCTATTTGCTGGTTTTGTATTTTGTGATCTGCCCCACCCCCCCCAATTATTATATTATTGGAGCAATATTTGAAAAATAACACATTACAGCTGAGGAATACTTCAAGTTCAGTTTTGAAGATGGACAGGAATTTATTATCTATTGGAATTTATTAAAACAGCTGCATCTTTTCCCAGGATGTTTTGAAAACACACGCATCTAGATTTAAATGAGTTGCCAATAGCTATTGCATTTGTGCTCCAGTACATTTTAAAGTATGTCTTCTAAATTAAACCCAAAGTACTGTAATATGCATACTGACATAAATAAACATTTTCTGGTTTTAAAAGTACCTTAAAGTAAAACTACCTTAAAGGAGACTGCCTTAAAGGAAAAACAATAATTCATTCTGTATCACATAGGTTACTAAACTTTTTGCCATCATAACTCTTTTTAGTGTAATCTTAATGTCCACATCTTTCCAAAAAATTCAAACATTAAAATTAAATACAACTGAACAATAAAAACAATACAACAAACCTTTGGCAAAATAGATTTTTGGCAAAACAGTATAACTAAAACATTCTTCCCTTGATTCTGTCTGCACTTCTCCAAGAGATACACCTTTGAGTTTGAGAAATCATGTTCTATCTCAGTGGGTCTCAACCTTCCTAATGCCGCGATCCTTTAATGCAGTTCCTCATGTTGTGGTGACCCCCCAACCATAAAATTATTTTATGTTTTCCGTATTTTTTCAAAAATATGTGTTTTCCGAGGGCCTTAGGTGACCCTTGTGAAAGTGTCGTTCGACCCCCAAAGGAGTCCCGAGTCCCAACCCACAGGTTGAGAACCACTGTTCTATCTGATATCAGACACTTTTTGATCCATTTATTTTAAATATAGTCTACAAACATAAGTCAGTGCTGCCATTATAACTGGCAACAAATATAGCAAACAAGAGCAATTTGCAAGCATTTCGTTTCAACTGCTGGAGTTGATGTCATAGTTACATTTGTTTCATTTTAGTCTCTGGCATACAAAGGCTTTTTAAATTTATTTATAACAACAATTACGGCCACCAAGTCACTGTTGTCAGTGTATTCTGTTTAAAGGTGGGTAATCACTGTCTTCTCTAAAAGTTTCCCCACCAAATTGTAATTTTTAAAAATGTCAGATGAGCAATGATACTTAATAGACAGGAAATAATCATACTGCATCAAATTCAGTGTTTATTATTTTTCAATGCATATCCCAACTTAACATTCAAAGCCACAGAAGGATCTTAGCCTTCCAATAAAGTTAATAAGCCTGGTTTAAGAGACAGGGAGGAAAACCAAAGATCCCATAATTTAATGCAAATTCTATCTACAGGTAGTTCTAGTTTAGCTATTTATGGCCCATCTTCGCATTTATGACCTTCACAGGTCTGTAAAGCAAAGAAAACTAATGTAAGATCAAATGCATAGTTGTGATTTCGCTTAGTGACTGCTTTGCTTAACAACTAAGTTGCCAATCCTATTATGGTTACTAAATATGGACTTCCTGTGTGCTGTCAATGAACTTCTGAATCCTTAAGCTTTTGGTAGAAATGGTTCCAGGATTAAGCAAACAGATGCTGAACAGGCAGAAAGTATCAATAAAGTGCTACAGGTTGTCATTCAGGCCCACAAGCCAATCTCAGTGGGATGTCCCACTGCATGTGCTGAAGTGAAATTTAACTACCATATTGTCTTTCATTTGGACTATCAAGTACCTTGGCTTGTCCCTAAATTCAAGCCAGCAGTTTTTAAGACAGTAAATGATACCAGCAAGGAACATGATACGCAGGCTTCCCTATTCCTTGAAATGGAGAAGCTATAGAGAAACTTGAGAAAACCCAGTTCCCAGCCAGACATTAAAAAAATGAGCTTTTATTCTGAAGAGGTCTGACATTTCCACAAATCTTGGGATCAGAGCTGATTTTTTTTTAACAGTCTTCAATGAAAACGATTCACAGAAATTCAGACTTTATTTAAAACAGTGAAAGTGCAGCTATTAATCACAGATTGGTCTCCTGATAATAACATTTGCAAATGACAACTTTATTGGGGTGGAAGGAAATAAACCAATAGGCAATTTTTTAACATATGGATTTTAATTCCCCAAGAAGTTGTTACTAAAACTCAGGTAGAGCATCTGTATTAGAGAAGATTAGGAAGAAGCCCTCGGATTTTCAGCCTTTCTGCTGTCAAATTCAGTTGAGAGCTGGAAATTACTGAGACCAGCAGTTGAGAGCCCTAAACTACAGTATTATTATAGAGAGAAATAGACATTGATTTTATGAAGGAACTATAAACCATTATTCAAAATCCACCCTTCTACCCACTTCAAGGCTATGTTCTTACCACACTTTTCTTATTCTTTAATTGGAGGCAAAACTAAATACTATTGGGGAATTTAGTCCCATGGTTTAAGAAATGTAAAGCCAGCTGATTCAAGGCCAGTTTTTCCCCCACAGCTAGAACTTAAGATTGCACTACTTCTCCCAAGAACAACCTCTTATTATGACAGGCCAATGATTAAAAGGACAAAGCTGAACTCGTGCACTGTTAGAATTGCTACTGGCTTCAGGTTGGGGTTTTTTTTTTTTTTTGGCATGCAACAGCTAAAAACATGTGAATAGCTATCATATGATTTCACTAGGAACCCATGAACTAGAATTGCATTTTATCTCTGACAAACAACAGCGTCTTGGATCAGGCTCTGCATCATGTGATAAAACCACACTGAATCTAAGAGTTACAGCATTTTTGTTCAGGCAAGTCACACTGTAGCATTCAGCAAATGCTGAAGGTTTCTTAATCATGCTTGGTTGCAAGCAGGCATATTTCAATGTGGGGAAAAGAGGAAAAGAACTTGACCTGGGATGATAGGATATATTTCCCAAACCATAAATTTCCAAGCTTAACCTAGCAAATCTACATATGTATATTTGAACTGTCTTTCAAAAAGTTCTTGAACGCATTAGTTTTCTACAAAACTGTCCCTGAGCACTGTATCTTGAATGCATCTTTCTTGACTGAAAATACTGGGAAATGTTATATCTTTGGCCTTTACAGTGGAATGCGATGAACCTCAGAATCCCCGTAGGTAAAAAGAGGTCAGATGGTCACCATCTTTTGGATGCCTTCTGTCAGCAGCTTGCCAAAGAGCCAATCATACCGAAAATGTGGAAGCCAGACACATTTTAAAACATGCAAATTTAGAACCAAGCATATGCTCAAAATCAACTCACTGGACATCTGGATCAAATATCTGAGATGTCCCCCCCCCCCCACTTTTCCCCTTTGCAAGGTTCTCAATTCTGAATGTCAATGAAATACAAGATGCAACAAATTGCCAGAGATGATGCCACAAAGGAATTGGCTGTTTGCTGCTTCAAGCACAGATCAAACTAGGTTTCCAAAATTATAAGGAGATTAATGAGTAAATACTACATATAAAGGAAAGTGGAATTTCTGCTCCTTAACAAACATATATGTATAATAAGTCAATGCAATAGGTACCATACTGCTATGCCCTCTGAAACCATGAGGCATGTATACAGTGATTTCAACTGAAATTAACACAAGTTTTTTCAATGTTGCAGGATTTAATCTGAGTTGGTCACTAGGACCAAAGATTTAGTCTTCCAAGGTTTCGGACTCATTCTGGAGTTCATCCTCAGTAAACTTTCTCATATGCATATATAGAGAGAAGTTCCCTGAGGATGGGCTCCAAGCATGAATCCGAAGGTTTTCTGGTCCCTGTGATTGACTCAAATTGGTTCCTGCAACATCTATATTTGCCATCATTTGTTTCTCAGTATTGAAATGAAAGCCACCATGCTTCTATTATGAAGATCTCAATGATCATGAGATGCTGCTGCCATGTGGAGACACAGAAGTCAAACAGATATAAGAGATGATGGTTTTTTCCTTATTCCAGATATGTTTGGACTTCATGTCCAGAATTCCCAAACAGGGTAGAAAAGCTCTATGAGAATTTGAATAGTTTTAATCCCATATTCTGAGTAATGTCAAATTAGGAGCTGAAATATTCAAACAGAAATTTCACTTCTTACTATCACATATCTCATTTTCAGACAAATCACTTAAAATTAAAGGATTCATTTAAGAGATCACATTATTACTCTTATCATATTGTCCACAAACTGTTCCCAAACTACTTGGAATTTGGATGAATCTATCAAGCTTGGGTTGTGTCTCATTTATCAAAACAGTATGCAATTGGGTTTTAAACACTAGTAAAATGCTGCCTTGTTCAAAGAGGATTAAAGTACAGGTACATATAGCTCCCTGTGCCAACTCAGGAATGTCCTCTTTTAAGTCACAATTTTTAAAATCCTCTTTCTCTATGAGTGAACTGAAGCATGTGGGTGTCCATGAAGTTTTTACACTGTTTAATTATAAGAAAACAATGGAAAGGGAAGGCATAGGTATCCCCTTCATAGTCAAGTCACTTGAATGATGAAAAACAGAAATTCCCAAGCTCACATTCTATATGGTCATCCCCAGACTGAACCCACTGATCTCTGCTGCCCAACAGAGCTTTAGCTAATCAAGGATTTCATATCACATTTTGAGTAACACAGAGTAGACACAGACTTGGTTTCCAGCCTTAATCACACCTATGCCACATGCAGCATTTCCTGTTAATGACAATAATTAAACTGGTCAATTTTGGAGCATTTTGGCCAAGGTATCACAGGCTCATCCAAGCCAAGTTTTTGCCCCAGACACATTCACACTATTTTATGCAAGATAGTATTTCTAAACCGGAAACTACTCTGTAGCCAACATACTGCTGCTCACACTCACCCAAAATGTGGTACATAAACTTATACACACTATGCAACAATTCTGATGTGGATGGAACAAGCAAAAAAAAAAAAACCAAAACCCTTGTAAACAAATAAGCTGCCATGCAGAATTTC
The DNA here is from genome assembly GCF_051295495.1 of Thamnophis sirtalis. Taxonomy (NCBI): domain Eukaryota; kingdom Metazoa; phylum Chordata; class Lepidosauria; order Squamata; family Natricidae; genus Thamnophis; species Thamnophis sirtalis. The sequence goes on from NW_028261383.1 coordinate 96,153,908, forward strand.
TCAGTCCATTAGAAACTGAGAAATGGACTACTTTCACATAAACTCACATTTTAAAAGGATAGTTTGATATTTTTAGGAGGGAGAGAGGGAGTATGCATAAGATATTTTCAAATGGAACATTGTTCAAGCATGCACCTGCATAAAAAACAGTAAGTCAAGGTTTTTACAAGGTTTTTCTTTCATCTATATAAACATTACAATATTTGGCACAGATTGAATACATATGTATAGTACTTTTCTTTAAAATTACAAATGTATGCATCTTTCATGCATATGTTGAATTTCCTTTCAGAATGCAACATATTTTCAATAAATTTAGCACTGAGACAATTTAGTACTGGGATAAAAGCTAGTTTAATGTTCACAAAAAACAATTACATGTCATTTAAAACCTTAAAATACATATTTTCAGAACTAGCTTTCATGAAAACATTGTATGGTCGCAATCACATTTTTTGTTACCTCACTGAGAATTTCTCCAATTACTCACTAGTCACATCAATTACAAAGATTTGAGTTTTTCTAGCAGAGTGAAATTCATGGCAGGAATGTGCTGGTTGTATAAATGTGACATGAATGCACATCAACTCCATTAAACTCAGGTCCTCCTAACTTTGAAGGTTGTGTCCAAGGGAAAATCAGACAAAATGCAGGTGACAGGAGGAGACAGACTTATTTACACTCTTGCCTCCTCCTCCTCCTCCTCCTCCTCCTCCTCCTCCTCCACCACCACCACCACCACCACCACCACCACCACCACCACCACCACCACCACCACCAGTACTACTACTACTACTACTACTACTGCAAGATAATAAAAATAACAATGATGTCAGGATCACAATGAAATTCCAAGTGGACACAAGTCCAGCCCACTGCAGGCAAAGCGATCAAATAGGAGAACATTCCATCGAAGATAATACACTTTTCAGGGCTGTAACCATCTTCTCCAAAATGCTTTAATTCATTAGGAAATCCTCCCCAGTTAGTCTAGTACAGGAACAGAGTGACATTCTTGCTTTTCTCCTTTCACTGTGGCTTGAGAACAGAGGTATTGTGTTACACGCCATGAAGGAAAGCCCAGTACTTCAGTGCTATAGGATAAGAAAGTCTTGTGAGGGTTTGCCTTTTGGACTCTACTGTTTTGGAAGCATTTTCATATGAAGTTTCGAAACCATCACCTGCTTGTGACTGGAGATTTATTGTAGCATCATATGATACAGTACACGGTTCTTTGTTTCTTTACATTCCAATTTCTTTTTCTTTCTGGTTAGGATTTTATACTTCTTAGTCATACGTTGTCTTGAATCATAGAAATGTTGGACTTTACCAACCAACTAAAAATAAATAAGCAAGGTAAATACACAAAGCATATCCTTGATTGCTTTTACACTGGATAAAACTGGAGGTTGCTCTTTACTTATCAAATCAAACCTTTATTACCATCAAGGAACAGCATAAGGAGGGTGGGGTGCCCTCAATTAAAAGCATTAAAATACACTGGTCTAAAAATATTATAAAACGTTAAAAAAAATGGGCACGTACACATACATATTCAATTTTAAAAAAATTCCAAAAGAGGAGATAGGAGCATTAGATGGGCATAGGAGAGCATAAAAGGTTATTATGTGGCTAACTAGATCTATAGCTATATAGAGCAGTCTAGAATGACAAGTTAAATGTTCAATAAGACTGTTTTATGGTGCAGGTCATTTTTTTGCTGGATCTTGATGTTGGTGTATAGAATTTGGCAATTGTACGTTGTAGCAGGGTTAGTATCTGAGAGCAGCAGAGAGGTACAAAATTATCATGTGTGCCCTGTACATTTATGCAGTAATGGTGAGATGAGACTAATACAAATGTCTCTGTAATGCAGGCACTGGAGAGGTATATACTCTATTGTCTCTTTGTGTCCAGACTCACAGCATTATCTCCAAGTAGGGGACCTTCCTGTATTGGCCCTTTGGTGGTTAGGTACTTCAAGATTGTTTAAATATGCCATAGAAGGGAGACATACTTATTGTGCTCATTGGCAATAAAGGTTGGGGCCTGGCTAGTTCCATTTGGTGCTCTGTGTGTGCTGCACACTATTTAATGAATGTTTTGGCTGACTGAGATACACCCATGTTACAGCTGTCCTCCGCGAGCTGCACTGGCTGCCAATTGGTCTCCGGACGCAATTCAAGGTGTTGGTTATTACCTTTAAAGCCCTACATGGCTTAGGACCAGCGTATCTGCGAGACCGCCTACTGCCACACACCTCCCAGCAGCCGATAAGATTCCACAGATTGGGCCTCCTTCGGATGCCATCAGCCGGACAGTGTCGGCTGGCGGGCCCCCGGAGGAGAGCCTTCTCTATGGCTGCTCCGACCCTGTGGAATCAGCTACCCCCAGAGGTCCGGACCTTACCCACTCTCATGGCCTTCAGGAAAGCTGTTAAAACCTGGCTGTTCCGGCAGGCCTGGGGCTATTGACCTATGGTTAAGGTCCAGCCCTGATCAGATCGAATGTGTGTTGTGAATTTTAAACTATTCTTTTATTTTTTTTCTTTTCTTTTTTCCTTTTCTTTGTAAGCCGCCTGAAGTCCTTTGGGATTGGGCGGCTTATAAATTCAATAAATAAAAATTAGTCATATCCCATGCTAAGTAGAAGAGCTGAAGAAAGCCCAAAGAGAAGATTCTAATTCTTTTTCCATGTGGACTATAAATTATCCCTCATAGTTAGAAGGACAAGGAGAGTGCTGCAGGAATGTAGTTGCCATTTCTTCTTTTAAGGGTGGCAGATGAGCATTTTCAACAACATAGTCTCCATGAGTTTCCTGCTGTTAGCAGAATGAAGACTTCCAAATATTTGAAACAGGAGACCTGCTAATCGTGTGGCTATCTGTGTTCCAGGATTGGCCTTTAGGCCTTTTGACAAATATCCTGGTCTTGGTTTTCAAATAATTCTTTGGCCACAGCACTTTGAAACATTTAAATATTTAAAACACAGACACACGCGCACACGCACATGCACACAGACAACTTCCAGCCATTTCCAAAATACTAGTTGATTGTATTCCATCACCTTTCTCTAAAGCTGGTCCAATTTCTCTGAATCCTCCTTAAAGTGTGTGTTGCCCAAATCTGGCCACAGTACTTGAGGTCTGGCCATAGCAGAACAGAAGGAAACAGTTACCTCCTGTGATAAGCAAGTTGTATTTCTGCTGATACTTTCTGCAATCATATCAGATTTCTGACTCATATAGAATTTGCAATCAATTACTCTTCCAAGATATTTCTCACAAGTACTATTAAAGGTGGGTTTCTGTCATCTTACATCTGTACTTTTAATTTTCGTTTAATAAGAGAAGAACTTCACCTTTGTCTTTGTTAAATTTTGTTCTATTTCCTTCAGCTAACTTTTCAACACAATTAGGCACTACTAAATTGAAACAAAACCTACCAAAGTCACTTTGAATCTTATTTTGGTCTAGCTAACCCTTTGTATCATCTACAGATCTGATAACATTTCTTTCTACCTTATTTTAGAAATCATTCATGAAAATATTGAGGAATAAAGGACACAGAACTGATCTCCGTGGCACCTCATTTGATATTGCTCTCCAATTAGTTAAATAATTTATTAATGATTGACAGATATCTTTGAAACTTTCTGAGATGCATAGCACTCATTCCAAATCTGAAACAGTGTGACTTGGATCTTGCAGGTATTACTTAGAAGCCAATAATAAGCAACCCAAGTTTAATCACATACTTTGTTCAGTATTAATGTACTCAGTACGCATACACAAGCATGCAACAGCACTGTTTCTATTTTGACTCTTAAAACTGGAACATGAGTGATGACTCTGGAAAAGATCTGAACTATGTAAACATCTGTGGTCATAAATCACCTTTTAAAATTTAGTTTATAGTGAACTACATGGGTTTTGGGGTTTTTTTGGCATGGAAGTGTTCTTTTTATCAGAAGTGCTTTTAAATGCCCATACTTTGAAGTATTTTGTCTTGCTCTGTCATAACTAAGGTGGACTTTCTTACATGGTAACATGTCCCACCAAGCAAAACACTTCAGCCTAGTAAGAGTTAAGAAGGCAATGCTTTGTTGACTGAGGAATGAAATTAAAACATGCTCCTAAAATCTCTTCTGTCTTACTGATGAACAGTTCCAAACATAACTGTGTTTAGTACCAAATGCAGCAAACTCTCTTTAAAAAGGCAATATAAATCACTGAGTATGTGGGGGTCAAAAAGCAAAGGCATGAAATTCTAAAATTCAGTTAACAGATGATCTTTTCACAGTAAGAAAACATTTGCCCCACATACTGTGTTATTTCAAAGGGCAAAACCGTTGTGGGATGCTGATGGAACTTAGCACAGAGTGCCAAGTAAAGGTTGGGAGATACTTGCCACTTAGCTGAGATATGTAATCAGAACATTTCTACTTCCTACCAGCTGATAATTCAACTTTGGTTGTCAGTTATTGGCTTATTTTTGTTAAAAAGTTGATATAGATACAGATACAGATATAGAGTCTTCATTTTAAGTATACAGCATTGCAGCTTAAAGAAATATAGTCAACAATCTGTGTTTCTTCAATCTGTTTATGGCCAAACAATTACCATCATGATTTAGGAATAGCAGCTATTAGAAAATGCCCTCAAAATTCCTATTGTCCTTTTGCTTTATTTTTTATTTGAAAGTGGTTGGGACAAACCTTGATATTAACCAAAAGAGAACTTAAGAACTAATAAAGAAGTAGATTAAAAGGAGTAGTATCACAGTTAAGCCATTAAGGACAAGGGGCATTATAGTTAACAGTACCAACTGACCTTTGTTGATCTCAAAAGAGCTAAGCAGCATTGGACTTGTAGTAGGATGAGAGATTGCAAGGAAATAGCAGAGTTTTAGACTACATTATCAAAAACCTACCCTAGACGAAGCAATGACAAATCACTTCTGAACTGCTGCCAAGCAAATTATACTGATATACTGTATCCAGGATAATTACCTGGAGTCAAACTGTATTCAAGATAGACAGTATCTAACCCTTCGAATATTAATATTTAATATTAATTTAGAACAAGCAGTGAAATGGTAATATATTGTGGGATTTTAAAAAGCTTGCAAATTCAAGAATGAAATGTTGAGAAGTCTCGCTACATTATATTCCCAGCCCAGACCATGACAAACGTCCTCCATACAAAACCATTCCAGGAACAATTTAGTGATTTGTGCATATACCTAATGGGTGAATGCAATCATTTTAAACATAGCAATAATAAACATTTACCTTAAAAGTGCAGTTACCAGTGCAAACATTTTAATGTTAAAACCTACATGGATTAAGCACGTAGTATTTGAAAAACAGTGTGCCAAATATATTATGTTTTAATGAATTAGGTTGCTCACCGAGATTGACACATCTTCAGTTCTTCTCTTGGCATTGGAATCAAATAAAACATTTCGTCCTCTTCTTTCACAGTCCTGGTACACAATCAGTCGGATCTGACTTGGATTAAACTCCGGCAAAGGCCAGCTTTAAAAAGATAGGGTGGGGGAGAAAAGAATTTCACATTAGTTGTGGCATTATTAAGTTCATTAACTAAATGTCTAACTAGACATTTATACTAACAAGAAGAGATTATGGTGATAGTGACAATCACAACAATTAATGAGCCAAACAGGATATCTCTTTTTGAACATTGGTGTAAATGTATCAAACTTTATCAGTAACTTTAACAGTAATATGACATCACTCTTGTTAATACACAGTGCAATGCTATTGCAAAATATGCATTAAAAGCAGAATTGTTATTAATAGAAAGAGCTATGGGGATAAAGAGCTTCAAAAAGGTTTCTTATTGGTTCTTCTTGCCTTGCATCTTTTATAATAAATACTTTCCCACAAAGATGTTTTATGATCATAGAATTCCCACAGCTAACCCATTTGTTTCATAATGATCAAAAGTGAACAGCACATCTCACTGAACTATCCTATTGTAAATCCCCTCTGAGAAAACACAAGAGACAAAAAACAGAGGTTCAGGCCAAAAAATGCCAAGATAATTCCCTAACTACTTTAGAGGCAAGGTTGTCTGCCATCCCAAGGAGGAAGCATAAAAGAAATGTATTGTGGCCTGAATCACAGAAAAAAGTAGCATAGAAACGAAAGGCGAGAATTCAATTTAATTCCTACGACCACCAAAGAGAAAAGAAATAACAAAACATGTCTGCTTTGCACTGTTGCTTTACCCAATAAAGAATTCCATAAATACAATACTGTATTATATTATATTCAATGGTATTCAATACTAAAGGGAAGCCCATTCCACTCTAAGCCATGGCTAAAGCCATTGAAAGAAATAATGGAAAAATTATGCTAGAGACCAAAGATTGACCACTCCCAATTTCCCAACTCCAACCATAATGTCAGATCCCAAAATATCCTGTAAATCGTGAAATACTATGCATGAAAATAATGGAATCACAGAATGAAAAAAATCATTTAATTCAGCCCATGTAGGAATTCACTCCAGAGGTGGTATTCAGCAGGTTCTGACCAGTTTTGGAGAACCGATAGCGGAAATTTTGAGTAGTTCGGAGAACTGGTAAACATCACCTCTGACTGGCCCCGCCTCCATCTATTCTCTGCCTCCCGAGTCCTAGCTGATTGGGAGGAAATGGGGATTTTGCAGTAACTTTCCCCTGGAGGGGGAAGGGAATGGAGTTTTTACAGCCCTGATGGTGAACCTATGGCATGTGTGCCAGAGGTAGCATGCAGTCCTCTCTGTGTGCTATTGTCAGCTGGTCTTCTGGTTTCCCGTGCATCCATGTGCACTGGCCAGCTGGTCTTTGCATGTGCCGGAGGGCTGGGAACCCAAAGATCAGCTAGTCTTTGGATTTCCGGGGCTCTGGCGCGTGCAAAGACCAGCTGGCCAGCGCACATGCGCACTCCGTAAACCAGCTGATCAGTTAGCCTCTGTGTTCATGTGCACTGACCAGCTGGTCTTCGGGTTTCCGGTGCTCCAGTGTGCGCATGCACTCGGTGCCAAAAAGGTTCATCATCACTGTTTTACAGTATCCTTCCCCTGCCATGCCCACCGAGCCTCACCACGTCCACCAAGCCACACCCACAGAACTGGTAGTAAAATATTTTGAATCCCACCACTGATTCACTCCTATATTATCCCCTGAGAGATATACATCTAGTCTGTATAAGCACCTGCAGTAAAGGTGAGCCTTTTGCTTTCCAAGGCAGTCTGTTCCATTTTAAACAGATCTTATTGTTGGAATATTTTTCCTGTTACCTAACCAAAATCTACTTTGGGGCAACTTAACACCATTAATTCAAGTTCTAACTTCTAGAATGATTCTGAACAACTCTGCCCTAAGTTCTCCCAGTTATCTGAAGACATGTCATGCCTCTTTCCAATTTTCTTTTCTCCTGGTTCAGAATATTCAATGTTTCTAACCAATCCTGGCAAGCTTTTTCTTCTTGTTTTTCCTTCCTGATTCTTAATCATCTTGGTCATCTTTGGACACACTGTAGTTTGTCTGTGCATTTCCTATGTTCTAGGTGTGCTCTAATTAGTGCAGAATGAGAGAAATGATGATTTCTCTTGATCTTTCTTTACTTTCTTTACCTCTAATTTCCTTGTCCAATAGCAGGATTGGATTTGGCATAGGGAGAGAAGCTGACAAAATAAAATTCTAGTTCAAAAATAGGCTGGGGGGGGAAAATCACCATATTTCCCAGAATGCATCTCTGCAGAAGAAACAATTGAACATCATATATTAATAACAGATCATAAATATTAGTAACCTTTCCATTCTGAGCTCCCTGCCTCTATCCTGAAACAAAGCACATCATGTGGAGTCCATCCTGTTCTTTCCAGAAGACACATACATACCAACAAAGGCAGACATAACAAATTCTCATTACTGATGCAATATGGCACAAACAGAGGTGTTTTTTATGGCCAGTGCCAGTTGTGAGGTTGGAAAGAATTCCAGCAGCCATGTTCCTCAAGCTTTCCCTCCATTGTTACTTACATCATTTGTTTTAGGAAGCCACCTCTGATGCTCTCCTACCCACTCTAGATTAGAATGTGGACTCAACTGACCAGCTTTTGGACACTGACTTTTAGACACTGTCTAAAAACCTCTTCAGAGGCAAATGAACCAAACAGAGAATTCTGCTGCATTTATCAGCATATGTTATTCAACTACAGTGAACTGGGTTACTTCTCCAGCTATGTTCATGATATTTTAACTACCTCTGGGCTGGAATAAATTTATTCCAGCAGACTATTATCGGCATTACACAATATGACTCTTATTTCGCCTATAAACATTCTTTGGCAGCTGCAGCATCATCCCAGGAATCCAAAGAAAAAGGAAGTGGCAAATGCAGAGGAAGACATTCAGGAAGATCAACAAGGATACAAAAGAGCCAGACAACGGGATTCTCACAGCTGTCCTAGAAGCATGTCTGCAGACATGTGAATGTGCCTAACATAAAAGCAATTATTTCATCAAATGCAATATTACACTTCACCAAGAGATATGATCTCCTCCAAATTTTGAATGCAACTGAAGAAATGTTTAGGGCTTTTTTCATATATATATAAGTGAATTATGAGTTGTGCTTTAAAAGCTTATATTTAATTCCACATTTGTAAAACTTTATTATCTCCAAGCTTTAATCTGAAAATTCAAAAGGGAAAAGCCAAAAATGGACAGTATTTTGATAAGGATTGGGGATAGGCATTATTTCTAAATATCTGACCCATTATTAAATTGTAAATGTAGAATAAATTAATAACCATTATGTATCATCCAGTTAGAAAAAAATATCTGAATAAGGATTTTTGATCAAATCTACATAAGAACCAGATTAAAATGTATACGCTGGTTCCAAATCCTCACTTAAAATGAAAATGGATTTTAAATGGCAGCAAACAAATCTGGCTGGAAACACAGTAGACATATTGCAAATAAGAGGAAGAGCAATTCCAATGTATTGTTCCCTCTTATTTCATTTTATTGGTTCATACAACATAAAACATATAATAAGACTAAAGTATTATATAAAGCAGGGGTCGGCAACCTGTGGCTCTGAAGCTGCATGTGGCTCTTTCATCCCTCTACTGCAGCTCCGTCTCCAGTCAGTTCCACAGTTGATAGGGATTTTGGTTAGGACAGGTAGAGGAAAAAGGGCGCCATGCTAGGATGATACTCTATGGTTGGGGGGGGGGGTAGGAACCGGACTTCCAATCAGCAGAGGAAAAAGGATGCTGTGCTAGGAGGAAACCCTATGGTGGGGGAACTGGACTTCTGGTCAGCTTCCGGTTAGGACCTTTGTGGCTCTTTGAGTATTTAAGGTTGCTGATCCCTGATATAGACAATTGAGAATAATGTAGCTATACTAAACTATTTAAAATATTGTTATCTGTCTATATCTTTATATTCCAAATGGCTAAGAGTTTTTTCTCACAACAATCCTGAGAGATGGCTTGGTTGAGGAGAGCAACTAGATCAAATAGAATTTAACAGCTAAGCAAAATTGGCATGCGGATCTCCAATTTTTATTTCCTATCATTCTCCATACTGAAGTGGCCTATATAGATTTTTCAGTTCATAGAGGATGATGTTGATCCCCTATCAAAAAAAATTAGCAACTGATTTGCTAACAAGGGGAATTTACAAGTTATGGTAAAATGTGTCCTTTGGTACTCTGAACTGTTAAAAGATTCTGTTTTTTTTTTTAAAAGAAAATATTGAATACTTTTAACTTAGATCATACAAATTACATCCCCAATTCCTTACTGAGATCATTAGCTCCAGGGGTGGGTTGCTGCTGGTGTTACTGCCGGTTCAGTGCGTGCGTGCGTGCGCAATTGCCCGTAAATAAGTCTGTGCATGCGCAGAACACTAAAAATGCCCCCCAAAAAACCATGCCACGGTGACCAGGGAACTGGTTTGGAGGCATGGCCATCCTGTGTCATTGTCGGTTCTGCGACCCAAGCCAACATTCTACTACCCGTTCGCCCGAATCGGTGCAAACTGATAGCAACCCATCTCTGATTAGCTCTTTTATTCCTTTCTATGTAGCATTTTTAATACAAGGTTTTTCAACTATAAAGACATCTGGGGTCTTTAGATACCATCTTCTTTAACAATAAAAGAAAAACAAAATCCCAATGGACCCAATTGTCCATAGTTTAGATCAGTGTTTTTCAAACTTGACAGCTTTAAGCTATGTGGACTTCAACTCCCAGCATGCTCTTTACATGTTAAAGTTACCAAGTTTAAAAAATGCTGGTTTATAGAAATATTTAATTATTACCGTGTTTTTGGAGTATAAGACGCACCGGAGTATAAGACGCACCAAGGTTTTGAAGAGGCAAATTTTTGAAAAAGAAGGTAGGTAGATAGAGGGATAGAGAGGGAGAGAAAGAGAGAGAAATACAGTAGGTAGGTAGGTACATAGAGAGAGGGATAGAGAAAGGGAAATAAAGTAGATAGGTAGGGGGAGAGAGAGTGGGTAGGTAGGTAGGTAGGTAGGTAGGTAGGTAGGTAGGTAGGTAGGTAGGTAGATGTTTCTAGGTGTATTTATCCATGTGCTGGAGAAGGAAATCGCTGACAACCTGCAGCACCTAAGACTTGTTTCTGCTGGCACACCACTTGATCAATCTAATTCTCATCAATCACTCTAACTAAAGAGATTTCCGAAAGGGAAAAAAAAAGTTTTTGCACTCTGCAAACCTCCCAAAAACGGCCTGTTGTTTGTGAAAATGGGCCCGTTTTTTTTTTCCAAATAAAAGGCATGAATAGCCTTGGTGGAGCTTGCAGAGTGCTCCTGGGGAGGGGGGGAGAAAATGAGCAAAAATGGCCCATTTTTCACAAAAATGGGCCCGTTTTTTGTCAAACAAATTGCATGCATAGTCTTATAGAGGCTTCTATAGTACTGCTGGGGGCTGGGAGGGCAAAAAACCAGCTCATTTTTTACTCATTTCTGCCTTCCCCAACCCCTGGGAGTTCTCTGAAAGCCTCCATAAGGGTATGCACAGCCATTTTTGTGAAGGGGGCGGGACTTCGGGAGGCAAAAAATACTGTATTCGATGTATAAGAGGCACCCAGATTTTCAGCATCTTTTTTTGAGGAAAAAAGGTGCATTTTATACTCCGAAAAATACAGTAACTATTCTAAATCCTGTCTTGTTGGCATTTGTTTATAAACCTGAAAAATATGCCATTTCTTATTTGTATTTATCACACCAAAATATTAATTTACAATTATTTCAACAATGATCTCCAGACCTATTCTTCATCATGTGCCTATTGTTCCTGTTCTACGGAAAGAAAAGAGCAAACAGGTGTATCTTAATTTTACAACTCCTTTAATCCAACTAAGTTTCTCAACTAAAAAGTAAATATGCCCTCCAGTCAAGCTTGACTCATGCAATATTTTTGGCAGCCTTACGGAAATGGTTTGTCACTGTCTTCTTCTGGGATGTATTTTCCCCTTCCCAGTCTAGCTAAGAGGTTGGTGATTCTCCATCCAAGTACTAATCAGATCCCATTTATTCCCAGATTAGTCAAGGTCAGCTGGGTGCTAAATGGACAGCTGATGAATTCTGTCTACAAGATAAATGTTTTTAAATAATTTTAGAATATTTGCTACGGGAAGTATCCGCAAACCAGATTTAAGGCTTTCAAAAGGAAATCTAATAGTATCATAATGCATAATTACAGTGGCTTTGATCTAGAAAGTTACAGCAACCAAGACTATTTGTTCCAACAGAATATTAACTAAAGTTATGAAAACTGCCTGGCAATGAATCACTGGTCCAAACTATTTTTAAGGACATCTACGCAAATGTTATTTTTAGTTTACGCCAGCTTATCTGTACTGCATGCCTTTCATGTTAGCACCTTTTTAGAACACTGATAGGAACATTTATGCCAGAACAGGTTCCTAGTCCATTTCATATGGTACCTTGGCTTTTTCCAGCAATGCTCACTGCTGAACACAATTGAAAGGATATGCACTACAACTCATTCAGCTACAATACATCCTAATAGACAGAGAAAGCAGCTACCTTTTGCTAAGTAGAAGCAATCTAATTACACTTCGTTGCATGTATCATTCATTTTTACGATGCTGATATATGTACGATAAGTAATACGGCAAGGTTTAGGATTGTGAATTTGGATTTAGAATACAGTAGATTTTAAAAATATTCGTTCCATAGCACGTGAATGCGCATTTTAATTCGAGGTGTCACATTTGTGATTGGTAATATATGCAGAGGGTTTGTGGCAAAAGAGTAGATTGAAAATAGGCGTATGACTCAACATTAGAATACAGACATTGTAGCACCTTGAAAATCTGTCCTTTCTTTGAGTAATTGCTGAAATATAATTTGAAATCCACAGGTGGTTGGTAAGAAAGCAGAGGGCAGAAGAATTACCCTTACAATACACACACACACATACACATATATATGATAATAATGCCAGTGGCCTTTAACCCAAATGAGTGCAATCCAAAAATTCACCATTAATCACAAGCAATTTGGCTACTGAAAGAATAAACTGCTTAAATTTCTTGTTGTGAAAAGTGATTTAATGTATGCGGCTTTAATGATAAAATTCATAACTGGTAGCATGGAGAACACGGGTTAATAGAAAAGCAGTCATCAGATTTAAAAACAAAACAATATAATTGGGAGAAAGTACTCACAACCTCTAGGTTAATTTTATTAGCACAATATGTTTGGCATATTAGGCTCAATAAGCATAATACAATGATGAAGGATGCTGCATATTGAAAACTCCTCACTTAACTCTAGCTTCTGATTCTATGACAACTTACAATCTGTTTTTTTTTAATGCTTTTTCATTTCTGAGGCTCAGCATACTTTTTAAATAAAATATTTTATATTGGGTATTTATATCAACACTGGATTCAGATAGAGTCTGTGAATACTACTGGATTTTAAATCTACTCAAGTAAGTCATTGTTGGCTGGTGATGAAAGATTGTCCTACAGGCCCCTTACTTGTGGAGTACCACAAGTTTCTATTCACTCTCCCCTACTTTTCAATATCCACATGAAATCAGTGGCAAGATCATCTGCCGCTTCGGTATCAATTTGATACCATGCTGATATTAATTATATCTTTCAATTCTAGACCATAGAAGTGAGGCTACTGTGGTAACTTCTGTCCCAATGCCTGAAAGCTGTGTGGGTCTGACATAGGAAGGAGCCATCTCCGAACTCAATCCAACCCCAATTGAATGTTTTGTAGGTATTTGGATTGCCCAGATCTTGGGATATACAAACTATGACCTTGGATTGAGTTGCACTTCCTCATTCAAAGATGGTGCGCAGTTTGGGAGTCTTTTTGTATTGTAACAACTCTTGCTCAAATGGCAGCTATGGCCAGGAAGGCTTTCGCCCAGCTTCAGTTATGCACTTTCCTAGATTGAGACAGTCACTGATGCCTTGGTCACCTCACAGCTTAACTACTGTAACATGCTGTACATAAGACTGTCCTTAAAGACCACCCAGAAACTTCAGATAGTCCAGAATGCAATGGTGAAGGCAGTGATGGGCAAGGCCCTAAATGCCTATGCAACACCTGTGCCTTGCTATCTGTACTTGTTGCCAGTTTATTTCCAGGTGTGATTCAAGGTGTTGGTTGTTACCTGTAAAACGCTATATGGTAAGTCTTGATTACTTAAGATATTGCCTGTCTCCCATAATATCTACTCAACTGGTTTATTTGGGCAGATTGGTACAATTTGGGCTCCATCAATTAGCAATACCATCTGTCCAGGGTTTGGCAACCTTAAACACTCAAAGAGTCACAAAGGTCCTAACTGGAAGCCCCCTGTTCAATTCTGGAGCCGATCGGAAGTCCGATTCCCCCACCACAGAGTCTCCTCCTAGCATGATTTCCTTTTTCCTCTGCCAACCGGAAGTCCGGTTCCCCCCACCATAGAGTCCTAACACGGTGTCCTCTAGCACAGGAGAGGGATGAAAGAGCCACATGGGGATCCAGAGACACAGGTTGCTGACCTCTGATATACATCCTGTCTGGAAGTGTGCTTTCTCTGTAGCAGTGCCTGCCCTCTGGAATGAGTCTCACCCATATCAAAATTTGAACATCTCCCACCCTTTAACACCATTTTTTTGCCCAAGCTTTGGGAGAGCCATCCGGTACCCCTTTTTCCTTTTCTGTTCCCTTCTGTGTTTGTTATCTGGGTTATTTACCATTGTTGTTCTTTTGCATTGTTTTTGTATTTTTTGCATTTCTTTTTTGTTTCCAAATGTTTTAATAATTGAAAACTGCTCAGAGTGGCTGGGAGTCATGCCACTTGTGGAATATAAATTTAATAAATAAACATCAGACAACTGAATTTCATTTACTCAACAACTACTTTAGCTGTACCTGCTTAACTCAAAAACCTTTTATTTGTTTTACATAGAATACAGATATTTTGCCATACCTCATCCAACAGCCTTCTAAAAAGAAATAATTAAACATATTTTAATCTGTCTCTAAATGTTTATATGCCTTAATGCTCAATATTCTCAGCCTGATTTCCCCCTCTTATTGTTTCCACAATTTTCTCCCAATTGTTAGGTCTTTCCTCTCCAAATTTTTCCCTTTGGGTTTTTCTTTTCAGCCTCTAAGTAAGGGTATACAAAATATTTCAATTTTGAAACAGCTGTTCTGGATTTGTAATGGGTTGTTCCAACCATCCCAGAAACATTTCAAAACAAGTATTTGATCTGAATTCAAAAGAGGTCTCAAACACTCCCCAAAATAGTTGGAACAACTTGAGCTACAAGAGCTTGTGCCCAAAACACTTCAAACTCAAAGCGTTTCACACACATCTAGCTACTATCCAGGGACCTATTCAAATTCCATCTCTGCTTGCCTTCTAGATTCAAGCTCTCCAGCTTGCTCTCCCATTTTCCTTTTTTTTAAAAAAAGCAACATAACAGCATCCTTTAAGGTAGATTATATAGATTCTGATAGATTCTTTTCTTGTTCAACTACTGTGGCAGAAAACGTATTAACATGATAATGGGGATTAATCCAGCTCAAGTTAAGCTTTTTAAAAAATTATGTTCAAGACAGGGGAAAAGTTAGCCACGTGCTTAAATGCATCGCCCCATAATTCAAAAATGTTTAATTTTCAAAAGAACATGCCCTATAAATCTGTGTAACATATGAGGACTTACAAAGTATCCACTTTATCTTTCACAATTCTAAAAGCTTTAATGCATGCACGGAACACTTTTACCAGTTAATTATTTTAGGGAATAGTCCTTGCTGTGTAAGCAGTCTGACCTAAACAAGAATCAGCCCTCAGGATTAAAATCTCTTTATAAGAACAATTTTTTAAAAAAAGAAGCTACTTAGAAGTCAGTCCAAAGGGGTTTACTTCTGAATAAGGATTGTGCTACTGGTGTTAATTATTGTAACACAAGATTTTTTTTTTATAAAAAAGCAGATTAATAAACATAGCCCAAATACCACAGTATTTTAATCATACCTGGAAAGCATCTCTGTCCCTCAAGCGGGTTCCACTTTTCAGAATTTCTGCAACTCTTGTTATTATGATCAGCTACCAAATCAGGTTAATAATAGAAATGATCCACATTCATCCAGAACCACAAGACTGTCAGGTGACAGCTTGAGAAGTCTGAATTTAACAAAAACACAAGCCGTTTCCACGCTGTAGCACAAAAAGGGGGGAAAAAAAGAGGAGGCAACCCCACAGATACAGAAGGAAGCTTCTCTCGGAGTCAGGATTCCCCCAAAGAAGAGAGAGAGGAAAAAGTCAGCGGCAGGGATTCCTGAGAGAGAAAACCCGGAAAGCCCTGAAGAAAAATCTGGCCATTCACAGACAGATGCTGCTCTGTATTTTCACGATGGACAGCCTGCCTTTCCATCCTGTGGGTTGCTTCAGAACGTGGGTTACAGCAACCACGATTGTAGTGTACCCCACCTCCTTTGTCTCCTCCTGGGAAGTCTGACTGCAGAAGCCCAATCTCACTCATCAGCAGGCTAAGTCCCCCTCGGCAGCCAAGGCTGACCGCAAAGGTCCATTTAATCTCTTCTCCTCCTTTAGGGAAACCAAGACAGGCAGAGCCTCGTGATAAGGCTCCTTGCCGGCGGGGCGGTGTGTGTGTGTGTGTGTGTGTGTGACAATCCTGCGCCTCTCCAGTCTGGGGTAGGTCAGAAAGGCAGAGTGAGTGGTGGGAGGAAGGCAACAAAGCAGCCCCCCTCTCTTCCTCTCTACTCATTTCCTACATTCTTGGAAGCTGCAAGATGCCGGGGACCAACCCCCTCGCTGACAAGCTCAGCCTGGGAGTGGAAAAGCCACCCTAACAGCCATCACATGACCCAGAGCTGTCAGTAGATGCTACCTGGATCTGCAATGAGGCCGCCAGCCAATCCCAGCTCCGCCTTGCTTGCATACATGCATGTATATTTCAGCAGGAAAATAAAGCGATTACTGTTTAACCATGCAGGGCCCTCATCTGAGTGCCTGATTTATTATTTAGCACAAGCCAGGGCATTAAGCTTCCCATGATGCTTTTTTTCTCACCCTGCTTGCTCATCAGGGAAGAACTCCAGTAAGTATTAACTTAAAGAAGATATTGTTTTCTCCCTCTCCTTCTCTCCCCCTCTCCTTCCTTCCCTCCCTTTCCTTCTCCCCCCCTCTTCTTCCCTCCCTACACACACACACACACACACGCGCGGACACACACACACACACACACCCTGAAAGCTTCTTCTCCAAGCTCGGATCTTCTGTAAGAACAAAGCAGGCACTGTTGGCTCTGTAAAGGTTCCTTAATGTTTCCAGCAAAAAGGCCCCAGTTTCAAAGACTTCTGCACACCAATGAGTTCCTAGCTGTAAACAAGGTTTTATAACCGCTCTTTGGGGCAGCACAGGCTATGGTGAAAGCAAACCGTCAAAGGCACTCATAATCCTCTGTGAGAGTGTTCCTACTTCAGTGTGGGATAGTGATAAAGGTTCTTGACTAAACCAGGCTGGACCAGATTCCCCCCCACCCTTGATCACAAAAGCTCTCTGCCTGTGACTATGACTCAAACTGTCTCTCAACCCAGCTCAACCCTACCTCACAAGGTTGTTTCCAGGGAAATTTACAAGAATGAATGCTATGTACACACCCTTGGGTTCCTGACAGTAAGGTAGCGTACAAGCCCTATGAACTAGCAATATGAAACTCTACTCAAAAGCAGGTCCAACTGAGTTGAATGGGGCTTACTCCTGAGTAAGAATGTGCAGTCCTGCAGCCCCCTCAATATTTCCCAAATGATTTTCATATAATTTTATTTGTGTTTTAAATCCAAAGGACAATTCTAAGTAAAAAAGATGAATGAAAATAAAATGCAAGGGTTTTAAATGGGTCTGTACATTTGAAGCCACTTTTAAAAAAATCATTAAAAGATTACATACTTTATTATTTTTATTAGAAATTGTGAATTCAGACTAATTTCAACAAATATTAAAATAAATAACATCAACTTCAGAGCATCATTAATCTTGTTTCTTGTGTAAATTCAATTATTTGACACCAAGTAACATTTTCAACATGTTTTCCTTTGGAAAATTTCTGAATTTTCTATGAGAAGCCTTTCTTAATTTTCTACAATGTATTTAATTTTATACAACATATATTCTATACAACCAGTGTTTTTCTCAATAGAAAGTCAGTATAGCTGGATTAGGTCATAAGCAGAATTCTGACATTGACAGATTCCACTTAAATAATTTCCTAAATCATACCATGAATTCCATGGAAGAACATCACACACACACTCAGTCACACACACACACACAAAAGCACATGTAGACACGTAGTAGTTTTTTCCAAGCATTAACTACTGTACTCATATGCCAATCCTGAAATACTCTTTTTCAGCAAGATTTGGCCATGCTGCTGTCCAGTTTTGTTATTAAGATTTGACTGTAGACCCACAACAGATACAGACTGATTTGGGGGATCAGAATCTAAAATCTTGATTTTCTGATTTTAAAGTTTTAGAAATGTTTAAAATTGCATTTCTTTTATTCTACCTGCTGGATTTTTTTGTGGATGTGTATGAAAGAGAGAAAAACGCAGAGGCTGAGAAAGAAACGTAACAATTTTGTCTAAGCATGCACAGAGAAATAGCTCACTTCATAAAGTTGATATTGGTTCTGATGAATACATTGAAGAATTATGTTTGAGGGCTGCACCAGTGTTGTTTTGGGGGGGGGAGGGGGAAGGTGAGCATGGCCATGATGGGCATGGCCAGTGGTGGGTTTCAAAATTTGTTAGAACCTATTCTGTAGGTGTGGCCTGTTTTGTGGGAGTGGCTTGGCGGTCATGAGACTGAGTGGGCGTGGCCAAGTTGGAAAATGTGATGAAACTCACTTAACAATGCTCTAGCTTAGCAACCAAAATTTTGGGCTCAATTGTGATCATAAGTTATCTTTCTCTTTCTTTCTTTCTTTCTTTCTTTCTTTCTTTCTTTCTTTCTTTCTTTCTTTCTTTCTTTCTTCTTTCTTGTATGTCTCTCTCCCTCTTTCTTTCTTTCCTTCCTTTCTCTTCCTCTCTTCCTTCCTTCTTTCTTGTCTCTCAAACTTTCTTTCCTTCCTTCCTTTTCTTGTCTCTCTCACTCCAACTGAAGACACACTAAATTTCACGAATGGGTACAGACGTATCAATGCGTACTGGCTGAAAACCACCCTGGGCGTGGCCAGCTCGACATCACTTATGTGAGGGGTACCTCTGGTGGCCCAGGTGGGGCTGGGTGGGTTAACTTTTGCTACTGGTTTGTTTTGCTAGCATCTGCCAATGAAAAAGGAGCCCAGGGGCCCAGTGCGGGCCCCCGGGCTCCATTTTTGGCTGTGACAGCATCCTGCAGCCCTCTGCCAGCGAAAAGGGCCTCTTTGCGCAGCCCTCCCAAGCTCCATTTTCTCAGGCAGTGGCACTGTGGGCTAGTCCTTCTCTGTTTGGAAACAGCGGTCTCATGGGCCAGATTTAAGCACCTCACGGGTCGTAAGTTGACATCCCTGCCCTAAACGATATATATATTAATTCAGCGAATAAAAGCTGGAATTACACAATCTTCATAAATAAAACCCACTTAACTCCTTAAAATATTTAGCTTTTTTGATTATAAAAAGATGTTAAACCCTTTAACCAAGTAAACTGGATTGGCTGTTTCCTTCTAATATGTACAAGTGCATCCAAGTTTTAAATGAGGTTCAGATGTTCAAATGAATACACATAAAAACCTTTACCTTTGACTAGATATTCTTAAAAGGGAACACACAAAGAACATATATTCAAACAGTGATGGGATACAAAAAAAATATTACTGGTTCTGTGGGCATGGCATGGCTTGGTGGGCGTGGCTTGGTGGGCATGGCAGGGGAAGGATACTGTAAAATCTTCATTCTCTCCCCACCCCAGGGGAAGGTTACTGCAAAATCCCCATTCCCTCCCAATCAGCTGGGACTTGGGAGACAGAGAATAGATGGGGGCGGGGCAAGTCAGAGGTGGTATTTACTGGTTCTCCAAACTACTCAAAATTTCCGCTACCAGTTCTCCAGAACTGGTCAGAATCTGCTGAATATCACCTCTGCATTTAAACACCCCTATTACTAACATGAAGTTATGTTACATGCAGGTATATGTATATCATTTTTTCTTAGTGTAGTCAAATGAGAATGCTATCCCTGGAGCTATGTCGTGGTGAAAGGTTAGTGAGCCTAACATATTACAATCATATTTGTTTGCATGAAAATGCCATCTAACTTTTACATGGATCCACATAAAACTGTTTTTATAAATAAGGCACAACTGCAGTCTAGGAAATGATCTGGGAAGTATGCAAAGGGATTTTCTACTAAAGCTCTAGAAATCAGAGACCAGCCTAACAAACAGCCGAAGATAAAAATGACACTGAAACTCTGAGACACTTTTCTATTCTTTCAATCCAGCAGAATGTGGGAAACAATTTTTTGTAAAAGCCCTAGGATTCTGTCAGTCTGTCCATCAGCAGAATAGAACATGACAGAAATCAGGCATGGAGGAGGATGATGATACAAAATAAAAATAAAAATCCAGTTCGAAAGGATCTAGATGGAAGCTGTTGAGGGGGGAAAAAATACCTTAGGGAAAGGCATCTGGATGGATCCCTCTGGCTCACGGGACCCAGAGCAGAGCGATCATTAAAGGTTGGAAGAATTCCATAAATATGCTCGGCACCCTGCCCCTAACTTGTTATACTTGAATCTGAAGATTTAGTAGGTTTACCCTATTCTATAGACCAGCTTTCTCCAACCCAGTGCCTCTTAGGCGTGTTGAACTATAGTTCTCGGAATTCCAAGCCAGCATGAAATGTACCTACACTTCCTGGAAATTATGGCAATTACACTGCCACGAGCAACACATTGGAGAAAGCTGCTATAAATACTAGTACTGAAAGTTTTATCTCTGCCTAAACAGTATTCATGCATGTTAAACCACAGTTCATAGTTTTCTCTCTCTACCTACACACACACACACACACACACACACACACACACACACACACACACAAACAAACAAACAAACAAACTATCTGGAACCTAAGAGGTTTCTTGGCTTATTTCATTGTTCTTAATACAACTTTGCGACTTTGCAAGAGAAGACATGTTAATCCAATACGAACACCCAACTGTTATCTGTTCTTTGTATGCTGGTGATCTGAAAGCAGGAAAAGTCATAAACTGCTCCGGCTGATTCTTGCAAAAAAAACCAAACAAACCCCAAACTATTTTCTTCAAGAATTCAATATGTAACATTTCTATCAATAAGCAGGAAGCAATTTTCAGATAAGAATAGCTACAAGACTTTAGAAAAGCAATGCTCAAATGCTTGAAAGCGACTCTAATTAAAGTTATTTGCCTAGTCTATTTGCTTTGAAGGGTGCTAAAGGTTTAGTTGAGTTAAAAGCTTTTTTTTTAATAGTCAGTGAATAAAATCAGCTACAAAATAGATGAGAAATAATCTCACAAATCATTAAAACTGCACTGGAATAGCAGTGTTTGTTTTGTAATTCGTTCCCAATTGCAATCCCTTATAAATAGAAACCAAACAAGTCTACATAATACCAACTGGTACTGCAAGACAAAAGGCCATTTTTTCTCCTTATCAAACAGTTATTTTATTGTGCACCCAAGCTACTCAAGGAGCTGAAAAATCCTTCCCCACATCTATCACAAATAAAGTGTGCAATCCTCAACTGGTTACCCTCTAGATGTGCTGGAACTACAGTTCCCAGAATTCCCAGCCAACATCTAAGATGATTCTGTGGGTTGTAGTCCCTTAAATCTAGAACGCAATGGGTAGGGAGAACTGAACTAGCACCAGTGGAGGGATACGACCAATACGTCCCGGTACAAGCATAACGGTGCCTACTGTTCCGGTACGGTGCTCCAGAGGGCCTACTGGCCTGCCCGCCCTCCTTACCTGTATTTGAGCCAATCGGGGCTTACGTGCACACTCACGGAACATACGGCGCCTACATGATGCTTCACCAAGCATCTGGAGCATCACGGGCGGAAAGTACGCATACGCATACTGCGCGCATACTGCACACGTGCATGTTGTGGATGCTCGGCCCCGTTGCACTGTACTGGTTGCACTGGGATCCGGAACTCACCACTGACTAGCACATACATTCAATGAAAAGTCTTTGAATGGGAAAATTCCAACATGAAAATTCTTTTGGCCATCTCAGATTATTTTCAGTATCTTTCAAATTAAGGAGAAATGGGTGGAGAGAATGCCTTGTGTAATTGAAGATGATACCTTGACATGTCATGATATACTTCCAGTGGATAAAATTCTCCCACCTCAATTATTTTGCAGCTTTTAGCCAAGCAGTTAAATCTTTGGTTTACCCTTTCTCAAGTTATGCCAACAGTAAAATTACTTAATCGCTTTGCTACTCAATTATTGAAAACATTTCGTTTAAAAAAAAAATCAAATGGTAAAGTTGACTTTGTAAACCATAAAATATTGTATTTTGTATTTTAGAAAACTGAAGCTGGCAGTGCACAATCTAAGGGTGAAGGTGTCTACAATCCTAAAATGATAATCCTTTTTCTCACTTGACAAGGTTACCCTTTAGAAGTCAGGCACAAGAAAACCGTAAACATTTTTAAAAAAAGAATTGTCATATGTTTTATTTATTCCACTAATATTCCTTTTTAATCCAGAGTTCAAGGGCAGTGTGCAAAATCATCCCAACAAATTCCATTTTTGTCCACAAAACAATTATTTAAAATAGGACAGAATCAGGAGTGGGCTGCTAAGGGTTCGCAGGGGTTCGAGAGAACCTCTAGCTAAGATTCTGTGCAGTTTGGAGAACCCCCAAATCCCACTCCTAGTTGACCCCACCTACCTCACCCTGCCCATTCCAGGAGTCCCCACGTGGCCCATTTTGGATGCAGGTAAATGCAGGGCGCGCGCGGAGGCTCGGGAAGTGTGAAAAACGGAAGTTTGGGCCTCCGGAGCCCAGGGAGGGCAAAAACATCCCCCCCCCCACTGTGGTGCAGGAGGCTGACTAGGCCACGCCCACCATGGCTATGCCCACCCAGCAACTGGGCAGAGACCCTCTTGCTAAAATTTTTGAAGCCCACCCCTGGACAGAGTGATAGTCACTGGCCTAAATCCACCAAGTGAACCTTGTTACGAGGTTTCAGAGATAAGTCTGTTCTATATCTATTTTTCAGTTTCAGTTATTCATTCTTCATAACCCATTAAACTCAAGGTATTGGAAGAAACGTTGGCACATCCTGCTCACCTGCAGATTCAGAAAAAAACCACTGCAGAGAATCCTCATGTACATAAGCATTATTTACATCATGATTAAAACACTTATTTGTGAAGAAATGCACATGAATGAGCAAGCAGGAAAAAAAACCAACTAGTTGCACCTACTCATAGAACTATTACTACTACTACTTGCCCAGAGGGCTGGTTGGCTCTCCAGGATTTTAGCAAAACATTTTAAAACAAGCCAGAGAAGGCATGTGGAGATTGCATGGCATCTGCAATTCTTTTCGACAACCTTGATTGGCCATGATTTGAAGAGGTAACACCTGTATCTAGTTCTGAGAAATAAAATAACACCTTATTTCTGTGCGTTTCTGTTTTCCACTCATGCCCAGGAAGCATGATGAGGAAGGGGGAAGCCCTGGAATGGAGCAGTGGCAACATTCCCAAACTCCACCCAACTCCTTTTCCCAGAAAGATTCATTGGGGCACAAGCTACTTGAAATCATCTCTTTACATCTTTGTTGGGCTGAGAAGAATAAAATGGGCCCATCCTGGGTTGTTCAGTTATACACAGAAGTCCAAATGTCTATGGAGACTCTCATCCAGGGTCATAATTGTCCCAAAGGTGCTTTTTCAAGAGGCAACTGGCTTTTCTTTGAAGACATTTCGCTTCTCATCCATGAAGCTACTTCAGGACTGGGAAACTGAGAAACAAAATGTCTTCAAATTAAACCAAAGGAAGTCCAGTTGCCTCTTAAAAGAGCACTTTTTGGACACAGAAGTCCAACTTTCTAGATCTTTGTAATTTACGGTACATAAAAAGCTCAACTGTTCATATGAAATATTCCCCAAAACACACTCTTTTGCCTTATTTCAAGAACAGTTTTGTGAATCCTTTTAAAACAATGACCCACCAATGGAGGGAAGGAGAAGAAGAGCTCTGATAATTAGGCATAAATTGACCTGACTCTTCTTTAACTTAGAGCTTGGAAATAATCATATAAAAAATCAACGGGAAAAAATCATAGTAAATTTTAGTTCATCTAAAACAGCGGTTCTCAACCTGTGGGTTGGGACCCCTTTGGGGGTCGAACGGCCCTTTCACAGGGGTCAACTAAGACCTTTGGAAACATATATTTTAGAAAAAATACAGAAATACAGAAAACATAAAATAATTTTATGGTTGAGGAACTGTATTAAAGGGTCGCGGCAATAGGAAGATTGAGACCCTTGAGATCTAAAAGTTTCAATTCTAAGGGGAGTGGGGATTGTTAGAAATAACTGTCCCTCTTCCTGATATAGTGCATCTGATTGTCAAAGTTTGGACAAACATAAAATACACATGAAAATCAGTCTGTCAAAAACATTTGTTCAGTGTAAATTGCACACCTATTTTGAAAAATGAATGAGAAAGAAAGAACGAAAAAAATAGAAAGAAAGAGAGAGAGAGAGAGAGAGAGAAAGAAATTCAAAGTAATAAAAACCAGCAAGTGGAATTCTAAGCATAACATAACAACAAACCAAAGTGGTATTTTAGTGAGCCAGAGATTCCTAAGAACCTGCTAATTTTAAATGAATAAAGTGGACTAACTAAATGGATGAAATTGTATTCTCAACCCTAACTTCTGATATCAGAATTGAGGTAGCCCTGCTCCCTAGGATCAATTACGGTAGAGACATCTGCTGGTGA
The DNA here is from genome assembly GCF_051295495.1 of Thamnophis sirtalis. Lineage (NCBI taxonomy): Eukaryota > Metazoa > Chordata > Lepidosauria > Squamata > Natricidae > Thamnophis > Thamnophis sirtalis. Next base: position 96,178,475 of record NW_028261383.1, read on the forward strand.
GTCCAAAACCAATGCTTCTTTGTTTATTCTCATTCTTTTCTTCTCTTTTAACTAGATATCTGCAAACACAGATTTCCTATGTGTCCTGAAATGATACTCAGAATGCTAAATAAGGGAAAAGAACTTCATTTAAGGCCTCATTTGGGTCCTCATTTGGTCACTTCATTCTTGACCTCTAAAGTTATCTACAGTACTTCAAAGAACCTCTGCTTCTAGATTTGATGTTAATCTAATGCAAATAAATGCATCTGCTAAACTGATATTGGTTTAAGAATGTGCCTCTTGACATATATTTGTCAAAAACTCCCCTAAATGATGGTTTGTCAAACTTCACTTCAGTGTGCATGGGAAATGAGAACACAAACATGCATGACCCTTTTTGAGTGTGGGGAAGTATTACATCAAGCTTATTCGCATGTAATTACTCTATAGCAGGGTTAAACTCATTTTCATTGAAGGCCACATCAGGGTTGTGTTTGACCTTGGGGCTGGGTGGGTGGCCAGCTCAATATCACTTGTATCGGGGGCACCTGTGGAGGCCTCAGCACTCTGCCAGCAAAAATGGAGCTTGGGAAGGCCATGTGCAGCCCTCCCGAGCTCCGTTTTTGCTGGCAGAGGCGCTGCAGGCTGGTTCTTCGCTGTTTCCAGGGAGTCCCCACAGGCCAGATCTAAGCACCTCATGGGCCAGATCCGGTCTGCGGGCCTTGAGTTTGGCAACTCTGTTCTAAAGAATCCCTGTCGCAAGTGAAGAAATTGAACTGGATTCTACAAGGAATGTTAATCCTGTTGATTATGCGAAGGTTCTGGAGTACCATTGTCTGACCCAGCAGATGATAGGGGATACTTGAAGGCAAAGGTTACTTTCCAATGACTATGTTTCCTGCTTCATCCTGTTTCCTGTTAATTGCCCTGATTCATCCACTGAAATTGCAGAAAATCCAGGCCTTCTACTTCTATGTGGAATACCCGATAGCTCCAGAAGATTAAAACCAAGCTGGATAGCAAGTAGGTACACTACAACATGCTTCCTTATTATACTCTTATAATCCTTTAATAATTTGGTCACACCATATATCCCCAGAGATTTGCACAGCTCCCAACCTACAAGAGTTCCGAAAGACTTGCCTGTGCTTCTATGCAACCAACCTTGGGTTAGGTTGGCTGTTGAGCATCTGTGGATTTTTTTATCGTGTTTTGTCACGTTCTTCGCTGTTTCATTGTGTTCCTTTCTTTTAATTATATAACCCACTCAGAAATATTTGGGAATCAGGCAACCTATTAAAACCAAGTCAAACAAAAAATGTACTATCATAAACCACTAATCCTAAACATTGGTGGTCTTCTTGAATAGAAAATACACATTTAAGGTCATGCAGTTGTCTAGCTCTTCTGGCTGGAGAACTCTGGGAATTGAAGTCCACAAGTCTTAAAGTTGCTAAGTTTGGGAAACACTTTTAAGACTTGTGGACTTCAACTCCCAGAATTCTCCAGCTAGCTCCTCTGGCTGGAGAACTCTGGGAGTTGAAGTCCACAAGTCTTAAAGTTGCCAAGTTTGGGAAACACTGGTCTAGAGCATAGTATTTAAAGGATGAGCGGTGCATGTATCTGAAATTGCACCTTTGAACCTCTAGCTTCTTAACATGGTCCTTGGGCCAGAAAGACAGAAGAAATCGATTAAGTGAGACAGTTCTCAGAGAATGCCACTCTGTGGTTATGTTTTCACAATGGAAAACCTTCCTTTCCTTTCCTTTCTTTTAGCAAGAGTTTAAGTGCGAGCATGATAACCAGAGGTGAGCTGCTGCGGTTCGTACTGGTTCAGGTGAACTGGCAGTTCCAACCACCGGCTGGGCCGACCCACCTGCCCCAACGCTATCCCGTCCTATATATCTCACTCTCTGGCTTGCTCGCCCTGCCCTCGCAGTCCAGCTGATTTCCATGCCTAGTCCACTCTACTCACCGCAGCTGCCCAAGAAGGTGTGCTGGAAGCCGCACAGATGAAATCGTTGTGTGTTTCAAGCCGCACACAAGTGTGGAAGGCCCACACAAGAGTGCTCACATTTTCAGTTCTGCACTAGACTAACTGGATGTTAAATTAAGTGAAGCCCACCTCTGTTGATAACAGTCATCATTCCTGGCAATTTGCAAATGACAAAAGTTACCATGATTGAAGAAAACAACCTGTTTCTAGAATGGGAATGGGTCCAATATGATCTACGGTAGAAAACTGCCTTGCCTGGGAAAGCAATAGGGCTAATGGAAATCTCTCAAGAGCCTTCCTTGGCTCTACTTCCTAACCGTATCATTGATTAAAGGACTGCCCTTGTGCCTGGGTGATAATTGAGAAGCAAATCAATCTCCAGACAAATATTTGTCAGTCAGAGTTTGAAAGAGCCAGTGTTGGTAAGAAGATATCACAGGAAACCAAAGATGACAGTAGTTCTTATATTTCACCTAGCACCAGCCAGCCAGAAGCCATGGACTGATTGCTAATTAATTTATTGTGGTAATGAATATGCTAACAATAGTAATAACTTTCTAATAATAACTGGAAATAAGGCTTAACAGTAGCTTTTTTTATAAAGTTCATTTTAAAAAAATAACCAGGGTAATCAGCTACTTAGTTCTTCTAGTTTAATCAAGGGCACACTGAAAATTATTTTTAAAAAAATAGCAGGCAGCAGTTCTATCCCTTTACAACTCATTCTAACACACAGTAACTGAGAATAGACCCACTTAAATTCAAAGGCATTTATTTCTGATTAAGTTGCATTATTAGATCTGGGCTGCAAAAATCCTTATTGCCACAAAATGGCAGCAAAGGATTGGTGTTTTCTATATCTGGTCTTCGTGTGAAAGTTTGCAACCCAGATCTGGTAATGCAAGATTAGGTTTATAGAATTATCCTGGAAATGAATTTCAGTATCAATGCATTGATAGAGATTTGCTGAGGCTTCGAACATGTGCTCATTAGCCAAGTTTAGCATAATGGGCAAGAATGGTTCAAAACCTAAGCCAATCTATATTAATCACCTGGCTGCAATAAACCAGGATTCTGATTGGGCTGACAGCTGAGTTCATTTTCATGACAATGCAATATCCTCCAGATCTCTCGATCTCTCTCTTCAACCTATGACATCCAAAGAGAGTCAAAGGCAGAATCACTTATGGTACTCCAATCTCTTTCACACTGAATGAGGCTTGTGTAAATGTCTGGTTGAAAGTCCAAGACATCTAAGGCCTGAATGTACAATTGGTCAATTGACCACAGCTAATGAAAAACGGGCAGAAACTGATTTATTTTATGCTAGAACTTTTTGAACAGTTATGCGGAAGATTATGTGAAGAGTATGGCGAAAAATAAAGTCATTATGTCGCTCTACTCATGCATTACATCATGGCTTTTTGAACCATGATTTGCTGAACAAGCCAATAAATATGTTAATACAACAAAACATCCACAACAAACACATTCATGCTTATCATTCAAAGTGTTATACACATTAAAAATTGGGTTAACTGAATAAATCATTAACTAGAATTGGACTGCAAATATTCAATTGTTTGTTAACCAGAGTCACGTTGTGTCTATGGGGCATAGTCAACAAACAAAGAAACAAATAGGGATAACCACTAGAGGACAGAAAAGAGATGCAGATAATTAAATTGGGTATTCATGGGTAAACGTGTGTTATAAACCCATCCAAAATCTGTCTCGCGGATGACGGAAGTAATCATGTGCTCCTTCCCATCCATCCTAATTTCCTCTGTTCTTCATTCCTTTTTAAAGTTGTGCTTGTCTTGCACCAAAACTGATCAGAGACTTGGGCAAACCACAAAATCAAACGAAGATCAAGCTGGGGAGCAATAAAACATATGCCTCTGTTTGGACATAGTCTTTTGAGACTGAAGGATGCCAATGACTGTTTGGACATCATGCTAGACCAAAATCAATGAGCCAACAACAGTGAGATGGGTGGAAAGCTAATCCTACCTTTGTTATGTAGAATAGACTTGGCCCAAGCCTTTAATGGCCCATTGACAAAAGTGGGGGGCTATTAAGAGTGAGTCTGTTTCCTGCCTAAAAACATGTTTCTCCATTTCTTAACCAGGAAAATATAATATTCTGCATTTTCAATATTTCCCAGGAAATTTCATTTTTCTAGATGGATGGGTTTTAACTTCCTACAACAGGAGAAGACAATTATAAAAAGTAGTGTTCTTGTTATTTAACAATGGCAATTATATACTCAGCAGTCTACAGTTTTTCTGGCTTCCCATTTTTTCAGGGAAGACATCATGAAGGGACTTTTCCACCCTCCTTTGTTCTGTAGCAGTCCTAGTGTCCTGTCCTTAAGAAGACTGCTAAAATTTTTCTTCTCCTGTAGAAATGTGAGTAAGTCATCCACCCAATTTCTCTGCTCATAAATTTGGAGCAGCGTTTCCATAAGTCATCTACTCCCATTCTACCTGCAATCAGGTGAAGAAGCAGTTACCTTAAGCTTCTTACCACATGGCTAAATTGAATATAATCTCTATCAACCCAGTGCCAAGCTGCTGAAGTGTAACAACTCTTGATTTAATTATATGATCAGAGCCACTTGCCTCCACACATAGTTACTGATCTTACATTGTAAGCTTTTAAGTGGCTAGACTCAGCTCAAGCAGTGCATAAGATACCTCCGCTAGCAGCGACTCTTTGCAAGAGAGATCTTACTGGTATTCTTTCATTCAAGATCCATGATGCCCGCAGAATATAAGCATCGTAATCACGTTGCACAATGAATCAGACATCTGGAACAGGAACAACCTGTTGTATGCAACTGCTCTATATGTGTGTTTATTTGACAACACAAATGTTTCAGTATGCCTTTAAACAAAAGGGATTGGGTAAAGAACTGCAGCTTCTGTCCCAAACAGAGAACACTGATAGTGAATCAATTCCCTTCGGTTATAGCACTTTTGAGTTGATTTTAATCAGAATTGGTGTACTTTATCAGGTTTGGGGGGAGGGGGAGGTAATTCCCCGAGAGAGTTCTTAGAAATCAAGAAAATCAAGAAAAAAAGACAGAAGTTAAAACCCCGGGGGTGAGAGGATGCCTATAGTAACAAAAATGTAGCATGTGGGTGTTAGTCTTCAATTCTGAGGATATTTTGTTCTACCATTAGTGACTTAGCTGCAGTTCTTCTCCCCTCTCCCCCCCCTCCCCGCCCTGTTGCAACTGATCACGGGTGTTTGCATTTCAAAAGAAGCTGGAATTTACATTTGAATTAGACATATGCAAGAATCTGTGAATGTCAGCATTTGATTGCAAGACATAAGCCAGTGTTCAAGATTCACAATCATCAGTCAGCGAGTCCTGTTTGACTCTGTCCCTCATGTGACTGCTTCATTAGCTGTTGATTCATTCAGTCATAAGACACAAGTGAGACGTGAGCAAACAAGGATGCATGGTCTAACCTCAAAGGCCTGTTCTGCCAGTTTGTTGTATTAGCAATGCAAAAAAAGTAAAAAGAAACAAAGAAAATATCCCCAAAAGGGCAGGCCTGTGTCAGTGGATTGCAAAAGTCACTTTAGTTCTGGTTAAATTATTTTTCTCTCTCTCCCACTCTCTCTCTCCCACAAGATTTCTTTTAATTTTATTCTTGAGCTGCTTTATCAATTAATTTCATTAGGTTATTATACCGGCAGCATTTGCTCACCTTGGCTACTGTCCTGTTCAGCCTCGAATCTCATTAATACAGCAGGTCTCATTCCTCATATACACAGGATGACCTTACATACTATATCTTTCTTTTCTCTCCAAATAACACTTCATTCAAGGCTCAGCATTTACATACTGTCTCACCAGAAAAAAAAAAGAGAGAGAGAGAGAGAGAGATAAATCCCGAAGAGACATACTTGAATTCTTTGCTTTCATTTCCTGGCTACCAAAAGTTACATATGATGCAGGAAAAAAAAGTTTAATCAGAGAGCCAGGAATGTCTGCAGTAGAGTTTTTTTTTTTTAAGTCAAGATGGCATCTGAAACTGCACAGTCCCACTTTTTTAATGGGACACTCACCATTTTGACTTTTTAAACTTCCCTTCGGTGAACATATCCTTCCAGAATATGAGAAATGATCAGTTTATAAACCTGTTTCTTAATTTAGGGAATAAATACCCAGGGAGCTAAATTTAATTTAAGCATTCTAATTTGGTCACATTTATGTTTATATTAACTCTCATGGATATAACATAACTTTAGCACCGAATTATAGGCAAGGAATTGTTTCTCTCGGAAATACTTCTTCCATGGTCAAAACTAGATGTTACCTAAAACACTTGTCCTTAAAAAACACCCTGGTGGAAAAAGAATTAAAGATGACACAAATCTCACACACACACTTGCTTTTTCCTATTACACAGAAATCCTTGATCAAGAGGAGCTTGTGACTTTGGCTATACTAATATAGTACCTAATCACATTCTAGTGGTTAGTTGTCCTCTCAGAAGGGATCTAGATTCTAAGTTAGGAGTTTTGAGTGACCTAAAACTATTTCTGACAAGATGAAAATAGAAAGGATACAGCAAAAGTTTTTAGTTTAACACTCTCATTATGTAACCTTAACAACTTCATAATAAACCAAGAACAAGAGACATAAGGAAATCTTGGCAAGAATTCTGCAATAGTCTAACAATCTTGAAGTAGATAATTATTTTTCTCTTCTATAATTATAATTACCAATTAGATTTCTACTGTACCTTTTAGCTACTTACTATCTTGCCATTTTGGAGTCCAGCTTAAATAAAGGATACTTCATAATCCACCGAAAAGTGACGGGTGACCTCTTTTTATATTCCTATGCCAAATGTAACTTGGATAAATTTCCCTGTTGTTGTAAACCAGTGGTAGTCAACCTGGCCCCTACTGCCCACTAGTGGGCGTTCCAGCTTTCATGGTGGGCGGTAGAGGTTTGCTGTAACTCTGCTTCATAAATTTTATAAAGTAAAGTTACTTCCCTACTTTATAAATCACCATTACTGTGGAACCGGTGGGCGGTTAGAAAATTTTACTACTAGCAGAGATACAAAAGTGGGTGGTAGGTATAAAAAGGTTGAGTACCCCTGTTGTAAACATATTAAGAGGCTGCCAAAGACATGGGAATCAGGGGTGGGATTCAGCCGATTCGGTAACTCTGACGATTAGTTTGGCCCACCCGCTCACCCTTGTGTTTTACTTACCTATATCCTCTCAGCTGATCAGCATGGCAGAATGGATTGCTGCCCCTCAGCTGTGTTACTCCCCAAGAAGTAATGTGGAAGGTAAATTTTAGCAAACTGCACACGCGCACGCAGCACGCATCAGGTGCAGACACGCCCAAAACACGAGATCACCGAACCAGTTGTTAAACTGGCAGGATCCCACTACTGATGGGAATGCCTTTCAAAAGAAATCTAATGAGTAAGCATCATACACTAGTTACAGTTAGGACATGAAACCTTTTTCCATTGTAGAATGATGTGCTTCTGTTTTGGGGGGCATTTCATGCCACTCAAAATCCATCACTTTATTCCACCTTCCTCCTTGTTCTTTGCTCACTGATCATCTCTGTGTATATTTAATCTTCCCTTTCTGGGTTTACATTTGTCACCTCTCCTTAGTTTCTAAATGTTTTTGCTATCTATCATGATCTCCTGAGTGATCAAGCATCCTGTTCATGTAAGGATGATGCCATGTAAGCTACAACGTGATCCCCACTTGGAAAATCATTGTGAGCAACAGTTTTAGCTTGTTCCAAGCAATTTCATCTTATGCCAAGACAGTTGGCTGCACATCAGAAGCTTGATATGGCCATGACTTCACAGACAGAAGCCTTTTCTTCTTCCTGTCTTTCCTGGGCAGCAGAATAAATCAGTTTTCCTGCTGCTGGAAGCAGCTCCCAGCAAAATGTGAAGGTGCTCACAATATATTCTAAGGGAACAGGACATTCAGCTCTCCCATTAGCTTAGAAAGCTAAGTAGGGTTTTCCTGACCATTTGAGGGCAAACAGGAAACTCTACACAAACTGCTGGCAGTTATTTGCCAAAAGCCACAAAGAATTGTTCAAAACTCAGTGTGAAGGAAGGTCAGAGGCAAGAACTGTTTAAATAGTCTGACCAATTTGGGGTTGTTTTCTTTGTTTTTGTAAACCTCCCAACATAATTACTTCAGTTCCTTACATGGCCCCTAATGTAATTATTGTTGCTGGACACGATTTTATAACAAATATGCTAATGCTAATAAACTATTAATGCTGTAGGGTCAATAAGACTAGGGAGGTGGGGAGAGACTGCAATCAAAATGAAAGCATTGAACAACCAAGGGAATCTATAGGCCAATCAGCACATCAAGGGGTATATTTGTTTATTCTTGCGTTAACTTTGCCCAACATCAAGTGTTCATTTTTTTAAAAAAAGTGGTCACTTTCACCGCATGGCTGCACTATCCTCTCCATAGTTCAGCTAAAATAAAGTACGAGTTGAAGTCTTCTCCAAGTGAAAGGATAAACTCGTTATAAACAGGGGTGGGCTTCAAAAATTTCAACAATGGGTTTTCTGCCCGGTTGCTGGGTGGGCGTGGCCATGGTGGGTGTGCCTAGTCGGTCTCCTGCGCCACGAGTGGGGGGATTTTTGCCTTCCCCGGGCTCCAGAGGCTTTCCTTGAGCCTCTGGGAGGGCAAAAACTGCCTCCCCAGGCTCCGGAGGCCTTCTGGGAGGCCCGTTATGGAGGTTCTCCGAACCGGCCATTACGTTAGTTACGGTTCTCCCAAATGTGGGCAAACCCGTAGCAGTCCACCCCTGGTTATAAGTGTTAAGAGGCTGAGTAACGATATCTAAGGAAACGGTATTCCCCACCTGCCCGTGTAAAAACAACTGGAATTGTAGAATCAGGCATCTATCTCGCTGGAACAGAGCCAGAGAGAAAGGAAATCTAAGACTATACCTTCCTCACCTGTAACAGTCTATTCAGCTCTTAGACGCGGTGCGTGCCTGTGGTGCATACATTTCCTTTGCCTTTTAATCTTTTAAATGTAGCTCTGGCTTGAATCCAAAGGTGCACATTGAAGACAAACACATATAACTAGACCACTGCTTGCTATTTTAGATGTAGCAGTTGCTCAGTGACACACCAAAGTTTGCTCAAGTGTTGTTGCTGCTGCCCCTGCTGTTGTTATGTGGCCTGTGTTCTTCAGTATGAAGAAAACATGATTGCAGAAACAGATGATGAAAGGTACAGCTGCATATAGTTCTCCACTTGTGAACATATCCCTCTGAACACCAGCCAACATATCTGTCTGCTTGTACATGCTTACATAAGACTGTCTGTATCTATGACGCTAAGCGTTGTGCATATACTTTGCAATGACATAGCTGTGCCAGCTGTGATAAGTGGGTGCTAAATTGCACACTGAGTTCCACCTAATCCAATAAGACTGCTGTTTTAAGGATTTATTTATCAAAGAAAAGAAGATTGGGAATGTTATAAATATGAAGGTGGAATGAAAAGTAAAACATTTCATGTTGCAACTTACACTTGTAACTACTGTAAGAAGCTCTGATCAGTCCTTTAACATCTGTTATTTCACTTCAGTTGGTGTGGGAAGTTGCTATGCAAAAAAGCTACGAAACTATTATATTCAAAAAACAGAATCCTATAGTAAGTACCAGTCAGTGGGCTTGAATCAATATGTCACGATTGAATGATGGAGGAATTCCTGTATTTGAAATTCCCCTCTAAGAACAGGTTGTTCATGATGTTGATTGTATTGACACAAATTGCACCAAAAAATGAAGGGAAAAAAACCCTGTAAACCAGGAACAGTTAGCTTATGTGTTCAAGAATAAAGTAGATGACCTATGACAGCAATTAATGATTATGTGAGAAAGATTAATGAAGTGATTGAAGATAATCAGCAAATCGTTCAGAGAAATTGGTCTCAAGCCTGGCACATCACATTATTGATGTTCTACACTACAGGAAGGTATGTGTAAGACAGATTCCTCGTGATAATGACAGAAATAAAAGCTTAAAAGAGTTGAAATCTGTGAGCAATTTGAGGAATTTTTTCACAGCTTCACAGCAGCTGACAAAATATGAGCTCATCATTATGACCAAGAAACAAAGCATTAATCCATGGAATATCGTCACAACATGTTACCCGAAGAAAAATATAATTCAAAACCCAAACCTTAGCAGGAAAACGCATAGTTATAGATTTTTTGGGACAATTGTAATTCATGATTTTAGTTTTGGGGTGACATTAATATTGTTACTCACATGGATTTCCATGAACCTACATCACTATTAACTCAGAACACCTCAAAAATTGAATGCCATAATTAAGCAGAGTGCAGAAACACAAGAAAGAAAATTTCCCCCCTCACACTTGATGACCCACTGAAGGGCTTTTTCAGAGCTGACACTCACTGTTTTTTTCCCATTTACTATTCTAGAGACTGCTGAGGAAAAGACTGCTGAGACTGAGTGAACAAGCAATGTGTGAAGTTCTTTTGTTACGGCTTTAAGAAACATGTCCATCATTGGCTGAAATGGGTCCTGAACGATAGTGATTATTGAGAGAAATATCCAACGGGTAACAAAAGAACTCATTTCACAGACTATTTTTCTTTCACTTATTAAAATATCTATGTTTAAACTACAGTTGCAGAGAGATGGGCATTACTTTTTATTCAGTCCTTAAACATACATAAAATATGTTGAAAGGCATTGTCCTAGTAAGTGATGATGTCAAACAAACTGTTTTTGAAACTTTACAGTACTCAGGTTCCTGCAGCACCATCTCCTTTTAAATCGATGCTGGGATCTCAAATGTGTTATGCTAAATTTTAACTTTATATGGGACAGGGACAAAAAACTACTTTAACCAATAGCATTTTGGTTATTACTGGATGTAGCATTTTCCCTTCCTTTATGCAATCTTTGCATGTTAAAAAGGCAATGCATGTACCCCGAGCAACTAGGAACTCCCCTTATTCTCTGGGTTGTAGCACAACAATGTAAACCAAAATTGCCGATCTCCTATTTATGGCCATTGCTGACCTAAGAGGAGAGCAGAAAAGAACCTACTATCAAAACTGCTGCTTGTAGGCAGCCTTCATTTCAGTTGTGTTGCTTGCTATATCTTAAGGTTATCTATCGTTCCACTCTGTACTTTCTTAAATTACTCTTTCTCCCAACAACCTAGATGAAAAGTTTCTTTCAAATCAAGATTAACTCTGCTGACTTTACCCAACAAAAGAGCCTAGAGTCTTAGCATTTCCTAGTGGTCTATCACCCAATACCAACCAGGTCAAATCTCGCTTAGTTGTTTTGTTTTTTTTTAATTTACCAAGATCAGCTAAGTACTGCTACTTTGGTGGACAATGTACATTAGGCCTAGAGTATTTTAAAGCAGACCTAACAAATCTCATCCCCGTTCCACTATTTTCTATGTAACAAAATACTGACCTTCACTCCCTAGAGTTTTCATTGTATGAAAACATAAATACTCTTCTAAGATAACACTGGCACTGACTGACAATCAATGAGAGAATTAAGATGTGCCCAATAATACAGGTCACTTAAAAGTGTACAGCTGATGCTCAACAGAATTAGACAGCTGGGTCACAATGGTATAAAAATAAAGACTTCTAAAGATGCCTGTTGGGTCACTATCTGAAAATAAAAGCTGAAATAAGTGCACTCCATCCAGGAACATCAGAGGAGATGGCGGGAGCAGGGAGGATGGCCAAATAGCATCAGCTGATCTAATCCAGCAATGTTAAGCTACTGTCAAACTTGGCCATATTATTAGACCCACCTCGGTTATTTCTCTAATCTTCTCAGACAGGTGGTGGCTTAGTGGGATTTGACTCCCCTCCCTGCCTGATATAGAGCAAATGGATGCCACTGAAGCTGAGGAAAACAAAAGACACGAGGGCTGCAGGCAATCTTAACCTGAAGGTTAACAGTGAAATCCTTCATCATGATTCAGAAAGATATTACTAAATGACCAAGATGAGTGCAGAAACTCACATTCTTATTGGAACTCAGTGGTTTCATATGAAATAGGGAAAATTGATTACACATGCTTTCCATTATGCTGAGAACAGGTACAAATGATAGCAACAACAAATTAAGATCCATAGGAACACTGAAATCTGTTTGCAAACCAGAATTTAAATAAACCACAGTTCTTTAAGTCTGGATGTCACAGAAAATTATTTAGCATAAGGTAATGAATATGACGCGGAGGGGGGGGGGAGAATATGACTCAATAAAACCTTCTTGTAATACGAAATCCTGGTTTTCCCTTGTCTAAACTGCTCTTTGTTTCTGTTTAATTGCTTTTAGTTCTGAAATCAGTCATTAATTTTGCACCAAAAATTGTTCAGAATGAGAGCAACACAGATTGAATCAAAAGCAAATTATGTGATCTGGGCACTGACATCATTGTACTGCTCATCCCAAGGAGGAAACCCTGCTAAAAGGCACAGGCAATGCAAAGCACTAAAGGCCTTTCTAGAGGACTGTGCAAATTAAAGGGTGCCATTTCTCAGCAGCCCTGACTATTCCTAGCAAATTAGATCAACTCTATACATCATAATGGGCGCAATTTAACTACGGGCAAGCTATATCCCTGCAGGAGAGCATGCAGCCTTAAATAAAAACTCCTACCCTACCTACTTGAGTTTAACACCAAAGAAACAATCTTGCTCTGCAAGCAGCTGACTGTGTGTCATTACTTCCCTTTACAAGACATCCTATGGCAGAAATAGTTTCATGCAAGTCAACTGCAAACTGATAAGGAAGCTGCAGACTAACGAGAACATTGCCAGCCTGTTGGAGTAGGATGTATTTCCCACCCTCAATGAACCCATCCTTGGTTGCAATACCCTATTACCTATTTTCAAATTATTTGTTTTCATGTTTTGGAAGCTGAATCCAAGCTGAGTAGAAGCAAGTCAGTAATAACAGAGAATCATCAGTATTTCATAAGAAAACGTCAGAAGGAAGATTCTTGGAGGTGTTTGGGTTTGACAAATGTCCATCTTTTAGTAAGATTATTGTTCAAAGTAATAGCAAGACAATATTCTTATAACAGTTTTAGACAGAAACAATGGAAAGTGTCCCTCCTGTCCAGATTTGCAATAGCAATAGCAGTTAGACTTATATACCGCTTCATAGGGCTTTCAGCCCTCTCTAAGCAGTTTACAGAGTCAGCATATTGCCCCCACAGTCTGGGTCCTCATTTTACCCACCCCGGAAGGATGGAAGGCTGAGTTAACCTTGAGCCGGTGAGATTTGAACAGCTGAACTGCAGAACTGCAGTCAGCTGAAATAGCCTGCAGTGCTGCATTTAACCACTGCGCCTCGGCTCTATGGTAGAGCAGAGTTGGCTCTATGCCACAGATAGTTTTATTTATCATATACATATGATTTAAAGCTAAATACAATGACAAATTATTGGTAATTAAGTAAGTTGAAAGCTCTAATTTTAATCCTCAAAAAACCATTTAGGGAGAAATGAAACTCCTAGAAGTAAATGTTTCATTATACTTTTCTAGCATGTTGGTGGATGAGTGCAAGAAGGGAAGGAAATTCCCCAGAGCCTATTTTGCCATTAAAATTTGGAATGGAAAGAAGGGGGGTGGATGGGAATTCCTGCCTGTAAATCTGAATATCTTCACAAGGAAAAAGTAAATGTAGAAAGGAGGAAAATTGCAACATCAAGTACCAATTTTAGATTTTTAAAGTCAAGCTCAGAAGGGGTTAAAATCTGGGTAAATATTGTCTGAAAGTCAGGAGGAAAAATGGCCATAGTTCCTTGAACATTACTACAATTTGTAAACTTTGATCTGAATGGAAATTGGCAAGAAAAGAAAAATGTCTTCAAGGAAAAAACGAAGAAAGACCAGTTACATTTTGGAAAGTATCTTTGGGACAACCATGACCTGGATGACTTAGAATCTCTATAGACATGTTCTGGGCTTCTTGAGTCATTCTAGTGACTGGAGAAGAAGTTGTTGCAATGTTACTAGAGCAACATAAGTACATGCAAAGTTCTGAGTTTTGGCTACATCATTTTGTGACTTTCCATGGGGACGTGCATGAAACAGAAATATTCATTCTTCACTGAGATCTAAAGATTCCATTCAGAAGGGGCTCTCCCCTTAAGAAGGTAATTCTCTTATTTCTAAAAACAAAAGTAGATGTTCTTTTAAATGACCAGTTCTTAATATAGCTCTGAGTCTCAGATTCTCATCCAAGAACTTTCTTTAGTCCTGACTGAATGACGGGGAATAAGAGGATTGATATTCTTTGCAAACATCTGGTCATTAGCTCATTGAGAGTCATTGGCCCGGCTTCAGGGCTTGTCTGTACCCTCAGGGTCACCTGAATCAGAGTGCAAGAAGGTTCCACACCAATTTTCAGGTGACCCTGAAGATAGAGATAAAACCAGCAAATGGCCTCAATCACTCTCAGTGAGCTAAGGACCTAACCTTCAGAGTGCTAACAACCAGATGAGCCTTTGGGACAACCATGACCTGGATGACTGAGAATCTCCATTGATATTTAACCAGATGTCTGCAAAAAATATAAATTCTTTCATTCCCCACCAGCTTCTTGGATGAGAAGAGAAATTCTTCAAGGAAAAAACAAAGAAAGGCCAGTTACCTTTTGGGAAGCACAGAATATGCACAGCTACTACTACTGAAATCAATTCTACTCAGTTCTCTGAGGATCAATGCCTAACACGAAGTTCACTTAACATTCTAAATCATGGCTTAACCAAGGTTGTTGAATGAAGCACAATGGGTTTGTACGCTAAGCTATAAAACGTGCTTTACAAATTACAGTGACTGGTTTCCCTTGATGTAGTAAGATCAAGCAAATCACACTGAGGCTTAGCACATAATGTATGGGCTATTCTCAGAGATGGTACTGAGTTTCTTATGTTATTCCAGTGGTAGAAATATAGTCGCGCATCTAGAATTTTATACTGGACAGAAAGACAATTGATTTCAGTAAAGCGTAAATATTCCCAAACCATCATAGTAATAAGGCTTTGGTTGAATGGATCACTCTTAAATGTTAACAGATAACATTTTAAAATGTTATCTCTGTGTAAAACACAAAAAGGTTAATACCAAACAAAAATATAATTTTAGTAAATCAATTTGTAGTGTGATTGATAATCCGAAGCACACTATGTTTCTACTTAAAAGATACCATTCTCGTATAACCCTCTCTAGGGAAGCAGTAAGTTTTTTCTTTAAAAAATAGTAAGGTTTTAGCTGTCTTGCCCAACTTGAAGAGAGATTAATGTGTTTTAAGATCAGTTAATCCATATCAAGTGATCTTGGAAACACACCCTAAATGACAAGAAGCTGCTTCCTCTTACTGAACTTGGCACATTTTATCTTACACTGATTTGTTTAAAAAATATATCAAAATTAAAAGAAATTGCTTTTTATAACTGGAGTGAATCAAATGCAATTCAAATTCAGAATGATGTTCACCCATAAAAGCAAGTGCAAGTTCCTTCTTTGAGTTACTCAGAAGCATGTGATCTTGCACCTACAGTTAAATGTAGCAATAAGAGATCCTGTGTAATTATGAAATCATCCAGCTGGTTATTTGCTCCTTCAACAAACAAATCCAGAAGCAGCATGTAAAAAAAAGAAAACTCTCAATCCAAAAGAAAGGATAATAGAACCAATGTTCTAAAAAGAAACAGAAGATGGTACATGATTTGAAAAAGTCATTCCACCATGACTCTTTCTGAAAAAAAAAAAGAGGGGGGAATTCTTTAGATTCAGTCTTTTTGGAAGAAATATTGCAAGTGAAGTATAAGGAGAAGGAGGGGAAAGCTACAGAGCTTTGCAGCAGAAAGGGAATGCTTTCAAGCCAGCCGAAGCAGGAAAGGAAAGTAACAGTGCAAATGGGACAGTGACTAAACAATCCCACACACAGTCATTCGGATGAACCTGAAGGTCAATAAGGGAAGCAAACCACAGGAGAAATTCACATGGGGTCTTGTCTGGAAGAAGATGGAGATCTGAAACCTCAGGGTATCAGTTCAGTTCTCCGTTGCTCCTCACTTTTGCTTCCCACAACTTGTGCTGCCTTCCCAAGCACCTGGGGAATTCTAGAAGTTGATCTCACCCTAACTTCACTGGGGGTCATTGATTTTGCTCTTGCTCAGAGCGAGATGCCTGGAGGGACGCACATTACAACATTCCCTGCAACACAGAGCCTGGCAGAGTTCAAAAAGAATGCTGAAATGAGTCACTTCTTTTCCTTTGTATCTATGAGAAGCAGGATGTAATGGAAAGAAGGCAGTACATACACACAGTATCCTCAGAAAGGGAGATTCCTATAGGATTGACTCCGTAGATGTACAAAATACCCCTAATGGCTTTAGAGGCCAAAGCCACCCTCCCTCAATGTCATATCCTTTAAATGTCCTGGACTAAAGCCTCAGCTCTTCTAACAATCAGATGGTTGTTAGAAGTTGATACTCCCAGTTGGCAAAGAAGCTAAAAGCAGTGATGCAGTCCAGTCCTAGGAATGAATTCCAAGCAACTACCATTTAGTGCAATTGATTTATTCCAAGTTAAAGGTGCAGATTTCTGCAGCTTAATTCCTTGTGCTGCCTTTGTTGATTCATTAATTAGTAGCCTTTCAAGCAAAACCCTAAAACAGGAATCCCAAGTTATCTTCTGCTATAGTAATTGCTTCTTTAACTAGGCCAGTCAGTTCCCAATACAACTGACTGGGAAAATTTGTTCCTCTATCTTTGAACAATATAAACCAAAATGAAAGTCAAAGAAAAATACAGGCAAAGAAAGAAAGCAAAGAAGTTAAGTTTGTTCCTGCATATCTGCTAATCAGTATTCAGGAGTATAAGAGGCCTGAGTATCTGTAACAAAGGATTTACAGATAGGCAAATTATGCTTAGTATTAGATTCCTATTTTTATGTTAAATGGGCTATTTTCCTATAATGTTTCAGCTAAGGATGCTTATTGTTGTCTGCCGAAGGATCATGCAAGCATTTTAGCAGATAAATTAAAAGAGATAAAAGATCTAAATTTAAACAAATTCTCCCTAAGAGATAAATTGATTAAATAATTGTTAATCAACAAGTCTGAATTCCCAGTTATAGGAAGACATATAAATGACCCCACAAAAAAGGTGCCAGGTTTTGAACTACCACGTTGGCAATGGACAATCCGGAATAGGATTTACACCCACACAACATCTGTTGGGATTCTCTGTATAAATGGGGTATAGTATCCTCCCCTCAGTGTGACTGCAGGATCCCACTTCAAACTGTAGATCACATCGTGACCAGCTGTAAGCTGAGGGCATATACCATCCAGCATCTGATTTTTTTAAAATATAACAGTTGGATGGCCTAGACCAATAATAGCTAACCCTTTTCCAATTGCGTGCATGTGTACATATGCGCCCGAACCCCCAAAATGCAATTTGCACATAACCCCATGCATGCACCCTGGCCCCATGCATGCGCACACAGTGCACACACATATGCCTCATGCATGCACATGCAGTCTCTGCACTTGTGTCCCCCCACCTGTGCATCCAGCCCAGTAGTGGGTTTCGAAAATTGTTCGAACCTACTCTGTGGGTGTGGCCTCCTTTGTGGGAGTGACTTGCCGCCCATGTGACCGGATGGGAGTGGCTTGCCGCCCATGTGACCGGATATAAAGATGCCGACGACACTTGTCAGAACCACCTTAAATTACCTCACACACAGCACTGGCATGCATAAGAATATGATGTAAACTTGTTTTTTAAAAGGCATCTTTGGTTTGCGTTAAAACAACTTCAACACACGCAATGTTCTGATTGCACCACAAATGCAGTAGTTATCCTTACCTTTCACAGAGGCACTGAGTTTTATAAATATGAGCATGATAGTGTAGAATAATCATATCCAAGGACCAGTGGTGGGTTTCAAAAATTTTTGGAACCTCTTCTGTAGGTGTGGCCTGCTTTCCGGGTCCACTGGTGGAATCTCTTCTAACCGGTTCGGTAGATTTGATGAACCGGTTCTACCGAATAGGTGCAAACTGGTAGGAACCCACCTCTGATCCAGCCCCCCCCCCCCCGGCAAGTGCCCCCCCACGCATGCAGGGCAGAGACCCAATGTCCAGTTGGTTGGTGGCAGCCACGTATGCATGCGCAGCACAGCTGAACTGGAGCGACAGCTTGCGTGCCCAAAGTGAAGGCGCCGCGTGCCATACATTAGCCACCAAGGGCCTAGACATTGGTATTTGAACATAGAACTTTTTGACATATTTTATTGGGTTCTACTAATCTAGTTGAAATGTTAATTTATATTGCTAGTCCAAGTATGATGTGCCTTATGCTAAATAAATAAATAATAAATCATAAAGTCAAGCTTTATATTAGTATGACAGACATAATGACAATTCTTTTTTCTCTTTCTTCCTGCCTTACCAGATCTCTGTAGACACCAGAGAGCTGGGGGAGACACAAGGAACTGCTTTATATTCCTGTTGAAAAAGGAGTTACCTGAATGCCAGGCAGATGGACAGCTTCTTAGAAAGGCCAGCATGGATGTGTAGGAGGCGCAGGAAGCAGGCAGTTGTACATGAAAAGGCTTTGACGTAAAAGTCTCCTCCACACAGGTTTGCAAATCTCACAGGTTGTGCAAATAAAATGGAAGACAAAACCGGCACACCTGTAATCTCAAGCTAAACTCTTTTTTGACACCAAACAGCCAAGTGAATGCAGTCCAGATTTATATAGCTTTTCTGCCCGTTCCATGCTTTATCGAATAATAACTTCAAATCCAATACAAATGGCTAATCCGGTGCCACATTGACATTACAAAGCCCAAGGCTATAGAGCAGAAAATGCATTTGGTCTCCCCACCACCCTCACCTCCAAAAGGAACGATTATATCTAATAAAAACTAGAGAATGCAATTTCTTGTGCGATATTGTAACCAGGGTGAGAGACAGATGGGTGGAAATACAGATGGCAGGAAAATAACATTTGCATTTTTGAATGCTTTTTGAAAAGGATTAAAAAATAGAACACGTTTAAGTAGTTTTAACAATTTCAGTTGTAAAATACTAAATGATTCATACATATACAGTAAGTAGTCCTTGACTTATGGTCATTCAGCAACTGTTTGAAATTATGATACACTAAACGAAAGGACATGTGACCCACTCCTCAAGTTCCAACCATTACAGCACCCCTGCAGTCATGTGACAAAAATTTGGGCACTAGGTAGTGATCCAACCCATTGTTATGACTGTACAGTGAGTCCCTTCCCCCATGGGCTGGTAGGCCTCAATTTTCTAGCCCCACTAGAATGCAGAAATCTGCCTGAGGCTGGAAGGCCCCAGCCGGTTAAGCTCACCAGCACATTGGCTTCTCCTGTCCTACCACTCCTGGAAGGCTGGGGCCTTCTCCCCATATACACTAAAAATCACTTATTTTTCCTTCCTATGCAGCTGTTGACAAGTGCGGCCAACCAATGCGAAGCAGAGCTAAAAAACTAGCTTTCACTATGTTTTGGAAAAATAGAAAGAGCCTCAGAATGTTGCAAGATGAGCAACGTTCCTTGAGATGTTCTGAGATTTCTTTTATCTCTGAAAATATTTCATTGGGTAGCTTTCTATAGTAGCTGCATTTGACATCAAGCCAAGTTCTCTCAGACTGTGATAGGTTTGTAAGTAAGTTTGTAAGTTCGATTTTATTTATAGGCTGCCCAATCCCGAAGGACTCTGGGCGGCTTACAGAAGGGAAGAGAAAGAAAATAAAAGAAAGTAAAAATAAAATAAGACAAGTTAAAACGACACAAATACATTCATTTCAATCGGGGCTGGACCTCAACAATGAGGTCAACAGCCCCAGGCCTGCTGGAAAAGCCAGGTCTTGACAGCTTTTCTGAAGGCCATGAGAGTGGGTGAGGTCCGGATTTCTGGGGGGTAGTTCGTTCCAAAGGGTTGGGGCAGCCACAGAGAAGGCTCTCCTCCGGGGAGCCGCCAGCCGACATTGTCTGGCTGATGGCATCTGAAGGAGGCCAACCCTGTGGGATCTCACCGGCCGCTGGGAGGAGTGTGGCAGTAGGCGGTCTCGCAGGTATGCTGGTCCTAAGCCATGTTGGGCTTTAAAGGTAATAACCAATACCTTGAATTGCATCCAGAGACCAATGGGTAGCCTGTGCAGCTCGCGGAGGATAGGTGTAACATGGGTGTACCTAGGTACACCCCATATCGCTCGCGCGGCTGCATTCTGGACTAGTTGCAGTCTCAGAACGCTTTTCAAGGGTAGCCCCATGTAGGTTTGTGTACCAGTGGATACCAGGCCTCCCAAGGCCTCTCCCGGTGTCTGAGGCACTCTGATGTGGTCTCTTAATGAGCTGGGATTGGGATTGTTAAGCGAGACATTCACATGGGTGCCTTGCTTAACAACCACAATTGTGGGCTGAATTGTAATTGTAAATTGAAGATTACTTGTAACACTCTCAGAGTAAACCCGGGGTCATGATTTCTAACTCTGTTTACAGGTACAGTATGTTTTATTGTAATAATAATAATAATAATAATAATAATAATAATAATAATAATAATAATAATAATGATGATTGATTAAGGAAGACAACTAAGTCAAAAGCTGAATATAAGAAAGAAGTAATTGAGAAGCGAGCTGAAAATTGGAAAAACAAAGCTATGCATAGCCAATACTTGAAAATATTGAAGGCGAAGCTGACTAAAAACTAACTTGGAGCTGGTTAAGATCAGCAGCACTGAAAAAAGAAACAGAAGGCTTTATTTTGGCAGCTCAAGAACAAGCCTTATCCACAAACTGCATGAAGACAAAAATTCAACATGTTACCACCAACAGCAAATGTCGCCTCTGTAATAAGAAAGACGAGACAGTCGACCACTTAATCAGTGGGTGCAGCAAAATTTCACAAACTGACTACCTACAACGCCATGACCGCGTTGCTAAGATCATTCACAGGAAATTGTGCCAAAAGTTTGGATTTGAGTACAGCAAAAACCACTGGGAACATCAGATTCAGAAGGTTTTAGAGAATGAGAAAGTCAAGGTCTTGTGGAACTTCAGAATTCAGACTGACAGCCACTTGGCCCACAACACACCTGACATAACAATAGTTGAAAAGAAAAAAAGTATGGTTCATTGACATTGCAATACCTGGAGATGCACAAATTGAAGATAAACAGCAAGAAAAAAATCACAAAGTACTGGGACCTGCAAATTGAAGTTGAGCGACTGTGGAAAAAGAAATCGTGTGTTGTCCCAATTGTAATTGGAGTCCTTGGAGCAATACCCAAAGGGCTACCTCGCTATTTTAAATTTATCAGACTTGAACATTCTGATTCTACAAAAAACCACCCTACAGGGCGGGGCATAACCTTTTCCTAGGGGGTCACAGCAACACTTGTAATAACAACACAAATAATTCATACACCATTCGAAAGCCCATCAAAAACTGAGTTTATTGACACGATTTAATAGTCAGTATGACCACCATTAGCCCTTCGAACAGCATTCAAACGAGGTGGATAAGAACACAACAAATCTTCAAACAGTTCCGTTCGATTTTCCAGATTTTTCAACACAGTTTCCAAATTCATTCTCAAAGTTTCAACCGAATATCGATTTTGACCTTGCTCCTGAATCATCAGAGCTTCCACTTCATCCTTAATCCTTAATTATGGCCCCAATGTTCTCTGCCGGATTGAGATCTGGCGAATTTCCCGGCCAGACGTCATTGCCCCAAAATTCGACATTGTTTTCCTTTAACAATTGCTGAGTCGCATTTGCATTTCCGAATCGAATTTTCCAGCCATTCTTAAAGCAAATTTAACATTTAATAGCTCATTCAATTCAGTTTTTTATGGGCTTTAAAATGAGGTGTCGCGGAAGTTGTAAACTGCTGTCGATCTTGCTGTGACCCCCTAGGAAAAGGTTATGCCCCACCCTGTACTTGGAACAGCTTATATCCTTCGACATTAACTTAACAGTTCCTAGGTCCTTGGTTAGGACTCGAGCTGTTGAGCTACCAACCAGCCCCAAAGGCTGTGAATCTCACCAAAGATTAACCACGTAACAACAATAACAACAATATTCTCATGTAACCCTCATATAAATTTTCTAGAAGAAATGATTTAAATAGTGGTAAGGAAAACAGAAAGTTTTAATACTCAAGGTATTAAATTCAAAACACGTTTGCAGTAAAAGTGAGCTTAGAAACATTCAGCATTGTGAAGAGCAACAGAACGTGGTACTGACTTTTCTCAAGAAAGCAATCTTTTGAAATAAAAAAGAATTTACACATATGGACAACTTTTATCATTGTTGCCTTGTTTTTTTGTTCTTTCACAGAACAAGTGGTAGGCAGGGACTTTTAATCGGTGAATTAGTTAATGTACGGGTTTTAAGCAGACTAGAAAATACAAGGCATCAACAGTAAATATTGCAAAAAATACACACACACATTTATACACAAACCTAAAGAATATTAGTGCTGCCTGGTTGGATTAGGCCAAGATAATTTATTGCTACTTATGCTGATTTACTGTCCTCCAGATGATAGCATTACCAACTGGGAATTCTAAGAGCAATAATGCCATTACAGTCCATCTGGTTGGAAGAATCCCAACATGCTGTTTCAGTAACAAGGAACTAGATGTCTTTGGCAAAGCACATATAATATATGGTGATTTGTCCCCCGTGTCTGAGAATCAGAAAATATTCATGTAGGGATGTCTACAGCTATCATGTCCAATAACTGCTGATTTGTTAATTCCCTATGATGTACTTGGCTTGCAAAATTGTGCTATCTTGTTTAGGTGTGAACGGGCACATGTGTACATACAAGGTGATCCCCAACATGAATGAATGAATAAGGTTCTATGATCAGCCAAGTATAATTTTCACACAGCAAATTTTCTACTTCTTCCCCTTCCACAAGGAATCCTTCATGCCTGACCAAAAGCTGCTTTAAATGATCTCAAACGGGTGGGCTTCCAAAATTTTAGTAAGGGATTCTTTGCCTGGTTGCTAAGGACATGTCCTAGTCGGCCCCCTGCATCACAGCAGGGAGGGAGTTTTTTGCCCTCCCCAGGCTCCGGATGCTTTCCTCAAGGCGAAAATGGCCTCACCAGGGTCTGGAGGCCCTCTTCCGGTAGGCCTGTTTTTCGCTCTCCCTGAGCCTCTGTGTGCGCCTGGCACTTACCCACATCCAAAATGGGCCATGTAGGAATGGCCAGCCAGGAGTGGGATTTGGGGGGGTGGGGTCTCTGAACTGCACAGAATCTTAGCTAGAGGTTCTCACGAACCCCTGCGAACCGCCAGCAGCCCATCCCTGATCCCAAACAATAAAAATAATAATTGGGGAACACTTAGCAGACTGTTGAAGATATGTGACTGTACTGTGTTCCACCCATGGGATAGAATAAGTGGATATGACATATACAGGCCTGCACCTAAAACAAGCCATGCCACATATAGACCCATGTACCAATATGTGTACTGAATGACATATACATAGCCTTATTTTGAGATTCCACTAAAAAGAAAAATCTGCATTGCCAATTTCAAATGTGCTGACAGCAGAACCCTTACTCAGAGCCTTGTTAGCTCTATAACCATCAAGATTTTGAAATATGTGTACGTTCCAAATTTCTGAATGCTTCACTTGTATCAAAATTTCACCACCTTAAATGCTACCCTGCTATTTAAAAAGACAGAAGGTAATAATCAGTGAGCAAAATTTGCAGGTAAACAGCATATATAACCAAGCTATGAAAGGTATGAAGGGTTGACAAGTTAGGGCTATGAACATATAGGACAGGTTAACAATTATTCATTCTTCTTTAAAACAGGAATATTGCAGGTACATGCACACACTGAAGATTCCTCAAGGCCCACCCCAAAAGTAGTTGTTCATCGATAACTGCATAATTTATTTAGATTTGTCATAAGAAATTCTTAATTTTTAAATTGATGAAAAAAGCTACTTATTAAACATAAGCTCTAAGGTAACCGTAACTATTCTATTTAACCAGAACAGGGGTCGGCTACCTTAAACACTCAAAGAGCTCCAAAGGTCCAAACTGGAAGCCCCCCATTCAATTCTGGAGCCGACCGGAAGTCCGGTTCCCCCACCATAGAGTCTCCTCCTAGTGCAGGATCCTTTTTGCTCTACCTGTTCTAACCGAAAGCCCTATCAACTGTGAAGCCAACTGGCGACAGGGAGCTGCAGCAGAGGGATGAAAGAGCCACGTGCGGCTCCAGAGCCATGGGTTGCTGACCCTTGAACTAGACGTTTAACTTTTACTGTGCATACTAAAAAGGAAGCCCTTAACTTTCAATACCTTCTTATGGGTAGTTCTCAATTTACGACAATTGGAATTAGAATTTCCATTGCTAAGCAAGGTGGTTGTTAAGTGAGCTGTGCCCAATTTTATGACCTTTTCCACCATAGTTGAGGTCATTAAGTGAATCATGTGGTTGTTAAATGAATCCAGCTACCCCCATTGATTTTGCTTGTTGGAAGCTGGCTGGGAAGGATCTTGTCACTCTGGGACATTGCAATTGTCATAAATAAATGCTGGTTGTCAAGAGCCCAAATTTTGATCATGTGGTGTGATAGTCATAAGTGTAAGAACCAATCATAAGTCCCTTTTTAGTGTTATAACTTTGAAAAGTCACTAAACGAATGGTTGTAAGTCAAGGACTACCTGTACTAGAATACTGGCATATCCTTCTATGGACTTTCAAATATTGAGCTGCACAAATATTGAGCTAACTAGTTTTATCAGAAATGTGGTAATACAACTATTCAAATTTTCTCTAAGTACAAACATTTCACTCAGAAACCTAGGTTTTGCTCATAACACTTAAGATTAGTTTTATTTGTATCTGTTCAGGGGAAAAAGCCCATCAGAATTCAAGAGACTTGCTTCTAGATAAGGGAGTGCAAAGTTTGTAGATCTAGATCTTTAGATTTATTGGAAGACCTTGATCACAGGCCGGCACAGCCAATTGATGGTCATCAAACTCAGAGTGGAAATGTGAGAAGCAAAGAGGATACAGCTCATATGTAAGGTAAAGGTAAAAGTTCCCTTCACACATATGTGCTAGTTGTTCCTGGTACTCATGTCTGTTTCAAAGCTGAAGAGCCCGTGCTATCCGAAGATGTCTCTGTAGTTATGTATCTGGCATGACTAAATTACCTTCCCACCAAAGGTGGTCCCTATTTTTCTATTTGCATTTTACGGAGTCCTTCAGGATTGTGTGGCATATAAATGTGTTTAATAATAACAACAACAACAACAACAACAACAACAACAATAATAATAATACATGCTTTCGAACTGCTGGATTGGCAGAAGCTGGGACAAGTAATGGGAGCCCACTCTGCTATGTGACACATTCAAACTGCTGACCTTTCTGCTTAACAAGCTCAACATCTTAGCCACTGAGCCACCTATTACACCCTATTACAGCTCATGTGTACATTTTGTTTTATTATTTGTACACATCAATATAGTGAATGATAAACTGTAGGATGTTAAAGTGAAAGTCTTCCTAACAAAGTGGGCAGTTAAATAATTAAAAGTCAAGATAAAAGTAAATGCAGTGTCTTAAATTTAAGAAGGAACCCCATGATGTTTCTTTATATATCAAGCTACACAAAATCCTTCAAAAGTGCAGTGACAGTTTTACTGAGATAATGCAGTAGATTTATACACTACGAATAGTTTCAAATAAATTTAGCATCCAGTGCCAACAAAATAACAATATGGCTATAATCAAAATTAAACAAAGCTGATAAATGGTTCCTCATAGCCCTGAGGCTATATATTTTAAGTTCTGACATATAATTAAACTGGAAGATGGAACGCCATAAAAGGAAAGGCAAGTAGCCAGTTTTAAGTAGGAATGCCATAAAGATAGCTAAATACATGTCAAAATCAATAGCAACAACCTAGCAGTTTCCACAAGGCAGAAAAGAACGTGTTATATAATTTATGCACCTAAGTGTAAGAGATACAGTGAATCTCTCTTGCACCAATATTTTACTACTACAACTCCAACTTTGCAAGTAATTCCTCTTCTAGCTGCAAAAGTCCACTTGCCGATGTCAATCCAATCCTATATTTTTAAAGCTTTGGCTCAGCACAACCGATGCTTTTTGCTCAAATTGGTACTTTGAATTATTTCACTCCCAAGTCATTGTGAACGGGGGATGCAGCAGGGTTCATAAGTCCACCCTTATTCAGGATTGCACTCAGGTCCAAGAAATATGTACAGGATGGAACTGACACTTCCCTGCCCCTGTTCAGAGGCAAGGCTGGAGAATACAGCAAGGCTTCAGAGTTACTGACTGAACTGAATGAAGCTCAGTTCAACTCTAAATACAATCCTTATCACTGCCATCTCTAGGCAAATAATAGTCATATGACTAAGCTGCATCATAAAGAGATAATAATAGGCTCTGAGTTTCTACTACACGAGGCCACTTTTTCTTCAACAGCCCAAAGCAGAATGATTAAGTATCGAATGTAATGAATAATAATCCTAAATTGTAAAGCAACTTTCCCCAACTTGATGCCTCCAGCAACCAGCTACCAATCCCATCTATGAGGCCATCTATGAATAATGGAATAATTGCATAGACCAATTCAACAGGCAAAATTTGGGGGAGAAGGCTGCCCTTCAGGATACAGGTGAGAAAAAGGAGTGGTAGGAAAAATTGAAGAGAGGGGGAGGCAGATATCCCTTTGCTAGCCCGTGCCTGCAGCCTTACAGGATTGTCTTGTGACTGGACCTGGAGAGATTCCTCCATAAATCTACCCACAGCTGACAGCCCCGTTTTCTCCTTCCTTAACATTTTAAGGTGGCTCTGGCCAAACTTCAACCCTCCCTTTCTCCTGGCAAAGGCGGCCAAGAGATTTTTTTTAAAAGGGGAAAAAAGAATAACAACCTGTTCAGTCAATACGCGGCATCAAGGAGAAGAAGGAAAGAGGAAACGAACCAGCCGGTGGGCAAGTGGAAGGAAGAAGAGATCCCTTCTGATGCAGAGCGAAAAGAGAGAACTTCAAAGGCAGACGAAGCGGGACTAGGAGGAGAAGTAGGATGGAGAAGAAGAAGAAGGGGAGAATGGATCCTTCTGGTTCTTTTAGGCTTTGGCAACCGACGGAAAGTGATGTAAAACTCCGGTTTGCGCAGTCTTTGCCTGCACGTGATGTGCCCGATTTTTTTTTGGGGGGGGGGAGAGAGAGAGACCGTGTTTAGACGGTGGGGAGGAGGAAGAGGAGGAGGAAGAAAGAAAGAAAGAAAGAAGCTTCGCACGAAGTTTTGGCGCACAGCGAAGGCGCATATCCGTGTGATTTCCGCCCGAGAGGGAGCCCGGCGATGCGGGCGCCAAGGCAGCGCAGAGCTTGCCAAGAAAGAAATCCTGCGCGCCCGCCTCCTCCTCCTCCAGGCTTCTTCGGGGAAGCCAGATGGGCGGAAAGGCGCTGGGAGAGTCTCTCGGGCTGCCCCGGACTAGGGAGGGGAGTGGGGGACAGGACCGACACCCTCCCCCCCCCCCACAGGCACCCGTTGCTGGGTGCAGTAGGAAGCGATCGAGCAGCCAACAGAGCGGAAAGCCAAGCATGCTTCCCCCGCCGGAGACGAGCTGGCAGCCGCTGCCTCGCCCGGCTTTCGCCTGCCCCTACCTACCTGAAGACCGCCTCTTCCTTGAACTCCTTGGCGGGGGAAAGCAAGCCGTTCTTTTTGTTGAAAAGCTTCTGCAACAAGGTGGGTGTGGGAGGCATTTTGGGAATGCGACGCTCCGTCCCTGCAGGGAACAGCCTGTGCAGCGATCGCCCTTTCGCAGCTGGGGCAGCCAGCTTAGTTCCTCGAACCCGACTCCATTCGGTGTGACAGTCATATGACAAAAATTAATCACTTGCAGCAGCCGTGGCTGAAGAGCTCGGGAGGGAGCGGGGAGGGGAGGAGGAGGAGGAGGGCGGGGCTTCGCGCGGGTTTCCCCGGCCGCGGATTGGCTGGCCGGGCCAACCCACGTGGGTCAAAACCGTATCCCTGCTTGGCTCGGCGGCGCGGCAGCCCTGGGATGTTTTGGTGTGGAGAGAAACCGGGGGAGGGGAGCGCGGGGGGGGGTGGCTGGGAGGGTAGACAAATTAATTCGGATTCCTCCGCCAATTTTAGCCCCGATTGGCTTAGGTTCATCCCATGAAAGCTCAAGGGAATTTTGCTTAACCGGGACCAACTGAGCATCCGTTCCACAAATCTAACAGCGCTCAAGATCGCAAGAAGGCAAGCATGCTCTATGAAACGTAATTTTGAGTAATGTTGCTGGGAACTCCCTCCACCCCTCCCCTGTTTCTGCTCCGTTTCAGTTCTGTTCAGTCAGGAAGATGCCTCTAATTACATTGTTCTAAAAGTCAGAGTTCAAAAGTGCCATGAAAGGCGGGAAGGGAGGGGGGAGCGTCTTTCGTTTACGTTAACAACTGACTGAAACGGTTACAAATTGATTGTGCCAACATATTAATTGTGGATGCTATGAAAGTCATTCCCCTAAATCCTCTCAGTTACAAATTACCGGGAAAGAAGTCAAGATGGTTGGGAAACAAAAGTGAAGATGGGCGAGACAGTTAGCAATTGAAGCTAAGCGCTTTTCCCTTGAGAGCTAAAGACGGTATCCATAAGAAACCACTTTGTTGGCGTCTCACAAGCGCCACCATTTAATGTAAGTTGCTCCAAGGAAACTGAGACTGGGGAGTTGCCCAGAAAGTTCTACATGTCACCAGATAGGAGTGACCTTAAATCTTTAGCTTCTCTTCTCCATCACCATCCATCACTCCACAACCCTTGACACCAATGGTGTGCTAGGTATGAGTGTTGCAAGGAGGACAAAACTGCACACCCAGTGATTCAAGGTGTGAATGTTGCAATAGAGCTCTGGATGTAGTGGACCACACAAATGCAGTCTGGCTTTCAGGAAATCTAGCCATGTATTAAGACTGATCATAGCAATGACACATGATGACCATTTTGGTTAGAGTTATTCATCTGTCTCTGCCTGGCTGTTTCCAAAAAGAATTGGTCTGTGTAGAAACCCCAGAAAAATATGGAAAATCCCAGCACACAAAAACTTTGTGTGACATCTTTGAGCCTTCTCAAAAGTGTTAACTTCCCTTCCCATGCACAAAAAGTTCCTAACCTTGGTACAAGGATCATGGAAGAGGACAAGGCTAGAAACAGAATATTTAATGTTGCAACATTTACTGTAGATCTTCCTTTCATCCTCTACCTTACAGGCAAGGCATATACCAATAGCAATAAGACATATACTGCTTCACAGTGCTTTACAGCCCTCTCCAAGCAGTTTAAATCAGCAAATTGTCTGCAACAATCTGGATTCAAATTGTCTGCAACAATCTGGATTCTCATTTTACCGACATCAGAAGGATGGAAAGCTCAGTAACCTTGAGCCTGGTGAGCAATGAACTGCTGGCAGCAGCCTGTAGTACTGCATTCTAACCACTGCACCACCACAGTAGTCTTCGATTTACAATCATTCATTTAATACTGGTTCAACGTTCCAGTGGTGCTGAAAAAAGTGAGTGGTACTTCCACAGGAGGATCCCCATGATTATGTGATCAAAATTCAGATGCTTGGCAACTAGCATGTATTTACAATGGTTGCAACATCCCAGGATTCCTTATTTGCAACCTCCCTAACCAACTTAAAACAAGCAAGCTCAGTGGTGGAAACTCAGTGTGCTTAATAAAAATGTGATTTACTAACAACCATATCAAAAAAAGATTGTAAAATTGGGCATAACTCGCTTAATCAAATTGCTTAGTAATGGAAGTTCTGGTCCCAACTCGGTCAAGGACTACCTGTACAGACAAAAGTCAATTAAATCATCTTGGCAATTGAGACACAAATCCTCCCTGATAATACATCTACAGTTAAAATAAAATGATTAACAATCTATATTCCCTTTCTGGTTCCAAACATCAGATAGCCGAATTGGCCCAATCGGAGTCTTGATTTTAGAAGTTGCTTTTCTTGATACCTTTATGGCGACACTTTCCATGTGGAGTTGCTGCCTTTTTAGAAAAATATAGGAATGCACAGAGAAGATGATGATGTACTGATCAGGGAAGACACCATCATGCAAAACCTTGTGATAAAACTAAGTGGTGAAGCTCTTAGCCATTCCTACTCATACAACCATATTTTGTTGTATTTATTTTGTACAATGACATTACAAGCTATACTATAATCACAGTAAGTAGTCCAAATCAAGCCATTAGCTCTCTTACTATTCCCACCTGAAATATAAACATAACATATTTCTGTGTTCCTTGAATATATCTTATATGTATTGAGTATAATGCACTATTTTGGTCATTCAACAAACCACCATTAAAATCCTATCTTAATAGAGACAATTAAAAATATTCTTCCTAGTTTGAATTAAATCATATACATTTACCTGCCTTTTCTTTATATACCGTTACATATTTTTTATTTCTCTCCATTTTCCCATTTGCTCAGCACCTAGGAGGAACAATCTCACTTCCCAGTTTTGAAATGAGAATATGCTGTCATTTGTTCTCCAAGTCCAAGAAGCCAGACATGGGTGGGGAGAGTGGTTTTAGTGGTTCTTAAAACTTTTTGCCAAGACTTTTAAGTCTGTCACTCATCTACTCACAAAACTAGTCCCCGAAGAGCCATGATTGCTAGGCATTCTTATCTTGAGGGTTTCTAATCTACTGATTTGGTGATGAAAAAGTCTGGAAGATTTTAGTACCAGTTGGCACATAAGATTGATTTTATGATTAGGATATTCTTCGAAGTATAGATATATGTGAGAAACTATGCTATGTTCATTTGTCAAAGGAAGGGAAAATATATTCTATAGACTGAAGGTGACAGCTGAGATGTGCCTTAAATGCAGTTTCAAAGGATCAAAAAGCCAAATCCTTTAATCCAGTATTTTCATCCCTTTTGGGTGTGTGCTTTTGAGTCATTGTTGACTCCTGGTGACTGCCTGAACAAGTCCCTAAAGTTATCATGGCAAGATTTTTCAGACATAGTTTACCATTGCCTCCTTCCAGGGGCTAAGAATGATTGGCCCAAGATCACCTAGTTGTTTGGGCCTAAGGCATGACTAGAACTATCTCCCAATTTCTAGGATGCTGCCTTAGCCACTATACCAAATTAGCTCTCCCATATTTTGAGGGTCAGGGAAATGGTTATTCTAGGGCCAATAAATAGTTGCACTTAAAACTATGCCACTTCTTTGTAAGGAAGCATCCGTTAAATACTAGACGGATAGGAGAATTTAAGAAAAAAAAGCCAGGAAGGAGAATAGCTTGAAAGAAAAATTTCAAAATCATTGTTGGAATCAGGAAGTCAATTAAAAGCAGTAGTGACTGAACAAAGGTTCTGGGAAGATGGGGGAGGTGAGAAGAGAAAGCAGAACCTTTGATTCCATGATGCTCAACAAAGCACAGGTCTGCACAGTTCTTCCTTTTGTTCTTTTAGAAGTCTGATATAATATAATCTTCACTTCCTTGAGAACAAGTTAAAAAGTGACTTGGAGGTGGGAAAAGGTAAAACATTCTATTGAGTTAGGAAGGAAAAACTGACTAAGGATTTGGTACCATATCTATACATTTTTCTCTTTGAACCCCATGTATAATTTTGTAACCGTAACAAAGCAAGTATACAAAACTTTCATATTTTTCTCTATTATAGTTTAGCTTTCATTCAAAGCTTTATTTATTTAAAGTTTTACAAAATCTTTAAATTTTAGAGAATCTTTTAAACGGCTTACAGTAAATGAACCTTTTAATCTGCTTATATACTAATTCAAGATTGAAAATGGGCCATTTTAAGGTTATGTACTGTTTAGTCAATTAGCAATCAAGATTAAGCTTTGTAGAGATGAAACATGCTGAATGTGACAGAAAATTGATAGTTTTTCAGGCTATATTTTATTTTTTTAAAAAATTAAAATGGCTTACAACTTCATTGTCTTGAAACCAGAATGTGATGAAATTTGCAGTTATAATAACAAGGGGAGAAGAATCACAAATTTCACAGTAATAGAATTTGTGCAAAGGGACTTTAGTGCTGATGAAAAATGATGAAGTCATCAAAAGTAAAACAGAAGAATTTCAATGTTTTTTTTTCTATTTCTTACTCCTGCGAAACATAGTGCTGAGTATCAAAATTGTATGGCAGAGTAAAGACTTGGTAGTAGATATAACAGTCACCAAATATAATGCTTTTTCTGCCCCACTCCAGTTTATATAGGGAAGCCAGTTTGGCCTAGTGCTTAAAGCATCAGGCTAGAAACTGGGAGTCTGGAAGTTGAAGTCCGGCTTTACCTATGAAAGCCAGCTAGGTGATATTGGGCCAGTTACACTCTCTCAGCTCAACTTACCTCTTAAGGTTGTTATTGTGGGGGAAAATAGGAGGAAGAGTATTAGACATGTTTGCCACCTTGAGTTGCTTATAAAAATAATAAAAATGGGACTATAAAATCAGTGAATCAATCAATATAAATAGACATTTCTTTTTGCGTCAGCAATTGAAGCCTTACTTTTGTGCCTGAGAAATAGTTTGGAATATCCTAATTCTAAGTTTAGAATACTCTAATTCTATGAAGAAATTCAAGCAGAGAAGTTAAGACCCATCTTCTCTGCTCTGTAACAAAAAATAATCTAGCCTTAATGACACTTATATGTGAACAAAATGAAACATTTTTTTCCAAGTTAGTAACAAAGCAGAATTTATACAGTATGTTCAATTTCAATTGTGTAAATTTTTTATAAATCCTGGGTTAGATTGCCCTCAGGTCTTTTGTGAGGTCCTGAAGATGTGGCTTTGCCCGCCAGGCTTAGAGATCCAACTATGTATTGAATGTGATTAAAGTTTTGGTAACCTGGTCTTTGATCATGTTTTATGGTTTTAATATGCTTTTTAAACATTATCTTCCAGGTTTTCTTTATTTTTATACTGTACTTTATCTACTATTTTTTGGTTGTTGTTTTTTTACTGTTGTGAGTGTTCTCCTCCTCCTCCTCCTTGATGGGGCAAACAATAGAATATAAAATGAGAGTAAAACCCAGTCCCTACTAGCATTGATGTTGTTATCTAGTTTGGTAATGAAATGTGTGCAAAAAAACTAACAAACTCAGAGAGCATCAAAAATCCCAAAATTACCTGGAAAGCAAAATTGAAATACAGATAGGGAAATATCAACTATGCATGAATGCACAAAACTAGACTCCAATTCCAGAATCTTTGGCATTCCCTCATAGTACATTATATACTCTCTTAACATTAGACGAGTCACAGTTAAATAGGAGAAATGATAAGGATGGTCATGAATTGCAAGCAAAATGTAAGGATGTTCATGGGTTGCAAGCAAAATGTAACCTCCAGCAAATGTCTAAAATCTAAGATTCGGTCATACTTCTAAGTTTTTACTTGATATGCAAGCCATCAAGTGATGACTAGACAATGTCAGTCAGTCCTATGTGTAAATAATGTGTCTCTATAATAAATGATATAGTTTCCATCTAATTTTTCAGGTAAACTGAAGAGCTGTCTTTTATTATTCTATAAAACAAGGGCTTTTGATAGGAACAAACTCTCTCATTAGCAATGTTGTGTTATGTAAGATGAAAATTTGAAGTGACACCATGAAGGACTACATCGGACAGATTATTCCTGACTGGAATCAGAAGCTTGCTGGATATGTTGCTGTGCTTATGTCAACACCACTGAAGACATCCATCAGAGGAGAATCTTCATTATAAAGTGACCTTGACCACATTAGATGTTTTGGAAAATAACATCGAGAGAAATCAGAAGTATTAAGCTTCTATTTTCCACTGGTATAACCATATGACAAAGGCAACAAGAGCCAGCAAAGATTTACTTTGTCCTGATTATTTTTTCATGGAATAGCCTCAGTAAAATTGTTCTCCAAAAAAGGTTGTACCAAATCAAATCCAAGCATAATAAGGAGCTTTGGTTAGTTTACGAAAGGCAGCTGCTTCTGATCTTCATAGCGACTTCTTCTAACTACCCATCACACTTGTTTTTATAAGTATGTTAGATACAAATCAAAGGGTATACTAAACATTGTGTCATCAACAAAAAAATTTAAGAATAGCCTTTAAGGTAGAGGGAGGAGATTGAGTAAATCAGAATACAGGCTAGATTTGCCCAGTATACTGAATCAGCAAGAGGCAAAATACATTTTAGCTTATTATATTGTGAAAACTCAACTTGATTTGTTTCATTTTATAATTCAGTGTGTTGTGTTTGGCCAGAAAACTGGGCTGAGTAAACCATCATAAACGTGTTAGGAGAACAGCACCACAGAAGCTTATTTATCAAAAGTAATTGGCAGAACAGTATCTTTCAATCCAGCAATGAAGATTAACATTTTGTCTTAAAATCTGTTGAGGATAAGAAATAACTGTTAAAAAGAACTCTGCTAACAAAAATAATTTATTTTTTTACATATTCATAGGACAAAAGTATTAGAGCTTCACATTTTAATTTACATTCAGTATAGTTGAAGTGAAAAATAGAAGCAATTATTCTGAATAGGATTAAATTCAAATATTTCAGTTTAGCTGAATTTAGGTTAATATCTCTGAGACATATCTCTCTCTCACACACACACACAGACATGTATGTGTGCGTGTATGTGTTTATAAATAGTTTCAAAAATATAATTCAAAACATGAACACTAACCTTATGTCATTTTATAATCAGTGAACAATATTTTTACCTATCAAAATATATGTATCCTGAAGTATATTTTCCCCCATTATTTTCTTTAAAACTATCATCAGGTTTCAAATGTACAAAATCCAGATATTTTCTTTAATTATGTGCTGCCTTCCATTTTCTCATTTGCACATTTTTCCTTTTTTTAATGATTCAATCAACTAAATGTTTTATATCGTCCTTAAGAAAACTGTAAGAAATAAACCAAAATAAATTTCAATACAGAAATAATACATTTCTATATGCAGATCCAACAATCTCCTTCCTAGGTAACCGTTTTACATATTCTTCAATAAGTATGAAATTCAGAAGCATGTAACAAGCATAGATATATACTGGAAATTAGATATTAACTATAGGAATATGTAAGATATGAAGAGAGTATTAATATAATTTATTCCAATAGAATTTAATGCTCGTGAATTTTACTAATTATACCTGCTGTTTATAGTAGATACTGCAGCAGGATCCAGCAGGTACTCTGCTTAGTTTCTTCCTGCTTTGGTAAGAGAACAACTGAAACATTCAGCTCCCATTACCACAGGTCCAGTATTTTGAGCTTGTAATAATATCTGAAATATAAGTATTTTTGAACTGGGATAAAATTTCTGTTTCACCTTTTGAAGAAAATAAATCAGTATTACATTGTTGAATTTTACATAGTTTGCAGTTTACAGAGTCAACATCTTACCCCCAACAATTTGGGTCCTCATTTTACCCACCTCAGAAGGATGGAAGGCTGAGTCAACCTTGAGCTTGGTGAGAATTGAGCTGCCGAACACCGGCAGTCAGCAGGAGTAGCCTACAGTACTGCATTCTAACCAGTGTGCCACCACGGCTCTAATATACTTTTTGGTAACAGACAAGATATATAAACTGCCATCCTTCAATAGTAACAATCTTCCATATCTTTTCCTAATATAATTATTTTTAGATAATAATGTACTTTTATGCTCAACATTACCAATTTTGCCTTTGCTGATTTATGTTAGACTGATTACTTAATCAATTAGGTTAACTTTTAAAGGTGGAAATAAAACTGACTAGATTGGTTTTTCTGTTAGAAATGATTTGCCCACAAATTACTCTGCAGATCTACAATATAGCCAAGAAATAATCTGAACTCAGGAGCTAATCTCACATTTTTTCAATGCGCTTTCCAAGCAATTTGCGTTGTAGGTTCACTCCAAGTCTGGTTTTTGTTCTGAAGTTTTTATCCCAAACTACCACAAACTATTTTCTGCAATAGAATCTGAAAGCATGTTACCCATTTAAGATAGCTCATAATCATATTCTCTTTCTCTTCCTTTTACCTTCAGTTGCCTCTGGTGGTAGAAACCCTTCTTTTCTATTTGTTGGATGTTGGAGTACTTTCAGTGGTTTAAATCCTGGTGAAGCTTGAATAATAGAGCAGATTTCTGGTGGGCTCCGTAAATACTGAATGAAATAGAAGAACATTATTCATACAACATGGAGTACTTTTCAGAACATTAAATAAATGGGTAAGCATTGCATGTATAATCATCACAATTATGACAAAGCACGGCTTGAACTATCTTGCTTTGCATGTGATGAGTCTATTTCATATATTAGTTTCACCTTTTAAGTTGCATTACTGAAATAAATGAACTTTTGCACGATATTCTTAATTTTTCGAGTTTCACTTGTATAATCTTTTGGCTCTTGTACTCACACTCCTCTTTTTCTAAAGTGGACATGAGAACAAAACCACTTCCTTTCATTTTTAAACAGAGTTATGTCTTATGAATATCCTACTTAATTTAAACTAGGAATGGGCAAACTAAGAGCAAAGGCTGTATTCAGATTCTGCATTTCCTGAACAAAAAAGAACCCAGGACAGATCAGAACAAAACTAAATTTAATTGTAAAAATTAAGTATAGTTAATATTAGTTTCCCAAGTATCCAATAACTTCTACCTACCTATATATACTGTATATATAATAATTCCTCCAATTACTGGAAAGAGTTTGGGGGTACAGATTTCTTTTAAACGATGGTTTGCTAGAAAGCCAAATCAAATAACATTTGGTTCTGACTGCTTTAAACCAATTATAACTTAAAATAAACATGGAGCCTTCAAGTTTGGATTTAATGATGATTGACCCCATGCCAGAGGAAAAAGGGAAGGGAAAGCACATAAACCAGAAACTTGCTGTGATGATACAAAACTAATGCTGAAATTTGATGGTATGTTTGAAAGGAGCCATAGAGCAATACCAACCTATTTAAAACTCTCCTTCATGGAATCAATATAAAACATAAAGTTTCCTTCCCCAATATACCTTGGGAAGGGAAGGATTCTGCAAGTTGGGAGCAAAGGTTGGCCATTAATTTTAAAGATGTTTTTGTAAAACATTTTAGAAAAAAAGTGACACTTGAAATTATAGTGTATATATTAAAACAAGAGAGAGCCCAAATAAAGGAGGAAAGCAGGGGTGAAATCCACTTACCTTTGCTACCGGTTCAGTAGCAATGTGAGAGTGCTTGAGTTGAGGCGTCAAAAATGGACGTGATGATGTCTGGACGGGTGGGTGGAGCCTGCTACCGAGTGCCTGCAAAGATATGTAGAACAGATATGAAAGATATGTAGATATGTAGAACTGTTTCTATGTAGATAGAAAGATATGTAGATATGTAGAACTGTTTACTGGACCCGTGCCCCTCCTGGCTGGTTTCGATCAGCAGGGAGGTGACACGCGGCTGGTTCCAGGCTTCCAACGCTTCTTTGCAGGAGGGGTCTTTCCCGCAACCACTAAAGGATGCGGTGGTAAGACCCCTCCTTAAGAAGCCTTCCCTGGATCCAGCCGCCTTGAAAAACTACCGTCCTGTCTCCAACCTTCCTTTTTTGGGGAAGGTTGTTGAGAAGGTGGTGGCGCTTCAACTCCGACGGACCTTGAATGAAGTGGATTATCTGGATTCCTTTCAGTCTGGTTTCAGGCCTGGGTACAGCACAGAAACCGCTTTGGTCGCACTGATCGATGATCTCTGGCAGGCCAGGGATAGAGGGCATTCCTCTATCCTGGTGCTTCTTGACCTCTCAGCAGCTTTCGATACCATCGACCATGGTATCCTTCTGCGACGTCTGGAGGAGGTGGGAGTGGGAGGCACCGTTTTACGGTGGTTCTCCTCTTACCTCTCTGGTAGGTTGCAGTCGGTGTTGGTCGGGAGACAGAGGTCGACCCCTAGGACCCTCAAGTGTGGGGTGCCGCAAGGTTCGGTCCTGTCCCCCTTCCTATTTAACATCTACATGAAACCGCTGGGTGAGATCATACGATGGCATGGGAAAAGGTACTATCAATATGCAGATGATACGCAATTGTATCTATCTGCCCCGTGCCAGGTCAGTGTAGTGGCGGCCGTGATGTGCCGATGCCTGGAAGCTGTCAGGATCTGGATGGGGATGAACAAATTGGTGCTCAATCCTGATAAGACCGAGTGGCTATGGATGTTACCCCCGAAGGACAGTTCAGACAGTCCGTCCTTGATCCTGGGGGGTGAAGACTTACACCCCTCAGAGAGGGCCCACAATCTGGGGGTCCTCCTGGATTCACAGCTGACACTGGAACACCATCTGTTGGCTGTGACCAGGGGGGCCTTTGCCCAGGTTCGCCTGGTACACCAATTGCGGCCCTATTTGGACCGAGGGGCACTTCAAACGGTCACTCACACCCTTGTCACCTCAAGGCTGGATTATTGCAATGCGCTCTACATGGGGCTACCCTTGAAAAGTGTTTGGAGACTACAGCTAGTCCAGAATGCAGCCGCGCGAGCGATTTTGGGTGTACTGAGGTACACCCATATTACACCTGTCCTCCGCGAGCTGCACTGGCTGCCAATTGGTCTCCAGACGCAATTCAAGGTGTTGGTTATCACCTTTAAAGCCCTACATGGCTCAGGACCAGCGTATCTGCGAGACCACCTACTGCCACACACCTTCCAACGGCCGATAAGATCCCACAGGGTGGGCCTCCTTCGGATGCCGTCAGCCGGACAATGTCGGCTGGCGGGCCCCCGGAGGAGAGCCTTCTCTGTGGCTGCTCCAACCCTGTGGAACCAGCTACCCCCAGAGGTCCGGGCCTTACCCGCTCTCATGGCCTTCAGAAAAGCTGTTAAAACCTGGCTGTTCTGGCAGGCCTGGGGCTATTGACCTTATTGTAAAGGTCCAGCCCTGATTAGAAATGTATGCGTGTTGGGAATTTTTAAATTATTCTTTTATTTTGCTTTTCTTTTTTCTTTCTTTCTTTGTAAGCTGCCCGGAGTCCTCCGGGATTGGGCGGCCTAGAAATTTAACAAATAAATAAATAATAAATAAATAAACAGCGAGTGGGGAAATCCGCTGTGCCACGCAATTTAGATTAGCTAGAAAGCAGGAAATCCTGCTTTCTAGCTAATATAAATTGCATGTCACAGCTGATCGTCGGAAAAACCGGTTCGCCCAAACTTGTTTCATTTTTCATTTTTTTGGGAGAATTGGTGTGAACCAGTAGCAGTTCATCCCTGGAGGAAAGTAAATAATATTCATGGTTCATAATCAATATCCTTCATCTAAAATGTAAAACCAGAAGAAAAACAGACCTAAGAATATATCATATTTCAGAGACAGAGAACTTTGAAAACATTTGAAATCCTGTTCTATTCTACCTTGATGCTTTAAACACCAAATAAACAAACAAACAAACAAACAAATAAATAAATATTTGCATACTAATTTAATATTGAATCACAGAAAAAGTAAGTAAACATATAACCTGATAAATGGTCCTTTGGGGAGAAAGAGGAACAATTGCTTCTGAATTCATATTTGGACACTCTTTGTATGCCAAACAGTTGTCCTGGACTGAGGCTTCATGTGCAGATAATAAATCTAGCTGTAACCAAAACAAAATAAAAATTCAAGGGGTTATGGTTAATCAGAGGGTGTGCTTCTCAGGGAAAATATTTCATGACCTTCAGTTTACAACTATAGTTTATCTGAACTGGACAAGACAAAACAGCCTTCCCTTTGTCAAAATATGCTGTGATACTGGCTTATAAAAAACTGGCTTCTCATAGACACCATTATGGCTCAAGATCAGAAAACTATCAAGTAGATAGTTTACATGCTTCTCTTTTGAACGGGGAAAATGCTAAATACAAAAATGTCTGGATATAACCTTCAATCTTAAGGTGCATCTCAGCTATTGATAATTTAAAATGTACATAAAGTAATCCTTTATTCGCTTTTGCTTGAGTTTCTGATAAAAGTCATTAAATTGGAAACGCTGGTTGATATTCATTTCACCTCAATGTTTATTTTTCAAGCGAAAACTGCCAAGCAAGTAAGGATACTTGTTCCCAGAAGTAACAATGTTCAAAGGATATTAATGCTTTTGCAGTTGAGTGAATTGGCTCATTTTTTTAAAAAAAGACAATTTTTCCTAAAAACATCATCAAGTGGCACACTTCAAACAAACATTTATACTGTTACCTATATAATGAAAATATTAGTTATTATAGCCAAAATGTCTGGTGCCATTAAGATACTTTAACATAACATTTCCAGGTAGTTTACAGTTTGTAAAATAAGCACACAATAAAAACAAAATCTCATTTAGTAGCAAAGAAATAAAAATGTTTATTTATGCATTCAATGCCTTTAAACTCAATGAAATATTTAAAGTAAGAAACCTATTATAGATTAAGTGCCCTATACAGAGTATTTCTGCAATAAAAATATGTGATTATTCTGCAAGCTGGAATCATTTGATCAAACAATCCAAGATTCATCTACCCACATGTGGGTGCCGGTTTTTGATAAGATGAATTTAGTATCTACATTTGTGCAAACGGAGGAACCATGGAAAATCAAATGAGCAAGCTTGCATTTACAAATGTGTGAAAGGGGCCTTGACCCCTGTATCCACTGTTGAATAACTAAGCCTCGACTGATTATAAGGGTGCTCTTCCCATTGGATATTTTTCCTGAAATAGATGGATAAAGGCATTCTCCTTCTCAATGACAAGGTGTCAATGCAACTCATAGCTGTGGATTTTCTGCCATTACGTCAGTATTTCTAAGTGCCAGGTTCAATATGTCTTATATACCTTATTTTTTCCTTTTGTGCATGCACTCCACCTTCCCCATGGCCTTCAGACACAGGCAGTAGTTACATACCATGTCAGCATCTGATGGTTTGGATGCTACAATCCCACACATTTCCTTTGAACTGTTTTTTCCAAAGAAAGACGGTACATGAGGAGAGGATATAGAACATACATTTTCAAATGTTATTTTTTTCCTACATTTCCTTTTGACGGGTTGCTGATCCTCAATCTAAAGTTTAAAAAAAAGGAAATGTGTATCAACGTAAAATCAAGACCAGCGTAACCCTTTCAGTCATTCATATCAGCTTGATATTCCAAAGAAGAATGCAGTGCTTTAGTATTAGCTTACAATTGTCAAGTGGGAATCATGTCCAATTCATGTCCAATTCTATCAATAAATATAGATGTGTTACTACTTTGTTTGGAAGGGGTGTTTTGTTGTGATTTTTATAACAGCCTGGCAACGAATAATTTAACACTTCAGTTGAAAATCTCACAATTGTGATTCACTGTAACGAGTAAAGATATTCTCCTTAGACTTATAAAAACAGTCGGTTGTGGTAGACAGGTCAAATACACACGTAACTGTGCACAGAAATAAAGGTAATCACGCCTTGCCCAATTTATACATGACAGCCAAAGAGTATTAAAAATGGTT
Source organism: Thamnophis sirtalis (assembly GCF_051295495.1). Lineage (NCBI taxonomy): Eukaryota > Metazoa > Chordata > Lepidosauria > Squamata > Natricidae > Thamnophis > Thamnophis sirtalis. The sequence continues at coordinate 96,220,147 of NW_028261383.1, forward strand.
ACCTTCTTTTTTCGTTCTGGAAGCAATAATGAACCCCCAGAAGGCTGTGATTTAAGTCCTTTTTCATTTGCAGACAAAATTTTACACACTTGTTTCCCTGAAAAATGCAACAAAACACTACAGTATGTTTCAAATCATCTCCAAAAAACCCTAACCCTGTTTTTGCCAGCCATAGGTTTGTGACTCAGAGGCCGATCAACAGCATCATGCACTTATTCCCAATTTCAGAACATATGATTATATCTTCACACTATATATAGCTTACCCACTTTATTCAAAATCTCTCTACAAAGAGGGAATGAGCATTTTGCACTTGATGTATGTATCCAAGGGTACCAATTACTTTAGATGAATCAGGTACTCACAGCGGTTACCATAGTGACCAAAAAAAAATTGGGGTGCAGCCTGCAACCAGAAATAGCTGTGATTTTGCAGCTTGTTGCCACTTTTTCCTACTAGCAGCCAATCAAAGTGTTCCAGACACACTTTAGTGCTTCTGATACTGGCTTGGAAATTGAGGCAGTATAGGAAAGATATGCCTTAAAGGTTGGACCTCATGCATTGAGTTGAAACCAATACAGGAATCTCTTACAAAGCTGCACTGGCTTCCAGCAGAGGTAGGAACGCTCATTTTTATATTTTCTGTGCCCAGTACTCCTTACCAGAGCAATCCTGTCTCATCGACTTGTCTTCCAATCCAGTATATGAGAAGAATCAGGCTTCCCTCGTTCACTTGATTTCCCTCCCTCCCCCTTTTCTACCTTCTTCCAAAATGCTCTCCAGATCACCATTTTGGTAGGATTCTTTCCTTCCCCATCACAGAAATGATGAGAGGAAAGGAAAAACTCTCCTCCACCCTGAGTTAGTTAGGTGGCCTTAATCTAATAAACATAGCTCTTATAAGGATTTCTTTTTCTTTACTAAAGATTCTGCTTACCAGCCTTTGCACACTCCTGATCTAATTTTTTGTGAATGTTTTATAATAGAATGCACACCCTCTGTTCTTCATTCATTTCTTCCTCAGATTCCTCTATGATTGGCATGGAAACAGGTGTTTAATAGCGTGAGAGGAAGTGTTTGGCCACATGATATTCTGCACCGTGTCCTTTCAGCACATTATTGTAAGTACATTATTTGGTATGATCTGGAACTTGGTTATGAAGGCACATTTATGCATGCATATTTTTACTGCTTTATTGACATAGGATCAAGGCATTTGATTATGTCTTGTGACAAAATGAAATACTGGGTTATACAAAATATAAAGGTGCTAGGGGGAAGGAAAAATGCATGGTTTGAGATGATGCAAATCAGAGATGATCCAACAGAAGATGTACAAGTGTTTTTTAATTTATTTTAATACTAGGAGAAAGAAGGTAAGTAGATAGACAGCCATTCAAAGAGAATGGAAAGAGTTCTCAACAAATTAATGAACTCAGTTCGTTTTATTATGATCAAAGATCGGTCAAATCTGAGTACAGTATAGAACACTGCTTTGAATATTCTCCCTAGTAAGATATACCTGAAAATCTGGGATGAACATTCATTTTAAATTTTATTAAATTTATTAAATGTTCTTCAGAAAACAGCCATGCAATTCACAAAAGGTGCAACTGCTATAGCAGTTAAGACACTGGCCTAGAAGCCAGGAGACAGAGTTCTAGGCCTCCCTTGGGTTGGGTAGGAAAGCTGGCTGGATGATTTTGAACTGGTCAATCTTTTTCTTTTTTATTAGGTATAGTAACTGCCTTGAGTTCCCTCCCTCTCTCTCTCCCTCTCTTTCCCTCCCCCCTCTCTCTCACACACACATGTACTCACATAGGGTTATAACCTCAAACATACTTTTACAATTATTTTTAAATGTTCACATCTTTAGATGCAGTAAGTAGTACTTCTAGGCTCCCAAACAAGCCAAAATTACTGATAGTTAAGTAGAGACATACATTTTTTTAAATCCCTGAAGAGTCTTGTGAGAAAATATGACACCAAATTATTATAGGGCATGTAAACAAATTCCATGAATGACAGCAAAGCAATGCAGAGGATGAGAAGGGAACTATTTTAGTTATGATATTTTCAGTGCCAGGATTGCAAACCAGCTACAGTAAAGGTTTTATAACATATGATTAGGGAGTATTTAAAGGAACCACTATAAATAGGCTGTTGACATAATCCTACCTCAGTAATAGAGAAAAAAAATCTATTAGGTACCTTACACTTTTTTTTTTACCTGCTACCACAGCTGAAGTATTTGTGGCTTCAGAAGGGAGTTTCTGCCTGGATTGTTTTCTGCTGGCAAAATACTGTGATATTAATATATTATATATTCAAACATTATAAAAAACCATAGCTAGCATTGCAAATAAAAACCTCCATGTATTAAGATGAAATATTTTTGTTCCTCCAGTTAAACAAGTCACCAGTATTCAAGACAACACCCCAATAACATTAGGAGGACAGGCCTTAAAATTTGTGGAAAAATTCAACTACTCTATCTTGGTAGCATCATGGATACAGATGGAAGAACAGAGGCAGATGTGAAATGCCAAACAGGCATTCTTCCAACAAATGTGCTCAGTCTGGACCACATCTGCCATAAAGAGAGCAACCAAGATCAGATTATTTAATGTCATTGTCATACCAAATGCCATCTATGCTGGTGAAATCGGAAATCTACAAGAAAAATTGTTCATAAGATCAATATCTTCCAACAACATTGCCTCAATGTTGTATATTCATATCTCGTATAAGGACCATGTCACAAACAAGGAAATTCCACAAAGAAGTAATTCCCAAAGATCCTCTTGAGATAGCGAGAGAACAAAGAATGGGCTTTGCTGAACACATGCTCTATGAGTAAGCAACATTCAGTAAAAATCACAACCAATTGGATACCAAAGGATGGCTGCAGATCAAGAACTGTGGAGTATGCTTGTAGCCCAATGTGCTTAGATGTGGGGAAAAATTAAGCAGAAAGCACTGTACAAGTAGTCCTCAACTTACAACAATTTGAAGTTACAATGGCACCAAGAAACTTAGGGATGTTTTTCACATGACTGTTATGGCATTCCCATGGTCACATGATCAAAAGTTAGACACTTGGGAATTGATAGTTACACTGTCCCGGATCATGTGATCACCACTTGTAACTTTCCCAACTTGCTTCGGACAAAGAAAATCAACAGGGAAGCCAGATTTGCTTAATGACTACATGATTCATTTAAGAACTGCAGTGATTCACTTACCTGGTATGGCAAAAAAAAGGTCAGAAAATGGGACAAAAATCCCTTAACTGTCTTGCTTAGCAATAGAAATTTTAAGCTCATTTGTTAAGGACTACTTGTATGTAATAATATTTATTTTTTAAATTATTACATTTATTTGCTGCCGAACTCAATTCAAACCACTCTGGACGACTTACAGCATAATAAACATTTTAAAAACCACCATTAAAATAATTGGATATCAAATGACAAAATAAAATCATTAACACAAAACATACAAGTCGGGTACAATGGGAGAGCAAGTGGGGTTAGCTTTTAATTAGTCAACCACCTCCAGTGTGAAACTCCCCCTTAGGGACCCCAAGCCATCTGCCCGAACCAGACATTTAAGGCTCTTACAAAAAGGATGTGAGCCAATCTGACCTCTGGGGTAAGGAGAGACATTCCATATTATATATCAGCTAATCAGTCAAAACAATTCATATGGTTAATTTTGCTTTAATATGAACCTCTTTTGGTCTCTCAATACATAGATACGGGACGCCTCAGCAGTTAAGGACACTGAGCTTGTCGGTTGGAAAGCTGACAGCCCAGGTTTGAGACCTAGCACTACGAAATAGAATAAGCTCCTGTCACATGCCCCAGCTCCTGCCCACCCAGCACTTCAAAAGCATGCGAATGCAAATAGATAAATAGGCACCATTTTGGTGAAGGTAACAGCGTTCCATGCACCTCAATGTACTGTATAGTCATGCTGGTACATGACCACGGCAGTGCTTTCAGACAAAGCTCTCTTGGCGAAGAAATGGAGATGAGCACTGCCCGTAGAGTCAGAAACACCTGGATGGGAGAAACCTTTACCTTTAAAGATACACTGTTGAAAATGTAATCTCTAAAAGGGGATCTTCAGAACTATAGTTAGTCTCACTTGTAGAGTTCAATGTGAAGAGACATTGACTAAGTAAAATAGTCTAGTATAACACGTCCAAGGCTTTTGTTGATTTCCTAACTGTAGAGTGAAATATAAATGGAAATTGGCATCTGGAACTCAAACTTATAGCTGCGGAAAGTGAGACTTAAATCTTAGTCATACAAATAAAAATAATAATACGCATTACAGAAGTTCATATCTTTTAAGATTTCTGATTATGATAATTTTTCTCAACTGCCTAATATATTTAATTTAGTACGATATTATGAAATAAATGAATCCCACAATAATGACAGCACTAGTCACTTGTTCCTAGTGTCAGTTTAAATTACTTTTTTATTGTGGTTTTGGTTTAAGAGAATACATTTGGATTCCAATAACATTGTTGGCATCTTTACTCTTACAAATTGTTTTGCATCGGTACCTTTGTGAACACTACTAATATAAGAAAAACAAATTATCAAATTTAAAGAGAATTTTCTTCTTACCTGGCAACGTATTGGCCTTGGATCCCTAAAGGGGTACCTGGAAGAGATTTAATCTCGCTGAATCTAATAAACACATGATAGTACAGTATTTCTAATTGCCTATGTCATAGTGCCCATCCATACTTTACTTACTCCAGTATAAAAGTGCTCCATTAACCACTTGTCACTTGACTTTGCCTGCCTTGATGAAGTCCTTGGACTGAGCTATTGTCCCACGCAGTGGGGCAGGATGGTATATGAACCCATGCATATGATGTATAATATATGTTTATGTCCAGCACATTTTTAAGGATTCTAATTTGAATTTTGATATTTTTAATTTTCAGTTAGCTATACAAAGTTGCTTGGCAAGGGGATCCTCATAAAAAGAAGAAGTAAATATGTAAGAAAGGAATACATGACTTTGAGCCACAATAAAGTGATCTCTATGTCTTTTTTTGGTCTATGTCAAATGTGGGACTGGTGCTTTGTAGTCTGTCTGTGGCACTTCATTACTTGGAGGCAATGCTTTTACTTCAATTGACTCACACACTGTTGTGAGCATTGCCCCTGCCCTCTGGTTACTAAGAGTGACCCTCTGCTGCTCTTGGTCTGCTAGGATGTCTTCTCTTACAGAAAACCTAACCACAATGTGTTTTGCAAGTTATGTCTTAGGCTTTTGGGAGACTACTTATGTGCTTTAAAACACTAATATAGCAGCTCCCCTTATTTATGGGTCAGGCACCAATGTACTGTTGAACATTTCAAGAACTTCAGCTAATTTGAATGGGTATTGTGATTGCTGCTTTTACCTGTTTGGCCCTGCCTATCCTCCTACAGAGGAATATCTCACGTAAACATCAGAGGTGGTGCCCTTTTTTGCTTACTCTAATGCCATTTCCCCTTTTCAATGGAATACCTTTGGATACCATGGCCACTTGCTGCCAGCAGTCCCTTGTAGCACTCACCAGTTTGAGGTGAAATTGACAAGATGTCCCCCAGATGACTCTTCTAGCTCAACTGACTGTGGGTGGAACTATAAAACTAGAACAAGCCTTTTATCGTCCTATATCTCTTGTGCAATGCATGACAAAAAGTAGCAGAAGAGGAAGAAGATAATGGATCACTTTGTGTCAGTTCTCCAGCCCATAGAATGACTCTATAAAATGGGGAACTGACAACAAAAGGCCCTTAGATTTTCTTATTGCAACAAAGGAAGTGTTTTCCCACCCTACCTCTTTCCTCTCCCCTCTTCTTATTGAGTTATAATTGTTATTTTGCTGAGGTAAAAAATGAAATACAACCAGCATTTCATTAAGCCAATATACCCATGATGGCGAACCTATGGCATGGGAGCTGTCGCCGCAGCTCAGCTCTAACATGCATCCACGCATGCCTCCTGCCAGCCAGCTGATTTTTGGGACTCTGCCGCACATGCGTGGTGTTGGGGGGGGGAGAAGCACACACATGCACAGGTAGCAGGGGGAACACAGGGGGTGCGGCACCTGCCCCCCGTGGCCTGTTTTTGGTCCCAAAAAGCTGCAGGGAGGCCTACTAGGCCCAAAATGGGGCACGGGGGGAGGGTCACTCGCACGCATGTACAAGGGATGGTGGGAGTGCAGGGGTCATGTGTGCAAGTGCAGGGGGATGGGGCGCACAGGGGTGTGTCACACATGCACTGCATTATGGATGCACTTTTTGTCATCAGACGCTTTTGGCCTGCAACGACAAAAAGGTTAGACATCACTGATCTAGGGGGTCATGATCCATACTTGGACATTTTGTAGTTGCGGGCTTTCGGCATGCGATGACAAAAAGGTTAGCCATCACTGCAATATACTTTAAGCTGGCTCTTGCAACGAACAGCAGGAAATGCTGCTTCATGGATGAGACCAGGGGACATGCAGAATTACCCCCAAATTAAGTTTGAGAAATATTTGGCCTTCAATGACATAATATCCAATGGAAACTGGCAGATGTAGTTTTCTCTGTCCATTGCTTTTCTCCCCCAGCTGCTTTTATTTCCTGACACCAGTTTATCCATATCATATTCCTACCCAGACCTAAGTCAGCTGCTCAATATATAGTTCTGTTTTTCTACAGAACTTCACTGGCAAAGTTAAGTAAAATGTTATATATCATATACTGAAAGTTACCGAGTATTTTAGAAAGGTTTGGCAGTTGCGACATCTTGTCTACATTGATGGCTTTGCTGGTATCCAAAAGAGTTGAATTTTTGCATGCATGGTGTGTTTCAGGAGTAACAGTGTCTTCTGAAGTTAATGGTTCTATTATTAAAATTCAGAAAGATCTAATGTTAATAATGCCTTTTTATAATGACTTCACAACATTTCCATATATTTCAGGGGAGCTAACAAATAGGTTAATAATGAGAGTATAATTTGAAGCAAATGTTTGCTTAATGCATAATGGAACGAATTTATCTCTAGGTTTAGGAAACTTAGATCAGGAATTGACAAATCAAAATTTTAAAAAATAAGGGTGATTCTAAATGCATGAATTGATTTAAGGAATATGCATACACATTAGCAAATTAAAAAGGATTGGGCAGAAGACTATTTAATCTCTTTTCCTCTCTTATTGTACTTAATATATTGAAATATAATGTACTAATGGTCTGCCTTCTAATTTAAAGAAAAAACATGTGCATATATAAAACATAAAAGGTACGTGTATCTCTTTTCATTATTTATTCTCACAAATAATTTTTAAAATGTGTACCTAAACCAGTTTCATCCCTGAATATTTCAGGTGATGAATAACTACTTGTAGAATCAATAGTTGTGGCATAACTACAGTCCAGAGTAGTCTCCATATCCAAACATTCCAGCAAAAAGTCTGAAACTCCTGTTGGTAATGTCATTCCTGGAATTACAGCAAAATGTAACATTATCAAAAGATAATTTTAACTTTGCAGAAGCCCAGAAAAGCTTCTGCAGGAAGCAGCAGAGAAAGAATACAGAAAGATTTAAGTTTTATCAATTGCTTACCTCTCCATTGTGGAGCACGCTGTTACAAATCCAAAGGGAAGCATATACATACTGATCAAGATAAAACCAATAATCCTTTTCCATGACAAAATGGTACTGTCTATCTCAAATAAATGTATTTAGTGACAAAGGGAGGAAAAGCAAACTTAATTGTATTCTTATCACCAAGACAATACCAAATATACTCAAAGAGTTTGTATATATAGCTATTCTTAATTACATTTTTATCCCGCCTTTTATTACCATATTTTTTGAAGTATAAGACGCACTGGAATATAAGACACACCAAGGTTTTGGAGGCAATTTTTTTTTAAAAGTAGGTAGGTAGATAAGAGGGAGAGAAAGAGAGAGAAGTACAGTAGGTAGGTAGGTAGGGAGAGAAAGTAGGTAGGTAGGTAGATAAAGGAATATATATATATATATATATATATATATATATATATATATATATATATATATATATATATATATATATATATATATATATGATGTATATATATGTATATATATGATGTATATATATGTATATATATCTATGTACGTATGTATGTATGTATGTATAATAGATAGATAGATAGATAGATAGATAGATAGATAGATAGATAGATAGATAGATAGATATAGAGAGAAATATAATAGAGAGGGAGAGAGAGAGTTTAGATTCGTAGGTAATGGGATACAGAGAAATAGAAAGGGATACAGAAAGAAATACTGTAGATAGGTAGGGATAGAGAGAGAGAGAATAGGTAGGAAGGTAGGTAGATAGAGGGATAGAGAGAAATACAGTAGGTAGGTAGGGAGAGAGAGAGAATAGGTAGGTAGGTAGATGTTTACAGGTGTATTTATCCATGTGCTGGAGAAGGAAATCGCTGACAATCTGCAGCACCTAAGACTTGTTTCTGCTGGCACAGCACTTGATCAATGTAATTCTCATCAATCAGTTAAAGAGCTTTCAAAAAGCAAAAAAAAAGTTTTTGCATTCTGCAAACCTCCCAAAAATGGCTCATTTTTCGTGAAAACAAGCCCGTTGTTTTTAAAAGAAAGGCATGAATAGCCTTGGGGAAGCTTGCAGAGTGCTCCTGGGGGGGGGAGGGAAACGAGCAAAAACCAGCCCGTATTTCATGAAAAAGGGCCAGTTTTTTGTCAAACAAAATTGCATGCATAGCCTTATGAAGGCTTATAGAGTGCTGCTGGGGTTAAAAAACTGCTTGTTTTTTGCTCATTTCTGCCCTCCCCAGCCCCCAGGAGCTCTCTGAAAGTCTCCATAAGGGTATGCACGGCCATTTTGGTGAAGGGGCGGGGCTTCGGGAAGCAAAAAATGCTGTATTCAATGTATAAGACGCACTCAGATTTTGAGCCTCTTTTTTGAGGAAAAAAGGTGCATCTTATACTCCGAAAAATACGGTATATTTTTATACGTAACTTAAGGTGGCAAACATACTTAATACTCCTTCCTCACAACAACATCCTTGTGAGGTGGGTTGGGCTGAGAGAATGTGACTGGTCCAAATTCACCCAGCTGGCTTTCATGCTTAAGGCAGAACTAGAACTCATGGTTTTTAGGCCACCATCTTAACCATTACACCAAATTATACATACACAAACGTATACAAATTTAGTGGTGGTGAATTTGTTCTTAAATGAACAGACATGCACAATAACAAACCAATAAAGGATTTGCCTTTAATAAGCAATCAGAAAACTTGGGGTATTGGGATAAACATAAAACTCCAACCACTCAATGGTCTGCTAAGTTGGTGTTATGAGGAACATAAGGACAAATTTGATTGACACTGATTAGCTATGGATGATTGTAATGAATACCATTTACTGAAATACTTAGGTGGAATTGGCAAAAATGTATATACTGTATGCTTTTTTTCACTATGTATTATTTTTTATTTCAATTAAAAAGCAAAAATAAACTAACATAAGGTATTAATCAGGAAGAATATATTGTGTGCTGAAGTACATTTTAATTGGTTGACAAATTGTTATTTATATTACAGTATACTTATGTTATTTTATTTATTCTAATCCTTTTGAAATAATGACCAAAAAAGGGGAAAAACCCTCAAAGATAATTATGATAAAAATACAAACCATTGTCAACAAAAGAATTTGAAAAAATACAACAAAGCAAATATATATATATATATTGCATTAGATAGGTATATGTAGAATATATAAAGAAGTACAATTCTATATATACCTATGTAATGCAATTAATCAAGTACCGTATTTTCACGACCAAAAGCCGCACCGGATTATAAGCCGCAGTATCAGTTAACGTTAATTTTTCAAACTTTTTCCATATATAAAGCGCACCGGGTTATAAGCCGCACGTTTCCCGACGCTTCTGGACATCTGTTGCAGTCGCGAGGAGCGGAGAAGAGCGCGAAGGTTCTTGGCGCTCCAGGAAGCCGCGAAAGCAGCTGGGAGAGGCGCACGGCTTGGTTTATCCTCCCTGGACGTCGCAGCAGCAGCCCCAAGCGTACTGATCTCTGTGTTTTTCGCATCGGGGCATGCTGCAAGAGAGAGTGAGTGAAGACCTTTCCGGATTGCTGGTGGTGGAGGTGCGGGCCCGTCGCCCTGTGCTCAGCAAAAAAAGTCCGGGGGAGTCCTTTGCGCTGGCTGGAAAAGGTCTTCACTCTTCACTCATTCCCTCTTGCAGCACACCCCGATGCGAAAAACACTGAGATCGGTGAGTTTGGGGCTGCTACTGCGACATCCAGGGAGGATAAACCAAACCGCGCGCCTCTCCCGCTTCCCGGAGCGCCAAGAACCTTCGCGCTCTTCTCCACACTCTCCTCGGCTCCTCACAACTGCAATAGACGTCCAGAAGCGGCAGGGGCTATCGAGCTGGAAATCCAATCCCCATTAGCCCCAAAAGCCTCTTCTGGACATCTATTGCAATCCCGAGGAGAACGCGGAGAAGAGCGCGAAGGTTAGGGTTACTGGGCAACGTGGGGGTGGGGGAGGCTGGAGCAGTTTTGTTCTGAATGGAGGGAGAGGAAAAAAGTTGGGATTCTCCCTGCTGCAGCCTTTAAATGGCAGAGAGAAGCCGAACTCTTTCCCCTCCATTCACAGAGAAGCTGCAGCTCCCTTTATGCCCCTCTGGCTGGCCCCCGCCCTCCCGGGGGGGGGGGGTCAAAGTACCTGAAAGGGGCATGCAGGCTGCTATAGCTCCACTGAGAAGACATTTCTGAGAAGAGAAAGGGCTCCGGTCAGGCTGCACCCAAGCTGATGGAGTGCTCGCAACCGCCCGCCTATCGCCAGGGATACAGCCAGTGCAGGTGAACCGCGCGATTGCTCCGATCGCAAGGGCGCTTCACCAGCTCGGGTGCAGCCAGACCAGAGAACTTTTGGTGGTGCACCGATTCCAGCAGCTGCGTTTTTCCTTGAAATTTGCTGTCCCGGCAACCTGATGTGGACATTCTCCCAGCGGCGTCTCAGACACTCCCACCCTTAACCAGGACGAAGTGAGGATGGCTGGGCGCAGTTTGGTGCCTCCCGGCTAAGGAGGGAGGGAGAGACCCAAGGGACGTGTGCGTGCCTGCTCGCGGTCATTCGCTTGCGAGTTTCAAGTTTGAGCGTAAAATCGGGAGGGAGAGATTTTCGATCTTTTTCCATATATAAAGCACACCGGGTTATAAGCCGCACTGCCGGTTTTTGATCAAATTTTAGGATTTTCAGTGCGGCTTATAGTCGTGAAAATACGGTATGTATTTATAAAGAATTTATATATTATAGCTAATATTTATTCTTATTTATGTATATTATGTTTTCTAACACATCTTTAGTAAAGTTACATTTCTCCCAAATAATATAACTTTAAATGACAGAGTTCTCTTAGATTCACTGAGGAAAAAATGGGCACTTTTTTCTGGGTCATCATATTTTGGGAACATGAAAACTTCTAAGCAATCATATTTCCAGGCAAACACCTATTTTGAATGATACTCCAAACCAGCAAACTTTTAAAGAAGCCTGCTATAGCAGATTTAGGATTCAATAGATAAAATTTTCCTCCCAACATTACCTCAAACTAATCAGTTGTATCTGGAGGAACTCCAGATTATTCATATAAATTGCATTGTTTGTGTAGATTTGGCTCATTTGTGGATTTAATGGACATCTAGGTTTCACATATATACTCATCTCCTTCAATGGTCTGCTAAATCAAGTGTTTACTCTAATTATTCAACTGCTGTAGAGAAGTAGTGCACAGATTTAACAAAAGAAATAAGTAAGCAAAACTAATGCTTACTATAAAGAACAATTCACTATAAGCTGCCATTTCCCATGGTGGCAGGATTGAAAATCCATTTATAGTTCTGGTCTTTACAAGTCTTTGAAATACAAAAGGGATAGATCAGTCTGAAGACCACAGCTCAAAAACCTAAAATTTTCAAATAAATAATCATTTTGCCTGACATGATATCATTACCACAAACTCAAAACCCAATTATTTAGTACTTAATTAGCTAAGAAAATGTAGCAAAATTGTAGATTCCTCCATTAATATCACTTCTTCACATACCGTATTCAATCCCAAATTATCATATGCGTATTGTATAGGGTCTGAATAGATGAGGGACAGCTTTTCTCCAATAATTTTCACTTATTCTGTATGTACCCGCACAGCACGTCCTCTTTATTAAACATTGACATATTGTGGGACTCAGAAAGCATGTCCTTTCTTATGCCTGCCCCCCCCCCCCAACCTAGAGGTAAGGACTGTTTAAGGAAAGGAACCTACTCAGGTTCCAAAAAGCTTTTAAAATCTGGTTTTGGTCCCAGGCCTGGAATTAATGTATCCTTGTATTTTGGAGGTGTTTGATTTGTATTGCCTTTGAGGTTGTTTTAATCCAGGCTATATGTGTTTTATGTTTTATCAGTTTTTATGGATTTTTTGATTTTGGAGTTGGAGGGCTATAACACATTTGAACAAACGAACAAATAATAAACGATATCAATCCTCATGAGAAAAACTGACATGGAGCAGGGATGTTATATATCAATGTTACTTTATGAGACCCATGTGCAAAACCAAAGCTTCAAGTTATACTGAAAAGAATAGCACAGCATACATGGGAACTCTCACCTGAAGTAGCATCACTGTATCTCAGGCTTTGTGTACTTGCAGAGGCTAAGTGCAAGGAATCCTATGGGCAACAATGAAAGACTATATATCATAGCAAATATCATCATAAAATTTCTCAAAAATTGTTGCTTAGAAGTGATCCTTCACACATTTTCTTCCCTTAATCTACCCAAGCTATGCTGTATTTTTGAGATAGCATTTTTTTTCTCAAGCAGGAACTATCATTCTTATGATCAAACTATTACACCAGTGAACACAAAAAAGCCACATTACTAAGCAAGCAAGCAAACAAAACAAAAAAAATAATAAAATACATACATGCATACGTACGTACATACATACATACATACACACACACACACATACATACACCGGTCTACTGCTCATCATCCCATCTGGTGTTGTTTTATTTGACATCTTTTTTTCTTCTATATTTTTGTACAGTTACTTGTTTTAAATGATTTAACTATTTGTAAACTGCCCATAGTTGCTGGGAGTCAGACAGCAAATAAATTTAATACATTATTATGATTATCACATCCTCCTCATCAAAAAGATTGGAAAGGACTCCCAGGACAATGTCTTGCTGTGTAAAATATTCTTAACTTCCCATTGCACACTTCTCCCTATCCTAATAAACTTATAAAATATACTAAATTTAGTTTTAACCCTGGTTAATGTTTCATGACTTAAGTGAGTAGTTTGGTTAATTTATGATTCAGTGTATTGTGTAAACCCAATCTAAGACAATGGGAGCCAGATATGATCAACTTTTTCAAATTACAATCAGAGCTGAATGTGGTTTAATGGCATCCTGGATATTATCCTCATCTATGTTTCTACGCCAGTAAAATGTATTCAATTGAAGTGATTTCACAATACTATGTCTACCTTTAAAGGAGTTGTTTTCATGTCATTGATATTCTTGGTTACCTCCGGAACTCTATATTCACTGCAATTTAATTCAATCCTATTTAGAAAAAAATGAGGGCAATTACATTTTCAGAGGCTATTTCAGATGTTTTCAGATATCTACAAACTCCTTCAGTAAAACAGTAAGTCTATTATGTTTGCTCCTGAGCATTCATTTAATGAGAATGCTGTTGATACGAAAACTGGTCCAAGAACACTATTCCCTTAGCATGATGGATTACAGTCCCATCATCCCAAGTCCCCATGGAATTATACTGTTAACACAAAGTGATCTAAAACATTTCGTAAGATTAAAACAAAAGAAAAAACTTTAGAAGTTCTGAATGCCTATTATTTCATACCTTTCTTCAGATGAAGGACAAACCATCTGAGTCACATCAGAATATTCTTGAATTTTTGGTAATGCTTTTGTAACAATGCTTTTCATTTTGCCTAAGAAGACAGAAGGTAGAGTAGAAGTTACCACAAGAGCAGGAGTAAGGAGGAAAATAGTTTTAAGAAATTCATTGTTAAGCTTATCTAAAAGTCTTGCTTTCACTTAAACGATCTGTTTTATGTAAAGGGGGCATAGAGAACCAGTTTGGTGTAGTGCTATCAGATGAGACACTGTAAGACTTATAGTACACTCTAAGGCGCAACGTTAGCTGGGTGATCACTTTCTCTCACCCTAGGAAAGAAGCAATGGCAAATCCTTTCTGAAAAACCTTGCCTACTCTCTAAAGCTACTTTCTCTTCAAAAGGAGAAATGCTCCCTCTTCTGGTTACTCAATTTAATTAACTTTGTAAGCAATCCACCTACAGTACACAGAAAGCTTTCATCCTTCCAAGTTTAGGCAATTTTAGGGTAGCAAACTAATCAACAGGTGAGTTACTATTCAGATTGGGAAGAATGTCCTACATATACCGTACACTTGGTGAAGCCTATTCATAATCATATTTCTGGGTTAGGTAAAGGTTCACCCGCACATGCGTGCTAGTCGTTTCTGGTTCTAGGGGCGGTGCTCATCTCTGTTTTAAAGTCAAAGAGCCAGCACTGTCCAAAGACGTCTCCGTGGTCATGTGGCCAGCATGATTAAACACCGAAGGTACATGGAGCGCTGTTACCTTCCCACCAAAGTGGTCCCTATTTTTGTACTTGCATTTTTTATGGGCTTTCGAACTGCTAGGTTGGTAGAAGCTGAGACAAGTAACGGGAGCTCACTCTGTTACTCAGCGGTAGAGATTCAAACCACTTAACTGCTGACCTTCTGATCGACAAGCTCAGCATCTTAGCCACTGAGGCACCACATCCCAATTCTGGGTTAAACATTGTCAAAAACTATTGAAAAAGGAGACCTGGATCAATCACTAAGTTTAAAAAGAGGAACAGTGTCTCTCTCTTCCATAAATTATTATATTTTTATAGTTTGAATAAAACATATTGCACCTTCTGGATGTGATCATGCTCCCCCAAACACAATTGTTATCTGGGCCTGGTGTGCGTCTGCGTGTTCCTCCTGGAGTCACAACTGTTCTGAAAGAGCGCATGGCACTGTGGCTCCAAACGCTTTCACACAGCTTCTTCTGATGCATTAGTTACAACTTTCCCTGAACTAGGTGGCCTTGTTTTCATTCACTGAGTCATCTTTCATTTGGACTATTGCAATATGCTGTACATGGAGATGTCATTTGAAAACTTTGACGAGTCCAGAATGGTGTGGCTTGGGCAGTTATGAGACCCACACAATTTACTCACATACACACAGCATCAGGGGTGAAATTCTCCAGGTTCTGTGAACCGCTAGTAAAAAAAATGCTCCTGGGGATCACATGGATCAGCTGTGAGCCGTGAGATTGTGGGAAACTCCCCCCCCCTGCTTTTTAAGGCATTTTTTTCCTGCCTATTCACCCAAACCTGGAACAACATTAGAAATCAAATCGGCTTCAGCTTTAAATTTTCAAAAAGCAATTCAGAACTCTCTTTTCAGCTATCTTTGAGTCCATTTGCAAGGGAAATGTTTGCATTGGCTAATCAGTGGAGTATTTTACAAGTAGTCCTCGACTTACGGCCCACAACTGATACCAAAATTTCTGTGGCTAAGCGAGACAGTTGTGAATTTTGTCCCATTTTATGACCTTTCTGGCCCCAGTTGTTAAGTGAATTGCTGTGGTTCTTAATTTAGTAACATGGTTGTTAAGTGAATCTGACTTTCCCATTGATTGTCAGAAAGTTGCAAAAAATGACAATAGTCCAGGACACTGCAACAGTCATAAATATGAACCAGTTGACAAGCACCTGAATTTTGATCATGTGACCATGGGGATGCTGCAACCGTTGTAAATGTGAAAAATGATCATAAATCATTTTCTTCAGTGCTATTGTAACTTTGAACAGCCATTAAACAAATGATTGTAAGTTGAGGACTCTCTGTATTATATTCGTTATATTGCTATAAAGTATTGGTATCTACACTACTTAGAATTAGTTATAACTGGAATAGCATGTAAGTCTAACAGAATAAACATCTACCCATGTAACTAAAAATGAACCAAAAGACATTGTTTCTTATTCCTGAAGTGTTTCTGGAATTCAGAATCAGAATATTCTCCATAAAGTTTCTTAGAAATGCATGTAGTCCTTGACTTACAACAGTTTATTTAGTGACTGTTCAAAGTTACAACGGCATTGAAAAAAAGTGATTTATTGCCATTTTTCACACTTCAGACCATTGCAGCTTCCCCATGGTCACATGTTCAAAATTCAAATCCTTGGCAACCAGCTCATATTTATGACAGTTGCAGTGTCCTGGGCTCCGGAGATTAGACTGGTCCCCATTCTAGCACTCTTTCAGAAGGTTCTACCAGCCGATCTGGGGAACCCAGAGCAAGATGGAGCCCATTAAATAGCTAGTATTAATGTGTGTTGTCACCAGAATGAGAGTATGGGGGTTATTATTTTATTATTTTGCTTATTCTTTTTTTATATTGTGTTTTTATGTCCTTGTAAGCCATCTTGAGCAGCCATGTGAGAGTAGGCGGCAATATAAATTTCCTAAATACATTAAATAAATATGGTCCCCTTTTGCAACCTTCTGACAAGTAAAGTCAATGAATCAGATTCACTTAACAACCGTGTTATTAAATTAAGAACTGCAGGGTTTCACTTCACAACTGTGGCAAGAAAGATCATAAAATGAGGCAAAACTCAACTGTCTCAATAAGAGAAATTTTGGATTCAACTGTGGTCGTAAGTCGAGGACTATCTGTATTCAAGAAAAAATAAGGAAGTGCAGGCTATAAACCAAATGCAGTATATATTACACCCATTTCAGGCCTAAGAAAATCCAGGTATACCACCCTTCTTCCTGGAACTATCTTCCCTCAAACTGTCCAGCACAAAGTGGTTTTCTTCATCCAAAAACTATCAGCCTACAGAAAATGATTTTTTTTACTGTTTTTACCAATATGAACCTTTTTTAAAAAAAATATCAAGGTTCTTTAAACACCTGAATCCTAGATAAATGTACTTTTGCCACATTCCATCCTATTGTGCTCTTACTCCAAAAATTGTCTAGGACTAGTTGGGGGGTGTTTCTCTTCCAGCTGAAACCTAGGTCACAATTCAAAGAATAATCCACTTGTAGTTATAGCACACATGGCAATAAGCAAGTCACAAAGTATATTGTGGAAGAAATTTCCTAATAAAACACATAAGGCTATGATGTAACTAGAACTTACAGTATTTCTCTTAAAGCTATGCAATAAACAACTCCCTACACTCCCTGACTCGGATTGCAGAAGGAAACTATTTGGAAAGTACATGTTTCCTGTTCAGGAAACGGAAGCATAGAGATGAAATGAGGCCTCACCAAATCACCTGGTTCTTCCATATGAATCTTCAGACCTTAAAAGGAACTAACCATGATTGCCCTGTATACTTTTATGAGATCCAGGGCTCTATAAAATCAGGAGTACAGAACTACATTTCAACTTCAGGCCTTCACCCTTAATTCAGGGAAGGCCAGAGGGGTGTGGCATTTAAAAAATATCTTGCCTTAAAATTTAAAGTTGCATCTTTAGATATTTGAGAGGATTTCAAGTGATTCTAATAACTCTAATAATGACTTTATATCTACATTGGGCAGGATTCAGTTCACCACAGTCCAGGAACTATAAACAATAAAATCATTTTTTTCATACAGACCAAAAAAACTCATTTGTTGTGAAAAAACTTGAGGCTTAGAACTGTATTGTTTTCCTTCTATACATTAATTGAAAATCAAATTCACAGAAAACGTAAGTAATTTAAATGAGACAGGAACAAACAATATCATTCAACTATTCTCTTTACATTGTAGCGAAATGTTCAAACTAGATCAGATCTTCTTCAGCCTTCCGGTCATCTAAAAGCTCTCTATGATTGATCAAAAAAGTATAGAGAGTATACAGTCTGAAACATCACTCTAAATAAAAACACTTTAAATTTTCATGAAGATCTCACCTTTTTTTTTACCAACAGTGCTTTTCACCTGAGGATCACAGCTAAATTTAGAAAGCAGATTTGGATGCTCCTGAGATGTTTTGGCTTTACTCTTCATTCTGGCCATTGCAACAGGTGCTGTTTTAGCAGGCAATGGAGAAGCACAACGTATTTTCTTTTGCATTTGCCTCTTCCCGGCGTATGAACGTAATTTCATCCAATCCATCTTCTTTTTTTCTGCTTTTCTTCCTTCAGAGCTGCTGTCTAAAAGGAAAAGATAATAAGACAAGATCTAAGTCAAATATAAGCCAAGGCATCTTTCTGAAGCCTAATGATCTTCGGACATACTGGTTGTCAATACTTGCTCTACCTAAGCCACGATGGCTCAGGAGAACAGGAACCAAGGTACAACAAACCTTGACACAAAAAGAACATAAGGATATCATTTCAGAGAATAAAGCAGTAATCCAATTTAATGTGCCCTTAAAAAGTGAAATCAGAATTTGACTAGGACTTGGAGATGATCTGGAAGACTTCCACTGTTCCTTCTAACTAACTCCAACTCAGGTGAAATTCAGCAGGTTCTGACAGATTCTGGAGAACCAGTAGCGGAAATTTTGAGTAGTTCAGAGAACCTGCAGATGCTACCTCTGGCTGTCCCGAGAGTGGGGTGGGAATGGAGATTTTGCAATATCCTTCTCCCAGGAGTGGGGAGGGAATGGAGATTTTGCAGTATCCTTCTCCCAGGAGTGAGGAGGGAATGGAGATTTTGCAGTATCCTTCTCCCAGGAGTGGGGAGGGAATAGAGATTTTGAAATATCCTTCTCCCAGGAGTGGGGAGGGAATGGAGATTTTGCAGTATCCTTCCTCCGCCATGCCCACCAAGCCACACCCATAGAACCGGTAGTAAAACATGTTGAACTTCACCACTGCTCCAACTAGTGCTGCCAGGTACTGCAGCAACTAACTCATCTATTATTTCTACAGTGAAGTCAAATACCAATTTTCCTCCAAGAGAAAGTGCCCCAAAACGTATTTTCTAGAGGAATATTGTTTGTTATACAAACAGGTAACCCAACATATATAATTGAGTTTGCATTAATATATGCTACTTCGAGGGCACTTTCAAGGACTCAAGAACTGAAGTGCAAATCTAGCCAACATAGGGAGAAAAGCAGAACAGCCAAGAATCAGCAGATGAAAAGCTGTGGGAGAAATAAGGATGCTTGGATGCAGTTATAAATCCAGATCCGATTATAAAGATTGGGCTCAAACTGAGGTGAACACAGGTGATGCAGGTGAACAAACCGCCTTATAGTTAACGCGACCGCCTGGTTTTAGGGAAGGGTAGCAAAAGCTATCCCAAAAATATAACTCTGAAAAATACCAATAAAAGGACGAGAACCTCGTCTTCGAGAGCTTCTATGGCCACAAACGGTTTCCCCACACCACAACCCGCCGTCAGCCTCTCTGCCCGCCTCATTAGCTTCCTTTAATAACAGACTGACGGTCCGCTCCCTGAGAGGAGGGGGGGGGGAAAGAGGACATCTCGGCATTCTGATAGGCAGCTGCTTTCACCCAATCACCGCTCAGGAACGAATCCAATGATCCTATCGGAGTCCTCAACCCACTCCGTTCCTTCGCCTCATTTGTTCAGCTCGTGAATCCGCCGCGGCTGATCGTCTAATGAGAAGAACCCGCAGAATGGCTTCGATCGAATCAAAAGCCCGGCTGCCGATATCTGATTGACTTTACACGTGCTTGCTTTTACCGTGCTTCTCGCTTGTTAATGGGATGCTTTCCAGATGCGTTCGGTGGCAGATGCCATAATGCTTCCAAAGTGGGATTAAATTCTGCGAATTAAGAGGAGCGTTTAGAGTTTGAAGGGTGTATTTCCGCCAATTCCTACCGTATAATTTGGCTTGTTGCGTTAGTATCATTTTACTTGTGTGCACAACCTAACATAGAATTTTCTGGCTTTTTAAATACGGAAGACTCTGTATTCCTTTATACTCCTACTGTCACTCAAGAAGATGCCTTTGTCGGATTGACAAGACACATTGTGTTTTAATTAGCAATAGCAGTAGCAGTTAGACTTATATGCCGCTTCATAGGGCTTTCAGCCCTCTCTAAGCGGTTTACAGAGTCAGCATATCGCCCCACAGTCTGGGTCCTCATTTCACCCACCTCGGAAGGATGGAAGGCTGAGTCAACCTTGAGCCGGTGAGATTTGAACCGCTGAACTGCAGATAACAGTCAGCTGAAATGGCCTGCAGTACTGCATCCTAACCACTGCGCCACCTCGGCTCCCTAATTGTATGTATGAAGCAGA
The DNA here is from genome assembly GCF_051295495.1 of Thamnophis sirtalis. Lineage (NCBI taxonomy): Eukaryota > Metazoa > Chordata > Lepidosauria > Squamata > Natricidae > Thamnophis > Thamnophis sirtalis. The sequence continues at coordinate 96,240,611 of NW_028261383.1, forward strand.
CAAAAGCCAGAATCTTGTTAAAAGATTTGGTTTTTAGATATTATAATAAGATTGAGATATATGTAACGTGATATAATATGATGGTATATGACATTATTATAGGTTTCCCCGGCCCAGTTGTGTCCAACTTTGGGGGGGGGGTGTCATCTCCATTTCTGAGCCGAAAGAGCCAAGCGTTATCCAAAGACATGTGGACTGGCATGTGACCACGTGACTGGCATGACTATATGCCAAAATTCTGTTATCTTTCTACTGAAATGGTACATATTTATTTTAATTTTGTTTCAAATTACTAGGTTGTCAGAAGCTGGAGCAGGAACAGATACTCACCTCATCATGCAGTACCCTAGGTCTCAAACTGCCAACCTTACGGTCAACAATCCCAGTGTCTTAAGTAGCCCACTGCACCGTATTTTACTATATTATATGTTATGTTATATATCATATCATATATATTTATCATCTGTCATATCACATCATGTATCATGTTTTAGGGATAAAAAGTGGGGATTCTGGGCTACACCAGTTCTTGAGTCATTCTGTGTCAGGCAAGGCAATTTCCATTCCTTAAACTAATGCCTGGCCAGTTTTGCAATTAGGATTTGCGTTAGTGAAAGTCTGAGAGGCAACACATGAATATGGGAGCTGTTGAAAAATGCCCCATATAGGGCAGGGCTGTCAAACTCCCAGCCTGTGGGCAGGATGCATCATGTGCTGCCCACACTGAGTTTAGTAGAGGAGAAAAAAGTATCGATATGTCATGTGATACTACCGTGACAACATAAATTTGACATCCCTGATGTAGAGGATAAGTCAATTAGGAAAATTTAAAACAGAATCTCTACTGTACAACATTTTTTGATAAAAAATATAAAAACGAATAAAGTACTTCAGAATATATTGGGGAAAAACTCCAAGGCTTGTCTTATCAATAGGTGGCACATTTTTGTGGTTAAAAATTTGCGGGTTGGCTTTTGCATAAGTGGGCTTATTTGCAAATATATACGGTATGTCAGTAAAGGTTTTAAGGTCAAGGAGTCTCTGAGTTCCCATAGAACCCAAGTTCATGCTATAAGAACAGATATAAATTAAAAATGCTGTATTAAAATTTAAAGATCTGAGGTCTCATGGATCATATGGCTCCTTAGCCTTTGCATTATTAAGGGTTTTCCTTACAGTATTTCTTCTTACATGCAACCAAAAGGTAACATTGTCTGTCATCTGTATACAGTATTGTCACTTCCAAAGTATACTTGTGGATATTTTTTTTACAAGGAAAGTCCACACATTTTAAAATAGCCATTCGTTTTTGAACAATTCATTACTGAGTCCATAGACAGATTATTGGAATAAAACAGAATTTTAAAAAATATTTTATTTGTCAGTCAAGAGGAATATTAACAAATTTGATAAACTTGACATTTTTGTTTACAAAATAAAAGTCTGCATCTTCCCCTTTGCATTTTAAGTGTATAGTACATGCGGATATCCCAAAATTGAAACAAAAAATAATTAGTTACAGATATTTTAATTGATCATTGACATTTTTGATCTTTACTTTTTGTTGAAAATAGGATAAATAATATATAAGTAAACGGCTGATTTACTTGCAGTTCATTTCAATGCAGATATGTTGCCCTGTTGCATGATAGAAAAGTATGGTGAGGTGCTGTTATCTCACAGAAAATAAATAACTGGAAAATAACTTATGAATTATTTGTTTTCCTGGTTTTCTTGCTTACAAACAGGTTGTATAACTCAGTGCAGAAGAGCACAGGACTTGTGCTGTTTAGTGTTTTTCAGGAAGAGATCATTTTGGTAGATTCAGATCCTCACGCAAGATTAAAAATTGCACGTGCTGAAATGTCTATTTTCTAAACATGCTAAGGCAGCATTAATTTTGTTCTCTCTTAAATTTGGTTACACTAAAGCTGCTATTTGTTTGATGTCTTCTTATTTTCACATTTTAATAATGTTAACAGCTCTGTGTCTATTCATAAGTAAACTAGAATGTGTTCCGTAGGACATACACCCTGGTAAAACGGGATAGAATTTCTACTGGAATATAATGCAACAAAAATACATTAATATTTTTATGGTGCCCTGAAGTTGTTCCCCAGCATCATAGTTGCATTATTTGGTTTCAGGATGTTCAGGCTAATCCCAAATTCCAATTCCTTTGGACAGAATGGAAGAGCTGCTGCGTCACGCATAACAGAAAAATGCTATTATGGAAGGACAGATGATTAGCCCTGAAGTCCCTAACGGTGGAACTGTTCAAGAACATGACATGTTTACAGGTGGAAATTCTGTTAGTAGAGATTGAAATGGAGAATTGTGGAAGTAATGTGGAAGCCACTAGATCCCAAATCCCTTCGATTCGTTTCCTAACTGATTTATTCAGAGATTTTTTCTTTATTTAATTAACTGCTTCTACAAAATCAGAAATACTTTTGCAACTGTTTTGAAGTTGCCTATTTTAAAATTGCACTTTATGTTTGCCTTCAATAGAACAGCAAAATGCAGCAATTTATTTGGGGAAAGAATAGTTAAGCAAAATTCTTCAAGAGTAACAGCCGGAATGAATACCTTGGTTTACGTTAGAAAGGTGAACAGAACTTTTTTCAGCATCCTTAATGTGCAAATGAGCATAAATCAAGATATATGCTCATGCGGTGTTAACTATATTAAGTATTAAGTATGCTTACTTAAGGAATGAAGTCTTCTTTCCTCTTGGTAGAAACTACTTTTAATTATTCGGCTTTACGATTTTGCTTAACCTGACTAGCAAATTAGGAAAAATAGAATGAATATGCTCAATGCTCTCACTCTTGCAGAAGTAATCATTAGGAAGGAATTCTTTTCCTTCAGTATTGACTTGAGTATTATTCATTGATTTTAAAAAAAATTTTTTTGGCTATTTGGTGCATTTGCTTACCTGTTTGTTTTTAATAGGAATTGTTATAACTATCTAGGAGTTATACTTTTCAACTTTTTCTAGTGTGGACTGATATAACTCTAGTGCAGCCTCATCCCCTTTAGATGTGTCAGGAATTCAACACCTAGAATTCTCCAGCTTACAGCTGAAGATTTCTGGGAACCATAGCGCCACCACATCTACAAAAGTTTAAGTTTGGGGAATGACAGTATTGTTTCATTTGATTTCCTGTGGTACATGAAGTACTTAGCAGGTTGGAGTAAATATTTAGATTAACTTTTTAAACTTTAGGCTTTACAGCAAGTTTGCTTGCTCGAGTACTGAACACAACCAGAATGACAAAAAGTTTACTTCCGAATGAAAGGATATTTTGGTTTGTAAAAGGGCATCAAGCAAAGTATGATATTTCTACTAGTTAGCTGTTCCAAATTAAAGGATGACACATTAATTGAAGTTAGAACATGCAGCACGCTGGCGTACTGTCATTTAGAGGTATGTAGCCTTAAGGCAAATTCTACCAACAACAGTTCTACCTTTAGTGCAAGTTCAATTAAAACTGTGTGAGAGGAATGTGAAGCAAACTAATGTGCAACTACAGTATGAGCTATCTGTATAATATTTTCCATGAGACATCAGCACATCTGTTAAATTCCTCGATTTCATGCAAAAATAGTTATATTCTTCTAAAATTTACATTCATTTCATATAAGTTTATTTACATATAGATCACTTAGTTTGTGCTTTCCACACATTGAAAACCAAAGATTATTTTTTCAAGTTGATTTCATTCATTCCAAGAAAACTGGTCATTTTCTGATATATGCACTAATAATTAATTTTTTTTTAAAAAAGGGATTTTATTATTCTTACCAGCAATGTGTCATAAAAACCTTTGTAAAGGATTTTCTGCTTCTCTTTCATATAAAATAAATTCATGTTTCAGTTCAGGTTTTTTTTATTTCCTCCAAAATATTAAATTTTACTTATATAACTTCATTGATATTTTGGAGGAAAGGCTGTTTTAGCAGTATAGTGCATATTTATAATGAGAAACTATGCAACATTTTTTTAACTGGAATGGCCCATTTTTCTTGTGAGAGATCAGTCTCATCTTTTATTCATTCCTGCATGTTCTTCCCTCAACAGGATTGCAAACTGATGACATCACAAACAAATACACTAATACAGTTTTTAGTACAAGGGTGTCAAACCCGCGGCGTCACGTTGCCATCCTTTGATGTTTTGCAACATTTTTTTCCTTTGTGGAGCTGGGGTGGGTGTGTCCTGTGCATAACGTATCCAGCCCACGGGCCGCCAGTTTGATACCCCTGTTCTAGTGTGTCAGTCAAATATCTACTAGACATAATTTACTTATGCAACTGCATAAGTTATTAAGCAATGAACATCCACGTATGATTCATTGAAGGGAGAATGGCTGCTTTTATGGTGACCAGGATTTCATAATCACTAAGAACCCAATTTTAGTTTACTGGTATTTAAATTCAGACTGATGAACTTAGTCCCTTTGTCCTTAGTATTGCTTCTAGTGATATATTGTACAGCATAGTGATAGCATTTTAAATTCAAATTATTGTTGGCACCACATTTTGATCTGGAATAACTATAACTTTTCTAAGAGATTCAACAGCAGTTGTACTGTTATACTAGTCATACATGCTTAATAAAACTGGTTGATAACAAATAGCACAATTCAAATAAATCTGGTATTTAACAGAATGCAAATGTATTCTTGAACACAAATGGCTCAAGCAACATATGGCTATTTAATTAGATATTTTGATTAGGGCCCTTAGATATTTTTTCTACATTTCCATTTTTAAAAATTGGACCAGGTAAGCAGACAAAATCACTTAGGAATCTCCAATGCACCTGCTGTCCACCTGAGATAAGTTCAACAGCATGTAGAAAGGTTTTATATGAGATCAGCTATGTGCAGCCAAATGTAACAGTGGTGAATAAAGACATTGATAAGCAGCATTCAGCTTCTACAGGGGGCAACATCTAGTCAACCTTAGCTGGTCTCAAGCAAGTCAGAATTGAACCTAGTTAATATATGAGTGGGCAAACACCAACAGGCTTCAGGGCTCTAGGCTAGCCTGGAAAGTTTTTTAAAAAATCCAATCCTTCAGTATAATAGCAAACCATTTTGTTGTTGCCAAGATGGCCCTTAGTCACCAAGGATTGAGCTCCACTTCAGGGGTTTTAATAAAACAATCAGCGCTTGTGCCAGTCACAGGTATACACTGCATCTACATTCAATATTTTCTAAATCTAGGGATAAACCAGCATTGTTGCTTACTGTAAGAATGGACAACTTGTGGGTTCCATACCCTTAGCACTTCCAGATCGTGCTTTAGAGCTTGTGTTTAATTGCACACTAGCCTATACCTCAAAATATCCTTGCTTCTCAATTACTTTCATGTTCCTGTCATTTCCAGCAGATCCTGACCAAAAAACAATATTGAAAATTTAGCCCCCCCGTTGCAAAAAGTCTTCATGCTGTACTAATAGTAGTCTGTAGTGATAACTCCCTAAACTGCAGAGTTCTAATTTATGAAGTGACTAGGAATAGGCTTTGACTCAAAGTGGATTTTTATCTTTTGATCATTCACTTAACATAGAACTATGAGAATATCTTGCTGATTCAGCCAAGGCCCATCTTGGTCCAGCATGTGATACTTCTTAAGGTACTCGAGCAGAAGATAAATATCTATCTCCTGCTTTTCCCCCTTGAAGACATGCTGCCCTGAGACCAGAGGGAACATTTGAGCTTTCAGAATTGATAGCACTTGATAGATTTGTCCTCCATGGATATATCCAACCCTTCTTTAAAATCATTAATCCAATTTAGTCTGTTTCTTGCAGTAATAAATGCCTTAGGTGAATTATTTGCTTAGATGAATAATTGGTTTCTTTTATCTGTTCGAAATCTTCTTCCAATCAGCTTCAAAGGATGACTTGGTTTTAGTGACTTGACACAAAAAGAGAAAACAATTCTCCCTGCCATGAATGATTTTGTACACCGTAATCATTCCTTCTTCCTAAGTTAAAATTTTCCAATGTTCTAATATTTGCTTGTAAGGAAAGTGTTTGAGCCTCCGATAATTTTGGTTATCTTCTGCACTTTTTTCCAGCAGATCTTGATCACATTTTGAAAAAAGTCAAATGTGAGCAGAACCACCCATAGCAGACCTGTCCAATCTACAGCCCATGGGCCACATGTGGCCCTAGATAGCTAGCAATGCGGCTTTTTAACTTTATTATATGATTTATATACATAAACCATATTATATACTTTATGTGGCCCAAAACAATTCCTTTTCACTCAGTGAGGTCCAAGCAGACCAAAAGGTTGGATAGCCATAATCTAGGATTTCAGATGTAGATATAACCATAGCATTTGTTAAAAGGTATTACAGTATGCATTATTGCCAGATTTATTTTCAGTGCCTCTGTTAATGATCCCAAGCATGAATGCACTTTTTTCTCAGCGGAGGAATTGTGATTTGACATCTTTATGAAGCTATCCATTAGGCCCAAGTTCTTTTTCTTGATTAGTTTCAGACAGCTCAGCCCTTTTTAAAAAACATATGTTCCTTAAAGGTGATCCTGAGTGCAACAGAATACAGTTTAATCACTAGATTGTTAGGATGTTCTAAGATTGTCTTTAAAATGGTTCCAATAACTGTTGGGGGGAGGAGAGGATATACATCTGAAATAAATATATTACTTTGCATAAAAAAGCATAATCAAGCAAACAATTTCCTCTTGATAAGAACATTTTAAGATGTTGCTTAATTTATTATTTAAATCAAAATTTTATTCAGATAGATTATACCCAACATATTCTTAACTACTGTTTTAAATAACGGAAAATCTTTAATAAATATATAAGATTGTACTTATAATTCTAAGTAAAACATGTCATGTCAGACATTTCTGGCAATGCTGAATTTATGTAATCAAAATAATATAGAGCTTAATCCGTATGCCAGTTTTCTCAAAATATTAGTTTTGGGGAATTTAACATCAAAATAAAATCTCCAGGCATCATAGCAATCTAGTTAAAAAGAGTACATATATATTTATATGTCTTCCTGCAATGAATATACCTAAATTATGAGTCTCCTTTATCTATTATAAAATTACAATTTAGGTTTGGATCTAAATTAATGGAACTACTAGCCATTTTGCAGTGTAGATTGAAGAAACTATACCAGCCTGTCTTAAACATACTGCATGCTAAACTTCAGCTCTCATAATCTCCAACTGGTATGGCTGTGACACATACTTGGAGAATTTGTAGAAGCCATATTAATCTTCACAGTCTGTATTGATCAGTTTAGAGGACACAGCTGAACAACAAATTCTGAAGTACAAAGTAAAATCTTTCATTAGGAGATAAGAGAAAGGGAAGGGATTGGAAAACACAAAGGGTACTTTTTGCAAGAAGACTACTGCAACAAATGGGCAGATTTCTTTTTAAGAGTATCTTATTATAGAACAGATATGAATAAATGCCCTGCCTACATTTTCCACTTATTCATTGTGTCCCATTAAAAAAAATCAACTGAATTTTAGGTATGAATATTCCAGCAAAATTTAACTCAATTTCAACCATTACTTTAGCACTTTGAATTTAGAATAAACCATAAAAAAGAATAAAAATGAGACTTGCCTTAAAAACTGATTATACTAACAGTTCTACAGCCCCAGATTTTATTTAGTATATTTGTAAATTATTTTGCTTGCAAGTCTGTAAAATCAAACCCAATAGTATTAAGTTTTCAATTTCCACAGAAGAACTAATGTCTGAAGTATATGGGTCAAGCAACCTTTTCTTGTTAAGTTTCTCTAGAACAGTTAATTTCTTCACTGAAGTTCTGATATTGATTTAAGTGAATTGTTCACATGCTGAACACAGAAAGGAAGTCTCAAATATAGGACTACACTTTTTCTAGTTTACGTACTGTACATTCAGCCAAAGATGGAAGTGAACAATCTACTTTAAAGTACCTTAAATCTGTTACTCGAGACCCACCAATTGACTTAGAAACCCCACATCCTTTCTATATCTTTTAAAATAGTTTCTGCAGAACTCTTGAAAAAGCTTGTCAATGGCTAGAATCCTGAGGCCTTCCATATTTGCTAAATATTAGGTCCTCAATCTCAGCAATCTTTACGTAAATGAAACTGCTCAAGATGCTGTTGTGTAATCTAAAGCAATGCAAAGGGAAAACAGGCACTCAGTTCCCCCATTCTTCTGTTAAATATGTGGGGAAAAATATTTAGAGTAGAAGGCATAAACGAAAGTTATACAGCGTGTTCACAAAAATTAGATTTCCTTTTATAAATTTCAATTGGGTAGCTGCCAAAATAGAAAGCAATCAACATCTTTCAAAAGTGTGTCCAGTAAACAAGTTTTGCCCATTTTGGAAAGTGTGAGGCCCTATAGTGACAATCACAAGTTACTATTCATCTAGCATGTGGCACTAGGTTCAGCATATTTAATACATATGAAATACAAGTTATTCCTGTGTGTGAATTGACTATCCCCAACAAATTCAACTTTTGTATGCAGAGCATAACAGCTGCCATTTAAAGAACAATTACACAATTCCAGCTTTCAGTTCTGTATCAGGTTAATAGATTTATTGTGGCTTTGAGCGTCAAAGAGTATTTGAGGTAGACTACTAGCCTTTGTCAGATATCTCCCTGGAATTTTAAGAGCTCAGTTGCAATGAGGAATTCTTGGTTACATATGCACTCAGTGGTACTTGGAAGGACAAACTCTTAAAAAGAAGATTCGTGCATGATGTATACCTGTGAATCAGGGCAAGAATCTCCTGCTTCTAAAGAGTTCTTAGCAGTACCCATCCAGAGAGACATCTGGAAATCCTACAGATCACACAGCTGAATCCAGATTTAGAGGAGCGTCACACAAAAAGCAGATTTCTTTCCTGTTTGCTAAGGGAGTTTTGTACGCATTAATAAAGAAAGTCCTGTCAAATACTTTCAAGGAGTGGAACTTTTAAAAAGTTTAATGGTTGTCCAGTATGGGCTATGCAATCTTCTAGGACCTAGAACTAGATGGCAAAGAATTACTCAGTGACCGTGTCTTCAGACAGCAGAAGGCTCATGTGGAAAGTCAGATGCTTATTCATGTCAACTGCATCCTTCACATTTTCAAAATTATCCTAATATTGCTACAGAGTACATTATTCTGAAGAACCTTCCTGTGCTGTCAGATGGAGATACTTGAATAAAGTTCTTCTATTTGTTTCTTGAAGTATTCTCTCAGCTCTGGTCGCCTGGCTTTTAATGTAGGTGTCAACAAACCATTTTGTACTGTGAACATTTCAGAATGGATGGAAACTGCTTTAACCTGAAATTTTAAAAAATGAAATAAAATTATATAGGCATTAAAGGATCAAAAGGAAAAACAAAACTGAAGTCTTATCTAAAAACTCCACTTGGTTGCTTCCTAAAATTTGCTGATGAATTGTGGATTTTATCAGGCAAAACAAACATAATTTACCACTTTTCTAACAAAAATTACATGCACTGTCCAATTGATGAAATATACTGTAAATATGCTTTGTTTTATTCTGGTTTTGTATGAAGCAAGTGCTTTTGACCTGCAGTTCATTCTTTATTGTATAATCACTGGCAGATGTTTGTGGCTGACTATTATTTTGTTAATAGAAAGGTGAGTCCAACTGTTACTTTTATTTTGGGCGAGGTATACATTCATTTTAGACGGTTTAAACCTGAATTCATTTGCTTCACTCCAGTTTCCCAGATTTTCCTAAATAAATAACTTTATTTTGCTACCAATTTGTACCTTTTCATTTAGGAAACTGCATTCTTCCTTGTGAGTAAAAAGCTATTATCCATGGAAGTCTGCTTCATATTCCCTCAAAGTCCAGAACCCTTGGTATAGTTACACAAAGACCTGAACTACAGATAATGTTTATTTATTGTACATGTTTAATGTTATATGGTTTAATTTATTGTTTGTTTTGTGCTGTATACTAGTTAGAGTGCCATTGTTTGAGTTCATTAGCCATATTAAATCTATTTTATAAATAATAAATAAATTTTGCTCATGCTCTCACTTGGTATTTCACATATCTTTTGAATAGACATTTAAAAATATATTTAAACATCATAATAAAAATGTTCTGTGGCCTTAGAACATTTGAAGATACTTTTTATTTTCCTTTCAGCTGCACAGGACTGTCACAGGAAAACATGCTTGTTGAATATTTACAAATACTTTCAATTTTTAGCATTGAAATTAGTTAGTATCCAGTGTCTTTCCCTGGTTTAAAGGTCTTATCATATATCACATTTATTACTTCCATTGATGGGCACCATTGTGGGGCTGTAGATAGGGCATCAGTTGGCTTAATCTGGCTCTGCATACCATGTAATATATTTTGTGCACTTGGGCAACTTGTAAATGTAATAAATAAATAAAACACAAATTGTGACAGTGATGAAATGATAGAAATATATGATAGATTTCTGACAACCCTCCGCGCAATTCTGAATATGTATATTTAGGAATAAATCCCACAGAAAGCCCCCAAGACATTCTGTCAAGTTTGTCTGTATGGGATTAGATCCCAAGGGTTTTGGTTTTTTTCTGAATAAGTTCTTTTTCTCTGCCCTATGGGTGTACAGTCCCCATTAGCAAACATCTCCTATTTGAGTTCTGTAAGTGTTTTACAAAAATATCTATGCACATATGAGAAAATAGCCTATGCAGAAAACAAAAAGAACTGCTTTATTTTCTAGGTCAGCTATAAGAATTGAGGGCTTGAACTCACTTCCCAGAATTGCTTTCAGTTTATTTTGATATGTACTATCTATTACAAGAGACTTTTTGAAAGTGACTCTTACACAAATTTAAATAAAGATATTTTAATAAAAACAGAAATGTCAGTGAATATATGGCTGAACCACAAAGTACAGTGTGACGCATGTGAGGGTTTATATAATGCATACTAAAATCCCCTCCTATTCATCTCAAAAAGGAGTTCATCTCATTTTAGTCATCAATGTTTTTTTCAGTATTTACCTGTTCAAATGAATGAAGTCCGCTTTCTTTTCCTAATTGCACCATATCTTCCATTATAGCATCTTTCAGTTCCTAAATAAGAACATAAGACACCTATTTATAGCCATGAAGCTCAATTTAGCAGCAAGAGAACATTAATATTCAAATAATTTCCTCCTTTTTATGTGCTTGTTTTGTTGGATAGATAGCAGTGAATGAGGCATGGCATGGCACAATGAAAAAGATATGTACCACTTTAAATCCCACCTATTTTCCCAATTCTTAATTCTGGCTTCATTCACCCATCACTTGCTGAGACCTTTAATTGATTTAATTGAACGTTGGACCTCCTTGCCCAATAAAAAGGAATTTCCTAAAACCCGGTAGAAAGCCCTGTATACAATGTCTAAAGAGACCACTTATCTTTATTCTTCTAGCATGCGTGTATGCATGTACATGCCTGCATATCACACGAACTGTTATTTGGGCAACAACTGAATTTCTCAAGCTTTTATGCTGGATTTAGCATTAAGTCCTGAAAGAATTCATGGGCCAACGCACACATGATGGGTTACCTTACACTGCAAGGAAAACAGTAATTCAGATGCTATAATTTGCCAAGGTTATGCCAGTTTAAATGTATAATGCAATTCTTCCAGTAGGCATTTAGTAAAGGCAAGATCCCTAACCGACCTCAGTTTTAAGTACTGTTTTCTTTTTAAAAAGAACTATGGAACGCGATTTGTTATATGACACTGCTGGAAGACTATTATATGCACATAAATGGAAATATTCTGAAATACCCACAATGGAGGGATAGTTGGTAAAGATGATGGAACTAGCAGGGATGGCAAGAATGATTTGTCTGATTAGGGAAAGGACAATGATCTCATTTATTACTGACTGGAAACCCCTTATGGAATTTCTGCTGCAGATATAATAATTAAAAAAGAACTTGCGATTTCTGGGTTTGACTATTAGAAAGGTTAGATTATGGAAAGAAGGAAATTATGATGTAATCTTAAGAAAGTAAAATATACAGTAAAGCATTTATAACTGCTATTAAATTGGAAACTGCTTCTTTATCTCTTTTAATTTCTTATGTATTCATTTTTAATTTTTGTTCCTCCTCTAAAAGTTGCATTGCTTTCATTATTACAAATTAATAACTTTAATTAAAAAACAATTTTTAAAAAGCTGCCTGTAATGCATACTTCCTGAGCATTCTTAACTATGAATTGCTTTCTCATTACCCCATCCCAAATTCAAATGATCATTCAGAAATGTTTGAATTTTTCTAACTTTCAGAGTGCTTTTTTAAAAAAAAATCCCTGACACTATATGAAAAGTCCAATTGGGCTTATTATCCAGGGAGGTCTTATTTTCAGGGAAACAGGGTACCTCTACTGATTTTTGGTTTTGATAGTTATCTATTGTCATTTTGAAGTTAGGTGGCCTCCTAAATAAATGAATGGTTTATGTGAAATAATTTAACTTGTACCACTATTATGACATCAGACATTAACTCATAGAGCATGAATGGTGTTCCAAACATTTAACATGTACAACTGCATACATATGGCCCTTCTTACATTATGTTCTCCATTATGTACCCATTCAGAGTAATCTCTTTCCCATTCTTAGGAAGTTGTTACAAGCTATCATGTTGCACCCCTTCATTTTAACAAAAGCTGCCTCCCACATAATTCTTTATAGTACCCTTGGAATTTCTGATCCAACTAAAATTTTCATCTGTGCCTCTTGCATAATCTTGCTAAAGGAGCATTGTACTTGTGTATTTGGACTAGAAAGCATAGGCAGAAGAGCATGTACCTTATTGCTGCAAAGATTTGTAAAGCTTCCATCAAAGCCCCTTTTCTTGGCCCAGCCTGGCATGACTTCAGCATCTGGTACAACAATCCCCACCAGAAAGGCCTGCAAAGTAAAATTGGAAGCAATATTTGTGACCCAGCTTTTCAGCTTAGTCTCATGGTCCCCAAATGGTTACACCAGCCATTACTGAATGAAAACAGAAGTGTTGAATGAAAACAGATGCTTCATGCTCAAAACAACTGAAATGGGTCATTTCAAATTTGAAAATGTTTGCACACCTCCACTTGCTACTTATTCTGAAATGCCTCTTGCATCAGCAAAATAGCAGTTTCTAATAACTGAACTTATTCCAGAAGATTTGTGGCACCATCAGGCAATATCCATTCTCCACATTATACTAGACATACCTATATTTCATATATGTAAAAAAGAAAACAAATAATTATCTTGAGACAACTATGCCACACTCGTAATAGGGAAGTAGTGTACCACAGAAAAAAAATAGCTATCTTCTTCGCTTAATTTTACAGGAAGTCAAACAGAGTTTTCAAATTATAAAACAAGAAGAGAAACTTGACTGAAATACAGAAATGCCAAGTTACCTGTAAGCTATCTCCGTGCACATATATTTGGGAGACAGGTTCACTACGAATGTAGATATTTTCAATTTTTTCTGGTGCAATGTATTCTCCCTGAGCCAATTTAAATATATGTTTTTTTCGATCAATGATTTTGAGTGTCCCATTCTGTGAGTAAACAAAAAAAAACACCAATTATATTGATCTAAGAAAAAAAATAGGCAATAATTTTCAACTTATTTTACATTTTGGGAATGGTAAGAGGAGCCAAAATTATCTCTGTGGTTTAGGAAAACTGGCAGCATACGGTACAACCCTTTACTTACTTAATAGAAAGAAAATCTGCTATTATGAATGAGGCTTTCCATCTAGTACATGGTTTTGGGATCACAATCTTACACTGTATTCAATCACATCAATAGTCTCTCTTTTCTCTGAAGATCCCTCAATAAGAGAGCCAATGTGTTATAGTGGCTAAGTTTGTAGGAGGACTGGAGAGATTTAGGTTCTAATTCATCCTCAGCCATAAAGATTTGGTCATTTGTGGTCAATTCTGTCACTCAACCTAATTCATAAGATTGGAATTGGAGAGATAATGAAGGGTGCTTCCCATCCCTCTGACTGAACTCATGGAGAAATGACCATAAAGCTAACAAATAACAACAAACTGGACCACCAAAAGGGTGAACAAATTAAACTCAAATCTCCCTGGAAAAACCTTTATAACTTCCCTACTACATTACAGTATCTCGCCATCTATATATACGTAAACATTGGTGCCCAACTTATTTATCCCTTTATTATTTCCAGAAATGCCCCAAATCAACAAAGATGTCACTTTTCAACTTTATTCTTAATGCAGTAATGAAAAGTTAGCAGTTCAGTACATACAGACAGCCATTTTCCAATGTCCCCTGTATGAAGCCAGCCATCCTTGTCCAAGGCTTCAGCTGTTCTCTCTTTATCTTTTAAGTAGCCCTTGAAAACATTGGGACCTTTGACACAGATCTGAAAGAGAGATCAACATGCTGCTTAACAGTAACAGTTTACTGTTTACAAAACAGCTGCTAGATATGAAGCAAACATTTTTGTAATGAGAACTAATTAGGTTATGTGCTCTTAGGGCAAGAGACTAATATGGCAATCTCCCATAAAGAAGCATTTACAGACTGTAAAGGGACTTAAAGCATTCATTTGGGCTGATATCCCCAACTGCTTGCAGCAAACCAGTGCTGCCAACCTTATTCACCATTGCCTATAAGCTGGCAAAAGTTGTTTGAATTTTGCAGAGTAGAAATATTATAAATAAAGTTTTGATAGAAATCCAACAAGTACTAACCAATATGGTATACGAGTTTATACTCGTATAAGCTATCCCAGCTATCCCAGCTATCCCAAAATAGCTGGATTACCATTTGAACACTGCTGGCATTGACAAAATCACCACCAGTCAATTACAAAAGGCAGCTTTACTTGGAACAGCTTACATCCTGTGATGATGTCTTTAACATCATCAACTTCCACATCTGTCTCTCCCAGGTCCTTAAGAAGGACTCAATAAGTGAATAAAAATGCCAAATCCAGACTAAACATCTGGCTGACTGTGCAACAAACCATTATAAATATTGATCTAACCTTGATAACAGGTGAACAACTGTTCTCTGCTCTACTATCACTATAATGCAGATGGACTTGGTTAACAATTGTAAATGGGACTGGAATTTCCATCACTAAATAATGAGGTCACAACGTGCAATGTCATGTGACTGCATCGCTTAGCAATGGCAATCCCAGAAGTTCCCATTGCCATCATTAAGCAAGGATCTCCTGGCAACTTCCTGCTTACTTCCAAAAAGCAATTTCAATGGGGAAGCTGGCAGGAAATTGCAAGTCCCAGGGAGCTTGCAAGCAGGCAGGCGGGCCGGTAACTGGCCACCATAGCCCAGTGTGAGTGCAACCAGGCAAGGTTTGGGGGTTCCACATTCCATATTCACTCCTGGAAAGTCCTCTTTTGACATTACTTTCAGAGAACCCGTTCTGGAGCAGCAAAAGCTATTTCTTAATCTGACCTGAGAAACTCTGGGGGTCCTCCAAAACCCTCTCAGAAGACTGCAAAATCAAAAATATTTGCCAGGTACTGAAGATATTTTGCAAAACTGTAAAACAACTTCACTCTTATTATTATCATATTTTTAATTTGTTAAGGGAGTTTGTGAATAAAATATAGTACAGTGTTGTGGCCCAGCAGGAGCCGTTGGAGCTGCCACCAGCGAGGGGCCCTGCCGACAGCGAGGGGCCCTATGAATCGGCCCTGGAGGATGTGGAGGACCCTGGACAGGGTTCCGACTCTTGGAATCAGTGGGGAGGAGACAAGAAATCAACAGTGAGTTGTTCCGGGATGCATGCCGTTGAAGGGCTACTCGGTGTCAAGAACAACAATTATAGGAGGTAATTACGCTCAGCTGATGGTCATTAAGCTTCTCTCCAGACTATAAAAGAGACTGCTTGTGCCACGCCCTTCTTGCAGAAGTCAACACTTTGACTAAAGAGAAACAAACTTGGCAGGCTGGATTGCTGCCAGAGTTTGTCTGAAGTGCTGCCAAGGTTTGTTGGCGTTGCTGCCAAGGTCCTTATCTGTTTGTTTATTTGGCTTTCAGCCACTGAGATTCTGGTCTTGTTATTAAAGGACATTCCATTTTTACGCTTGTCTCGGTTTTCATTACTAGGGGTCAGAACAGTACAGTATGTTAATATCTAATGGATTTAAAACTGTTTTTTTACACAATTCAACAAACATTCTACAAATTGGATCCAGCTGTCCTCAATAACTATCGCCCAGTCTCCAACCTTCCCTTTCTGGGGAAGGTTGTCGAGAAGGTGGTGGCCTTCCAGCTCCAACGGTCCTTGGAGGAAGCAGACTACCTAGACCCCTTCCAGTCGGGCTTCAGGCCCGGTTACAGCACAGAAACCGCTTTGGTCGCATTGATGGATGATCTCTGGAGAGCCAGAGATGAAGGACATTCCTCCATCCTGGTCCTCCTTGACCTCTCAGCGGCTTTCGATACCATCGACCATGGTATCCTTCTGCGACGACTGCGGGAGGTGGGAGTGGGAGGCACCGTGCTACGGTGGTTCTCCTCCTACCTCTCGGACAGGTCGCAGTCGGTGTTGGTGGGAGGGCAGAGATCGTTCCCAAGGCCCCTAAATTATGGGGTGCCGCAAGGTTCGGTCTTATCCCCCCTACTATTCAACATCTACATGAAACCGCTGGGAGAGATCATCCGCAGGCACGGGATTAGATACCATCAATATGCGGACGATACTCAATTGTATCTGTCCGCCCCGTGCCAAATCAATGAAGCGGTTGATGTGATGTGCCGGGGTCTTGAGGCCGTTATGGACTGGATGAGGGCTAACAAGCTTGTGCTCAACCCAGAAAAGACCGAGTGGCTGTTGTGTTTTCCTCCCAAAGATTTGGCCAATATTCCAACACTCAGGCTGGGGGGTCAAATTTTACACCCCTCAGAGAGGGTCCGCAACTTGGGAGTCCTCCTGGACCCACAGCTGTCATTCAACCACCATTTAACGGCTGTGACCAGGGGGGCATTCGCCCAGGTACGCCTGGTGCGCCAGTTGCGACCCTACCTGAATCGGGAGGCTCTCACAACAGTCACTCGGGCCCTTGTGACCTCTAGGCTGGAATACTGCAATGTGCTCTACATGGGGCTGCCCTTGAGGAGCATCCGGCGACTTCAGCTAGTGCAGAACGCAGCCGCGCGAGTGATAGCGGGTGCACCTCGATTCACCCGCATTACACCTATCCTCCGCGAGCTGCGCTGGCTGCCTGTCGATCTCCGGATGCGCTTCAAGGTGCTGTTAATCACCCATAAAGCCCTACATGGCAGTGGATCTGGATACTTGAGAGACCGCCTTCTGCCAATTACCTCCCTACGACCCATAAGATCCCACAGACTAGGCCTCCTCCGCATTCCATCGGCCAGCCAGTGTCGGCTGGCAACTACAAGGAGGAGGGCCTTCTCAGCAGTGGCCCCGACCCTTTGGAACGAGCTCCCTGTGGAGATTCGTACCCTCTCCACCGTCCCAGCCTTCCGCACAGCCTTGAAGAACTGGCTCGCCCGCCAGGCCTGGGGATAAGGACTCTTACCCCGCCCGAATGATGAATGTATGTTGTTTACTATTTTATTATATGTTGTCATCTTAATGTGTATTCCCCCTTCCCTGGTTTTCTGTGAGCCGCCCTGAGTCCCCTCAGGGAAAAGGGCGGCCTACAAATTCTAATAAAACCAAAACCAAAAACCAAATCTATCAATTAAACATTTTAATATGGTAAATATTAATAAATCTCATACAAACACAAGCTCTTTTGAGGATCCTCCATAATTTTTAAAAGTGGAAAGAGTGCAGTGAGAAAAGAAATTAAGAAACACTGCACTACAATAAGAAAACTTGCAAGGACTGATTTTCATTAATGCAGGAAGATATAATAGGCCACCCTAAAACTTAGAGTGCTTTAATATTGCAGTGAGCAATCCATGTTCCCTCCTGCATCGGTTAGGAACATTCTTGTTACTATCAAGAGGATCGTGAAAACCTTTAAAAAAGAATGTTAAGTACATGGCTTGACCATTTGATTTACTTCTAGCAAATTCCTTTTCCTTTTCCTAGTTTAATGGAACATATTTTGAAATGCTCTATTTTGGTTCCTATTCTATAGCTCTTATTTATAAAAATGGTGCGTTTAAATCTGTAGCTAAGAAACAGAAATGAAGAAGTACCAATACTGTACAAACATATTACCTCTCCCTCTCCTTTGGAAGAAAAGTAATTCAATTCTTCAACATCCACCAGTTTAATTAAATTACAAGGCAGAGGTGCTCCGACGTGGCCTGAAAATCAAATTAAGAAATATGTGGTTTTCTTCTCTTAAAAAAGTAAAAGCCACAGCAGATTGTTATCACATAGCTATCTGCATATTAATGAATATGCATATTAGTGAAGTCAGGTATGTGTAATTGAGTGAAAAAAATTAATTACAAAATCACAGTATCTCACAGTGAGATTGGTAGAGGGAGCAGCCTATACACCCATGGTTTGTCTCTCCCCAAAAAGGGGGGAAACAGTACAGAAATAGACCTGCAATTTATCACAAATATTGAAGCTAGAATCCCAGTAAGCTATGATTACAGAAATTTACATAACAGCATTTTGCTTAACATTACTTATACTTTCCACCGGAGGTAAATTATTGATTGGTTTTAAAAAGAACTTGCCTGTTTGGCAGAGGATATTAAAAGAATCAGAAGCAGCCTAAATAGATAATTGTCCTGCAGGCCAGCATGTTTTAGGATTCTGGTCTTGGTGCTTTCAACCTTACATGACCACATTCACCTGTCTTTTATGAAGCTCCTGCCTCGTTGTTACCTGATGTCCAATCTCCCGGAGTGGTGAAGGTACACCCAGCTGTACACTCTGTTTGACCATAGCCTTCATAAACCTGTCAAAGAAACATTGTTTAAACAAGACACTAATGTTAGTGTTTAATTTAAAAACTGGAAGTAGTAGAAATTCTCTGCTGTGCTCAGAAGGGGAAATTCTATCATTCAGAATCCTGTATGAGCCAAACTTTTGGTTCTTGAAATAAAGAAATTATAAATGGTGGCTAATGTTCTTTCTTATTATAAACTAAGAAAGTGGAGTGGGAAAGGTTTTTGGATTTTGTTGCTAGGCCAGGAAAAAAATTAAGTGGCTGAGAGCTGAATTATTAATAGCCACCAATTGCAACATTTCTGAGGGCTAATGCTGTAAGCTCTGCTTGGGCTAAGGAAGAAATATTTATTACTGCAAAGAAAGGAAGAGAGCATTGTCAGTCTGGGTCCAAGATGTCCTTGAACCTCTGGGTTTGAATATGTGTCTACTTAAATAAAGGAAAGTGATCATATTAAAATCCTGTGGAAAAAGCTTGGCTTGTAGACAATCCATCTGGGAAACACAGATTTATTTATCAAACTTGTATGCCGCCCATCTTGCTCAAAGTGGCTTACAAACACTGAATAAAATGCAGTATAAAACATTAAAACAACAAGGGTCTTGAATTTAAATTAAAGATAATTTCAAGATGGTAGCTAGTCGGCAAAACTGGAAGCTAGAAAAATGGCAACTGCCATAATAATTAGCTCCATGCTGTAATGATCCAAGCCATTAGTTTGGCTAAAGTTAAGACAGAGAAAAAAAATATCAAATCTGGCCTTTCCTAGGGTTCTTATAAAACATATTCTTATAAGAGACTGATCTTGTTAGGTTAGTGACAATTTCTATTATGAATGTATCTGATCCCCACCTCACTCTTAGGTAGAATTACAGAAAAGGCACATCTGAATATTCCTTTAGTAATTCCTACCTGACATCCTAATGCCGCTCGAAGGAAACCCAGAACTGTAGGTGAAGCAGGAGCAGCTCCAGTAACAATCATCCTAACACAACCACCCAGGCTTGCCTGTTAGACGAACACAATTTTGAAGTACAACATAGTATCATCTTATCATTTATTACTTAAAAAATGACATTCTCCATATAAGCAACCCTATTCCCCACAAAGGTAATCCCATCTTTGCTATTCTTTCAGACCTTCAAAAAGGCTTTTGCAGGGAACATTGATAAATATGTGACTACAGAAGCTCTGGCACCAAGAATGGTGGGGGAGTTGGTTTTAGGTTTTCTGTTTTGTTAGGCTTCTCTGAATCTTAATGCTGGATCGCGGTGTATACACTGCTCAGAGCCACATTTAACTGGAGTGGTATATAAGCCCTGCTAATAAAATAATTAAAAGAAAGATGTCTGCAGGGATGGTGTGACTGTCCACAATGTACAAAGGCAAAGGTCTGTTCATGTTGATTAACTAATGTCTAATACATAAGAGGGACTGCTAGTTGCTGCTTGCAAGATAACTTGTGCTTATGTGGCCTCAGATTTGTATAGCTGTCTCTATAAATCTCATTGACAATAAAACCAATACAATTAAAATCAACATACTCAATGTGAATCTTAATACAGGGTATGAGTCTTGCCACTTTCCTAAATACTCAGGAAATAAGGACTAAATCCACTTTCCTGAGGGGAACATTCCTGAGCGTGAGGTCCATATAGAAGAAAGCCCTTTTTTCTGCACTCACAGCTGTTTTGGGGCAGCCCGAGGCATCTTCTAAAGCACCTCTACTACTGATCTTAATAATTGAACAGGTTTAAAAATACAAACAAATATTCCCTTTTTGTTTCTCTTGGTCTTAAAATTATTTTTTTTAATGTTTGGTTTGAAATATTTAGGCCTTGCTTGCAAGTAGAAGACGTATTTAACTTGAAGGGTTACTTCTGTGAAATTAGTTAGGTTGGCTAACTCTCCAATACCCTCATTACAAGGTGTTTCCACAGAGTATGGATGCCCCTCTCCCCCACAGGCAACGTTGTTCAACAAGTTTGCACCAAAGGAAAAAAATGACTTGATTATAACCAAGCTAT
Organism: Thamnophis sirtalis; assembly: GCF_051295495.1. Taxonomy (NCBI): domain Eukaryota; kingdom Metazoa; phylum Chordata; class Lepidosauria; order Squamata; family Natricidae; genus Thamnophis; species Thamnophis sirtalis. Next base: position 96,261,579 of record NW_028261383.1, read on the forward strand.
TTTCCCATTTTTATCTCCTGAATTCAGTATATGCTCAGGGCTTCACCCATCCCTACATTTAAGCTAGCTTTTTTAAATGCCTTGAGAAACATTCAGGGTAAATTGCATCCCTATTGTGAGTGACTCTCACGAGACCAAGTTTTTAATAAAGCCTTACCTGTATTTTGTTAAAGAATAATATATCCCATATGCTGTCATTTCTAACGATTCCACTTTGAACTTCTGCTTTTTTACGATTAGCAGCAAATTCAAGAAGCCAGCGTTTCACAGGAGTGTCTGCTTGACTAAAAATCTACGAAGAGGTACAAAAAAACAAGGAGAAAGGCAAGGGAATGTTACTTTCACAGAAAAAAATTGACAAGAAGCAAATGTATTACTTGTATAAGCAGACATGACTCTACAAATGTCTTCTTTTCCCTTTTGATTCAATCGTATCCAATGCTCTTGAACTTTGCAGACAAATCCCTGCAATTTTCTTGGCAAATTTATTTAGATGTGGTTGTCATTGCTCCCTTTCTAGGGCTGAGAGAAAGTGACTGGCCCAAAGTGACTCAGCCGGCTTTGTGTCTAAGGCAGGACTAGAACTCATGGAATTTCCTGCCTTAATCACTAGACCAAACTGACTCTCACAATTGTCATTAGTTGTATACAATTTCTGGAATCAATGGTAGCTATGCTATAAAGCTGTTAGGAAAAGGCTAATCTATTATTCTTTGAATTATGCTCTATTTATCTTCATTCTACAAGGAAATTAAGTGACTGAAATTTAAATGGAGGTTAAGATATTTTGAGAATTTCTAGTTGTTTAGTTTGGCATGGTTTTATGTAATTATTTGGGAAATTATAGCAACAGAATAAAGAGGCATCTGGTAACTGCAGAGAAATTCTCACCTCTTAAAAGCCAATTGTGGCTGATCTTTATTTTTATTACTGTCATCTAAGGCAGCAATTATGCCAACTCTTCAGGATAAATCACTAGAATCCTATTTTATACAGTTTCACATACAAAAAGAGTAAAGAACTGAAGTCAACTTCATTTATGTTGCATTAATCATTCTACAAAACTATATATTGCCTGTCAAGTGCTTATGTATTTGTATACAGGTAGCCCTCAACGTACGACCACAATTGAGCCCAAAATTCATGTTACTAAGTGAAACATTTGTTAAGTGAGTTTTGCCCCATTTTATGATCTTTCTTGCCACTGTTGTTAAGTGAATTAGTGCAATTCTTAAATTAGTAACACAATTGTTAAGTGAATCTGGCTTCCCCATTGACTTTGCTTGTCAGAAGGTTGCAAAAGGGGATCACATGGCTCTGGGACACTGCAACTATCATAAATGTGAGTCAGTTGTCAAGCATCCAAATGTAAATCATGTGGCCATGGAGATACTGCAATGGTCATAAGTCACTTTTTTCAGTGCCGTTGTAACTTTGAACGGTCACTAAATGAACTGTTGTAAGTTGAGGACTACCTGTATACGAACATACTGCAATAACAAGTACATTAAAATGCAGGCTAAAATAATATTGAACAATAGCCTAAGGTGCAATGGAGTATTTGTTTTATTTTAAAGAGAAGATAGCCAAAGATTGCCATTAGAGGGCCGACTCTCTTCCTGGGTGTTATCAAAGAAACATCCATCAGATAGTAGCATTTGATAATGATGGTGATGATGTTATTACTATCTAATGATGCTTGCAAGAGCTCGGCATGTGTAGATAAAAAATATTTTCCTAATTATCCTAAGTACCTTGCTGCTTAAAATCTTAAGCGGTACCACCAAATGGTATTCTGCTGTCCCAATACAAGCCCCACCCCTTTTGGTCCTTTGCCATGATGTCCCATAGATGCCTGTATGGATTGAGCTAGTCACACGATGCTGCTTTTGTTACCATGTGACAAGTAAAACGGTACGGCATCCCTAATAAACACACCCAAGCATTGCTGGTGCCTCCACCGACTTCAGTATCATTCCCCATCCCCTAGTAAGGATGCAGTCCAGTCAGCCTATGGTGGTAGCCAGAAGACTGCCTGCATGCTCCTATTGAGACACAAGCACAGAGCTAGAAACCAAGCAGTGCTGAGGCCAACACTGTGAAGCCAAAGTCTTCCCGAGCTACTAATTGTGCTCTGCATACATATAAAACATATCTCCAATAATGTTTAGACAAGTGTATGTGGAAGAGAGGAATACACTTTTTGTAAAATAGAAAACCTGGAGCCTCTGGCCCCCCAGCTTAGATCAAACCCTGAGCAATAGTGGCCACAGAAATCAAACCAGACTTCTGGGAAGTCCTGCGAGCAACACTAAAACTCAGGTAAGAAGAAACAGGGTCATCCAGATTATAACCCTCATATCATTTAAGTCTGTCCGTCTGTCCATCCATCCATCCACCCATCTATTTATCTATCACATTTGTGAACTTCCCATCTCCTCAAAAAGGGATTCTGGGTGGTGTACAATAAAATAAATAAAATAAATAAGTAAAAAATAAAATTTCATTTGCAATCTAATAGAAAAGCACCTCATACTATAGACCTATTGCAATATTATAATAATTAGACTATTTCTTATGTATTTTAAAAAGACACAGGAATTGTTTTGGAACAAAAATGTAGCAGTCCTTTAGACTATAGTATGAAGATCCATTAGTTTAGCCTTCTCAATTAATGGAGTGATTCAAGTGGACAAATTCTTATATTAATTAATTTCATTCTAGTAATTGCTCTGTTTAAAATTCTTTTTGTTATAATTATCCTGATGGTTCTGCTGCTTACATGACAGATTTTTCCTGAGGCCAAACTCATACTTCAACAAAATCAATGTTCAAACAGCAGATAGAATATTTTGCACTTCTTTTGTTCATAAAAATACCATTCAACTTAACAAGCATTCGGGTAGCTAAATACATTTAAATGGAACATACTATTCCACTGCAAATTTCTGGTAGAGCATTCTGAGTAAGTACACTGCCTTACGTAAATGTTAAATATGCAGCAGCCAATGAATTTAAGAAAAGAAAGAAGTCCTAACTATTAGATAAGATCATTTTTTCCCTTTAATTTGCCAACACAAATGGTACCTTATCGTACATCCTGTTGAGTAGTCTTGGTACAACAGGAAAGATGGTGGGACGCAGAGCTTTCATGTCATCGGACAGCAAGCGAATATCCCCTTGGAAGAAGCCAATTCGACCCCCATGACAATACACTACAGACTGTAACGAAGGAAAAGGAAACAAATTAGTTCCTGTTTTTACCCAATAGGCCCCAAATGTGCCAATAGGCCCCACATCAAACCCATATACTACTCCTTAGGCATCTTTCTTATTGATGATACCAGAAAGTCACTACTAAATAACTTCTCATAAGACTATACAATAGTCTTGGCCATGTCATGTGCATAACAGAACAAGTGTTTTCTGTTCTACCATTAGGGGGCAGATATTCTATTAAAGAATCCAAGATTTGCTACCTTACAATACTCAGAAAGCCAGCCAAGATGGTTGATGGCTATCCACTCTATATTTTAAGTTCCATTAAAAAATTCAGCACTAGTTGTAGGGCAAACAACTAGCTGTGAAGTTCAGGAAAGACAGTCTTTGGAAGAGAGGTAGTAGTTCATTCCATGCTGTAAGTAATTTTTAACCATGGTTAAACTATGCAGAAAGAACCTAGTTTCTCTTTAATATTCTTCTTAGATTCAAGGGGGACAAAATCACCTTCTGTTTTAGATTAATAGCAATAGCACTTAGACTTATATGCTGCTTCACAGTACTTTACAGCCCCCTTTACAGCAGTTTACAGAGTCAGCATATTGCCCTCAACAATCTGGCACCTCATTGCCCACCTCGGAAGGATGAAAGGCTCAGGCAACCTTGAGGCAGTTGGGAAATTAAGTCCAATTAAGCATGTTTCTGAATCTTAAATTAAGGATAATTGTCACTATAATTAGTGGAAAGAGCTTTAAGCTACAGTTTGTGGAGATGGTTTGTTTTCATGAGTTGAATAGAATAGGGCCAGAGGTAGGGGTTCCTACTGGTTCGGCCAAGTAGGTAGTAACTCGGCCTGCCACGCCCATGAACCAGTTCTCTCGGTGGTGCCATAGGCGGTGCCATCTTGTTTTTTGCTTCTGTGCATGCACAGCTTTTTCTTAGTACTGTGCATGCACGCAAAGCATGTGTGCACGCAAAGCACATCCCTGAGCGAACCGGCAGTAGCAGCAGCCGGAACCCACCTCTGGATAGGGCATGGGTGAAGCCAGGCATAGGTGAGTCCTTCTTATAATGCTATACTATGATTCAATACAGTGTTTTTCAATATTGGCAACTTTGAAATGTGTGGATTTCAACTCCCAGAATTCCTCAGCCAGCATGCTTGTTGGTATCCAAACATCTTAAAGTTGCTAGGTTTGAAAAACACTGATCAAGTAGCACATCTGGGCCATCCCATTGCCTAGTCATCCCTTTTTTATTGTTCAGGAGGAGAAAATGTTGGCTTCCACTGACACTGAGGCCTTACCTGTACCATTCGCTCAAACATGTGTGCTAAAGGCAAATAGGAAATGTGTACATCCTCATATGTAGGAGACCACTGACTCTGGAAAAAAAAACACAACAGGGAGCCCCACAAGGCCTGGTCAGTCTAGGCAGATTCTTACCTGTATCACTCTCTCAAACATGTGAGCCAAAGGTAGGAACGAGATGAGTACATCGTCCTGTCTCGGAAAGATCACTTTCTGCAGATGAAGGGCATGGGAGACAGAAAGGAAAGAAACACTGACAGGAAGACACAACAAGAAAGTCATAAAACAATAAAAAGAAAAATGGCACCAAGAGGAGCAAAAGGGGGTAGAGATTATTATGTGAGAAAAGAGAACAGTGTTTGAAATAATGCGTTAGGCCACGACACCAATGGAGCTATGTTAGCAGGAGTGGTAAGTAACACAAGGATGTAATGCAGAGAGCTCTCTCCACTGTACAGGGCACCAAAGGTGTCCGTTCCTAATCACAGCAACCAAAATAACAATGTGTGCATCATATTATCTATCACTGACACAAATCCTGCCCTTTCATATTTGCATCATGACAATTACGCAATTGTGTAATTATGGAAGGAACTGAGTTTGCATCATGGCACATGTTTTATCCTTCAGCCCCCCTCCCCCTGATCTTCTCCAGACACCTGGGCAGGTATGTTCTGAGACTATTCAAGCATCTCTGATGCCAACTCAAAATGCCCGTTCCCAAGAACACTTCAGATACTTTTACTGCTTGGAGTTTTCCCCAAAGAAGTACCTTTTTTAAACAATTTTCAATAAAATTGACCAATTACTAAGCCACATGTTCAAATGTCGACATCCACATGGGTTAGGAACATATTCTAGACCAAGTCAAACCATTTACCTAGCAGACACGCTATTTGTAATGGAAGGACAGGATATTCATTTATTTATAGAAACTTCCATCTATTTATTTACTGAAACATTATTATTAAGATAATAAGATCCCTTTTTAGCACAAGCCACCCAGAGTCACTCTAATAGGGAGTAGGTGGCATATAAATAATAAAATAAATAAATAAATAAATAAAATGAAATAAAATAATAAAATGAAATAAAACAGCTAGCATTTGGACAATTACAATATCAAACTGCAAGACTTATCCTCTAGTAGAAGGAAATCTGTGGCCTATAATAACTGTTTGATCCCCAGGATCAGCTGTAATGTACAAGTGACAGATCAGTCACATATCAAGATAGGGCTGAAAAGGGTTCCTATGAAATCCTGGATAATTGGAGTTAAGTAGTGGTTTACATTGGGTTTCATTCTGGCTTAGTGCACTATGTGAATCCATCCATAATAGTTAAGTAGTATGTCTCAACAAGGCCACTGCAGCCTGTTTAATAAAACACAGTTAATCTGATTGAACCCAATTAGCATAAGGCAATCTCTGAGTCATAAACAGAATATAGCATGTGATGCTTTTATGAGGATGGGATATAACACAAAATTCATAGCCAAATAAATTCTATTTATCAGTCAGCCATTAAAGGCATGGGAATCCTTCCAAGTTTTTTTTTAATATCATGTTATAAAATTAACCTTGCTATCTTGCTTTTTGGGTGCCTGTTCATGCTTCCATGCTTTAAATTACACAGATCCTTTATTAACCCTTTTTGACTCCCTTTCCATTTTTATTTTTTCTTTAAAATGTCTAATATTTTTTAAAATGTATTTTTCTATTGCAGAAAATCAGTTTATGTACACTGCGCATTAAGGTGCTCATAGTGATCACTGTAGAAAGACCATTATCAGTTGGGAGCTGAAAGAGCTGGCATGAGAAAAAGTAACATCTAAATTTCTCTGACCCATTTTAAAAAAATGAAGACTTACAGTATACCTATTCTTGAAGTGGCCAGCAACATTTCATGGTTATGGTTCTAAATCCATTTTCTTTTCCCCAAACTGCTTTCTACACTAGATCAAAATTTAATCATGTTTCAAAAAGACCACTCAAAGTAACTCAAGTTTTAAGGCAATGTTAACTATAGTTACACTGATTTCGGTGTATCTGCCTGAACCATGCCCAAGCCTCAAGTCGGAATGATCCTTTGTTTGTTTGTTTACCCACCCTTCTTGCTAGGAAAAAAATATTTTAAATTCAAAAATCATCATTGGATTTTTTGCTACTAGCATTAATTCAGCACTTAAACCAATGGCATTGGAAATTACACTCATGACTCCCAAACAGTCTCCTAAGACAGTTTCCTATTTTGTAGGTGTTTCTATTTCCAAAATTATATAGCTCATTTTGTTGTCAGGTTTTAAAGTAAATAGAGTATTCACCTCTGTCACTTTCAAAAAACCTGAAAAATCAGCCACCACATTTCCATGAGTCAGCATAGCACCTTTTGGGTTACCTGGAAAATGGAGGAAGAAGAATCTTATCAAATAAATGTTCACATTTACCAGCTAAGGAACGTGGGCAAAAAAGCCAGTACCACAGATAATTCTTTCAAAAAAAATTTCTTATTTGCTAATATGAACTGGTCTTTGACAGGATGTGCATTGTCAGTCTTTAAATGCCAACTTAGCACTTACAGTTTAAGAAGTTTTCACCGTGACCCGTCAAAAGCGCGAACGTCATAAGCGCGCCGACAACACTGCAGCGCTAAAACCGCGATTTCAAAAGCGCGCCGACAACAGCGCGCCGACCGAAGCATGATTTCATTTAAGGTAAGATTTACAGTTAGGTTTAGGGTTAGGGTTAGGTTGAGGGTAAGGTTGAGGGTTACGTTACAGCGCGCTTCTGTCGGCACGCTTTTGTTGGCGCGCTTTAGGGCTAATTAGTCGCTAATTCGTTGTGCGGTTTTGTCACCACGCTTTAGACACCGCGGTTTAGTCAGGCGCGCTTTTGTTGTCCGCGCATTTGTGGTGGAACCGTTTTCACTGCTGTAGTATCAGTGAAGGAAAGATGGGTCAATCAAATAAGTCACTTCATATACACACAAAAGGCACTTTCAGGGACCCTGTCCGATATTTCCTAGGAACAATTATTGTTCAGATGTCGAAACTTGGTTCCCATAAGCTTTCCCCTCACTGAACTAACAGTGAAATCTCATCATCTACCTTAGGAAAGAACAGCTGCCATCTCTGCCCCTCATTTAAGGACAACATTTCTACCATGATAATTCTTTGGAAAACACACCCAATTTGGTAGAAGATGCTAAACAAGGATCCCGAGGCAGATCCACCCATCATTTCTCTGATGCTTGTTTTCTTTTCTTCTTTTTTGCCAATTCCCTTTTCCTTCAGTATGAGACTAGCACAAACTTTTAAGATGAAACTGAGGATGCTTTATTATAACCAGTCACATTTTAAGCATAACATATTTGAAATCACGTTGTTTGTTTCAGAGCTATCTTTGAAAACAATCAACTTCTACCAGGGTTCAAATGTTGATTTGTGTAAGAACTTTGTAAACAACCTGGAACTTAATGCAATCTTTCCACACCACTGTCAGTACAACCACAGCCAATTCTCCTAGTGCTATCTGATGGACAGCAACCAAGATATTTTCCTTCAAATATTTATAGGCTTGAAAGTATGAAGAAATGCATTAAATAAATGTAGTATTTCAGGGTCAGTAGGGATGGCAAGATTATTGCTCCCAACCAAGGACATTTCTTCAAAAGGAGAGGTAATGAAATGTGCTTTAAAAATCCAAATATATGACATTTGTCTTTGGCTTTTTCCGATTTTATTTTCTAAAGATCTTTTTTTGCTGCAAATAGGTAAAAGAATAATTTTCCAAATCTATACCTCAATAACAAAGCAGATAGATTTAGAAAAGAACTAATGAAAATATCTGAATTAAGTACATTCTACCATAGTGTGAGAAAAAGCCACGTATATGATTTTTCATTTGTCAAATTAAATAAATCAAATCGCAGTGATCAGAACTAGCATTATCAAGATCCAAGTAGCTAACATTCCAATATTTCGGGAAATACATTTTTACTGTGAAGGAAATAACCCTTCATTCCTCATGTATTTGACTGTCCATGGGATATTTAGATACCTTGCTACTTTCAAACTGGTTGGAAATTGCAATTGCTATACATATTGTTCCAAGTAAAAAATAATGAAGTAAAATAAAAGTAAAATAAAAGTAAAATAAAAGATCAACATGGGAGATATTTAGTAAAGTCACTCTAGGCAGAGTTCAAAGAACTTTGAATACAAAAACAGAATACAAGATTTTAATTCTAATATCCACTGGACCTGAAGTTAAATTCACAATGGGCCAAGTAGTCATTCAATCCGTGAATTTAACCAGCTATTTACCAGTATAAATGTTTTAACTTTTCAAAATATATGTCATCAGTCAGGGTGATAAGCATTTTGCATTTATATATACCATTATGTTTTTGTATCACCATCCCCCCAAATATTATAAAATATGTAAAAATAATCAAAATTAAAATGTATACATTTCTATTTACAAATATTTTAAATGGATCAAAAATACTTAAACTATAAACTACATTTATGCAAAATTTTATCAGCATTAAAGTGATACATTTTACCTGTGGTACCACTAGTAAAGCAGACAATTGATAGATCTTCTGGGCGAGGAGGCTAAAAAAATCATAAGAATAAGAAATACAATTTCTTGCATCAGATTTATCAGTTTCAAAAACAGAAATAATATTATCATTTTAATGCAATGATTTCCATAGGATGTTGCTCATCCCCACCCCCCAAAAAATCTGTTTCAAAATAAAGATAGACCTTACTTAACAACTGTCCTATTTAGTGAACATTCAAACTACAGTTGTACCTCAGAATGCATCATTAATTGTTTCCGGGACGACTTCCAAAATTGATGAGCACCAAACCATTTTTCCCATAAGGAATAATGTAATGAGTCACAAGGCAGTCAACAACAACAAGTTCTAGCTTGTGTGTTGAGTACCAAACAAACAATGAGTATTGGGACAAACTTTTTGCATCAAAATGCATTGAGTGCCAAATCTGATGAGTTTGAAAGCAACTGAGTACCAAGATATCACTATAAATGATGGCACAGAGAAAGCAAAATTTTACACTTACAACTGTTGCAGGGTTTCCACAGTCATGTGATTGAGATTTAAGCACTTCACAATGAGATTGTAAGTGCATCATGGTCATGTGATGTCTTGCTTCAACCACATCATTTAGCAATGGAGTTACCAATCCCAATTGGGGTTGAAGACTTTATGGTATGCACCTTTATTTGGGGTTGAGCTGGACGGAACCTAAAGAACACCTTGGCATCCCTTTTTGTAAGACAGCATAGACAGGGAGTCATCCTTTTCAGGTGCTGCATCAGCCGAGAGCCCAGAGAAGGGGTGGGGGTGTGGCCGCTGTTATCTGAGAGTCGTTAGTTCCTCGTAGGGTCCCTGCTCCGGAGATTGTCGGGTGTGAGTCTTTGCTGTTAAAGTTGGACCTCAAGGGTCAAGTGGGTCTGCTGCTAACGTACCTGCCTCCCAACAGCGTTGCAGCAGCCCTCCCCTCGCTCCTCGAGTCGGTAGCCGAGCTGGCAATTGAGTTCCCTAGGTTGATGGTCCTGGGGGACTTTAATTTGCCGTCGCTCGGTGAAAACTCTGATGGGGCGCAGGAGTTCATGGCTTCCATGACAGCCATGGGCTTGACCCAAGTAATTCGGGGCCCAACCCATTCGGCGGGACACATGCTTGACCTCGTATTTCTCTCGGAGCAGTGGATTTGTGATCTTGGTCTGAGGGGGAGTGACATCATACCCCTGTCGTGGTCAGACCATTGCCTACTGAGGCTCGACTTCCGGAGGCCAAACCCCCACTGTAGGGAGGAGGAACCGACCAGGTGGTTCCGCCCCAGGCGTCTTATGGAGCCGTTAAGGTTCCAGACAGAGCTTGGGGTTATTCCTGACACTTTCGCCCACAGTCCGGTGGAGACTCTGGCTGCTGCGTGGCACTCGGCAGCGTCGGAGGCCCTCGACCGGATTGCGCCACTGCGGCTCCTCCGAGGTGGCGGATCCCGGAGACCCCCTTGGTTTACCGAGGAACTCCGGGAGATGAAGCGCCGGAGGAGATGCCTAGAGCACCGTTGGAGGTCCGATAAGTCCGAATCGAACCGGGCAATGGTAACCGCCTGCACCAGGGAATACACCAGGGCACTTAGGGCAGCAAAAAGATCGCACATAGCCACCCTGGTAGCATCCGCTGAGTCCCGTCCAGCCGCCCTGTTTAGGATAACCCGCTCCCTACTGAACAAAAGGGAGGCGGGGGAACCCTTGCAGGGCAGAGCTGAAGAATATGCCCAATTCTTAGCGGACAAAATTGCTCGGTTTCGGTCGGACTTGGACTCCACCCCTGCAGTTCCAGCCGAGGCGCAAGGGGACCAAGTAGAACAGCTCTGGGTTGAGTTTCAGGACGTTACCCCCGGGGATGTGGACAAGGCCATGAGAGCTGTAAGTACCTCCACCTGCGTCCTGGATCCGTGTCCCTCATGGCTGGTTACTAACTGCAGTGAGGTGACACGAGGCTGGATCCAGGCGGTTGTAACCGCCTCCCTTCGGGAGGGGAACTTCCCCGCCACATTGAAAGCGGCGGTGGTGAGACCCCTCCTGAAGAAACCATCCTTGGATCCAGCTGTTCTTAATAGCTATCGTCCAGTCTCCAACCTTCCATTTCTGGGGAAGGTTGTTGAGAAGGTGGTGGCCTTCCAGCTCCAACGGTCCTTGGAGGAAGCAAACTACCTAGACCCCTTCCAGTCAGGCTTCAGGCCCGGTTACAGCACAGAAACCGCTTTGGTCGCATTGATGGATGATCTCTGGAGAGCCAGAGATGAAGGACATTCCTCCATCCTGGTCCTCCTTGACCTCTCAGCGGCTTTCGATACCATCGACCATGGTATCCTTCTGCGACGACTGCGGGAGGTGGGAGTGGGAGGCACCGTGCTACGGTGGTTCTCCTCCTACCTCTCGGACAGGTCACAGTCGGTGTTAGTGGGGGGGCAGAGATCGTCCCCTAGGCCCCTAAATTATGGGGTGCCTCAGGGCTCGGTCTTATCCCCCCTACTATTCAACATCTACATGAAACCGCTGGGAGAGATCATCCGCAGGCACGGGATTAGATACCATCAATATGCGGACGATACTCAATTGTATCTGTCCGCCCCGTGCCAACTCAATGAAGCGGTGGACGTGATGTGCCGGGGCCTTGAGGCCGTTATGGACTGGATGAGGGTTAACAAGCTTGTGCTCAACCCAGAAAAGACCGAGTGGCTGTTGTGTTTCCCTCCCAAAGATTTGGCTACTATTCCACCACTCAGGCTGGGGGGTCAAATTTTATACCCCTCAGAGAGGGTTCGCAACTTGGGAGTCCTCCTGGATCCACAGCTGTCATTTGACCACCACTTAACGGCTGTGACCAGGGGGGCGTTCGCCCAGGTTCGCCTGGTGCGCCAGTTGCGACCCTACCTGAATCGGGAGGCTCTCACAACAGTCACTCGGGCCCTTGTGACCTCTAGGCTGGAATACTGCAATGTGCTCTACATGGGGCTGCCCTTGAAGAGCATCCGGCGACTTCAGCTAGTGCAGAATGCAGCCGCGCGAGTGATTGCGGGTGCACCCCGATTCACCCGCATTACACCTATCCTCCGCGAGCTGCGCTGGCTACCTGTTGATCTCCGGATGCGCTTCAAGGTGCTATTAATCACCCATAAAGCCCTACATGGCAGTGGATCTGGATACTTGAGAGACCGCCTTCTGCCAATTACATCCCTGCGACCGATAAGATCCCATAGATTAGGCCTCCTCCGTATTCCATCGGCCAGCCAGTGTCGGCTGGCAACTACAAGGAGGAGGGCCTTCTCAGCAGTAGCCCCGACCCTTTGGAACGAGCTCCCCGTGGAGATCCGTACCCTCTCCACCGTCCAGGCCTTCCGCATAGCCTTAAAGAACTGGCTCGCCCGTCAGGCCTGGGGATAGGATAGTTGCCCCTCCCGAATGATGAATGTATGTTGTTTGCTATTTTATTACATGTTTGTCCTACTGTCTGTATTCCCCCCCTTCCCAGTTTTTGTGTGAGCCGCCCTGAGTCCCCTCAGGGAAAAGGGCGGCCTACAAATTCTAATAAAATTCTAAATTCTAAATTCTTTATCCAGAGACTGATAACTATGCTGAGGCTGTCATCCTGTCTTCATCTGCATTGTACACAAATCACACACACACACACACACACACACACACACACACAAACACACAGAGGTGGGGGGGAGGGAGGCTAGACTAGAGTACCTCTGTATGTACTCTGGAGGGTGAAACTGCCATCTCAGCATTGGATTTGAAGGTGAGGGAAACTTCTGAATAGGGCTAATAAGATATCAGAGACCCAATACCTTCAGAATCCAGTTTGGATTTTTTGTGTTTTTGTTGTTTTTAATTCTCAGCTTACATTTTGTTCATGAAAATATTCAGAGGGGAAGTTCTTGGAATCACCAAATTGAATAACTTCTATTCACAAGAATGGAAGTCATTCATCTTGCAGACATCTCCCACTCTTATTTCTGCACTTATGTTAATCCTTTACCTGAAGATTACAGAAACCAAAATTCAGCCACTTACATGCCAAATTCTAATGATGTAATATCAGTTTTTTGTGGAGTGGGGAGAAGAGTAGGGAATATTAAGTATGGGAATAAGATAAATTCACCTCATTGGTGTTTTCTGTTCCTAATCACTGATTGATGGATTGACTTCAAAAACATGTACTGCCAAATATCCAGTTATATAAAAAGTATCCAATAATTAATTTTTGGAGCATTTTTCTCAGAATCCTCATATTGGTTGTAAATCATAAACTGTTAGAGTCACACAAAAGCAGACCTTTTCTGCACAGAAAAGTTTGTCACATGACGTTCATACTAGCAAGACACCCAGCTTCTGCTCAGTAAGATTCTCCCATGGCAGTAGAAAACAGCATCACATAATTATTTTCTATTTTAGTCCTGAACATGGCAAATATCTCACATGAAGATACAGGAATTCTCCATATAAAAACATTCATGTGCTGGGCAATTCTGGTGTCTCTTTTCTGAATGAACAGTCAACATTTTTTAAAATGCTGTTTCCCTGTATCCCTGAAGTATTATTTATAAGCAGCTTATTGAAAAATTTACAAAACATCTGTACCACTAAATTTGGAATGTGAACAAATAACCCAGATAATCTTGTATTATTTTCATTCTTTCCTTGAATGCTTATGGTGTATTTAGCCGTTTGTTTATGAGAAAATACTAAAGATAGAAAAGGATGGATTATACTCACTACAGGAGCATGCCAGAATTCCCGACCACAGTTCTGAAGAATACAAGAAAATAATCATAATTCGTATTTGTGATAATATGTGAGCAGTTCTCTGGCCTGACTATTGCTGTTTACCTCTTTAAACTTACATCATGCTGTGATATACTGACAAAACTGGACTAATAAAGCAGTTTTATCAAATTTAGGTTTTTTAAAACATTATTAACTGAGTACTACTTTGGTGTAATGGTTAAGACATCAGGCTAGAACCAGGAGACTGAGCATTCTAGTCTTGCCTTAGGCACAAAGCCAGCTAAGTGATCTTGGGCCTTTCCCTCTCACTCAGCTCTAGGAATCACTCAAAGGCAAACCCCTTTCTAAAAAACTTTGCCAAGAAAATGGCAGGGACTTCTCCATACAGCTACCAAGAGTTAACACTGATTCAAAGGCATTAAAACAAATCAAATTGGTACTTATTAACTTTGTCTTGTCTTTGTTTTTTTTAATAGTCTTTTTTTAGCATATTAAAAATACATTTATTCTCACCGCTTAAAACAGTTTTTCATTTGACAAAAGTATAAAATAAGATCAAATAAAACACTGGAAAAGAAACGCACCTCTACTTCCAGCATAGCCTGGATTTGAACTCCACATCTTTGTCCTCTTTCTTTAAGGTCCTTTTCAAAGGGGTCCATCAAAATAATTAATTTCAAGCCTGGTGTTTGTTTTCTTTCTACATGTTCTAGCAGGACTGTGGCTTTTTCAAGTTTATCACAAACTACTATAGAAATATCAGCTAATAAGATAAATCAAATGATACGGGTAACTATATTAAAATACAAACACATTTTTATTTACAAATCACAAGCCATCTAAATTGTGTGACATTTATTCAAAGAAGAATATATATCAAGTACTGAAAATTACAATCCTCTAATCGCCAATCACTGCAAATGTATTCTTATTTCAATTGTGTATAAGAGGTACGTACTTTTTAAATTCTGAATCAATACATTCCCAATTTCCCAGCCCTAGTTCTTTCTCCCTCTAGTCTGGATTATTCTAGCTTTAAAATAGTAAAATTTAGAAGGGACCTATACTGAGGAATTGACGAATTCCTGAATCTATAAGCTGTAATCAAAATGAGCTTCAGAACTCATAATAAATTAAAACCAGTTCATAACTGTTGTGTTCTAAAATAATGGTTGATAGCTTAAATAATTCTTACCCAAATTGTTGGGGGCAATATGCTGATGCTGTAAACTGCTTAGAGAGGGTTGTAAAGCACTGTAAAGCAGTATATAAGTCTAAGTGGTAGTGCTATATTTTAAAGTCAGAAAAGAAATGGCAAGTATTTCTGATATCATATTAGTTGTGTGAATGGTTACAGAAATTATATTTTAATTTAACTATGTAAAACATAAGATATTTATCCCTAGATTATCAATCAGACTTTCTCAACCTGGTCTCTCCAAAGGTCATAATGATGCATAAACTTCAAAAGCTGCAGAAAAGGCTTAAAACGTAGAATTTTTAAACAGTTAATTCCCATACTGGAAATCTCATCTGGATTTTAAGATCTAAATTTGATACCTGAACCTTAATTCTCTGCTATAATTCTAATTACATAGGCTTTTTTAAAAATGTAAAAAAAAATATTTTGAGTAAAATGTTATTTCTTTAGATTTTAGAATAAGGACCTTTTCAGGGAAGAAACAGAGAAAGAAAGCTACATGGTTTTCTAGGATTCATGTGGTCCATGTAATTCTGCAGATATTAAATGCAGAGATGTAGTAAAATGGCAAATAGTAAAAATCCATACAGGGAAACCACAACCATGGAATAGGTATAGCAAGCCAGCTCAGAAATGATCCACTGGAAGAAGATGATAAAAGATATAAACAGGATGATCTTGATCCTTCTTCTAATATTTCATTGAGGAATCAAATTGAAAGGAACATTTGCTACTGAAATACATATTTTGAACAATCAGACTCCTGCTTAAGAAACCAAAAAGTATTTGAAGAATTTTTCAAACAAATCTATTCTCTTTACCTGTATTAATAATATAACGAATGGATCCAGGGCCTAATGTATCATACAGGGGAACCACAACCATGGAATAGGTATAGCAAGCCAGCTCAGAAATGATCCACTGGAAGAAGATGATAAAAGATATAAACAGGAAGAAATGTGAATACAACGAGTCTGGAAATAAGGTTACGCTTCTTGCAGTCTCACCTCTGGACGGTTTTGGGCAAAGACTCCAATAAATTGGTTTGGTGATGATTTGCATCCCTTTTGGAGTAAGCCTGATCCCAATGCTTCTGCTCTTTCAGCAACCTGAAAGTGGAAATAAAGCACATTGAATTGCCTGGTGGAATTCATTGAGACATTTCCACAAGCTATTTTTTTCCACTCCCTTTCGACTTAACACAAAATTGAGAATTGTATTATCAATTAATTTAGTTGTTTTCTAAACTCAACGCAGTCCCAGCTTTACTTCTTTTTTAAGAAAGCACCTACCTCTCTGGTTTCCAATTACTTCATTTCTAGGTGATTTAGAGATGGACTGTATAACGGTATAGGTAGTCCTCAACTTACAGTCTCAATGGAGCCCAACATTTCTGTTGATAAGTGAATTTTGCCCCATTTTACAACCTTTTTTGCCACAGTTGTTAAGTGAATCACTGCAGCTGTTAAATTACGGTAGTAACATGGTTGTTAAGTGATTCTGGCTTCTTCATTGACTTTGCTTGTTAGAAGGTTGCAAAAGATGATCACATGATCCCAGGACATTTGCAACCATCATAAATATGAGTCAGTTGCTAAGCGTCTGAATTTTGATCATGTGACCATGGGGATGCTGCAATAGTTGTAAGTGTGAAAAATGGTCATAAATCTCTTGTTTCAGTGCCATTGTAACTTCAAAAGGTGATTAAATGTCACTACTGCAGGCACAGTCCACTCAAAAAAGTGCTTCTTACAAACTAAATAATAGATGAGGATTACTATTTACCCTATACAGTAGATTTTGAGTATCTTGGGTGTGGGGAAAATATATCAGCAGTCCCTATAATATAATATTCTGTTCTGTTAATGTAATCATCTCTAACCAGATACTTATCTTCCTTAGTTATCCAGATCAGGGTGCAGTAGAAAAAATATTTCACATTACAGTTCCATTTTTACTGTTGTTCAGTTGGTTCTTACCTGATATGCCCCTTCTCTGGGGAGGTGGAGACAGCGGTCATGCATGGGTTAACTCAGCCAGTAACCAATAGGACTGAGTCTACCAAAGTGATGTCATTGCCTCCCACTTTCTTGTCAAAGGAGATAAGTAGACTGCTGTGTGCTATTCGATTGCTCTCAATGCCTTGATGCTCCAGCATTTCTTCAAGAACTCCCTCTGCGAACTAGGCCAGATCCTTAAAGGGTGGGGATGACGCTGTGTCCAACTGCCCAGAGAAGGGGCGTATCAGGTAAGTACCAATGTCCCATTCTCCAAAGTTGGTGGAGACAGCAGTCATGCATGGGACGTACCAAAGCTAGGCCTGTCCCCGGGTGGGAATGAGACTGGACTAGGAGCTTGTAGAGGGAAGAACTTGTTGAAGAACCCACCAACCGAATGCCGCATCCGCCGAAGCGTGTCTATCCACCTTATAATGGATAAAGGGAGTAGGAGTAGTCCAGGTGGCCGCCTTGCAGATCTTCTCCACTGAGGCCTGCGCCGTGATGTTGGATGGAGTGAGGTGATGTGCCAGGTAAGCTCTTGAAATGGCAGATCGAATCCAGCACCCAACCATAGATGAAGCTTTTAGCCCCTTATTTGTGGGATGGAAAGACACGAAGAGAGCTTTGGTGCGCCTGAAGAATACCGTCTTGGCGATATAGATCTTAAGAGCAAGTCTTACGTCTAACCTGTACCATTTGCGTTCAAGTCTGTGAGAAGGATTAGGGCAGAAATTTGGAAGAGTGAGGTCTAGAGATCGATGAAAAGCCGAATTTACCTTTGGAACAAAGGTGGGATCAAGGCGAAGGACCACATGGTCCAGCTGAAATACACACAGGTCTGATCGGATTGAAAAGACCTCCAGTTCCGAGATCCGTCGTGCTGACGTGATGGCCACCAAAAAGGCTGTCTTCAGTGTAAGGTGATACAATGAGACTGACATGAGAAGCTTGAAGGACGGTTGAGTGAGAAACTCAAGTACTTTGGCTAGATCCCACGAGGGGAAACGGTGTAGACGCACTCTTAATGAAGCGGCAGGCATAAGGGTGCAAGGAGAGGGATTCATCTCGGTGAAGAGAGAGAACCGAAGAGAGAACTGACACCTGTAACTGAAGAGTGTTTGGCGAGAGCCCTTTATCAAGCCCTGTTGCAAGAACTCCAAAACCTGGGGAACTGAAGCCTCCAGGGAGATGGCATCTCGAGAAAGGCACCAAGTAATGAAAGTCTGCTACGTTGATTCGTAGATTCTGTTAGTGGCAGCAAGAAGCCTGAATAGTTCGAATTACAGTCTCAGAAAGGTTAGCCACCCTCAAGATCACCCGCTCAGCCTCCATGCGGTTACGCGGAGCCAGGACAGGTCAGGATGGTGAATGGATCCCTGATGAAGAAGGCACGTTATCATTGGAAGCTGCCACGCTGGGCCTACTGAGAGATTGATCAGGTCCGCATACCAGGGTCGGCACGGCCAATGGGGGGAGATTAGGATGAGCTAGGCCTCTTCCTCTATCATTTTCCAAATCACCCTCTGTATCAGGGGGAAGGGAAGGAAGGCGTACAGGAGACCGTGAGGCCACCTGCACCCTAAGGCGTCCATCCCTTCCGCGCCTGGTGTCTTGTAACGAGACAGATACCTGGGCAGCTGCATGTTGGATGCTGTTGCGAATAGATCTAGCACCGGAGTCCCGTACTTGGATGACAGCTGTTTGAAGATGCGCCGGGCTTCACTCAGGCTCCACTCTGCAGGATCAATTGTTGTGCAGCTCAAACAGTCTGCCCGGGTGTTGTGGGTGCCCGAGACGTATTTGACGTGGAGAGAGAGAAAATTGGCCTCCGCCCAGCTCCCTAGGTGAAAGGCAGACTCCATGAGAGATACTGGCCTTGTCCCCCCTTAACGGTTGACGTGTGCCTTGGCTGTTGTGTTGTGTGTCCGAATCAGCATGTGTGTGTTGCGAAGTGAGGATTGGAAATGAAGGAGAGCCAGATGAATGGCCCTCAACTCTAGCCAATTCATACTTTGGGAAAGGTCAGAATTGGGCCAGAGACCCTGAGCCACTTGATCCTCCAGGTGAGGGCCCCATCCCGTTAAGCTCACGTTTGTTGGAGACGTTGGAGACATGGAGGTTCCTTGAAGAGGGATCCATGAGAAATGGCCGGGGAAATCCACCAGTCCAGAGATTGGATTATCTCTGGAGTCAACCTGACTTTCACTAGGGAACAGCTGCTGTTGGTTTTCTGGAATGGCAGAAGAAACCACTGAAGGCAGCGGCTATGAAGCTGTGCCCAAGGAACAATGGAGAAGCATGAGACCAACTTCCCCAGCAATTGAGACAGCTGGAGAAGAGGGACCAGCTATCTCCTCTGCACCTCGTTGGCCAAGTCTCTGAGTCTGATCTGGCATTCCCGAGACAGGAAGACCTTCCCCTGAAAGGAATCGATAAGGACTCCTAAGTGTACTAGACGTGAGGTGGGGACAAGGTGACTCTTCTCCTGATTGATGGAGAATCCTACCCCCTGAAACACCTGTAAGGTGTCCTGGAGATTCTGAAGAGCCTGGTTGTGTGACCTGGACAACAAGGGGATGTCATCCATGATCCGAATGGGTCTGGCTTGCAAGTGGGTTGCTACACCTGACAGGAGTTTGGTGAAAACCCTTGGGGCTGATGACAGCCCGAAGGGGAGGGCCCGATACTGAAAGTGACGGCCTGCAAAGACAAAGCGTAGGAACCATCTGTGTTGCCTGTGAATGGGCATGTGGAGGTAAGCCTCCGTGAGATCCACTGATGTGAGGAGATCGGGTTTGCGTACACTCTCTAGGATTGACAGGAGAGAGTGCATTTTGAATCTCCTGTACCTGATGAATCGATTTAGAAATTTGAGATTGAGGATTGCTCTCCAGTTCCCTGAAGACTTTGGCACGATAAAGAGACTAGAGTAAAACCCGCACCCCACCTGACCTGGAGGCACAGGTTGAATAGCCCGAATGTGGAGCAGATGATGGATGGCCTGCTCTCCTAGGAGCCTCTTGTGAGGATCCCTGGAGGTAGAGCACGTGACAAAGTGGAGGGTTGAAGAGCAAGTCCAAGGAAAGGCTGAATCTGATAGTGGACCTGACCCACGCGTCATTGGTGATGTCGTCCCAATGATCCCCGAAGGTTGCCAGACGTCCCCCGATCGGAAGATCCTCCAGGCAGTCACTTCTGCCTCTTAATAGGGGCGGTGGGTATTGGAATCTCTGGTTGTTTCTGCCTGATCTGTTGGAGAAGGAGGTGCCCTGTCTGGGAGGAGCCTGAGGTTGGAGATGGGAGTTGGACGAGCTCCCGTCCTGACCACGAAAGGGCTGCCTACGATAAAAGGACTGATTCCGACCCTCCTGCTTCTTAGTGGCCGGTTGCAGGACCTTCGGCTTATCCTTGGACTCTACTAGTAGAGGTTCTAAAGTAGGACCAAAGAGAAGGGAGGAAGAATAGGGAAGGAGGCAAGCCTCCACTTGGCTCAATCTTCCGCCTGCCACTGCATCAGCCAAAGGATATGGCGGGTGGTGATAGTGGATGCTATGGCTTTGTACGCGAAACGAGCCGCATCTAAGGAGGTATCTGCGATGTATTCTAGGGACGCCTTCAATTTATTAATGTCCCTGCGAGCCCTAGAATCCCCAGCCAGAAGTGTCCCTTGAAGTTGTCTTAGCCATAAGAGAGCACAGCGACTAAAGAAAGAAGCAGAGGTAGCTGCCCTGACGGCCCAGGCCGAAACCTGATGTCCCTTGACCAGAGTTTATTCTATTCACTTGTCTTCAGGGCGAAGAGCTTCCTCATGAGCTGCCAAGGCTGCGTTAGGAGAGGAGAGGCTAACTATAGGTAAGTCAATAGAAGATACCTCTAGAGCCTTGGTGAGTTCTGGTACCACATTACACAGCCATTTGTCCAAGGTATTGGGAAGGGGGCCTGTACCTGGTGATGCCCATTGGTTCTGGACCACATCTATGAAGAGTCTGGGCGATGGAATCACCTCCTTTTCCACCATAGGCTGGATGAAGAAGGGGTAAGTGGTGTCAGTCTTGTCCGTTCCCATTCCCTGAGGAGTCTTGAGTGAAGGGATGCCAGTGATCTTCTTGGCCTTAAAGAGAAGAGACTGAAAGACAGCAGGTTTAAAGAGACCAACAAAGGTAGGAGATTCGGGGGGAAGGCCCCCGTCTTCCGAGAGATCTGAATCTCTTGAGGGTATTCCTCCTCTCTGAAAACCGATGGTTGACTGGACATGCCAGGCAACTCATGCGATGAAGAAGCCGAGCTATCACTATCCCTGCGTCTGGAACCAGAAGAAGAAGCAGACCTGTGTGGAGTGGAATGGTTAGACGACCTGTGTTTAAGTCCTGCTGCTATGCCTCGTTCGATGGCCCCAGATATGATATCAGCCATGCCAGGTGAGTAAGAACGGCGGCAGGATGCAGGAAAGATGTCCTCCTGGTAGAGGGGCTCCTCATCAGGAGTGACACTCCTGCCACCCTCTGATTCATCCCCACTGCAGGCCAGATCACCCGTGCCCCTGGCTTCTTCAGGTTGGATAATGGATGCAGCAGGGGAAAGATCATTCTCTGAATCAGAAGACAGGTCAGGAGGAGGACTAGGATGAACAGACCTCTGAGGCTGAAACAGATTCTGTGTTTTTGGTCTTGCC
Source organism: Thamnophis sirtalis (assembly GCF_051295495.1). Taxonomy (NCBI): domain Eukaryota; kingdom Metazoa; phylum Chordata; class Lepidosauria; order Squamata; family Natricidae; genus Thamnophis; species Thamnophis sirtalis. The sequence goes on from NW_028261383.1 coordinate 96,283,322, forward strand.
TCTGGCTTTTTTAGGGAGGATGGCATTGCCATCCTCCCGAGAAGGTGGATTGGCTGTATTCCTGTGATTAGACCTGGGAGGCTTGGAAGGGGGCTCAGTGAGGGGAGCCTCTGGGGCAGGCCTGCGCCTATGGGTTCTGGATGGAGTGGGCTCAGTGGTGGGAGCAGGGGCCAAGGCAGGTGGAGGCACTTGTGGCTCATGGGCAGGAGAGGAAGCCATTGCTTGTACTCACGACTTGTTGTCTGAAGGAGGGAGTCAAAATGGCCACTGGAGCTTCTTCGTGCCAAAACAAAATGTCCGTTGAGGCTACAGAGCCTATGGGCCGGGCGCCATGAGGTAGCAGAAGCTGCAGAAGAGATGAGGGCATTGATGGCCCTGCGGAGAGGCTGCAGAGGTGATGGCGGCGGCAGCGGAGGTCTAGCGGCAGCAGGAGTGCTGAGTAGCGGCGGCCGTGTGCAGCGGTAGTTTCCCAGTGGCGGTGTTTGGTGGCAATGAAGAGCCAGCAGAGGCGGCATCACTGAGCGGAGCCTCCAATGGCCAGTGCTAGGCAGCGCTGCATCCAGGGAAGCCTTTGTAAGCCGCAGACTAGGTCAGGAGGGTGAAGCCTCGAAAGAAGCCCTGGCAGTCCCTCTCAGTAGCCCTGGGGCTAAGTGAGAGCCCTGGCTCCGAGAGGAGCTATCAGCCACGAGTCTTCCAAGTAATTCCCAGTAATTTAGAAGCCAATTTTTTTGAGGAAAGCCAATTAAAACCAATTAGAGTAGCAAATTCAGTATTTTTAAATAGATAAGTTGAGGAGAGAGCAATTAGCACAGCCAGTTCTGATTGAACTGAGTCTAAAAAAGCGGGAGGACACTCCTTAGAGGCGATGACATCACTTTGGTAGACTCAGTTCTATTGATTACTGGCTGAGTTAACCCATGCATGACCGCTGTCTCCACCAACTTTGGAGAAAAAGTAATACTATCAATCTTACCTCTTTATAGGATAACCATTGATAAGGCTGATTAGATTTCCTAAATCCTAAGCAGGGACCATTTTCTGGAGGGGAAAAAAAAACGACATCAGGAGTAGTTAAGTGTGATAAGCCATTTTCAAAGCTGCTTAATAATGCATTTCCTGTTGGCCTATGTATATCTCAGCAGGACAGCATATTTAAAAATAAACCAGTGCTATGTCAGCCATCCAAGAATTTGTATCAAGGATCATCAAACACAAAGGACAGTTATCTTGACAAATGGGATTTTATTTTATTTTTACAATTCCAGCAATGCCAATTTTATTTTTGAAGTAAGACCCTCCTATGACATGAAGCACACCTACTCACTTAACATTTAGCTTTTTTTCTATAATATTACAATGTGTTAATCAAAATTGGCTTCCATTCTAAATAATATCCCATTGCTTTGGTATGTCCTATAAAATAATCAATATTCATGAAAACCATGGTAGAGCTGCTTTATGTCAGAAGGAGCGGTCATGACCTTTACTAGTTATAAAATTATTAAATTTTATTTAATTATACATTTTATTAAAATTTAATTAAATTCATACATCTAATTCGTCAGATGTATGAAATTAGTTGGAAAAGGTGCTATCAGACCCCATGGAATCACACAGCTCTTCTCCTGCACGTGTTAAGATATAATTGCTATTTATTAATTTGATTGTGCATTCAATATTTATGCTATTACAGCAGTAAAATACCACGTGTATTGAAGGTCCTATTAGTCCTTCTAAACTAAGGTTACTAGTCCCTGTAACTGTCCCCATCATAAGTTCAGGTACACTCAACAACAAAGTTTAACTGCCCCAAAGATCAAAGTATCATCTAAATACAGTTACTTTATCCAAGAATCTACATCTGTCCTCTGTAGTAGCTGGAGTTTCATAGAAAACAGTAACAATATTATTGCTTAAAAAAAATTCAGTATGATCAAATATTTTCTTTAAAAAACTTACCAGATATATTAAAACCCCTTCTAAAAACTTCATACATAGTCCTTGCATCATCATAGTAATGAGTTAGCAAATGGGCGTTGTCACCAATTACAGATCTCCGTGCACTATTCCTGCCCTACAATGAAATATAGGTAAGTTCATATCAAGAATCTATAAATGTGAAATAATACAGGTTGTCATCAACTTCAACAGTTCATTTAGTGGCTGTTCAAAGTTACAATAGCACTGAAAAAGATGACTTATGATCATTTGTCACACTTATGACCATTGCAGCACATGACTTGCATTCAAATACTTGACAACTGGTTCATATTTATGACAGTTGCAGTGTCCTGAGGTCACATGATCTCCTTTTGTAACCTAATGACAAGCAAAGTCAATGAGGAAGCCAGATTCACTTAACAACCATGTTACTAATTTAACAACAACAGTGTTAAATTAAGAAATGTGGCAAGAAAAGTCGTAAAATGGGGCAAACAAATTAACAAATTTCACACTTAGCAACATAAATGTTGGGCTAAATTGTGGTAGTAAGTCAAGGACAATCTGTATACAATACAGGTGTATTACATCTGTATCAAGATCCTGATTCCAGTTTCTGGAAAGTTACAGAAGCCATTAAAATTGCACTTTGAAATAACAGAACCTTGCTTAATATTTTTTAGTCCTTGGACAAACTGAAATCTACATCCAAACTTGGAAAGATTCACCATTAGTAATTCTGAGCTTCCTTGCCTCTTAAATGTCCCTCCTGGTGTCAAAATATAGGCTGCAAGCAACTCAATGTAAGACAGTGGCTTTACATTTGTATTTTACAATATTATTCTGTAAAATTTGAGTGAGGAGACTATGTAAATACATCAATAATATTTTATTAATTACTAAGTTCGGTGTTAGAATATGTCCACAATTCCTTTGTTTTAAATGATGGGAATGCACTGCTAAAATACTTATGACAAGTAGATCTGTAAATATTTTTCCTTACTGTGCCTCAGGCAAACCCCCAAAGTACAAAGATAAAGTGAATTTATCTTTCCATCTGTGCATGGGCATGTATATATGAATTGGAATATATCTGATTTTATCCACAATCACATCCTCACCAAGGGGAAAAAAAACCCTCAAATGTTGGTTGGCTCTGTAGGCTTATCTTTAATTTATAAAATATGAGGACTGTTAAATTTATCCATGATAATAGAATACATTTTTTTTAAAAAAAAATATCATTCTGTTTGATTATTTAATTTTACATAGAGAGATTGTGTAACTCAGGAGAGGAAAATGTAACCAGGCTGAAGCATAGACCAATCTCCATTTTGATGCCTAAAAGATTCCCTCCTTGGACACTCCATGCTTACAGCCTGGGCTTTAAAGAATAAGCATTGTGGCATGGAGAGTCACAGGAATTGTTCAGTCAAGGAATTCCTCAATCTATCAGTAAATGAGGGGTATCTCCAGATAAACTCAAATTTTCAAAAGGTGGAATTGTAATACTATTAAGAAACTTAAATTCAAATATGATTTAATAAACTGGTTAAATAAATATGGTTGCAAATATTTGCAAAAAATTAGTAAGGAATGCAAAAGAATTTCAATGGAGTATCCTGAATTTGAATAGTGTTTCTAAAAATGAATTTTATCCCTTCAGATACTTTTCATTTAAAAATTGTACAATATTCCTGCAAGAATCAGTTGCATATATGAAATATACCCAGAAATGAAGAAATACAGTATCAAATAATTTGAAACTTAAAACTTAAAACAAATTCAAATATGATTACAGAAGGAGAAAATGTCCAGAAAAGTTGTCATTATAGACGAAACACTGTGATATAGCATTTTGTTTTCAAAAAGGCCAATCAGCTTAGGTAACTGTTAAAAGGTGTACAAAATGTGAAGCTTTTCAAACTGGAAATGCCTTTTTTGAATTTGAATCAGTTGATTTGTATTGAAAACAATGCCAGGCTTAAAACACTTCCAGAAGGCCATTTTGAATACAAATGAAGGTTTAAAACGAAAAAACAATTCCTTCAAAATTGCTGAATTCGGGTCATTTCAAATTTAAATCATTCAAGTTTGAAATATTTTGCACTTCACTAATAGTTGCACTAAAATAAAGAAGATGCCTTTATGATTTATAATTAAAACATATGAGGATATATCCTATATTGCAATGCCATAGTTAAGAACTGAGGACAAAAAAACCTGGGTTCTAACTTCCACTCAAACTCAAAATTCTCTAGGTGAATGCAGCCAGTTACTCTCAGCCCAACCAATCTCTCAGTCTCTCATTTTCCTCAAGGAAAATGCCAGATATATCCTGGATTAAACAACCCAATTAATACAGCAAAAGCTCAACAACATACAACATACAAACTACAATTACTTCATTACTTCATGGGCAAGGAATATCTCAAAATAACATTTCTGAATAACCAAGTTAACTCTCCCAAGCACAATCAAATAATGTATGTGTACCATTTCCATAGGAAATGAAATACATTTTAAGTGAGGCAATAACGAAGATTCTCAGCTACTGTAAAAGGAATCTCAATAGCTTAATTAATTTGTTTTGTCTGTGCTTTTACAAATATGTCTCCAAGGATTATATAGCATATTTCAAACAAATAAATAACAAAAAAAAATCTTAAGAGAATTGATTGCATCATCCATGTTATTCAGGAAATGTACCCAGTAAAAACGTCATTAATATGTGCCATCTTTTTCAAAGAATATCTTCTTCAAAGGTTTTTTTTCCCTGAATAAAATTTCAATTCACCATATTTTGCTATAATTAACTGGATTATTAACTAACACCAAACTAATTTAAATGTTGATGTATTATTTGGATTACCATATTCACTAATATGATTTCTTCTAATAAGCAGAGAATAAGGGACATAACCTTAATTCATACAGTTTCACAGAGCTAACCTCACTCTTCTCCTGACAAGTTTTTCTCCTGAAAATCTTGCTAAGACAATATTTGAGTAAAGAATCAAGTCATCTATTAAACAGACAAATACATCATCACACAAGAATACACCCTATAAAATGCATACTATGAATCACTTACAGACTCTTTTCATGTACCTAAACATGAACTTCACATTTTGTAGAACAGCATGTCTCTCGCAACTAAGGTTCAGAAAAGCCTCTTGGAGTCAGCCATTGTACTAATTAGATGGACAGGCCAGAATATTTACAAATATACTTTTGGATATTGTCAAAAGATCAATGCAATAAACGGAACAGCATCTGCTAATAAAAACACTGCTAAGAAAAAGGCATGTTATAAAATGTAATTCTATCAAGATAATCCTCACCTCAATTTCTTCTGATTGCTTTAGGAGATCACATGGTGGTTTTACCGCTTTGGGACGATTGACAAGCCAATATGCAATAATAGCTGCAAAGGCACCAATGCCCACCAAAGTAGAAGCTGGCAGGCTTCGGAAAAACTGGCTGAAGTCTTCAAATTCTGGAAGGCGTAAATTCCTTAGAATCTCTTGTACTTGCATTTTTTCAAAGACTGAAATGGCCACCTCTGCAGAATCCAAAGAAGAAATAAAGAAATTAAGTTGACAAGATCTAACAATTGCAGAGGAGAGAAAGAATGCTCCATAAGGTTGAAGGCCAAAATTCAATTTACAATCTCAGCACAATAAATCACAGTGCAATTGTTAACATTTTCCCAGATTTAAATTAGTTAAACAGAAGACAAGGGGCTGACTTAAACATTACTTTTAAAATGGATTGATTATGTGCCATCAAGTTGGTGTCGACTTTTAGTGATTACATAGATTCTCTATAGAAACTTTCAAAATAGGGATACAACATTCTATTCTGACATCTATTACAAGACAAGAAGCAATTGATGGAAACTAACCAAGAAGAGAAGAAACCTAGAACTAAGGAGAAATTTCCTGACAGTGAGAACAATCAACTACTAGTGGAATAGCTTGCCTCCAAAAGTTGTGAGTGTTCTGTGTTCTATGATTGGTTCTTTCAAACATTTCCTATGAGGTTTGAAGTCACTGTGAAGTGAGAGTCTTTGTTTGTTTGTTTGTTTGTTAATTTATTATTGCACATTTACACTATGAAATATGGAGAAAGCTGTGTAGATATACATAAATATAAAACAGACATATAATCACAACTGCCAAACAATAAAAGCAATGAAGTAATAATCACATGCACCAGTATAATTAATCATGGCAATACAGCACTGTACTTCAAATGCCTCGTGGAACAGTCCTATCTTGGCAGCTCTAAAAGAATGGGAAAATATTGTCTGAAGATTCCCACAAGTTCTCAATTCCCATATGTGGGGAAAACCAAGGATCCCTAACAAAAATGTGCAGATAGGATTGGTTAATTCTACCCTAAGGAAGTGTCCTGAACAAACCAGGGAACTAATAAACCCCTGGAAGTTAATACCCTGTTTCCCCCAAAATAAGACCTCTCTGGATAATAAGCCCAATTGAGCTTTTGAGCGTATAAGCTAAAATAAGCCCTCCCGGAAAATATTGCAACACAGCAGCAGCCATGAGGTGACCACACTCACCGCCTCCTGCACCTAAAAAAAAGATAGGCCCCCCCCAAAAATAAGGCCAAGTGCTTATTTTGGGGGGGTCAAAAGAAAATAAGACACTGTCTTATTTTCGGGGAAACACAGTACAATGACCACAATAAGGATCACAAAGATTGAATGGTCCTTACACACTAGCATAGAGGCCTCTGCCATTTGAAAGAATTGTATTTTTTTTTTGTATTCTATAAAGCACACTGCAGCTGTCTAGTCAATAAACTTCTGATTCCCAGAATATATTCTGCTGCACAGTATTTCCAGGAAAAGAAAGAAATCATAGTATTTTTTTATTAAACATAAATGGGAAAGTTTCTAATTACTTGTAGGCCTGTTATATAAGGGGGGAGAATGTACCAGATATATTAGACATATTTTTTGGCATTCAACCAGGGTGTACAATTTATATTTAACCTTAGTGCTAATAATATATTTTTCATTTGTTATATTTTGTACACATGGTTTTTATATTTATTGTCGGTGTTTGATGTTTGTTTTTTCCCCTTTTTCTTTTTCTCAATTTTGTATAGTATTGGACATAAATAAAAAAAATACTGGCAATTAAGTGGCAAATGTCCTTTTCATTAAAAAAATCACCTATGTGGAAATCTATTTAACCCCAAGTAACCCCAAGAATAAAACTAATCTTTGAAGCCCTCTGTGTTTAGGATCAATTATTGTATTTAATGCGTAGAAAGTCCACAAATTGCTTCCAATCTCTTATAAATTTTCTAATCCATCCCTAATCAATGCTGTTAATTTCACCATCTCTGCCAATTCAATAAACTTTAAAGTTCATTCTTCAATAATCGCCATCTCTTTTTCTTTCCTAGTGTACAATTGCCAATCTTTCTGACTAAAGTAATGTATATACTCGCTCTAGATTATTGTGTATGTGCAGTAACACCTCTCCTGTGACCAACAAACTCTTACTAAGAGAAGATGCTGTCAAAACAAATTCATTTCTTTGATGCCATGGTCTATGTAATGTGATGTTTTTCATTTTGAATATTAAATCCTGGTAAAAAATACTGCAAAACGATGACAAGATATGACAGTTTTCCTAGATTGCATACTAAGAATGTAGAGCTTCAATGTGAGAATAACTACAGCACTTTGTATAGAGCATAGTTGATAAATGTGCATTTTCAGTTTTTGAAATGATTCCTTGAAAAAAGGAAACAACAAAGGTTGTCAAGTAATTTGGTCAAATTCTTTATTATATACTTCTGTGATATTCCAATTTTTTAAATCTTTAGATTAGGAAACACAGGGTATACATCCCTTTGAATCTAAAATGAATTGAACTTTGTCCCGCTGTGCTTCTTTTGAGTTGAATAGAGAAAGAGACAAAAATTAACAAGGCATAACAAACCATGAACATATTGTAATGGGTATAACGGATCCTGTCTGTCTTTATGGCTGCCAAGAGGAACTTATCCAACGTAGGTCCTAATCTGCTGATGGAGCAGACTGAACCTCACAGATGTGTGTCAATGTCATCATTGCATTCTTTCCATCATGCGAAGCTCCACCTTCCTATATGCTAGGCTCCACTTTACTATTACTGCATTTGCATAGTTTTCTTGCAATTAGCGAACATCAATACTATTTATCAGCAGTTCATGGCTTCTGTTAAACGTGCCTTTTGGGGTGCAGTCTTCTCCACTTGTTGAAGCCTAACATGAATACTTAAATAGCTTGGAGATATTAGCCTCTGTTTAAAGGAGCAGCTTTTGCCATAAATTACAAGCCCGGACCTCCAAAGGTTTATTACAGGTGCTACCTGGGAAGACAACTTGTTAGAACTGAGTAGGGCAAGAGCTTTCTGCAGGATGCACCAGACATTTGGAGTCTTCCCTTTCATTTCTATACTCAAGCCTTTCTTTCCTAATAGTTTATTTTCAACTGAGAAATCATATAATGCAATATTCAGGGGAACAGCTCTCATTTGTACTTTGCTGGCGCTCGCCAACAGCCTCTGAACAAGCACGGCAACAATCGCAAGGCCCGTCAGCGACAAGGAGCCAAAAAGCCCTCACCAGCAATTTCAGTTAGGCTATTTTAAAGGATTTTTCCACCAACTAACAACTAAGACAAAAATAAGAAAATCTCTATAACTAACTAAAGGAGAATCCCAGTCTATTTATCCAAGAACTGAGGAGCTCCCCAAAACACATCCGAACTGGGCTGGACTGAGTTTTTGAACTGGCCCTCAATGAAGAGGGGAGGCGTGGCTAAGAAAATCAACACAGTCCTTGGGCGAATACACTGAATTTAACCCATGCTTGGACTCTCCAAGCAGCGCACAGGAGAATTTTTACTTATAATAATTAATGACTGACATACTGGAAGCAGTGAATTTTAATGATATATACCTGTAAATAAATTAATAAGGTAACAGCAGAGAAATAAATGTTATTTATGCTAATACTGTAACAAGCGTAAGACAAGCATGGCTTCTCTCGAAACATACTACAACAAACTTACTATTCCTCTAGACATAAGTGAAAATTAAAAAGATATATAACAGGAGTGTCAAACTTGATTTCATTGAGGGCCGCATCAGGTTTGTGTTTGAATAGTGGGCTAGGGTAGGCATGGCCACCTTGACGTCACTCGTGTCAGGGGTGTCTGTAGTGGCCCAAGTGCTCTGCCAGTGAAAATGGGTTCCCGAGCTCCTGTTTTCAGCCATGATGGCCTCCTGCCACCCTCTGCCAGTGAAAACAGAGCTGTGCTCTGGGGGCTGTGCACAGCCCTTCCGAGCTCCGTTTTCAATGACAGAGGGAGACAGGAGACTGTCACAGCTGAAAACGGATCCTGGGAGGGCTGCGCACAACCCTCCCAAGCTCCATTTTCGCTGGCAGAGGCACTGCGGGCTGGTCCTTTGCTGTTTCTAGGGCAGCCCCGTGAGCCAGATCTAAGCACCCTGCAGGCCAGATCCGGCCCATGGACCTTGAGTTTGACACCCCTGGATATTTAACAACCAAAGTACAAATGAAATCATTTCTCTGGGCTGAACCATAGCCCCAGGGTTTAAATTATGACACAATTTAAAAATATTTCAGAAATGAATGGTAAATTTGGCAAATCTAACCTTTGATGGTTATCATAGAGAAATTAAGAAGCAGAAAGGAGTTCCAATGTCAGTAGTTGTCATGTCTCAGAAGTTTTACTTATGACCATCACATCAATAAATGACTCTCTAATCCAGTTTCTCAGTTTTATTTCTATACAAGTTAAGTTCCACCAAATGTTTTGGGGGAGGGAGATACTTTTTCTTTGCTTATATTTTAATTGCAGCATATCACTTCCTTGCACCCTCTTTCTTTCCATACTACTGGACTAATGATTCTAAATAAAATTTCTTGGTTATTCTTCATTTCTTTTATTAACTGAGGCTAGTAACTTACTATAGTTCTAAACCTTTTTGATTTAATTCACCTTAAGGAATGTGGGTCACTTTGTTAAGAATGAATTGCATTTATAGAGGGTGATCAAATGTCATATGGTACCTTTTTTGTTAAAATGGTCTAAGAAATAATTGTTATTATTCATATAATAATACAAAAGCAGAGGAACTACAATATAAAGGACAGATCTCATTACATTTCTAAAAGTGGCCACTAAGCATATATAAATATGCCTGATGAATGAGGTAGTAAAATATCATTAAACTTTCTTGCTGGAGGGCAATTTCGGGGACTAATCCAGAGAAGGAAGACCCTGCCTTGTGACACAACCAAAAGCTCTTCATCTAATAGTGGAACAACAAGGTAGATCTCCCCCCAACCAAATCCAAAAACATGATATGAATAAAGACCTTTGATAAGGAACAGGTATTCCCATATCTGAGGATGGAATGGGACAACTCGGCGTAGCCAGTTCACTGCCACCAGCTCACCAGCACCAAGGCACCTCTGTCAACTGACCACTGTCAAGTGGTTGTAGGACAATTCAATACAGCCAATTCGCCATGGGGACAACACACTGTGGGTGGCTGGAGGGAGAGCTGGATGAGCGCGCAAGCGAGTACGTGGGCAGAATGCAGAGCAGCAACAGCGACTGGGAGCTTCCCATTTTCACATCCCCCGCTGCTGCCACCGCCACCGCAAGCTGTGGACCATTCAGAATTCAGGCAGTTTGGTGTGGCAGTGTTTGCGCCATTTAGTGGCAGTGTCAGTGGGCAGGTTGGGACAGTGGGGAGGTGGTGACAGCTGGACGCCTCCCATTTTCACACCCGGTGGCAGAGGCAGGAGATATGAAAATGAGATCCGTCATCCGCCTCCTTGCCATCCATCCTGCCCACTGCGGAATCGCCTGAACTCCGAACAGCATAGACCTCTGCAGGCCAGCAGCAGTAGCAGCAGTGGGGGTTGCGAATATGGAAAGCCTTGGCCTTTGCGGTTACCATCACCATTCTGCATTCTGCCCTCCCCGGCTTACCTGCTGGCCTGGTTCTCTCTCTGGCCACCCACAACAAATTGTTCCCAAGGTGAATTGGCCGTGTTGAGTTGTCCTGCGGCAACTTGGCAGCAGAGAATTAGCAGAGGCAATTTGGTAGTGGCAAGCTGACAGCAGTGAACTGGTCACGATGAGTTGTCCTAGACTCATCTAAAGAATATTAACAAGGGACACTACTCCAGGGCATTTTTACTTCATACAATTCAAAGGTGTCAAACTGCAAATATTAATAATGAATTAGCTGTCATGAAAGATCTCCTTAGCAAAGAAATAAATGCAATCTGCAGTGTCTTTCACCACGCTGAACTTTAAAAGCAAGCATCCAAGGATTCTGCCTGTCATTCTGCAGAGTTTGGCAGATAATAGATCTAAAACTCTCTATTCTGTTGTGCAACCAGCAGACTAGATCCTTTACCTACGGAGACATAGCTGGCTATCACTTTCCTGAGTAGCAGAAAAGATATAGATGAACAAATGCCTTTTGGGAGTAAGACTAAATTAAATCTTATATGAATGACTAATGATTTGATGGTGTCCCATTTTTCTTCGACAAAAACAGTGAACCTTGAGAATTACGGAAAAGCAGATGAAAGCAAAGGTTTAACCTTTTCCCCAATGAAATTCAATCACTTAGCTTGTACATAACAATGTTTCTCTCTGTTTCTTTGGGATCACAGAAAACTATTTTGTTTCTTTCAGCCAAATTACAAACCACCAACAAAAGAACAAAGTTTTTCTCTAACAAATTATGCGCTGGTGATCACAAGAGTAAAAATGCACAGTCAGCACCACAACCTATTTCAAGGAAGAAAATAAATCTTGCTTGGATTTACAAAGAATAAAATACATGTATAATGTTTGTGGTTCCCAGAGTGCACCTTTCTGAAATTCCCAGTTTTCATTTTCTCACCCCATCATTAAGGCCAACAATATTCAAATTCTTCAGCAAGGGGTGAATAGAAGATTGTTCAAAGTAGTAATTTTATTTCTTAATATTTCAGCTCCAATCTTGCTTCAGTAGTCAGTACAACAAAACTGAGGGTTTTCGTACACTGAGAATAGCATTGCTTCTTGCTAAGTATAGGCAATCAAGCAGTGGTGACTGAGGAAGCAACTTTTCTGCTTCTTTATAAACAAAAAAAAAAAGCCATCACAACTGTTTGCAGAAAATCTAAAAGACTTTTCCACAATAGAAAAATAAAGAAGTTGTACAGCATTAATATGCACTTACCTTGCTTAACTGTGAAACAGCAGTCATGTACAATTGCTTGAAAGGAAGACAAATCCAGTCCTGGCAGCTTTATAATATAACACTTTATAATATATCACTTTTGGCAGCAAAGGTCAACAATCCTCACTATCTCTTTGCTAATATGCTTAACCTACCTAAGAAGCCTACATTAAGAAAGGTCCTGGTGGAGCTGCATCTTTTTTACAGTGTCATTGTGGACTTTAATCCAGAAGTCAACATCACTATCGAACCAAGGACATGTTGTATCTTTCCACACTGTCCTCTTAACTGCCCTTCAAGCTCTACTGATTCTTTTGTGGACCTGGTTTCACACAGCCACTTCAGTTTTTCCGATCTTCGTACAACTTGGATATCCAGAATTTCTCTTTTTCTTAGTTTTCTGTTCCCCTGTCGTAGCTGTAACAGCTTTGGCTGGCTAACACAAGGACTTTTTCAATTACTTCAAGATTCAGATTTCTTTTGCAGCCTATCAGTCTTCTACTGCTACAAGCAGCCATTCATATTCTGGCAGCATTGACTGTGCCTCCCTTCTATATTCAAAACTCCCCTTTGGCCAACAAAGTGGAAGCTTGCTAAGTAACACCCTGTTACTATGGCAGCAACCCTTTGTGTTTAGAAGCACCCACAGAGTTGTTTTGAGAAAGACTGTGTAGGATACATCCTGTAATCACACTTGCAAGATATCTCATACAACAATAGTAAGATGCTTGCTTGAGAAGCTTTTCAGAAATGTGATGTGATCAAACCCTCTGCATCTGTAAATTGAATTTTTTATAGTTTACACCTGCTGTTTGAGTAGGGGAAAATACAAATCTAATGTAGCTGTTGTTGGATCCAATCTCCATTTACTCCATTTATTTGTCACTCGGCAATTTGGAAAGTGACTTCATTTTATATGAAGCCTATACAACTTGCAATTTACCAAATGCAAATGTAGTCCTCTAGTCTTATTGTGTGGCTTGATTGTCAATCTTTCTGTTTTCCAATTGCTAATACTAGTAAACTGCAGTTAGTCCACCCAACTTTCCAGATATGTTCAAATATAGTCTCTGCTTCTTAACATGTGAGGTATGGTCCAATATGTTTAGAAGATTCCTAGCTAAAAAGACTGCTCTAGATTTATCAATAAACTAGGTAATCAATCACATATATTGTCAATTCATAACTTGGATGTTTTTTTTTCAAAAGAACTGCACTACAGCATTACAGGTTGAAATATTTAATACTACCTTCTGAAAGTACTTAATGTTTTAAAATGTTACTACTAAAATATTATCTCTAATAAGAAATATTAAACATAAGATAGATTAAACATAATTTAAGATATAGTGTATTCAAAAAGAGCAATTTCTTACAATTATTCGTGTTTCACATATTTAGGACTGCAAACAAACAAAATAACTAGCAAGTAGATAGAAGTCATCATTTATGTCTGTAAATAGCACTCAATAAATGCCAAATTAATAGTAAACATACTTTTAATAGTAACTAAATGATAATAAAACAATGCAGTTATGTGTCAAGTAATTACTGAACAACATATATAAAAATAGTTACTCTATTGTCAAATTAATAAAACACATAAATCAGGACGTCTCTTAAATAAACACATTCTGAAGTCTATTTTTATTTACAAAATAAGCAAGTACAATTATGGAAATCAGTTCAAAGCTACATTCAATAATTTTGTTTTAAAATTAAGCAAGAAAAATATAGCAAGCTTCATAGTAAGTTTACGACTCACCCAAACAAATAACTAAACTTTGTTATCTGAATAACAAGAGCAACACTTTGCAATAATCCTTTGCTTGGGTAAAGCAACTATTATTTTATGCCCAAACAATCTAGAATTTACCATATATATATATATATATATATATATATATATATATATATATATATATATATATATATATATATATATATATATATATATATATATATATATATATATATATATATATATATATATATATATATATATATATATATTTAAGCACTTGATTTTATGCCAGAGCAAGTTCTTTACTGTGAGGATCTAAAATGTTGTGACTGCATAGTTAATCCTAGAATTTCTATCTACTATGTTGGTTTGGTAAAAATCATCATAATGGTTTGGAAAAAAAATAATAAAAGGCAAAAGTAGACTGTTTGATTAGACCAAAATCCACAGTGCAAAAGAATTATGTTCATTTATCATACATAGGCATTGGAAGTTTATTATATCTGCCATCCAGTACTGCTGATGGAAAGGCACTAAAATGGGCTCTTGAAAATGTCTATTGATACTTAAGAGTGAGTATTAAGTATTGTGTGCCGAATTCAGAACAACTTAGTTACGATTTCAAAAAAGATTGATATGAACTTTTTAAAATCTCGTATGTTATAGCAAATGCCAGCACTTGCATGACCTTACATAATAGTACTTGAGTGGGAAAGCACCAGGGATATTAGAAAGTCTAGAAAATTAGGGGGAGGGGGAAATGTACCAGAAGGAGGTAAAGACAATCCACTTCTGTACACAGCTAGGAAAACTACACATTCATGTCACCATCAGTGTCAAATTTTATTCAAAGGAGTATTTATAATTCAGTTCCTTGATAGAGGTCACAAAGCATCAATATTTTTCATGGATTGATATCACTAGACAAATTCATAGAGCTGATAAAACAAACTTATACCGTAGTAGGCAATCTTGACAGTAAAAACAGACCTACAAAAAGAGTGCCTGAAACAGGTTTCTCTATTCATGGACAATATTTTAAGTAACTTGCTAGATAAAGCAGCTGGTTTAGGGAACAGATGCAGCAGTTAAACTATCCAGAAAAATACTAATTAGTGCTGCTATTAAAGAACTGGTGTCATGTCCTGCAGCATCCACCAGGCACCAGCGGAAGATAACAGTGTTTTTAAAGGCAGCCCAAATACAGGTAGTCCTTGACTTACAATAATTCATTTAGTCACCATTCAAAGTTACAATGGCACTGAAAAAAGTAATCATTTTTCACAATTGCAGCCATTGGAGCATCCCCATGGTCACATGATAAAAATTTGGATGCTTGGCAACAGGTTGATATTTATGATGATTGCAGTGTCCCAGGATCTCCTTTTGTGACCTTCTGATAAGTAAAGTCAAGGGGGAAGACAGATTCACTTAACAACCATGTTACTAACTTAATAACTGCAGTGATTCACTTAACAACTTTGGCAAGAAAGGTTGTAAAATAGGGCAACATTCCCTTAACAACTGTATCACTTAGCTACATAAATTTTGGGCTCAACTGTGATAGTAATTGGATAACTACTTGTAAATTACTATAGCCTAAATTAAAGATGATTATTACATATGCAAGAATTGATGTACATGTTAGATATGTTACAAATGAGACGCAGTCTACCAAATGGGTTGAGTTCAAAGTCTTTCAGAAGGAATATACTCATAATCAAGCTATGGAATCAGTCCATTCAATCCCAGCCCTCAATACCTCCATTTGTCTGAATTAAAGATTCTTTTTGTTCATCCTCATACATCACTTTAAAAAAGATTGTTTACACTTGCCTGGAGCATCCTGTTTTATTCTATTTTATTCTAGAGTATAACCAATTAATAAAGTGGGTTGAAGGCAACATTCAACAGAAAAAAAACCTAAGATACCTGAAGCAATAACTCAATATCAAGATTTGAGAGATAACACAATGATAGAGGCATGGTCAGGTAAATAAAAAACGGAACGATATTTTCTTGAACAAGCCATATGACTTCAATTTCTGAATCCTACATGGCTTTAGATGCCCTCATTCAATAAAGTACAAAATACATTAACAAGAGAGCTCCATATCTCGAGGGTCTTTCTAGAATATCTTCTGCAAACCACTTTGCTAGTGCCTGAGGAACAGGATATGGGATTGTTTGTTGATGTTAGGTTTTTCTAATGTTTCTCAAGGTCTTCTAGTTTAGAGGCTTTGACTGTTACTTTTAGAAGAGAAGTCAGCCTGGAAGGATTTTGCACTGAGATTTACAAAAAGGGGAAAAAAAGACTCATGCATTGCTCACCTAAAAAAGTAGGAAACCTACTTTTAATTGCAAGATTAGTTCATTGCCACCGTATTTCTAAATGCTTTAATGGAAGAGGAAAAAACCCATTGACATGTAATGCTCCTAAACACTGAGAAAACAAATTAGCTTCCATTTGTCCTAGATAAAAATGCAACTGGATTAAATAATTCAGATTTTTTTTTTTCAAAAGAGGCTTAAACTACTTCAGTTTGTATGGCTTCCTTCCCCCTGTGTCATTATACAACAAAAAGGAAATGAAAATATCTGAACAAATGATGTCTATGTGAATAACTGAGCAAACTAATATGTTCTTCACTGGAGACATATTAATCCATATTGTAACAAAGAATCCAGAATAATACCAAACTAAATTGGGTTTATCATTAGGTAATCCTAGAAGATCTTTTCAAGCTCTGGCTCGGCTAATAATTTGTAGGATAAATTTAAATCAGAGCACATATGAACTTGCATACATATACACATAAATCATTGTAAAAACTAAATTAGTCTAATAACAAATACATTACATATTATTACGGTATTGTTAAGTCCCTCCCTCCCTCCCCCCCCTCTCTCACACACACAAAACACCTATCAACGCAAACTTTAAAAGCATGTGTTTTTAAGAAATCCCATCATTATTTTTATCTCTTCATTCCACTGACCCAGATATTATTTGACTAGATACTTGCAAAAGTAACTTTGGTTTATATTGCTGAATGGATGGAAAGTGACTATGTCTTTTTTGCCTAGATTAAGCAGAGGTCTAACACTTACCGAGACCAAAGAAACAAATTATTTTTCAGCATTAAAGAGCAGAGGACCACAGCAAAGTATGGGCAAATAAAGGGCAGGAAGCTATCCTTCACAAATCAGGTTAGCAGGGTAACTTTCAGCCTTCTTCCATTTTAAAGTCTCATCACATGGAGCATATTTATTGAACCTTCTAATATTCCCAGTAAAGCTAAAACAAGTCTTCAATATTAATGTTCAAAAATAAATAGTGTACTCATCTCAAACCTTACAGGCAAGCCTATATGTGACACATTCAAGAACATTTTTTTACAACCTTCACACTATGCTTAGGGGGAATTCTCTTCCACTATGCCCAAGGAAACATTTGTAACAGTTGGAAATAAATCTATGTATATTAAAGTGTGCTAATTACCCCCAAGTGATTGAGTGGTTTCAGAGATGGGAGTTTCAGAGATGGGAGTAATATTAAAATATTAAATAGGCATCTACCTTAATATTTAGATATCACTGTGTGATCTAAGAGTTATTTGGGCAATTTGGATGTGTGTTGTACCTTTGCTTTCTACAAGTATAAATTCTTACTTTCAACAGATCAACAAAAAAACAGAGTGCATAGAGCTGTTCTTGAGACATTCTACCTATTGTTAGTAAGTGTACCATGGGACTGTTCGATGCTCCAGATTCTATGGCAAAAGGAATTTTGGGACAACAAGGATGCAAACGTAGCACCTTTTTGCAAGACTTAAATGCAGCTGCATTGTTTTCTGACAGCACACAACAGCAGCAGAGAGGGTACCCTATAATCCAAAGAAGGATGCAGTCCAGGTGCTGTTCTTATTCCTTCACAACCCATAGAATCTTTTTTATAATTTTTATGCAGCTCTGATAAATAGGACAATTGTAATACATCATAGGATCAGTCAGCCTGTATTAACATACGGAAATTCAAAATACAGCTGAAATGTACAATTTGCGGGATTTATGTTCCTGAAATGCCCACATTAAATAACTACCGGTACACTGATTATTTTGAACCCCATATTGCCACATAACAGCTTCTTCCAACTTCTTTCTATAGTTCTGCCTCAAACAATACCTTTAAAATGTTTAGTAGGAAATGAGGGTTGCCATTCTAAGCAAATTTAACCCACCTGAAATCAAGCATATTCAATATAACAACAATATTCTGATTCTCATAGGGATCGCATGGATGCTGTACAAATGCCACCAAGGTGGACTGAAGGGGGATAATTCTCTTTCACTATTGCTGGAAGATAAAATAAACTGTCTGAGACTCTGGAAATAGTAAACAGTTTACTGAAGCTCTCCAGACTCCTCATCAGAGTGCATACATCAATGTCCATTACATCATCTTACTTGATGATGCAAGTTATTACCAAACGGGTATTTGACCTGGGTAGACCACAACGTTCTGTAGAACCAGGTATTCTTTAAACAAATGGCTTAGCATGCTATGTAATTCAATCAATATGTCAGCAAATATTTGCATACTCTGTTCACAATAGTTCTACCCACTTTATTGAAAGCATTTTAAATTGCTGCTTTGGAAGACAACCAATGACTATAAAATTAAAACACACACACACACACAAGCACAGAAAAAGACCTATGTTTACTAATATATTTTGAGTTCTGTTGCACGTTCCACAACATTGCTTTGAGAAATGAAATGTGAAACAGCCTCCCAGCACTGTCATGCCCAATCAGATTACTACAGAAGGCTGATACTTGGAAGACATTCTCTGCTCTTTCCAAAAGCTATCACAAATTGGACAATGAATGGGACATTGCTTTTTTGTATTCACTTTTTTATTACTTAAAAATAATAACAGGAAAAAACAAAAAGGAACAATTATTGTAACAAGTGTTTAAAAATAAGTGAAAAATACAACAGAAAAAGATTTTTAAAAATAAGTGTAGAATATGCTGTTGCAATAATAAATAGTTACAATTCTATCTGCAATTATCTAATGCAAACATGTTTGAAATACATACATATTTCTAATAGTTATATAATTATCATTTTTAAATTTAATATATTTTGTATAAATGAGTTCCATATTTCATAATAATCCATACAAAGTCTGTCTATAATAGATGATGAATGCTAATCTGCTCATAAAAAGCAAGTTATTCAATTCATTAAGTAAATAGGACTATACATTTACCTTTCCAAAGCTGCAATATGAGTCCTTTAGCTACAGTATAGTAAGGACACACAGAATACATTTACATTGTCCAATTGTCCAATTCCATGAAATAGGTATGTAATTTAAGAATACATTTTCCTTTAAAATGTAGCTTTTGTTGCAGTCACATTTATATAGTTCACTACTTTCTTCAAAAATGTAGAAAGTTCAGAACTTTCCAAAAAGAAGCATTATCCTTATTACATTTCCATCAAAATGCTGTCCTAGGTAAATCTTTTCCATTCAGACATAATGGAGTCCGATAAATTCTAAGTATTATTTTTGTTGTATAAGTCATAATTTAAACTCCATTGATACTCTTTCTATAGATGTTAAGATATTCATTGTCTAGGCAATACAGGAACCTCTAATTCTTTATTCCACCCATCTCTTAACATCTCTTCACGTACCAAATTAATTTATTGCTAACATATATCTATAAAAATTAGTAATATTTTTTATTTAAAAGATTTAACCAATTACGTTTGCATCTTAGTGTTTCAGAAGCTGAAAATGCTGCTCATCCAAACAATGTAAACAAAAGTTGTAGCTATAAACACTGCCACTGAGTTACATCTTAGTGGCACAGCCTATGTTAAAAAAATCATTTTCATCATCTATCAATTGGTCCAAAGTCAATAGTGTAATTTTCATCCACTTTTTCCATATCACCACTTTCCCCCTCAATTTTTAATGATGGATTTCTCCATGAAGTCAGTTTAGAATGGGAAAAATGGGACACAGGGTTGGTCTACTAGCCTTGAGTGGTTCGGGACTCTGAGTCAAACATTTATGTAAGGTTATACATCTTCTTACCAACAGTGTTATTAAACACATATGATCCTTAAGGTACTCTCTGTTAAATATTGATGCCAAGATCTTCAAATGATTTCAAGATTAAATATCCAAGTATGGTGGAGAAAATAAATTTAATAAATGGAGGATGCACCCTTCTCCTCCAGTTCATCTCTCTGCCTACTCCATTCCCTCCTATGCTCATCCCTCAGACCCAAACTGACCCTCCCTGCCCCCAGACAAAGCCTCCCATGATACCATCTAAACCAAATAATAGAAGCCCCCCTCACCAGCTCTTAGTCCAGGCCAGAGGAATTTTCCTCACAGGGAAATTGCGTACTAGAAAAATTCCAAGGTCCATCCTCAATCAGCTTCATGACCTCAATGTTTTTAACCCTTTACCAATGGACTTCTCCAGCTCTGCTGCTCTTCCCAAAAACAGCTGCTTTGCCTAGCAATAACCCAGGTACACAGACAAGGATTGGCCTACCTTCCCAAAAACTGGCTAGTACATCAGATCCCTAGGATTTCCCACCTTGTAGCTTTCAACATCTATAAAAAATTTGCTTTTTCCATTGTTCGGGGTCCCTGTTTCTTGTAAAACAGGCACCAAACGATTGTTGCAATAATGCTTGGTCTCAGTGTTGTGCTCCTTCTTCAGACTGAATCCATTATCATATATGTCCTCAAATTTGCATCATTTTACTGTCACCTCACAGACTTTATGAAAGTAAAGAATCTGAATTTGTAAGCAGCATGCAAGCAGGAAGAAAGAACCTGTCTCAAACTTGCATCATTTTACTGTCACCTCACAGACTTTATGAAAGTAAAGAATCTGAATTTGTAAGCAGCAAGCAAGCAGGAAGAAAGAACCTGTCTCAATTTCCCATTTTTGACTTGATGGTTTAGGCCACTGTTGCATATAACATCAAGTCAAACTTCACTTGATTGCAAAAATGTAAAAAAGACTATCCCACTCTACTAAGTCTGTTGGTTAATCTGTCTTTGATTAGATTGCAGTTTAGGAAACAATGTGTTTATTGCTCTCCAAATATCTAAGTATAAGGGGTCAGGGCCAGAAGGCTTCAGTTTGCTTAAATGTTCTACTACAACAGGATCTTTAAAAGCTGCAGCCTGATACTGATCTGCTGAGTTAAAAGAAAAAAAAGTCCAATTATCAAGGTATTTGGTTACCAGTA
This sequence comes from Thamnophis sirtalis, assembly GCF_051295495.1. Classification (NCBI taxonomy): domain Eukaryota; kingdom Metazoa; phylum Chordata; class Lepidosauria; order Squamata; family Natricidae; genus Thamnophis; species Thamnophis sirtalis. The sequence goes on from NW_028261383.1 coordinate 96,304,602, forward strand.
TCACCAGTGACACCATTCTAGTTACACTGATGCCTTCAACGCTGCTGAAAATATTTAATCTTGTGCATAGACATAAAGTACAGATGGAAATAGGTCAAGAAAGCATGGGACGGGGGACGGACACACAACCAACAGCAACAGATGTTATAGAAAAAAAATACACTGTTGCTGTTTATTCTAGCGTACCACTAATAACACTAATACTAATTTCTTCTGTGCTATTGCAACAATTTCAATAATTTCAGTCAGCATTACTCTTTTAATTTATTACATGCATGCAGTTCTCCCAGCATGAGGCTGGCAAATGGAGATGTAAATTAGTGTGAAATTCTGGGTTCTTTTCCATGCATTTTCTTTGTCAGAAATAGGTGAAACATATCAAGAATTCACTTCAATTAATTAGTTCAGGTCATTTATTTGAAGGTACTTATTGCTAATGCTTGCTGATCTTAGGATCATGTATCAAGTCTACTTTCTTGCTTACAAAAAAACCAAAACAATAAAAAGCAGGTAGAAGTCACTATTCAATACAATAGTTTTCAGCCTGACCTACCTAAATAAGACCCAACAGAAGGATTCCTGCTGACCCACTTGTTTATTTCAATATGTGTACCAGATACACTAGCTAAATTTTCTCCCCAAACAGCCTTTTCAGTTGTTTTCTTTCTTTTTGTACCAGCTACTAGTCTGGGGTTTAGCAATGTTTCTGTGAGCAAACGTTTATACTCCAAGAGAAAAAGAGGGGAAATGCTATGGAAAAGCTGAAATGAATATTTTCAACCATGCAAAACAGCAATTGTAACAGTAATGCTCAAGATCACCTTGCTCTGTCTGTCCATCTATCTGAAGAAACTAAAACACATTCACTCACTTGGTCCAAAGATAATTTGTAAGGTTTTCCCACTGAAACTCATCATTTGACTCTGAGCCACCTCTTTTCCCCCATTCTCCCAGCTGAAAAACAGCAGCAGCAGAGAAGAAACTGTTCTGAGAGTTTCTCCGGCATTGCAACATGACTCCAATCTAGCTGTGTTCAGAGGAATGACAGGAACTCCACCCCTAAAGGCAGACAAGATCATCCCTTACAGCTAGTTCACCCTCACAACTGATAGCCTGAAATTGCTTGCTGATTCCACTGAGCCTGGCCTGCCACATTTTCTGCTGTGGGAAAGTAAGGAGTATGGGAGATATATAGTCTAAATAACATTCCTTTCTCAGAGAGTCAAGGACACGTTGCCCTGCAGCTGCGATGGTGTGACTGGGAGACATCTCCAGATTTGGACGGTGCCTGATTGGACCATGTGATGGACATATAGGTCTTGGGCAGGGACTTGAACTTTCATTTGGGTGGGGAAAACCTAGAAACTTTCAGATTCAGATTTTCCCAGATGTGCCAATAGGATATCTCTAATAAAAGGGAACTTTGAGGAACCTCAAGAAGACTCCGAAATCTTCTTTAGTTGGGGTGTTACTTGAAACCCTGACACTGAGCCTTACTGGGAGACCTTTTTTCAATTTGCTCCTACGCGCAAATCCTACCAAGAGCTAAGTCTGCAGCACACAGAAATAAAATAGCCCTCTTTTTGTTGGTTCCAGGCAACCATATGTTGAATTTTAGCCTCCCTAAGAAATGTAAGACAGAAAGTCCTCAACTTATGACCACAATTGAGCCCAAAATTTATGTTGCAAAGTGAGAAATTTGTTAAGTGAGTTTTGCCCCATTTTATGTTCTTTGTTGCCACATTTGTTAATTGAATCACTGCAGTTGTTAAATTAGTAACACGGTTGTTATGTGAATCTGATTTCCCCATTGACTTTGCTTAGTCAGAAGGTTACAAAAGGGGATCACATCACTCCAGGACACTGCAAACGTCATAAATGTGAGTCAATTGTCGAGCATACAAAAGTAAATCACATGACCACTGGGATGCTGCAATAGTCAAAAGTGTGAAAAATGGTCATAACTCACTTTTTCAGTGCCGTTGTAATTTCAAATGGTCACCAAGTGAATTGTTGTAAGTTGAGGACTATCAAATTCTGATTAAAGCAGTGCTGCTTTATGAACAAAATACAAGTAGTACTTCACTTACAATAGCTAATTTAGTGACTGTTCAATGTTACAAAACAATTGAAAAAAATAGGAATAGGGTATGTCTAGTTTAATGAAAAGAAGGACCAGGCGAGACATGATAGCAATGTTCCAATATCTCAGGGGTTGCCACAAAGAAGAGGGAGTCAAACTATTCTCCAAAGCACCTGAGGGTAGAACAAGAAACAATGGGTGGAAACTAATCAAGGAGAGAAGCAACTTAGAACTGAGGAGAAATTTCCTGACAGTTAGAACAATTAATCAGTGGAACAACTTGCCTCCAGAAGTTGTGAATGCTCCAACACTGGAAGTTTTTCATATTTATGATATTGAGTGTTCCAGGATCATGTGATCAACTTTTGTGACTTTCTGACAAGCAAAATCAATGGGGAAGCCAGATTCACTTAACACCCGTGTTACTAACTTAATGACTGTAGTGATTAACTTAACAACTGTGGCACAAAAGGCTGTAAAATGGAGCAAAATTCACTTAACATCTGTTTCACTTAACAATATAAATTTTGGGCTCAATTGTTGTCATAAGTCGAGTATTACCTGCATAGAAACTACAATGCACCTTTATGGGGAATGCAAATCAAACTTGTGCTCTTCATTAAGTGATTGAAAAATGAAAAAAAGTCTGAATGGAAATAATTGTATGCTAGCTGATCAAAAAAAAGCACATGGTAGCATATATAAGTAGCTACTCCACCCAGAATCACTTTGTTTTGTAAGTTGGGCTGCTGTATAAATGAAAGAAAAATAGATTTGAATTATGAAATGTTTTATATAAATATGGAGTTGAAGCTTGGTTGCTGAACTCAGTAATAGAGGCATATGATTAAAGCACTGTAAAGCAATTTTAAAACAAGAGTCTTTCATTAAAACCATCCTCACATGCAGAGTTATAGTAATGTAGCTACTCTTTTTATTTTCAGGATATTTGGTGGATTTTGTTCAGTTTGATATTCAGAGCATATTCCTTTTCCCTTTTTCTAGAACAGGGCTGAAAGAAATTCTTACAAACAGAGCTAAGAAAGCTCCAGCCAGCCAACTGGATGTCTTAAGAGGTCTGACCTGAATGATGAAAGCCAATCAAAGTACTTTCCCCCCCCCTGCAGAACTCTTAAAAGAATCTGCCAATCTGCAACAAGTGCCTTTTGTTTTTTCAGAGATGGGATAAGGAGCCAACATTTTGCCTCACGGACAGAATGGGGAGAAGGGTTAGGGCTGTTTATTTTGAAATGGAAAATATATTTATAAATGCTTCATTACAATAAGGTCCACAATATCTATCTGACAGGCTTTTCTTCAGCTGCACTTTGGCTCTGCTGAACATCAAATCTGAACCAACTTCCTGAATATCTAAAGGGAGGGAGCCATCCTGATTTTGGAAGCAAACTGGTCCAGGAAGGGAGTCACAACAGAAAAGTCTCAGTGTTGTCCTCCCCATTCCACTTAAATATTTAACCTAGGGTAAGGTTCTATCCTCTTAGCTTGCCTCTTCCATAGGCAGATTTAAGTTGGAATAGATCTCTTACAGCCAACATCCATGCTCCTTCTTCAAACATTTGCAGGTTAGACAACAATATATGAATGCTTTGTACTCCAAACTGAGGACTTTCTCCCTCAGAAATCCAAAATGTCTAATTTGTTAAACTTCTTCTTTGCAGAAGAAATACAAACACAGTGGAAGCCTAATTCCCTGCTGAACCAATTCTTTCTTGAATAAATCTGGAACTGAATGTTTGGAGTTCAGGAAGTTAAATCTTTTAGAATGTGTAGCTTTTGTTTCCAATCCTTGCCCCAAATCCCCACCAGTGAATGATGATGATTCCCTTTCTATAAAAATGCTTGTCAAAAAAGAAGGAAAGACCAAGTTGATTAAAACAGGAAAACTTATTCTGATAAAATGTTAATTCAGTCTAATCATATTAACAACTTATTAATAGAAAAATGACTAAACAGGATGGTTTGAATTGCAGAAGGCAATTAGCAAAACAAAAAGGGAAAACATTCTTTAAATATTTTAGAGATACTTTTGGCAATTTTTATGAACTAGTTATTCAAACAAGGCTCTCTGAGAGAGAAGGAAAAGCCTTTATCTCTCATGGGTCTAGCACTATATAATACAATGAGGGAAATATAATGAGGGAAAGATCTGAGCATTTCTTTCTACTCTGCCCCATTTGAAATGCCCTCATCTTTCTTTTGTGAGCATTATCCTAGGATGTGGTTATCAGCGTTCCCATACTGTATTAAAGTCTAAAGCATCGTTGACCGATTACAGCTCAGGGTTTGCATAGCATGCTAAGTCAAAATCAAATAAACCAAATTAATTTCAGTCATAATCAGTGGTGGGTTCCTACCAGTTCAGACCAGTTCGGCCAAACCAGTAGTGGTTTGGTGGCCTGGGTCGCTGGAACCAGCAGTGACCCAGGACTGCTACACCCCCGAACTGGTTCTCTGGGCAGTGCCTACTGCATCACCATCTTGTTTTTTGTTTCTGCGCATGCACAGAACAATTTTTATTATACTGTGCATCGCGCACAGCATGCATAAAGTTCACATGCACAGCACACCCATGAGCAAACCAGCAATACTGCCTGCCAGAACCCACCCCTGGTCATAATGCCCAATTATGTCAGAGCAGAGAAGGTAACTTCTGAGGCTCTACACTTGTGCTTTCTAGAATATTCCTCTTTCTCACAAGTGTCCAGAGTAGGCTTGACCCCGGTCTGAAATACATCCAGATAGTTAGATAGTACAATAATAACCCTTCGAACGTAAAGAAGGATTTTTTAGGAGGAACTACACAATTACCTCTTGGGATTCATTCCTAGTGAATCCCACAGCTTTTGCTACCTCCTTTCCTTCCTGCGTAAATTCCGCTATTTTCCTGTCAGCATTTTACCACAGAACAGCTGAGGAGTAGTTCTCTAAAACATCTTCCAAGTGGGCTTGTGAAGGACAAAGGTTATATTAGAAACAATATGACAACAACTTCATATCAGTGAACAAATACAAGGCCTTAGAAATAGTATTTTTCTAAATGATCCCATTAGCCCTGCTCACTTGTTCTCCTAACCCCTACAAGGGATGACAAATTGTAATTATTTTTAATTTCTTATTATCTGGGGGCAAGATGCCCTTTAATGTTGAAGTGACCATGGGTTTCTCTTTTCCTTTCAATCCTCCAGGAGTCAAATATTATGATTAATATTTGATTTATACCCTATTTTTCTATTCAGGAATATACATTTGTCAAACAAAATTTCAAAGCATATCAACAGCTTAATTAAAAAGGGACAAAGTGAGCGGATCATCATTAGAAAGCTCTCAGCAGTCAGAGACTTTTCTTCCAGTTGAAAGCAGACTCCTAGAGGGAAGGACTCTCCCAGAATGAGGAAAACAGATAGGTGTCCTCACAGTAGGCTTATTTTGTCTATTTTTATAGAATATACTTCAACCTGCAAGCTTCTTTAATATTAATTTACTTGGACAATTCATGAGATATTGGAGATTTGAGGATAAAAATTTAATGGCCAGCTTTCTAGGACATTCTTTTTACATTATAATGTATATTTTTTTTCTCCAAACTCTAGAAACACAGGAACTGGCCATTATGTGCCAGTTCTATTGGTATCTTTCTATACCATACATTCTCTCTTCGTATTGACATTTTTACAGAGATCGAAGAAATATTTTCCTTCACAAGAGTTTCTTCCATCACCTGCTGGCTGATCCTTTTAACTGTAAATGCAGGGCTGAAATTGGGGTCTTCGGCATATACATAAGTGCTCCATCACTAAATTATGATTTCTCTAAGCCAAGGGTCAGCAACCCATGGGTCTGGAGCCACATGTGGCTCTTTCATCCCTCTGCTGCAGTTCCCTGCCGCTCAAAATATGTGTCACAACTGCCAATGTGTGACACTCACTGGCACGCAATTTACTGAGCTTTTCAGTCCCCAGTAGGTTTCATGGCTCCTGGTGTTTTCCTTTTTGTGGGAAACAGATCCAAATGGCTCTTTGAGTGTTTAAGGTTGCCGACCCCTGCTCTAAGCCAATCTGATATTTAGCTACTTATCTAGGTATCACAGACAACATGAAATTACATAAAGATCAACTAATCTCCAAGAGAAAAATCACTCCCTTACTACTCCACAGGGCTATTGGGTTTTCATGAGAACCAATGAAAAAGGGAAGATTTGTAAGGCAACAATATTCATTTCCAAAGAGAAAGGCACAAGAGTTAGCTTTGTTGTGATAAAGAATACAGTGTCTTCCAGAATTTTATATACTAGAAAAATGATCAGTGACATATGTTCTCTTAGATCACAGACAAACAGAAGTACACAACATACATAATGTGTGTGCATGTGTGAGTGTGAGAGAGAGAGGAGCAGGAGATCCTTTATAATGCTATATAAAAGCACAGGTAGCCCTCAACTTACAATCATTCATTTAGCAACTTTTCAAAGATACAAAGGCATAGAAAAAAGTGACTTACGATGGATTCTTGCACTTAGAATAGTCAGAGTATCCCCACAGTCACAAGATCAAAATTTGAGCATTGGGCAACTGGCATGTATCTATGAGTACTGCAGCATCCCAGAGTCACGTGATCGCTAAATCAATTTGTGTGGCTTTATCATGGATATACCTAACAATACAAGAAATTCTGGTTTATTGTGGGATACCATTACAAAAGCATTTTAGTGCTGTATATCGAATCTGAGTTATTTATTCTGCAAGCTTATAAAATATGAGTTGTTCAAATTCCCATTCTGTTCCTCTGTATAAAAGGCTAGAAGTCATTCTTTTTGTAACAGGATGGATCATTCCCATTCATTTCTTCATTTGGTAACTATCAGCTCTAGTACACTAACAGGCTGTTTGCTTTGAACTCTATGAGAATAGGTTCCCATAAACAGCAGTTTTAATAATTACATCAACATAGGGATTCTCATAAGGGGTTCCTGTCTAAAGTACATGTAGTCCATGATTTACAACAGTTCTTTAGTGACCATTCAAAGTTACAAAGGAAGGCACTGAAATAAGTTACTTATGACCATTTTTCACAGTTACAACCTTTGTAGTATTCCCATGACGACGACATCAAAATTCAGAATCTTGGCAACTGGTTCATACTTATGCAGTGTCCCAAGGTCACGTGATCACTTTTTCAACTTTTTGACAAGCAAAGTCAATGGGGAAACTAGATTCACTTAATAACTGTGGCAAGAAAGGTCGTAAAATGGGGCAAAGCTCACTTTACAAATGTCTCACTTAACAACAGAAATGGTGGGCTCCATTGTGGTCATAAGTCAAGGACTACCTGTGCACACTGATCCACATTTTAAAAACTTTATTTTAGTGAATTCAAGCCCAACTTTCCCATAATTTCTTTCCTGAAAGATGGCCATCTAGACGTTAATGACAATGTTTCTTTTCCCAGGTATTTTAACACATCTATTTAGTAATCAAATTTATATCTCATGAAAAGTGACTCTAGGCGGCATATAGCAAGCAGAATTCACTTACATCCCTATTATTTTTTGGCTACTATCATTTCTGATGTCCATTTATTCTTTTATGCAGGATTAGTCTGTTTTATGTAAACTCTAAAATGACACTATTGACCTTGGTCAAAAAATAGATTAACAACATTAAATATGGAAAAAAATCATCACATGGTAATATCTGTGACCAAAACAATATCAGTCTTTTGCACAGTCCTGAAAAATGGCTGAGGGTTTAATGAAAAGAAGCAACTTATGTGATTGGGAAGAACTGGAAAAAAGAAAATTATGAATCAGCTCAATAAGACAGTCTTAGCAAAAAATAATATTTTAAACCGAAACATCTGCAATGTATTTCAAAAACAAAAAGAAACATCTGTTAAGAGACCAAAATGCTGTTTGCTGCAAGATTCTTGCATGCAAAGCAAAAATAAGTTTTATGCTTTGATGTTGATATGGAGGTGCAGATCCATTCTTGTTAATTTGTGTGCCACTTTTTCAAATCAACATATAAACATCAATTGTTTATATTTCATAAAATCTGATTATTCACTGCAGCACAAATGCTGTTCTGCTGGAACTTCAACTGAACAAAAGTTTAAGAGATATTCATTACATAGGGGTGTGTGTGTGTGTGTGTGTGTGTGTGTGTGTGTGTGTGTGTGTAAAGAGGTATTACAATATCTACTGGCAGAAATAAATACTCTTAGAACCAAGTTTGAAAAGTTTACATTTCTTCCATGCTACTATTCTAAAGAGCCCACAATGGAGATCACTCACTTAACGCAGTATCATTCATTACAATGGTAAAGTTAGCACAATATCCTGGAAACTCTTGCTTCTGTTAATACAAGTTTACCTTCTTAGTAGTTCTTTGATTAGGGAGTTAAGGAGAAAGCCACTCCCCCACTAACATGGCAGGGCAAGTTTCTGTATGATAAACAGGGAGCAAACCCCATACTCACACTGATGATGTTACTGAATCTGGTAATGAAACAACTGCAAGCAAGCATCCAAGCTGAGAGAGCACTTCAACCCTATGCTACATATATCCGCTTCTATTGATAATCTTGTTTTAGGATTTTTTCCAGTACAGATGTTAAGCTCTAAAAGGTCTTTTGATTTCCATGTCCTCTTCTTTCCCCTTTTTTGAGGATGGGGAACACAGTCACTTCTATTCAGTCTGCTAAGACCTCATTAGTCTTCAGAGATTACTGAAAATGGTTCTGCTTCTCACCTTCGTCTTTGCTAGTTCCTTTACAGCCATGAAATGTAATACATTTGGCCAGGAAGATTGGAATTCGTTTAAATTACCCTATTCTTGTCTATCTTAAAATGCAGTTCTATTCTTCCCCGGTGATATGACCTTGGGCCAGTCACTCTCTTTCAGCCCAACTCACCTCAGAGGGTTGTTGTGGGGAAAATAGGAAGAGGAAGATGTGATGGATATGTTTGCTACCAGTGGTGGGATTCGAAAAATTTTACTATTGTTCTGTGGGCGTGGCTTGGTGGGCGTAGCACGGCTTGGTAGGTGTGACTTGTTGGGTGTGGCAGGGGAAGGATACTGTAAAATTTCCATTCCCTCCCCACTTCAGGGTAAGGATATTGTAAAATCTTTTTTGGCCTGTAGTTTTTGCTTTTGGCACACGAAGTCTGCAGCTGCCGCCTCTTTGCCAGCTGGAATTGAGCCAGCATTGGTGGCTAGAGGCTTTTTGCACCAAAAAAGAGGCTGTGGCTATAGGCTTCTTGCATTAAAAACTATAGGCCGAAAAAGAGGCTTGAAGTCCTGTCGCCGGCCTATTCTTCGTGCCGGCCACGCACATACACACCATTGCCTGCTGGTTGGTGGCCACACCACATTGCCAGACCCGGACAGGAGAACGGCCTGCTGCGCTGGAGGGACAGCATCGCAGCAGAGTTGCTGAGAAGGCAGCCGAAAACTACCAGCAGCTGGAGGTTTTTCGCAAAAGGCCGCCCACCAAGGCGCAGACAAAGCTGAGTGAGGCAGAGGGGGAGCGGGCAGCATGCCGGCAGAGGCCCCAGGGAAGGCCAGAGCCAGGGATTGGTGCATTCCCTGACTCAGCCAAGATGAACGGTGAGCGGGTGGAGGCTCCAGGACCTCAGGGAATGGCGCATCCCTGGGCATTGGCCAAGTCCAACCCAAGGCGAAGGGTGAGCGGGTGGCATGCTTACCTTTGATGAGCAGGGCCAGCCAGAGATTATATTTACCGGTTCAACAAATCAGTTAAAATTTCCGCTACCAGTTCGCCCAAACCAGCTGAATACCACCTCTGTCCATAATGCATTCCCGTGTCAGTATCACTTTTGTTTCTCTCCTTTCCATTATGTATTTCCTGAATTTCTGGACAAATATATATTTTATTCTTTCTGTTGGATCTACTGGATGGACCAACTGATCAACTGAGGCTAAGACATTTTCCTAAATCAAATGATGCTTCTGTTATCAGACAAGAGTAACGGACATTTCTTTCTTTGGGAGGGAGGGGATAAAAGCCAAAAAAGGGATCCTGAGAAGGAGCAAGTTAGTTCCCTAGATCTAATAATTGAATCATCCTGGAAACATCTGGAACAAATTGTGACAATAGGGTGAATGTTTCTGGATATCCAGAACAGTCTGCAAAGAGGATTGGCTAGTATCTATATAGTCATAATTCCCACCTCACCTGATTGTCGCAGAACCTGCTCTTAAAATAAAATATAGGGATGCAGGGTTTTGCCAAAAGGGCATAACTTTTTCCCTACAAAATTGTGCATAGCTCGCTTTTCTATTATTCAACTCTTTTACAAAGCAAGGTTGCCTTAACTATGTAAACTGGTCCATCATGTATTCAACACAGCAAGATATTACAGTCACATTTAGTCAGATGAAATTGCTTTGCTTAAGAAGCAAAACCTTTCAGTTGGTAAAATGCTCATTATTCCTGGAAATGAAGGCTGAGCCCTTTGTGCTCATCTATTCACACAGAAAGCAGCCACCTGCTGAGTTACCATCTCGAGAAATTCAATCCTTCAATAACAGCAGATGTGAAAGAAGTGCTGCTTTAAAGGTTTGAAGTTTACATGCAAAACAAAGGCAGCATGCACGCACACAAATGGATACCCTTTAGAGTAGCTGATTTCCAACTAAAGTTGAACATCTAATGAATTTTAAACTACCTGACCTATGCCCAAATTTGCATACTTAATTACAAATGGAAAGTTCTCTGCACAAAGGGAAATGTACTCTCCAGTGCAGATTTTAGAGTTGAATCCTAGCATCTTGAACACGTTCTCCAATTGAGCCCTACTTAAATTATGTCATGCACTTACTTAAGGCACAAAATAGAAAAAATATCTAAAGTTTCTCTATTATTTTTTTAAAAAATACCTGCAGGCAGGCCAGTGGCTTAGATCTGTCTTATTTATTTATTCCAGTGATTAAGATTAAAGTCATGTCTGAGTTTTACAAACAGCATGAGGAATCCAGTCGCTTGTGAAATTGCATCACGTAGGCTGAGATGTTCTTCCTATTTGCAAAATACTTGCTGCCACTTTCAATACCATTTCTTCTTCCCTGGATCACAAATGACCACATAGTAGTAAGGAAAAATCGGGGGATAATTTGTATTTCGGGTGGGAAAGCATTTAAGAAAAAATAGTTAACTAAAATATTTTAATATATCTACAGTCCTAGAACTAGGATGTAGTATATATTTTAGAGATATAGCCTAGTATATCTACTTACAAACGTGTCTTGGGGCTGAAATGCCTACATCTTTCATTTGCACACAGTTATCTTGAATACAATATTCAGCTGTCTCTATTTAATGTGCACCACGTGCTAACTTCCTTGGTTTTCATTGGTTTTCCCCCCCACAACAGACTGCTTCAGAAGGTGCATATTTGGGCATCTCTGCTTTGGTTTACTGGGGGGGGGGGGGGGGAACGAAACAATTGCACATGAACAGATAAATGAAAACAATTGGGAACTGCTCCTGAAACAATTCCAAAGAGCTAGCACATGGCTGTTTTAACCTTTAGAAAAGAGATATTCTTAGGCCTCCTGAAGTGTCTACTGCAATGGTTTTTCACAGTTCCCTCCCCCCCCCCGCTTTTTTTTTCTGTTGCCTTTGAGTCAGTCTTCACTGCTGGCAACTGCCTGGACAAATCTCTCCAGTTTTCTTAGCACAATTTTAAAAGTTGTTTGACATTCACTTCTTCCTAGGGTTAAAAGAAATTGACTGGCTTGTGCTTAAGGCAGGACTAGAACTCACAACTTCCTAGTTTCTAGTTCTTAATGTCTTAACAACAACACCAAACTGGCTCTCCTTTTATAAGCTTATCTTGGAAGCTGCCAAGGGTTGGCAGAAACATGGGCAGCTATGTAAATGGTACAAACAAATAAACAAACTTCCACTCTCCATCCTTGTTTCCCAAAAGAAATAGCTTGGAATAAATATGTTGACCTGGATCACTCACATGCTGGCCGGATGCTTCACACACTGGCCACGCTCACACCCAGTTTAGCAAAGGGAGGGGGAGAGTCCCAATACATCACATGATGTCACCGTGACCGTAAGAGTTTGACACCCGTGCACTACAGTATAGTTTATTTAACTGAATGCAACACGGCTAGCTAACTTCACATTTTCCACAATGCTATAGATCTTAAAAATAATAATGGCGGGTTTACCTATATATTCTACCCTAAAAGAAGCTGTATTATGCACTGTCACACACATAATTTAGAGAACTATGCCCCATTTCTGTACATTTAACAGAAGGTTCATCTGTATATCCTTTCAAATAAGAAACCTAAACCTGATGCACTTCTATCTGTGACACATTTGATATCAGAGAAACTTTAGAAGGAAAGTGAATAGCTCTGTATAACCATTGGACATTGGACCATGTGACATTGGATAATTCACCATCTTCACTTTAAAAGACTGGTGTGAGAGTGTGCCCTATTAAGCCCAGATTCATGGATTTCTGGGTATGGGTTTAAAACCTACTGCTCCAGTAGAATATAAGCAAAGCCCATCTCCACAAATCAGTACCATCTAGCCGATAAGCAACCATCTTTGCTTGATACTGTAGGAAGTTATCACCCAGCCCTCTCCCAGAAAAATGAAATATCCTAGGAAATATTGAAAAAGCAGAATATTTCTCTGGATGTGAAAAGAAAGAAACATGTTTTAAAAGACAGAATAGCTGCCTGCAGCTTCCTGCCCCCCCCCCCCCTTTGTCAATGAACCATTAAAGCCTAAGCTAGTCTACTTTAAATAATAAAGAGTTCTCCCCTTCAGCTCCAGAGTGATGGGATTAAGGCATGATAATATTGGCCCTTTACCCACATGGCATCTGAGAACTCAACCAAACCTGGATTCAAAACGCAGCCTAGAGAGTTGCCCCTGCATGGGCCCATGGGAATCTGACAACCAATCAGAATACAAGCTCAAGATCAAAGGCCAGAGACAGCATAAAACTAGGGACTCAGCTTCTCTTCTTTCCTTCCCTTCTTCTCCACCAACATTGAAGCATGTGATCACCTTTTCTGTTCAGGACTAAAGCCATGTGGTCCTGTCCACCAATAAACCATCTTTCCAAGCAGCCTCCATGTTTCCAGTGTCTTTTTCCCTACTTGGAGCCGAACCCAGAAGGACATTTCTTTCAACAATACAAACTTAGAGCTACCATATCTGTCTGCAAAACTCCAGATGGCTGCAAAGTGTCAGCAGATAGATGCAATCCTAACCATACAACACATATTTTCCCTTCAAAGCATTCTAAATAGCATGGTAGAGTAGAGTAGAGTAGAGTCCAGTCCAGCCCAGTCCAGTCCAGTCAAACAGGGCCCGTTTGCCTATGTAACATCTTTGTTGTTCAAACTGCACTGGCTTCCAGTTTCTTTTCAGGTACAATTCAAGATGCTGGTTATGAACTTTAAAGTCCTATATGGCCTAAAGTCCTAAGGACATTTACCCATTCTATCAGGTCAGATGGGATGGACACATTCCCCTAAACATTGCCATCTGATGGGAGCTAGGAAACTTGCCTCTTCCATGGCAATTTGGATATTTGCACATTAGACAGTTGACTAAGCACCAGGTCTTCATTGCTTTCAATATTTTCCACTTTTTTAGTTTTATAGCTTTTATATGCTGTTTTAACTTTTAATTGGGAACTCCCCAGAGTTGGATACAAATGGACCGGAATAAAAATGTTTTAAATAATAAATGATAAATAATAACAAATAAATAATAAATAACAAATAACAAATAACATATACAAGGTACCAAATATATAAACTGGGGAAAGGATCTGGGAAAGTTATCTAAAATGGAAATAAATTAACATCTGAATTTGTTTTTTTATAAATGTGAGCCAACTTTTTTGTTGTTGGTTCACAATAAGCCTCAGAAAAATTCTTAATGCTCCATAATTTCACTTGGGTATAAGACTTAATCTGTATTCCCATGCTCATTTTAAATCTATAATTGACAGATACTGTCCATATTATTAATCACCTTTTTACAAGTTTACTATGAATGTATGTCCTGAGCCTGAGGAAGAAATTTAGATAATAAAGTGCACTTAGTTTTGTGTATAATTTGATTTGATGCTAGTACATGATGATAGCATATGGACTTTTTAAAATTTCCATCATAGCTCTAACAGCATTTCTATGCTTCTTTATGTATCTCCTCTTTTTGGCAATTGTTTTACTTTGTAATTAATTCTATGTTTATCTTTACAATTAAAACAACGATAAATAGTTGTTACTTCACAAAAGGTCTTGGAAACTTGAATATTTCCCTAAATTTTGTAATTTGGTCTAATAAAGGCATTGTTCCAGTATGAATTTCAGGTATTTTCCTCCTTGCAGCCCACATATCTAATTTTGCCTTTGTGTAAAAGCCTTTTATCTTTCCAGCAAAATTTATTTTTAAAGAGATCGGGACATTCAATCTTTTATAAGCATTTTCCATTCATAATTTTCAATGAAAAAAACAATTTGAAAAGTATTCCCTTCATCTGGAACTAGCTTTGTTTACCTGTACTGAGGTCATCCCACAGACAAATATTCAATACTGATAATGGAGAATATTTATAGCTCAGGGTTGAAAGAGCTAGCACTGATGTTGTTACCTAGTTTGGATAATCAAATGTCTGCAAGAAAACAACAACCGAGCTCAAAGAGCACAAGGAACCATCACAATATTTATATTAAATGAATATTGAAAGACAATGGGGTATTTTAAAAATTGAGAAATGTAAAATAGGATATTTTTTGGAAAATGTCTGAAGGAACTTTATAGAACCAACTTTTGGAATTAAAAGAAGCACAAAAGAATATAGTGTTCCTCCCTGAATCAGACATGGCAACTCTGTGTTATAAATCTGAAGAGTAGCTAATTTAAAAAGTTACTGGACACACACTTGATCTTAGCCAAAAGGCCGAGAAGCGATTACTGGACAATCTATTCTTCCAAGAGAGGAAAAAAATAGTTACAAAATACTCTGTCAGGTTGAAATCTAAAACATCTTTTTACCTGTCCAGCTATGGCATCTTTAAATCTTTCTACCTGAGATCTCATCCTTCAGACTAACTCTACCAAAATAAAGCTGATATGGGTAGTCCTTGATTTATAACCATTCGCTTAATGACGGTTCAAAGTTACAGAGGCACTGAAAAAAGTGACTTATGACCATTTTCCCACTTGCAATTGTTACAGCATCCCTGTGGTCACATGATCAGAATTCAGATGGTAAGCAACTGGTTCATACATTTATGATGGATGCAGCGTCCCTGGGTCATATGATCACCTTTTGTGACCTTCTGACAAGCAAAATCAATGGAGAAACCAGATTAACTTAACAAGTCATTTTACTAACTTAACAACTGCAGTGATTTACTCAACAACAGTGGCAAGAAAAGTTGTACAAAGGGCCAAACACACTTAACAGCTATTTCACTTACCAACATAAATTTTGGCTCTATTGTGGTCATAAGCCCTTTGGCTCTTACTTCCCGAAGCCAGAGAACAGAATATACCATATTTTTCGGACTATAAGACGCACTAGAGCATAAGACGCACCATGATTTTGAAGAGGTAAATTTAAAATTGCACTTTGCAGGCCTCCCAAACCCTCTGCACGCCTCATTTTTTGCAAAAAAAAAAAAAAAAAGACATGCAGAGCTTTGGGAGGCTCTTAAGAGTACTTCTGGGGGTTGGGGGTGCAAAAATGAGCGTTTTTTTGCAAAAAAAAAATATGCAGAGGGTTTGGGGAGTTGTAGAGTGCTCCTGGGAGCTGGGGGAGGGGCAAAAATGAGCAAAAACGGCCCATTTTGTGCTCGTTTTTGCCCTCACCAGCCGTCAGGAGCACTTTGCAAGCCTCCCAAACCCTCTGCATGTCCATTTTTGCAAATGGTAGGCCAAAAATGCTGTATTCAGTCTATAAGATGGAAGCCAGATTTCCACCCTCTTTTTTGAGGGAAAAAGGTGTGTCTTATACTCTGAAAAATACGGTAATAAGCCTTGTGTCACTCTTGAAGCACAAGAGGCAGATGTATAATCATGCAATCTTGCATGATGGAGATTTTAATTTTAAAAAAAATTAAAAGAATGAAGCCAAATCACTGAATATAAAATGGAATTTACTAGAAAAAGACAAACTAAAGGAAGACGAGAAAAAAGACAGAAAGCCAAGGAAAAATCATTATCACAAACAAAATTCCAAATATGGTTAATGCAATCACCCTTGAATTCCTTAGTAGAGCTCTCTATGTTTCAAAAAATTATTTGGAACAAATGCTTCGGACATCTTTTTTTTAGAAATAGAGGTTTTAAAAGAGTCTACTAGTCACAGTTAATTTAGCTGTTAAAACAGTTGACCCTTTTCAAGTTTATATAAAAATCGGTGGGGAGGGGTTTAGAGGAAAGCTATTTTAATAAGTAGAAGGAAGGTATTACGTTCACACACAAGACCTAAGGTACTTCAGTTAGTTTTTTAACCTGCACCCTGATAATTTAGTAGACATTTTAAAATTTAACCCATGATGGATTAAATCGTCCTTTTTCTTTTTGAGAGGATGGTTAGTGACTGATCACTTTCACTTCTGACCACTACCTTATTTTATAGAATGTGGAAGCTAGAGAAAGTCATTTCTTTAGAAGAGATGGTATGGCTTTGCCCAAGCAAGCCCAATGCTCTAGCAAATCAGAATTTAAACCAACCTTCCCAAGTGTTCTGGTGGGATCATAAAGTTGCAACCCATGTTTCATCAGCTGTGCCACTGTGTATTTGGAATTACAGAGAATTGGAAAAATAAATTTTATTTATTGAAGCCTCTCAACAGGAGGATAACTTATCAGAAGCAATATCAAAACAGAGATTATCACATTCCAAATGCAATGACTTCTACTTGTTTATGATTTTAGAAGCTTCTAATCTAGCTATTTAATAAGCTATTTAATAATAAAAGCAAAATCCCTCTCCAGGTGAGATTAAAATACATGTTGTTCTCTTATCAACAAAATGGAAGTGATTTCCCATTACCTGTTTCTTTTCCCATTCTAGGTTGTGTTCCTAGAAACATATTCTGGTGATATTCTAACATATTCAAACACTAACCAAATTCAAATACGGCGTTGGTTCTTACCTGAGACGCCTGTTCTCATAGGGTGGAGGTAGCATCCAGGATGGGTTGACCTTCATCCACTCATTACAAGGACTGAGTCTGGAAGAGTTGTTAAGCCACAGCCTTGTCACTAGGCAGACCCAGCTTTTGACGAAGGAAATCCAGACTCGATGCGTCATCTTCCTCAAGGATAATGAATAGTAAAAGTCCGGTCAATTGTGTCAGAAAAAATATATTCCTGTAGTGGTTTCTAATGGAGAAGTCAGTCACATAATTCAAACAGGCCTCCAAGAAAAAAATTACCAGGAAAAAAGAGAGAGAACCAGTCCATTCTGAGAGGGGCTGGATGCTTCCTCCACCCTATGAGAACAGGCGTCTCAGGTAAGAACCAACGCTCTTTCTCCATAGTGATGGAGGTAGTATCCAGGATGGGATGTACCAAAGCTGGAGGTGTCCCCTGGGAGGGAATTATGACTGGTTTGACGATGCCTCAGCTCTAACGATAGATTGGAGCACTCTGCGGCCGAAGGCTGCGTTCGCGGATGCAAAGGAATCCAACTTATAGTTCATCTTCTGGATGACTTGTGCCAGAAGAGGAAGTGGGGATAAGGCATAGAGGAGGCCGGATGGCCATTTGCATCATAGGGCATCCACCCCTTCTGATCACTGTGCTGGGAACCGAGAGTAGAACTGTGGGAGCTGGGTGTTGTGGAGGGTGGCGAAGAGATTGATCACCGGCATGTCGAATCGGTCCACAATGTCCTGGAAGATCAATGGATGCAGGTGCCATTCGGCTTTGTCCACAACCACACGGCTGAGCCAATCTGCCTGTACATTCGCCACCCCCGAGATGTGTTCCACAGTTAGAGAGCGTAGGTGCCTCTCGGCCCAGATTCCTAGCTTCCTGGCTTCATCCAATCTGATCCCCCCCGTCGGTTTATGTGCATTTTGGCTGACACATTGTTAGAACAAGAACATGCTTGCCCGCATGTTCTTATTTGCGCCTGGAGGTGGGCCTCCCAACCAAACAGGCTGGCATCCGTGGTGACAGTTAGCGTGTTCTGCTCCTTGAATTGTTGACCCCTGGTGATTGCCCAGAATATCCACTATAGGAGGGAACAAGATACCTCCGCCGGAATGCGGACCTTGGCTAAGGAACAGCTTAAGAGTCTCCTCTGAAATGGCAAGAGAAATCATTGGAGTTTTCTGGAATGCAACCCAACCCAAGGTACAATCCCAATGGTTGGCACCATGGTACCTAGCAGTTTTGATAGAGATGCCAAAAAACCCCTGCATTCCCTGGCTACCCGGCCCACTAATGTCCTGAGGGACTCCTGTCATTCCTGTGAAAAGAAAACCTTGCAATCAAGGGTGTCGATCAACGTCCCAAGGTGTACCAACCTGGTGGTTGGGTGAAGGTGACTCTTAGGAATGTTGATCGAAAAACCATGATTCTGAAGGGCTTCCATGGTGGTGGCAAGGTCCCTTTGTGCCTGACTCAGTGACGAGGATTGGATGAGTATGTCATCTAAATAGGCCTGTAATCTAACTTGCACCTCTCGCAGGTCAGCGATCAAGGCTGCTAACACCTTAGTAAATAACCTATGTGCCGAGGAGAGCCCAAAGGGTAAAGATGTGTATTGGAAGTGATGGCCTAGGTAGGAAAAATGAAGAAACTGCCTGTGTTGGGGTAAAATGGGAATATGGAGGCCTCCATTAAATCAATTGAAATTAAGAAATCGGCATATCTAATGCCACCCAAAATAGTCTGCAAAGGGAAGAGAGCTGACGTCGTGATGGCACGACATGCAATCTTGGTGCTCCGAGATCGCAGTCGACATTTCTATCGCTGGATGGTCCATTTGAACCTAAACCGTCCCACAGAGATGGTGATTGAGAAGGGCACTTCCTGCTGATCTCAGGGACACGGTCTTTGGTAACAGTCTGATTGGCCTCTCTGTCTGGGGGTATAACCACCCTGCTGCCTATACCCATGTGCCCCATAGTCCACCCCTCGAAAAGATGAACCATAATCCTGGTTTTGAAAGGACAACCCAAAGTCCTGCCCACAAAAGCAAGGACATCTGGGGTAAGGAGCCAGGCGGTTAAAACCTTTCTTGGGCGCTGTTGGGAGGACCTTTCTCCTTGTTCTTCACCAGAAAGGGCTCCAAGGCATCTCCAAAGAGAGAACTGCCCTTGAAGGTGGCAGAGGCCAAACACCATTTGTGGCACGCATCAGCCTGCCACTGCCAGAGCCACAACAGCCTACGGGACGCCACCAATGATGCCATGGCTCTGGAGGCGAACCTGGCCAATGAAACTGTGGCGTCTTATGTGAATTGGACAGCCACCACCAATTTGGCAATGTCCTGGTGCGCCCATACATCAGCGATGGGAATGTGCTGTTGCAGGTCTTGAAGCCAGAGGAGACAGGAACGGTGAAGAACAAAGCTGTAATCAAGGTGTGGACCACCCAAGCCGCTGCCTGGTGACCCCGCTGCAACATGAGATTTGCCTTCTTTTCTTCTGGCTTCAGGACATCCTCTGGAGCCCCTGGCATATTGGCTGATGTATAAAGGGCGATCACCGGGGCATCTATGGCTGGAACAGACAGAAACTATGCCAGCTCATTGCCCACATTGAAGTACTTCTTATCAGAAGCCAAGGGGCTTGGGCCAGAGGTAGGAGATGCCCACTGGCGCTGAACTAGATCAACAAATATTTTGGGCATCGGCATAGTTTTGGATGGTTGGGCCTGTTCTGAAAACAAGGTTTCTGCAGAAACTGCCACCGGTCGAGATGTGGTAGCCACCAGCTGAGTTCCAATCTTTGAGGCTGTTTTAGCCTTATAGAGCAATGACTGGAACAGAGCTAGAGGAAAGAGTCCGGAAGAAGCCTTTTGGTCAGGCTCCCTGCCCTCATCCTCAGATAGCTCGGCCTCCTTGATTTCACCCTCCTCCGATTCAGAGGAATGGTCCTGGTCTTCCTCCTCAGGGACAGAAGGGTCTGCAGTTGAGATGGGCTCCAGAGGCACAGAGGACATGCCAGCCAATTGCTTCGGGGGCTGGGCATCCCGTTGCTACAATCCCATGATACAGCACTGGCAATGATGTCTTGGAAATTTGCCATGCACAGGGCTGATTGATCAGGGTGGATTGTTGTTGAATTTGATGGAATTGCCTCCTTGTGCTGCACAGTGGGTGGGAGCATATCATCCCTGGGTGGCAATAAGGCTTGAGATTCTTGAACCGGTCCCCAGATGCCTGAGACATCTATGGGAAACAAGGGGTTAAGGGAGGATTCCCTACCCTGCCTATTCCCAGGAGAAAGCAGCAAGGACAATTGGGCCTGAGACTGCTGTGGCTGGTCCAAGGAATGGGAGGAAGCCACCTTCTTACTAGCAGCCTTTTTGTAAATACGTTCTAAAGCTTTGCCTTTTTGTTTTTCATAATGTGAAGCAGTCTTAGAAGACCTCTTAGCTTTGATGGATTTGACAGAGGCTTTTAATGACTTCTTGTGAGCCTTGCCAGTTCCGGAGCTGGCAGATGTGGAAGTCTGAGGTGGGGATTGTGGTGCAGAAGCCCTTTCACATAGCTGGGCGCTATGTGCCTCCCTGGAAGGCTCTACTGCGGCTTGAGGTGCCTCGGGAGCTATGGCGGCCGCCATTTTTGAAAGGTGACAGGCGCGGCTTTAAAATGGCGATTCACGCCTTTTTAAACAGTCCTGGAGCCCGTGCGATGACAGGCGGCTCATTCTTGAAAGGATCCTCTCGCTGTAACTGCAACAGGGTCTCCGATGGTGTTTGGCAATTCGGGTCGCTCTGCAGCAGCTAAAAAGGCTTAGAATTGAAAGTTAGCTGCCTGCACTACCACAGTTCGCCGCTCGACTGCTTACAGGAGTGGCGGAGTGTTAGCCCGAAGGGAGATCGTGCGGAAGCCTGTAGAAGTGAATAGCAGAGACCGGCAAGGCAGGAGATGAAAGAAGGTGTGGCGGCAACAGGCTCCAAGGTGGCAAGACAAGTAGCTTTGTGCCCTGAAAGGGCTTACAGGCGTACACCCGCTGGATACGCTGTCCCTGCGAGGGACGTTAGCCAGCCAGGGCCACAGTTAAGCAGAAGTCCAATCCAATCCAATTAAGATGAAATCGATTTAATCACAATTCAAATTCAAAGACAATTTTTTCTGTAGACCGGGAGAGAACTAAGACGCATCCATCCTCATTGAGGAGCTGAGTTGGAAGCTGGGTCTGCCTAGTGACAAGGGTGTGGCTTAACAACTCTTCCAGACTCAGTCCTTGCAATGAGTGGATGAAGGTCAACCCATCCTAGATGCTACCTCCACCACTATGGAGAACTACTTAGTTTTCTCAAAATCACTCAAAGTCATCGGGTGCTATCACTTACTGTACATGTATCCTCGACATGACCATTTGTTGAAAAACTATTGAAAGTCACTTATGTCTGGTCCTTGCACATATGACTGTCGCAACATCCTCATGGTCAAGTGATGGTAACCAGCTTGATTTGCAATGGTTGTAGAGTCCTGGAATCATGTGGGATTCCAACAGGGAATGTTATAAACCATGATCAGGATGTGTCACTTAATGACATAGTGATTGATTTAACAACTACAGCAAAATAGATCATAAAACTGAGTGCAGTGATGTGATGCCTCACTTAATCACCACACCATAAATTTTCTTATCCCAAATGTGGTTGTAAATTCAGGACTATCTGTACAAATATTTAATAAGGGGTAGTGACCATTATTAACCCTGAATTAATTATATAAATCAGCTATCTTCAAATTAACATCTTCCAGATTTTCTTTTTTTTTTACCACTCTTCTAATTACTTACAAGTAATTCAAGGCAGTGAACATATATAATACTTCCTCCTTCTCCTATTTTCAGCAACATAATGCTGGCTTTCATTTCCTACATTGCCTCTTTCAATAAGTTTAAAGAAAGTTGATTTACAATCATTTTGCTTTAATGAAGCAGTTGTGACTCCTCTGATTGCTATGGAACATTTGGGACAAGCAATAACCAGACCAAAATCTTAGGTGTTTAGAGCATTTTAGTTCATGCAAATCTAATGGCCAGTTAATTAACAAAACAAAAATCTACTTCCCATCCTCCCATGAACATTTTCCCCCAAACTATTTTATTGAGAGAGAGAGTAGGAATTTTATTGGTACCTCAGCACTCTAATCGGTGGCAGAGCTAACAATTATTAAAACTCAGCTAAGTTTCCAGACACCTAATTCTTCAGCCTCACTGGCTTAGAACTTTGCCTTCTCATATAAATTTGAGCAAATAGGGAGAACAGAGAATATGCAAATGACTTCTTTGAAAGAAACGCAAGCCTGAATTGGTGGTGGCAGATTAGAGAATCACACCATCCTCAGCAGCCAGTGAACTGAAAGGATTTTAAAAAAATATTCAGATAGTTGGCTGAAAAATCCTGCCAGAATAAAGCTGTGGCCAATGCACAAAAAATCCATTCAGAACAAAATAAAATTAGGACTTAAGCCTTACACCCAAGTACAGTGAAGAGGTTATTTTAGTTCATTCAATCTGGAGGCCTCTGGTTTTGAGTGGTGCCTCTGTGTGTATGCGTGTTGTGTATGTGTGAACTCAACTTGTTCAAAAATCTTCAGCATATGCTCCTTTTCTCAACAAGCAGAGAAAAGGTCAATTGTTTTATACACTCCAGTACTTATAAAGATGCAAAAGAGATTTTATGCTTATCCCCGAATGTGTAACTGCTATAAACTGCTATAAACTGGCATACAAAAACCGGGAAAGCCACTGCCAAGAAGTACTGTGTGTGACTCTCCCCACCAAATCTGGGAAGCCTCCCCCCACCATCGTCTCTCCAAAAACGTTCAGCCGACTGTAAATTTTAAATTTCATAGGAGGAGGAAATTATTAAGCAAATGGGGGGGGGGATAAATCATGTCAATGCTAATGAACTGAATTTATATCAAACTAAAATGTCATGTTTGACTAAGTTTTGCCCCCATCTTTAACCTGGCTCTACCTATTTTCATAGAAGGTCTATTTATACTCTTACTGAGAGCCACTAAGAAAAGAATCTATAGCCCTTTGCCCAAGAAAAAGTTATAGACTATGAATACTGAGCTAAATTAATCATACTTTCCAACCAAAAGTGGTATTCAGCTGGTTCTCTCTGGTTGAGGAGAACCAGTAGCAGCAGCTGTAGGAGGCTCCGCCCACCCACCCCGATGTAATGCCCAAGCCCTGCGCATGCATAGAAGGTAGTGCACATGCGCAGATGAGGCACGTGTGCTCACATTTGCAAACCGGTAGGGAAGATAAGTGAATCCCACCCCTGCTTCCAACCCATGTGAAAATCAACATGGAATCATTCCATACTTGAATAGGAATTGTTTGACTAAAATAGTTGATTCTCTGTACGTGACCATTCAGCTTGCAACTCTATTCTCAAACTGGAGATTCAGTTATAGAAGGTGCCACTTCTTCAATCAGACAAGGCTGTGTAACCAAATGCCTTGCTCCTGAACAACAACAACAACAACAACAAAATAAGGGGAAGAAGTATTTCTCATCATTTTTATACTCTCCCCAAATCATCACTATTTTTTCAAGGGACAAGTAAAATTATGCATGTTCTAGCAAAGGGAATATGAACATATTTTGTTATTAGAAACCCGAGTTATATCATTTCTAATTTATATAAATAGAAAAGCTTTTGGTCCTGCATGTTAGAAGATGGGCATAAAGTTTCCTGTCATGAAATAAAAAAGAAAGATGGAAAGCAAGAAGAAAAGATCTATGAGCTATCTCATGTATTTATTGGGAGAAGCAATCAGCACAAATTGAAAAGAGGTATAGCAGAACCAGGTGCAGACTATAAAGGAAGGATTTACATTTCTTTCATAATTCAGTTCCTGTAATGGCGAATTTCATTGTTAATTTTTTTTCAGGTGTTTATGGACGTTGCATTCATCATTGAACCATATGTCTACCAAGCACTTAAGTATAATCAGCTTTATTCATCCCATCCTATAAAATTAGTTTAATAGGTTTCTCATTTTATTTATTTATCATAATGTATATAGGGCCAATATTACCAAAAGTGACACACATACAAACTATAAAGTGTAAACAGTGAACAATGAAGATATAAAACAAAGAAAAAAGGCATAGGAGAAAATATTTATTAACAGCAATAATAGAGCCATTTCAGGCTCTCAGTGGTCCTCTGGGATCCCCAGGCCTGATAGCAAACCGAGGTCCTGACGGACTTCCAGAAGATCGAGCTAACCTGACTTCATGAGAGAGAATGTTCCATAAGGTGGGTACCATGGAAGAAGGCTGCCTCCTGGGACCCACCAAATGTAGTTCCCTAAAAAGTCTTTGATTAGCACCATGCCTGTTCTGCTAGATCCGATGGGACTAGCAGATGTAATGGGAAGAGGTGGTCCCTCAAACAACCCAGCCTCATGTCATGAGGGCCTTTAAAGATGAAAACCCTAACCTTGAATTGGACCAAGAAACACACTGGCAATCAATGTGGTTCACAGAGCAAAATATGTAGCATATGCTGGTCTAAGGGCACATAACTGCCAGTTGCATTCTGCAGCAGCTCAAGCCTTTGGATACTCTTTAGGGGCAGTCCTATGTAGAGCCCATTACAGTAATCCCATCCCATTGGGAGGAGATAGGGCATGGGTGACTGTCAGCATAGCCCCCAAATCCAGGAATGAGCAAAATTGTCAAAGGCCTTCTTAACCATCACTGCCACCTGCTCTTCCAGCAGGACTTATGAGTTCAGGAGGATCCTCATATTTAGCATTGGATCTGTATGGAGCAATGCAACCAAAGTTGGCATAGTCCTAGATTCAGCAGGGCTCAAAACCCAAAGCCATTCAGTCTTGCCAGGGTACAGCCAAAATGTCTTGTTGTCCATCCAGCCCCTTACAAATGCCATGCATCAGGTTAAGATGTTCATGGCATTACTTAATTTGCTGGGGTAGATATAAAAAATTGGGTCATCATCCCTGAGACCGATGAGCTCACCTAGCTAGCAGCATTGTGTAGATGTTGAGTAGGAGTAGAGAGAGCACCAAATCCTGCATCCCACATAATAGGGAATGAGGACTAGATCTCTCCCCAATTACAATCAACTGCAATCAATCCCAGAGAAAGCAGGCGAACCAGCACAACACAGTGCTGCCCACCTGCAATCCTTTAGGCTGATCTGGGATACCATGATTGATGTAGTTGAAAGCTGTAGAGAGATCAAATAGGGCAAGGATGGATGCACAACCCCCATCTCACCCTTGCCAGGGATCATTTGAAAGCACAGCCAATGCTGTGTCTGAATCCTGACTAAAACAAATCCAGACAATCTGCTTCATCCAAGGTCCTCTTAAACTGATGTACAACCACCTTTTCAACCACCTTCCCACAAAAGGTTAGTCTGAGGTTAGTTACTACACAAAAATACCCCAAATAGTGGGGTCCAATGTCGACTTCTTAAAGAAGAGGTGAGTCATGACATCTTTAATAGGTGAAGGGGCACCACCCTGAAACTAATTAAAAGAAGAATTCATAACTATCAAAACCCATTAACAACCCCTTGGTCTAAGTTAACAAGCCAGCAGGAGCATGGATCTAACAGGTGGCTGAGTTCATAGTCTAAGTGCCAATGTCACTTTCTCAGGTTCAAAAAGTTCAAACTATTCTCAGATAACTGTGCAAAACTCCTCTCCAGGTATCTTTTCAAGACCTTCCACAAGGCCAGTGTCCAACTGTCAACAAATTCCAGTGATTTTATTCAATAAATGCTAAACAAATTATTGTGCACACCCTTGCAAGAGGTTTTCCCACCATCTCTTTTTACTGCCTGTTAGGTTAAGGCAGATTCTTTCTACCATACTGCATCTGATTATATGTGTGTGTGTGTGTTGTTGTTGTTGTTGTTGCATTTGTGCTGCTAAATAAATAAAGGGAGATTAGTATAGATCTATTTCAAGCTATTTAACTCTCATCAGCTAGCCATACCCTTACTGGGTATGTTTTACATGCGCTATTTTACATGTTGGGCAGTTGTATTAGCCTCTAAGCCACAAGCTCCCTTCTTCCTTTATCAGCTGAGCCGGGGAAATGATTAAGTGTTATGTCAAAGCACCCAGTGTGCCCAAATATGGGAGGGAGCATACTGCTTCTCTTTTGCCTTTCAACTCCACCCTAGGAGCCTTCCAGGCGGAAAACCATTTTTGTGCTGCATTTGTGCTGATGAGAGCTAAACAGCTTGAAATAGATCTATACTAGTCTCCCTTTATTTATTTATCAGCACAAATGCAACACACACACACACACACACACACACACACATAAAACCAGTCCATTCAAACATCCAATCAACAAGAGAACAAATCAGCTGCTCATAATTTAAATATAGTTCCAAATGAACAACCAATCAAATGACCAATTGACTACACTGGCACACAAGACATTTATAAACTAAGAAGAATAAGACAAGGAAATCTTGCTGCTGGAGCTACAAATATTTTCTATTATTTCAAAACCCAACTCCTAAAAATGGAATCCTATTCTAAACTGAATATATATTTTTCCCTGAGATCACACAATGCTGGAGGTATGATAGAAACCTGTGTATTGGGCAGGATGGTGAGTTATCTTCTCTCAACCTTGTGACAAATTTACTGATTTCTCATTACACTACCACTCTATAAGTTTTGGCTTTGCTCTACTTGGTCTTTAGTAAAAGCATACCTTTCACACAAATGGAGTCGAGGCTTTTACTTTCCCAAGGATCCCAGTCAAGGGCAGATGTGACACATGGTATTCTTGGAGAAGAGTCATACAAGCAACCATAATCATGTTGGCATACAAGGACATGTCTAGGCTGCGGCTCTTCCTCATGTCTCTCAAGGTTATTCTCCCAGCCCATTAAAGTCCATAATGTAATGATATCATGATAAGGTTAATCAGAATGCTAAAAGGGATCTATTTATTTTTAGTTTTCCAGAATCTGAAGTGTTTCTCAGAGAATCAGAAGTACTGTACTTGAGCAAAGTTCTTAACTGTCCCTGAAGAAGTCACCTTGAGGGTTTAAAATGTGCAGTTGACATTCAAAACACTCAGTATAATTTTCTCCAGCTAAAATTAATATCTATTCCAAGTCAAACATATACAACAGGTAATTCCACATGGAACTAGACTAATTTTCCTGTCATCAACATGGAAGTAGTTGGCCATTGCCTTCTTCATTAATTTATTTTTCTTTTAACTTCTAAATCTAGCCTGCATGCCTGATAATTCCTGATGGTCTCCTATCCAAGTCCTCTCTACATCTCACCCTACTCAGCTTTCAAAGTTCAGCTAAGGTCAGGAAGATAGTCCCACCTGATGTAAAAGCCACAGTTTTGTTTATTTGGCTGTTAATGCCATTCCTTCAGCACTTCACCACAGCTTGCCTACAAACATTCAATAATACTGCAGTAGATTAGGAAAGTCTCCACTCTATCAACTTTTTTCATCGTGAACTAATAATAGCTCCAATATTATTATTCCTCTTGCTGTGTAACTGAATTCCTCTGTTTTTGGCATCAGTTCAAGCAGCACTATTAAGTGGATAGTCACTTAATTCACTTCTATCATCCGTCTCCAAGTCTCTATTTTTATTATTCAAGTCCTGCTGCAGCAAATGTCAAGGAAGAAAGGACATACATACAATTCAGCAAGCATATCCAAATAAATGAATCCCTTTCCTAAAACCCAGCAAACAAAACAAATGTCTTGAGGGTCAGAAGAAAAGCAGATTCCAGAACTTGCAGTTTCTCTAAAAGTGGCATTCATAGCTATATTCTGAAGAAAAGTTTAGAGTTGCTCAGAAACTAAACAGGAATTCAAAGAGAAAATCAGTAGCAGATTTCAAACATCTCTGAAAGCTGTTTGTCTTTCAAGTCAATCTCCTGCAACTTTGCTGGAGAGCAAAATACAGTTGGATCCCTTCACCAAGTCAAGGTGCAGAATGGTCTCAAGGGAACCCTTGTTATTATAAAGAATATTTTATTTCAGTTCAAGGAAGATAAACTCAATTATAATCTTACCCAACCTTTTCCCCAATTCACATAAAATCCCTTAAATTCATTCCTACTACAAACTAACATGCTTCCCATCGGTTTATGCAGGATCTATAGCTGCATGCTACATCTATAACTATTGTTTTCTTATGCTACAAATTCCAGCTTTTTGGAGATGAAAACAGATTCTACAGCTGAGCTTTATTCCCTAAAAAAGCAACTGTTTTTGGTGGTTCCCCCTAATTTTTAATCATAAAAACAATTAGAATCCTTACCCCATGAAACAGATACGCACCCATTACACAAAGAAGAGGCAGTCAAATTATTCTCCAAAGCACCAGAAGGCAGGACAAGAAACAATTGGAAACTAATCAAAGATAGAAGCAACCTGCAATTAAGGAGAAGCCTCCTAACAGTGAGGATAATTAACCAGTGGAACAACTTGCCTTCAGAAATCATGGACTCATCACTAGAAGTTTTTAAGAAGAGACTAGACAATCACTTATCTGAAATAATGTAAGTTCTCTTGCTTGAGCAGGAGGCTTGAAGACCTCCCAGTTCCCCTCCAGCTCTACTCTATTCTAAATTCTATTTTCCAAAGCACCAAAAGGCAACAAAGAAATGATGGATGGAAACAAATCAAAAGAAAGAAGCAGCTAGATCTAAGGAGAAATTTCCTGACAGTGAGATCAATAAACTAGTGGAACCGCTTGCTTTCAGAAGTTGTGAGTGCTTCATCACTGGAAGCTTTTAAGAATAGACTTGTTACTTGTCTGGAATAGTATAGGGTCTCCTGCTTGAGCAGGAGGTTGGATAAAAGACCTCCAAAGTCCCTTCCAACTCTATTATTCTGTTATTCTGTTAAAGTTACAATAGCACTAAAAAGTGATTTATGACTGTTTTTCACACTTATGACCATTGCAGCATCTCCATAGCTGCATGATCAAAATTGGAAACTTGGCAACTGGCATACATTTATGATGGTTGCAGTGTCCTGGAGTCATGTGATCAACATTTGTAACCATTCCAGATGGCTTCCGACAAGCAAAGTCAATGGGGGAAGTCATATTAATGACTTTATGATTCACTTAACAACTGTGGCAAAAATGGTAATAAAATGGGGCAAAACTCACTTAACAACTGCCTTGCTTAGCAATGGAATTTTTGGCTCAGTTGTGGTTTTATGTCAAGGACTATGTTACTATTCTTCACTCCCTGCTTTCTGCAACATTATTCTAAATTAAATATTCCGTAAAACTCTTAAGTTTGTACTCTGTTTAGTGCCATTTTGGTTAATCTGAATAAAATATTTCTGGGGTATTTTTATTTCCTGCTAGAATTCTAGTGCAGCTAGAATAGCATTTATTTCCAAGGCACACCTGTGTATTGCTTAAACACGCAGTTGCTTGCAAATTTTTCCCCCGTGCCTCATTTTGAATGCTGTAGTTCTGAAACGAAACAGAACACACTCCAAGAATGGGAACCAGAGACCAGAAATGCTAACTACAAAAGCAGAGACTATTAAGATTTTCTTACCAATGCGAAGAAATCACTCTGAAAAAAGTTCAGATTAATCTCACGGTGCTTTCATAATTCAGATTTCTAAAATTCACCTGAACAATTAAATGATTGCCTGTCTAAACTAAGTAACTGTTCATTTCTCTTTTCCCTGAAGTTATGATAGTTTGAGCTCAGATCAACTTGTAGAAGTCAGTAAAGCTAAGAAACTTTAGGCA
The DNA here is from genome assembly GCF_051295495.1 of Thamnophis sirtalis. Classification (NCBI taxonomy): domain Eukaryota; kingdom Metazoa; phylum Chordata; class Lepidosauria; order Squamata; family Natricidae; genus Thamnophis; species Thamnophis sirtalis. The sequence goes on from NW_028261383.1 coordinate 96,334,699, forward strand.
AAAAATGTTTGGGGCATCAGATCAGAGGGTCTTCACAGGCACAATGATTTTTAACATGTTACAATGGCGAAATAATAAGGCAACCTGTAATCTCTGCCTATGAAATGATTGTCATCCTGATAACCCCCATTCCCACACAACTTTTTCCCAATGCTTCATTCTTCACTACTATAGAGTAATTTCTCATTCATAAATATTGGCCTTTTTTAAAAAAAAAACCCAACCCAAATCCATAGCTTTCAGATAACATTATTTTTAGATAGACTTCTAAATTGTGTTGATCTAATTGAAAGGGGGAATGTGTTTGGTTACGTATGAATTTGTAGGTGAGAGAGATAAAGAATATAAATATATGCATGAAGAAAGGTGCTATCTTACAGATGGCAAAGATAAAACTGAAATTAAAATTACAACATTTTCCTTCCTCAACTATTGATATTGTTAATATATTCCTTGCTCAGGAAACTCAGCACTGATCTAGAATAGATACTAAGAAATTAAATAGCTCAATTTATCATGGAGTACATTTATTGGGGAAAAATTACCAAAAATTATGCCATTCTAGCTATAGTAAAGTGAACCAAGAGTTTTATGGTAATAGATTAATATGGTACTTTCTTTGTCAATGAACATTGAAATGCAATCTTATCTAAAACTATCCATCAATGAGGGCACCTATTTTTTAATTGTTCCCTATTATTTGTTTCTTTTCCTGTAAACTACCATTTAGAGAATGTGATGGAGGGTAGGTGCTTCTGACACAAATGTAGTAGTAGTCACAACTGCCACCTGCTCTTCCAGCAGAAATCGCAAGTCCAGGAGAACCCCGGGTTGTGAACCACGTCTGTCTGGGGTAATGCAACCCCATTCAGATCTAAAATGATAAACAACTGGATCCTGGGGTCCCTGTATCCAGTCACTCTGTCTTGCCAGGATTCATCTGAAACCTCCCATCCAGACTCCAGGTATTGGGAAAGGGTAGTCACAGCATCTCTCGGATCACAGGGATAGATGGTATGAAAGCTATGTAACATTTGCATACTGATAATATGTCATCCCATGGTGTCAGATGAGTAGTTTAAAATGTAAACAAACTAATGCGAGGTGAGACAGTAGATTCTACATACCATACTTCAAAAAGCTACAGCTTGGTAAATAAGGAGTCAGGTAATGAGAACCTAACAATTTCCTTAGCTATAACTAAGTATAAAGCCATTTCTGCATGCAAATAGATACAGATACATCCTTAGATCCACCTAAAATAGTTAGCAGCAACTTATTTTCAGGGGGTGGGGAATCCATATCACAAGGAGTAACATTGGGGTAAAAATTATTCATATATGTTGCATGCAGAAAATAAGGGGCTAATTTGCTTCTTAAAAGCTGGGAATATGGTATCCATGGAAAAGCCAACTTGTTTTGATTTTTTTCCTAAGATATAAAAGAGATAAACAATTTTAAAAGTTGAACATTAGAAGGAACTAAACATTTTAATTAAGAGTATATAAACTTGATTAACATCTATGAAGTGATACAAAATATTATGACATTGGAAATACTGAAAGATATTTTGGAAAATGGAATCAGAAATTAATATCAACAACGTTAATAATAAAAAAATATTAGGGAAGAATAGCAAAAGAGCTACAAGTTTTATCTGAAAAGACAGAGTTGACACTGAAAGTGGATCTATAAATGATATGCTACAAGAATGACATGGAAAAAGATGTTTCATTGGACATAGAAATTGATTGATGCTTTAAAAATCAAAAAGGAATTACAAATAATAAACCAAGAGAGGGGATAATTCTCTTCTATTGGATTTACAAAAAAAGTTAGTTAAAAGTTTGGATAAATCCTGCGAGAAGGGGTAAAAAGAAATGAAATTAAGTTCTATGACATTGCTTTAATGGCTATAGATTAAGATTGTAAAAGTAATGGGAAGGAATATAAAGTGTATTTATTTGATCAAGGCTAAAATGCATATGTTGTTATTTCTGTCAATCCTTAATGGACTTTTATTGAAGTCCATTAAGAATTTGCAGAATCCATGACTGAAATGACAATGCTTTATGGATTTGTTTACAGACAAAAGATGGAACATGTAAAAAAAATATCATTAATTATAAATTAAGAGGAGGTAAAATGTTGCTAAAATTGTTTATACTTGTTGTGATAAAGGTTGAAAGTAATTCCTTTCTACATTTTTTTCTTTACTATATCCCTCCTTCATTCCTTCCTTGCCTTATTTTTTCTTTTTCTTTGTACTGTACTTAATACTTTTTTCTACTCTTTCTTTTAGTTGGCGTTAGTTTTTACTATTGCAACTATTATCTTTAATAAAATTGTTTTTTCTACTCTTCTACTTTTTTCTACTCTTTCTTTTAATTGGCATTAGTTTTTACTATTGCAATTATTATCTTTAATAAAATTGTTTTTAGAACAGGAAATTAAATCTTCAATTATCCAAAATGAAAAGATAAAGTCATTTTTAGTCAAGCTTCGAACCCTCACCACCCTCCAGACCTTCCGCAATGCCCTTAAAACCTGGCTGTTCCGACAGGCCTGGGGCTATGTTCGTCTCTTTATCCCCTGTCTGTACCCTCTTCCCTGACTGAATTGTGAGCCGCCCTGAGTCCCCTTCGGGGAAAAGGGCGGCATATAAATGTAATAAATCCAAATCCAAATCAAAGCTTGACTTCTGGTTATTGTACCATGGAGGCTTCCTCGCATGTAGTTGAAGTGATTTGCTACTGTCTCCAGTTCTCTATCTTCCAGTCTATCCAACAGCTCTAATATTCCTAAATGATCATATACAAGCATTAAGCAGAGCTGATCCTGCTTAGCTTTTATCAAGGTCAGCCAAGGTCAGCTAGGTGATGCCACGTGGCATTATTTTGCTATCTTTCTTCTATCACTTATTATAAAACAAGAATAGTTTTACCTGTACATTTTTATATTTATTTTGCAAACAGAACACCTTCATCTCAAAGATAGTATGATAACAGTAAGAGACAAGACTTGGGCTGTAAATACTTAAGACATCTGATAGAAAATAAAGGCTGTATTTTTAATTTGATGAAAAGTGAAATATACTGTATCTGTTTCCATTTTGAAAGAATCAACATAACTTTAAGACTTTGAAGTAGAGAATTCCAATTTGTACTTTATCAGTCTGCTCTGTGGTCTTGATCATCTGCAAGTTGCTTAGGAAACAATCTACAGAAATAATTCTATAATTCCCCTAAATATCTCAAGAAGTTTTCTTGCTATTGACCATGGCATTCTTTTTGAGGTTGCCTCTCAATCTTTTGAAAAAGAAATATGCAGGAATGGGAGCGAGAGAAAAATCTTGTATGAACTCTTCTATGTGTTTTTTTAATGTTTGACTTTTGTCTCATCTTTCAAAACATCTGCCCAGAACCATCAGGAAAGATCTTATATAATATGGGATTTGGTCTCAATATTAGGGAGATAATGCGTGAACTTGCTTAGATGTCAAAAATTTGGGAGGGTCTAGATTGGTGGGTCTTACAAAGGGGGTAATTTGGACATATCCTGGCATTAATGGAGCAATTTGTAACTGTTTGTTTGTGAGTTAAGAATCTAGTTTGGAACCACTACTGCTGAGATGCTAATATAAAGCAACAAAATCTGAGGTTTTGAGAGAGTGAGCACAATATTATTTAACATCAGGTAAATTGGGATAAACAGTTTAAGAACCATTAGTCTAGATGCAGATAAAGAGCAAATAAAGACACAGAAGGATGAGGCTATGAGAATGGTATTTTTGCATTAATGTGTCCTTTGAAACTTGGGGATATGAGTCTGGTAGAATTCCTAGAGTGTGATGTAGCCTGTCATAACTTATGTAAGTGTGATTGAATATATTTCAATATATTTATAGTTTCCCCATGAGATTAGTGCAGAAGGATGGCATAGTGCTATCCTGGTAATCCATAAACTCAGTCTACTCCTATTATGTCTATTAAAACTAAGTATCAAACGTATTAAATATACCAAAAGTGGCAGTAAAGTTGAAATGTAATAACATATAAGAGTACAGGACAAATAATGTAAGAAGTCCTATATGTTTATTAAAAATATAGCCCATTGAGCTTAATGGAATTTACCATGGGATTGCTGTCAGAGCCAAACTCTGTCTAATTTTGTCTAATATATGATAAAAAAATACCATAAAACCATGTTTAAAATTCTTTTTTACTACAAAAGATGAGAAATCAAGCAAAGTAAATCAAGATTACTTAAATTGAATACATAAATGTGGGCTATAACACTAGGTGTTCCTACCCTCAGAGGACGAGTCTAATTATTTTTAAGTGATTAAAGTTTTTAGTCCTCTGACTAAATCCCATGATCCAATTTAAATCAGAATCCAACAAACTACTTGTTATCCAGGGCCAGATAAATGATTAAGACAGCCCGTTTGGTCTAGTGGAGAAGTGCTAGTATAGAAACCTGGAGACAGGGAGTTCTAGTCTCACCTTAGACATGAAAGCTAGGTGGGTGACTTTGGGTCAGTCACTCTCTTTCAACTTAACACAACTCACAGGGATTTTGTTGTGGGGAAAATAGGAGGGGAAAGGAAATATGTTTTCTACCTTGAGTTACTTTTTTTTTTTTAAAGGTGAATAAGAATCTTATAAATAAAATAAACATAAGGAGAAAGAAAAATCATGATTATCAGCATTCTTTGCCATAAAATAATTTTTATCAGCTTTGTTACAGTTATAGGCAAAATTAAAAATAATGAGAAACATGGGGTGGTACAGCACGCCAGATGTTTTGATGATATTCGTACCCTCACCACCCTCCAGATCTTCCGCACAGCCCTTAAGATCTGGCTATCCCGCCAGGCCTGGGGTTAAAGATTGGGATCCGTCCCCACCCGAATGATGAATGAATGTTGCTTCTATTTTTAATTGTGTATTGTCTGTATATGTCATTACGTGTATCCCCTCCCTATAGGTTGTAAGCCGCCCTGAGTCCCCTCAGGGAAAAGGGCGGCCTATAAATAAAAGCAATCTAAATCTAAATATTGTTTTAGGTCAGAGGTCCCCAAACTTATCATGCCATCCTAAGTGTCTCCACAATTTTTTTCACAACAGCCCTAGACCAAAACTATGAACTAGCTCAAGCTGATTGTTTGCAATCCTGTAGTGTCCTGAGTTGCAATAGCACAATTTGGCACCACCATTTCAGGTGTTTCCCTGTCCCTTTCCAACTTGCTGAACCTCCAAGTGACTGTTAAAACATTGACACAACATTAGGGCATTGAAAGAGTAGGTCCACTTTTTTTAAAATATGAAGCTAATTTTCACTGGATGTGGTTAACCACTTTGGTGAATCAAATATAGTCCCTGGAAAGAAATAAGGGAGAAAAGTTACCTTTCCTGAGCATTTTTCTGAGAAAATATTACTCTGGCACAATTATCTTATTCCTAATTTTCTACTGAATTTTATTGTTTTGTGTTTATTTTATGTAGCAAGTGAGCATGATTTAATTTGACTTAATCAATTTTGATCTAATGAATTGAGGAGCTCTTTTATTTCCCCTACTTTTATGGATGGAGCTTATATATACAGGAGTTTTATAGCTTCACATTGTAGCACATATCCTGAAGCATATATCTATGTGAGAAAAGTATTTTGAATTTCCAAAACAAGTACAGTTTATAGTATATTCTTATTATAGGGATCTACACACAGTGACCTGGGGCAAGCTATTCAAGGCTTCTGCAATTTGTCAGCCACAACTTGCATGAGCTACCAGACACACTGAGTGGCTTGCCTATGCTTCCTTAAGGACATTTCTGAGACTTTTTAAAATAGGGTGGATGAAAGCAGCTTGCTGACAGACTGCTGCCTCTGGCTGCAGAACCAGGTTGGGTGGGGCAGAGGGGAATCCAAGCAGTAACACAATGCGCAAAAAGAGAAAAAAACCAACTTCTGTCTTCTGATGATTCCACAGTCACAACAACAAATGTTCTGGTACTCATTCAATTCATGCATTAGTATATTAATTTTGTATTTTCTTAAATAATAACCCTAACACTGTTTAAAAACCTCAGACAAACAAGACAAATCTGCATTTAACAACCATTTAAATAATGCATAAACATGAGCAGCAATTTATAAAATCCTTCCAAAATCTGAGGCTCCGTTAAACAATTAACGCCACTACAATGGGTAAATAGGTATGTTAAACAAAGCTCACCCATGACATCCTTTATGGTTCATTATAAGATATAACAATTTGTTTCCATCCCTGCAAAATTCAGAAACTGGACTAGGCTGCTCCAGAAGTTACTGTGTCATAGGATGACTGAGCAAACTGAGGTTGTTTTAGGAGAATTGGATAGTCTTCTGGATGAGCACCTGCGCATGCCTAAAACCATAAGATATTAGGGCACTGACATCAGCTTAGCACAAAGCCAACTGTATAAATATTCAACCAATATACCACACATTTTCCCCACCTCAAATATAACAATTTGATCTGAATTATCTTGCCTTAAGTCATAGTCCCACCGTGAGTTCCCAATTAAAGAAGTTAATATCAAAGAATTTTTATTCTGAAACACCAATATTCTTTGGAAGTTTTTTTCTTTCCAGAAGCACTCACTTTTACTCAGTATCACTATTCGCAGTAAAATTACCTTTCCTAAAGTGACCTGCCTTGCATTATTAGCTTGAGGTTCCACTTGGGTCCTTCAGTTACAGCTGATGTGACCAGAAATGGGAAGTTAAGTGAAAGACTTCTGCAGAAAGTGGGACATAATCTTTCTGTTGCTGGAGATATAGTTGCTAAAATAGAGGGTTGAGTTGTCAGGACCAGTTGTAAAAGCTCTTCCCACCAGCATGCTGCCGAAATGCATAAAAAAAACCCCACACTCCCCCCTCCCAGACTATTTATGCCTACACTTTCAAATACTAGGAGAATTATAGCTATCTGCCAAAACGACGGACATGACATCCAAGACTCTGTAGAAATAAATCATGGCTTATCCCCCCATTTTTTTATTTTGCTTCAGTCCTAGAATACATATTGATTTGATGCCCAATTGTACAGTGCATCCCACTCCAAATAAAACTGCAAGACAAGAATTTATGATCACAACTAGGAAATGGTAAAACTGGGTGAGAACAGGCGTCCCCAGAATTACAAAACGGTCTCGTACCCCTCAGAGGCTACTTATATACTTTAGACCAAGAATCGTTCCCAGCCATAGGAACTATTATTATGAATTATTATAATAATTAGTAGTTATTCATTATTATGAATAATGCTTCTCAAAACAATTTTAGTCGTAAACAAGTGGGTGTCCAGGAATATAAAACGCGCGCATAGAATGTCACTGATGTAAAAAAACGTGCGGGTCGCTTGCAAATTACAACCGACCCGTAGTTAACTCATTGAGGCCGGCCTCCCTTTCACTGTCCTAACCTCCTAAAAGTCGCCTTTCGAATAGTTTGCGACCACGCTACTTAGAAGCGAATTCGGCAAGCCGCGAAGAGGACCGCCGTTCCTCCGGATCCCCGCCTAATCCTTTCCCTTTGATCCCATCCTAAATCGCCGAGCGTCATCCCTACGTGCAATACCGCCGTAAAAAGCGGATTCCCGGAGCGCATGCGCCCATCCATCCGCATCTCGCCCTACTTTTTAACACCACAGAAGGGAGACCGAAGCCGGGCTGCACAATAACTCAGGCGTGTTGGCCGGTCTCCTGAATCGTATACCGTGCGAAAAACGGTGTGATTTATTGACACGCTTCGGCCCATTCCCCGGCTCAGCATTTTATCCAGAGAGCCCAAGATTGTAAAAAGTGTCCATCCCAACAGCGCATCCGTCATAGTCCAACACCCCCCACAACTACCCAACCAACACCCCCCCCCCCGCCTTTTGTCCTGCTTCTTCGGGAACCGCAGCTAAGCCGCCACCGCTGCTAAGCTCGTCCCCACGAGAAGAGGACGAAGAGGTGACCCCTAAAAGCAGCGAGACGTACAGCAGCTGCAGCCGGGATGGATGGGAAGGGGGGGTGGATTTGTGCCGTGACCAACCGGCAGAGATACCTCACCTCATTTTCTTCTAATTTGGGGGAGGGGGGAAAGCCCCTTTTTATAAGCCCTCGGACTGCGGCATAGGCGCCTCAGGCGAAGGGGCTGAGACTTACCCAAGAAAAGCCAGATGGAGCCTCCAGAGATAAGCAAAAGGGTGAGCATGCCTACTGGAGCGGGCTGCAGCATGGGCGGCTTGAGGCGCGAAGGCAGCTCGAGGAGGAGGAGGAGGAGAGGGAGGCGGGGGGAGAGAGAGAGAGAGAGAGAGAAACTGCAGCAAACTCGCTGCAGTGACAGCGGCGGCGCTCGCCCGGCTGCCAGGCGCAAGCCCGCCTGCCGCTGCGTTCCCGCGGCGGCGAAGGTTATTATTTTTTTAGCCCCGCCCCTCGTCCCCGGCTCTCGCGCCCGGCCTCAGGAGAGAAGGCGACGCCACAAAGGTGGTGGCGGCGGCGGCGCGTGCCTGGCCAACCCACGCAGCCCACCTACCTGCCGATCTCCCGGCGCGGCGCAGCAACCCCCTCCTCGCGAGCCCGCCTCGACCCTAGCGGGCGGAGAAGGCGTGGCCCAGCTGAAAACCGGTACCGGTACCGGCTGGGGAAAAAAAGCCCGTTGTCGAGCAGAAAGACTTCGTCCGCCGCGCAGCGAAGGTCGGAGGTGTCCTCCGGTATGCATCGGATTGCAGCCTCTCGCCTGAAAAACCTTTGTTCAGCCCCGTTATTCAGCCAATCCGGCTCCGCGGTTGATTTGACAAGTGAGGTTCGTGTATTGCTATAGTCACAATCCCGCTCTACCTCTTGTCTATACTGAAGCCACTGGGCGATTTTTGAAATAGTTGGGGGAAGGGGAGACATGGTGTAAATTGACAGTTTCACCCCAAAGAGCCAGGGCTTTTATAAAAAATAAAAAAGTATCATGAAATTCTTAGATCATTGATGGCATCTCCTTGGTGAGGTAATTGGATGGAGTAACAGAGCTGGTAGAGACCCTAGAGGTCTTCTAGTCCAACCCCCTGCTCAAGCAGGGGACCCTGTAACATTCCAGACAAGGGGGGCTCTCCAGTCTATTCTTAAAAGCCTCTGGTGATGGAACACCCACAATTTCTGAAAGGTTAATTATTCTCATTATTAGGAAATTTCTCTTTTGTTCTAGGTTGCTTCTTCCCTTGATTAGCTTCCATCCATTGTTTCTTGTCTTCTGTTCTGGTTCTTTGGGGAAAAAAACACCAACTATCTTCTTTGTGACAGACCCTCAAATATTGAAACACTACTATCATGTCACCCCCAGTCCTTCCTGCAACTGTTCATACGTTTTAGTCTCCAGCCCCTTAATCATCTTTATTGTTGTTGTTTTCTGAACTCTTTCCAGACCAGGTGTCAAACTCAGGGGTGTCAAACTCATATCACCACAGATGCGGCACATAACGTATCCCACTTTGCTAAACTGGACATGGGCATGGCCAGTGCATAACACAGGCCAGGAGCTTGACAGCCATGTTCTAGAGTCTCTACATCTTTTTTATAATATGAATTGAACAGGAGCAGACCACCTACCTCTTTTCATCTGATTACACTCAGTTTCTATATTATTTTTTTCTACCTTCAAGTCAGTTTTGACTTCTGGTGATGCTTGGACAAGTCCCTGCTGGTTTTTTTTAGCAATACTTTTTGAAACTGGTTTGCAATTGACTGATTCTTAGGGCTGAGACAGACTAACTGGCCCAAGGTTACCCAGATGGCTTTGTACCTAAGGCAAGACCGCAACTCACAGTCACACAATTTCTAGCCTGGTTCCTCTATCTGTACACCATTGGCTATAATTCCTAAATGAGGGTTGAGGACACAGATAAGTGTAAAATAGGTTTCCGGTCCAGATATTTGTACTTTTAAAAACTCTGCAGAAATGAAAAATTCCTTACGCATAATAGATAAATTGTGAGATTATTATCAAAACAGGGATATGCATATTACAAAGCCTTCACTTCCATTATCCCCTAGCAAGGTAGCCAACACAGGTAGTCCTGAACTTACAACTTAAAACAGTTACAGTGACAATGAAAACACTGACTTATAACCGATTTTCACACTTATGGCACCATCCCTGTTGTTACATGAACAAAATTCAGACGTTTGGCAACTGACGCTTACTTATGATGGTTGCAGTGTTCTGGGATCATGTGATCACTCTTTGTGACTTGACAAGCAAAGTCAATGGGGAAGCCAGATTCACTTAACAACTGTTTTACTAATTGCAGTGATTCACTTAACAAAATTGGCAAGAAAGGTCATAAAATGAGACAAAATTCAATTAACAACTGTCTCACTTAGTAACATAAATTTTGGACTCCATTGTGATCGTAAGTTGAGGACTACCTACTGTCATTTTTTACCAAGCATGTTCTATACCAGAGATGCTCAGTGTCAGCAACTTTAAGGCATGTGAACTGCCTCAAGGTTCACAGTCTCAAACTGATCGCAGATAAAGATGAAGCCTCTATCATCTCTGCTGGATTTGCCCAGGCAGCATCCAACTGTGAGGGAAAGTGACTGATTACATCCTCCAAATATTTAGTGAATTCATTGCAATGGCCCAACTGACAAACCTCTGGCTCAGTTTCCCTAATATAGGTATTCAGATATGTTGTTATAGGATAAGTAACTTGGATAGGGATAAAGCTGTGCAGCAGGGTAACCGGCAACAGTATCCCTAACTTGTTCCTAACCGCACAAAGAGCATCTCACATCCATTTATGTATCTCCCACAGAGTGATTCCATAAACAGTTGTCACTGCTACTTCCATACCCCTTGGTATTTTGACTGCTGCAACATCTTTTATTTAGCTTTCTTCAATCTGCATTATTTTTACAAACAATTCCAAGTCAATGAACATACCTAATACTTTTTCCCTTTTCAGTTTTCTCCACACAGCAACCTTGTGAGATGGGTTCGGCTGAGAAAGAATGACTGGCCCAAAGTCACCCAGCTGGCTTTCATGCCTAAGGTGGAACTAGAACTTACCAGTCTCCTGGATTTTAGCTTGGCGCCTTAGCTTCTAGACCAAACCGGCTCCGATATCCAAGATCAAACCATAGATAATGATATTATAGGCAGATCTGCCACTTAACAGCACAAAGCAGATCCCAAGTTACTAATAGCCCCCCTACCAGGCTTCTGAGATGAGGCAGGAGAGGAGAAGAGATTGGTCAAAGGTTCTCCTGTTCTTCACTTCTAATCCTGCTGTATTTCTAATGTCTGTTAGGCTTTTATTACTTCTTGAGCTGTTCTATCAGTTATGGGACAATAGACATGCCAATTCCTCCAAGGTATTTTCTCACCCACTGTACAGCCACCATTCAAACAATGTGGCTGCTCACTTTTGATTCTTACTATATACCTAGACCATGGAGTCATTAAAAGTTCAGTCTCAAAATGGGGTGTGTGTACCAATCTTCACATTACTCCATTTACTGAAAGAAGAAGAGAATCTTTATGATAGCCAGAATGTTCTAACCTCTAAGTAGAAAACCTTAGGCTGCCACCATGATGGCAGTGGGCAGTTTAGAATGTTTGCATTTTAAAAAAAGTAGAATGGTTGTTGTAGTTAATATTGTTAACGCTCCATTCTTAACCTACTTTCAGAACTGCTTGCCTAGGAATAAATACAGAAAGTCCCTGTCCTCAGGCCTACAGTCTATCAAAAAATACGTAGAAAAAAAAGGAAACGAGAAGAGAACAGAGTACCCCTACTCAAATAATCAGAGCAACAGCGAGGGAAGATGTCAATTCCTGCTTCGTTGCCTCTTTCTCATGAAGCATTTATTTCTGATTATGCTTTACGTACCAACACTGAGCTTGAAGACAGAATCAACAACCACAGTGTTATTGTTTTATTAAAATCCACCTTTTTCATGTTGGGATACCTTCCCCCCCTGTTATTCTTGTAAGTTCTTTCTTTCTTGATTAAATTCAGCTTTAATTGAATGTCAATTTTAAATTATGGAATAGTGATTGGATAATATGATAAGAATCAGTTATTTAGTATTGGACTAAGACAGGGGAAATCTGTTTTTCAAATCTAGCGTCAGCCAATTCCTAGATTGATTTTGATAAGTCAGAATCTCTTTGCTTAATTTACCTCACAGTGGATTGTTTCTTTGTTTGTTTGTTTTTTGTGGAGAAAGGAGAAGAGTGCTATGTGTCGGCTACCTAGAACATCTGAGGAAAGGCAGGATATAAATTAAACAACTGATCAAATTAACTATTAAGGTGTATAAAATCCAGATTAAAAATCCTCATTCATCCATGAAACACAGTGAGTGATTCCATCCCATTCACCTCTCTTCCAAGATTGCTATAGGGATAAAATTGGAAAATACAAGCTAAATTGGGTATAACTCCTTGAGTTTATTAAACTTTATTGAGTTTATTAAACGTTATATGAAATGAAAATATATAAAGACAATGATTACAGTAAAAACATAATTAAAACATGGTAAAAGCATATTTTCTCATCTTTGAAAATATAGTCTATATTGATCCCATGTTGATTTTTTCTGTTTCCCAGTCCTGTTTAGTGAAAAACTATACATCCACAAATAGCAAGGAAGGTTCATCCACAAGAAAGGTTCAAAGGTGTTGTTAGTGTTGTGAATGGAAAAGAAAAATGCTCACAGCCTCCAGGGATGGGAAGCAGCATTATTATTTGAACCACGGAAGCAAACAATTTTGTTGCTCTTGAGGTTAAGTAGATCTTACACACAGAACAAGTAAGAAATATCATGCTTAATGCTTCTCAATACTGGGAGTGGGGAGTAAGTACTTTTAGAAAATCTTGTTTGAGAAGATTCTGTCCTGTACTGTGAAGTGGTAAAATGTAAACTGTTAACATATTGCACAAAATTCATGTCAAATTTTACTATGAATTCTAATCATAGTCACACTATTTCTTCCAAGGGAGCTAAATCCATTTTACTTATGATTTGATCACCCTTTTCGTGGTAGTGTGAGGAAAAGTAGGATATATAATATACTGTTAAAAACGAGATATGATTCTGTTTGTTCCTCTGCTTTACAAAGGGAAAAGGAGAAGGAAGATGATGTGATATTTGTATGTTATGATGAAATAATTCCAACCCATACTGTATCTCTTATCTAGAGAAAAAATAGTTTTAGACAGATAGCATGAAACATATTTCTGGATCAGGAAACCCTGTTCATGTTTATTCATCTGGGATTGCCCATGAAGACCAACCAGAAGCTATATTGGTTCAGAATGCAACAACGTGGATAAGTAATAGGTGCACCTTAATATTTCCATGACATACCACTACTCTGTGAGTTGCACTGGCCCCCAATAAGCCTCTGTATTCAATTCAAGGATTTATTATCACCAACATGACACATTCCAGATTACAGTATTTGTATAACTGCATATTTCCTGTTATTCTGCTCATCCTATAATGGAATGCTGTAATGGGTTCTAGAAGATGTGTGTTCTCTGTTGCTGTGCTTGTCGTTTGGAATGAGGACACATGCAAGAATCAGTTGCCCTTTTATAGAACAGTGAAAATCTGGACTTTTTTTTTAGTTTTAAATTTTATTTATAAACGTGTAAAATACACACACACAAAACTTAGACGTACACCACATTTGCACAATACAATATGAACAGGAGCTTCATGTTCTTTCTAATAGCAATTGCCAATCGATATCGCTCACCTTATATTGTTTCCCCTTCTATTATATTTCATTTGTATTTCACCATTCTTAACCCTCTTATCTTACTCCTCTGTCTGCTATATTGGCTGATTACCTCTAGTAAGTTTAAATCACTTGGATACGTGTGTGTGTGTGTGTGTGTGTGTGTGTGTGTGTGTGTGTGTGTGTGTTATTTCTCCTTAACTACTATTTTTGAGCTTTGTTGTCTTCTTTCATTGAGCCTTGTTTCTTTCCTTCAAATCTGGATTTTCTTTTGTGAATTTGCCAGCTCAATACATCAAGCTCATGGATCAAGATGGTAGATAAAATTATGCTGCTGTGACAATACTTGTAGCATTCAGCCTCTGCTATGTGTTGGTCGTGTTTTGTTACATTGGTTTTGAATTATATTTATTTTTATTTGTTTTTAATTAGCGTACTCTGTCCAAAATCACAAATTGAGAGTGAGTCATCTTATAAATTATTTGAATAAAATATTCAGAAAATAAAATGACAACACTGTTTGGGGGAAATTATATTATATTTTGCTTGAAAACATCACTTGATTCTGTGATGGATGGATGGACAGGCAGATGGATGGACAGACATACAGACAGACATATAGATAATGTTAAAGAAAACTAGAACCAAAGCAGAAGGAACATATCTAACTTCTACAATTTGTTATTTCATGTGCAACACTCAGCAAATGCATATTATATTGAAGAATTGAACATTCAACTGCTCTTGAAACTCTGTCCTTGGTGCTGGAAGAGAATTGATGATCTTAATTATATTTGTAAATGCTAAACTATAGAAAGATGTAGGGTTTATACACTGTTTTAGTGGGTTAAATGATTTAAATATTATATGCCAATGAATAACATGAATCTATCCCCATTCAGTATTTGGATGCTAAACACAGGAGCATTCAAGGATACTTCCCACATTCTTCCCACCCAGCATGGTAAAAAGCAAGAATCTTGCAGGGTTATGACTCATGTAAAAGCCAGCTTTATTATTGATAGGCACAGCATTGCAATGCTTATATAGCAAGTATTCCAGGTTTTGAATGCCTGAACCTCCAGTTTGTGTGCTTGTATATTATCAATTTCATAAATGAAAATAGACATTATTGGGGGAAAATCAGGAAGACATTGAACTGTTAGAAAAACATACGTCATCACCATTACTTTCCTCTTACCACTGTTATGGCTGTGTGAACCATTCAGAGAGCAGCTCACAAAACAATTTCAGCTCTCCTGCCACCAACGTCTCAATGTCCCTATGAGGGCCTTTCTCATGTCACTTTTCCTGGAATTGCTTTCTTCTGGAATTTTTCTGAACTGAGGTGGCCTTATAAGCAATAGCATTAAGCCTTGTGAGGACACAAGGACTTGATTCTTCAAAAGTAGGTTCATGGGGTCTTCGGTCACTTCACAAATTATCTTTCCAAATGGATTCACACCTTTGGGAATTATTCAATGAAGAAAAGGGGGTTTGTGGTTGCCAGAAGAATGAATGGTGATTCCTTTATAAAAATGAAAACTAGTTTCAAAAAAAAAAAGATGGATTACCATTATAATGCTTTATTCTCTTGTGGATTATCCTTTGGAATCCATAGACCAAGGCTGAGGGCAGGATCCTAACCAAAATCCAGAAGGGAAAGAGATGGGTCAATGATGGGTAGATGAGCCTGTTTGCCCTCAGTTACAGCCTTTCTCCTGCTTTTTTTTCTTTTCTCTGATGTTCAGTGTTCTCACTTCGTTTCTCCTGTTTTTTCCCTCAGCAATTAGACTTTGTGGAGGAATCATCCCCAAATCTGCAAACAATAACAAAATAACAGTATAACACATGTAGGAAGAAATATAATGTTTAATGAGGGATGTAGGAGTCATCTGTCAACCCGATTCTTTCTTACTATATTTTAAGGTCCAAATCACTTATTCAGAGCTGGTTTATCAATAGCAAACAGGCCCAGAAGAATTAACCCAGTCTCTATATACAGTAATTGTATAAGGCTAATCAACATCATTATCATCATCTTATGATGTTTTCAAAAAACAACTTTAAATAAAACTATTGCATTAAAACCAACCATTCTTAAAATAAATAATGGATGAAAAGAAGCTTCATTAAAAACCACCAAAGCAATCAATCAGATATTTTAAAAGGCATGCATTGCAAAGCTTTTGACTTTGGTCAAAAGTTGGCAATCACTGTTGAAAGATGGGTGGTCATATAAATTATTTAAATAAATGAGGCAGTCTGCAAGTGTACATTCTTTTTCAAGGCCTAAAAATAAATAACCAGTTATTTGTCAAATTTCTAGGCCACCCAAATCCAAAATGACTCTGGACAGCTTCACAAGATTAAAAAAACAAGAAAAAGCCACCATTATATAAGAAAAAAACACACTTCAAGGGAATATTGAAAAATCATTATCATTCACAAGCTAAAGGAGGCTGACCAAACTCCAAACCTCTGAGGAAAAACCAAGGTTTTGAGACTAACTTGAAGGCAAAATGGAATCCTTGCGAATCTCCAGGGAAATCTTGTAAAGGTAATTTTACAGTGGGACATGAACAAAATGGCTAACATGAGCATAAATATCTTAAATGTTTTCACAGAATCATGTCCAGGTAATATAACTCTATCTATGAATTCAATTTGAAGTTTTTGTTTTAAAGTCTTCCCCTGTACTTTAATCGCTGCACATTATGACAGTCCCAAAGAATAATCCTAATAAACTTATTTATTTATATTTCATATTTTTATCTGCTCATCTCCCTGAGATGCAAAGATGCTATAAATGTAATAGCTTTAAAATATTGATGATATTGGACTAATATCATTATTCCTATTTTCTTTCTATTGCAAATGTATTAAGGATATTATATCATTGTGCCTATTCTAAGTGTTCAAGTGTGGGGAGGGTTCTTTTTTTTCTGTAGTGAAAAATATGAATTCATATTTTGTCAATATTTTTATTTCTTGATATTTTTTAGTCCTTAATATACCCCAATGAACTAAAGTTTTTGTTCACTAAGTTTAGTTAAAGTAGTTAAAATTTCTTTAGAAATAACCATATTTTGACATATTTTCCATATTTTAAAATAGACTAGTTATTTCCATTCCCAAAAAGCACCTACCTTCTGCTGCTTCTTTTAGCAACCGGAACAATAATTGTAAGTGAATTTGAAAGAACAAATACAAAACAGGATTGTGTTTGCTATAAACTTTGTCCAATGGCTCCTGCTCAAAAGATGTCAAATCCACTTAG
Source organism: Thamnophis sirtalis (assembly GCF_051295495.1). Taxonomy (NCBI): domain Eukaryota; kingdom Metazoa; phylum Chordata; class Lepidosauria; order Squamata; family Natricidae; genus Thamnophis; species Thamnophis sirtalis. Next base: position 96,351,755 of record NW_028261383.1, read on the forward strand.
CCTAAGCTTTACTCTAAGTATGCAAATGTGCATGGCTTGGATTAAGTCTCCATCAATTTGCATAATTTCAGAGCTAATTGAGTATTTGGCTTGAAAGTTTCTTTAGTTCCTTTTCTAGTAGTGCTTGGTGGCTAACACTTCTGTTTGTACTGGTATTTCACTGAAGTGGAAAACTAAAAAGCATAGTTTTTTCACTAGAGGATTCCATTCTGCTTCTCAGAAGAAAGCAATGGATGTGAGACTAGTATCAGAGCTTCCCTACCAGGACTGCAAAAACAGAAAAACTAAGCAGGCAACCAGATATAGAAGGCATTAATGCTCTACTGCCATCCAGTGGCTATCCAAAGATGTCCAAGTTTGGTGGACTAGTTATAATCTTGATCTGATTGATGAGATAGAAACCTAAGTTATAAAATTCCGGCAAGTGTATGGCTATCAATTTCCATTGACATCTTTGTATTCTGATGGTACATAAATATGATGAATAAATGAAAACATGCATACATAGCTGTAATTCCATGATTATAGTGACATTTCACAAAAGAATTATGTTTAGCTGTTATCATGCTGGGTCTGTTCCATTTGTGGAGAGTGACACTTGCTGTTTAAAATCAGCACTGCAATTGTGGTAATCAGAATGAGACCTGAATTAATGCTGTAAAATGTTCTGGGGGGTAAGAATAGAACTGTCCGAATGACATGGGACAAGTTACAGTAAGTATGGTTTTATAGCAACATCAGCCCTTTAGTGAAAATTAGAATGATATTTTAAGAACAAATAATAATGTTCTGCCACAGGTAAGATGCATGTGCTTATTGTCTGAGAATTTGAAAATGATATTCAATTAAACAACTGGCTATTTGTTCCATTTTTTTAAAAAAAATGCTCAAGTGGAGAACTTGTTCCTGGTTCAAAGGTTGGTAGTTTCACCTTTGGTAACACACGTGGAATTCTTTCCTCTAACAATTTGTTGCCATTCCTCTCCCATCTTTAGTGGCCACTCAGCAGTCCCAAAGGCTGAACATCCAGGTGGCCCAGATAGAGTGTATTCATTCAGTTATGTGTTTATTTATTACAAGGATTTTTCTCCAGCTTCAAATACAAGTTAACAATGGAACAAAAGTGTTCATATTATTGTTAATGATAATAATCATGGTAATGCTACCATTTATTTCAGATAATATCCATTTCTGCTCAGTTTCCATAAGCTTTGCGAAAAAAATAATTTTAATAGCTTCCAGAATATGTGGAGAGAAGATGTGGAGCAGGTGTTAAGAAATTCCACAGGAGGAAGAGCCAACTGTCAACATAATAGGATCAAGGTTTTTTTCCTCTTCTACGGTATTCTGCTGTGGGAGACACAAAATTGGTAAAAAGTTCACAGCATAAAATGGGAAAGCCATTATAGGCTTTTGCAGATATGCTCTATCAATAGAGTTTTCTAAACTGCATCCCATGGAGCACTAGGATTTTACTTACTTCTACCACTTTATTTCCAATGTTTTTCCATTCCTTGGGGTACCTTTCCAGGACTTGCTTAGTCATCATGTAGTAGACCAGACAAGAAACATGGCCAGATAAGCTAATTCTTTTTGCTTATAAGCAGAGGTGGGTTGCTCCCAGTTTAGCCTGGATCGGGCAAACCAGTAGTAGCAGCGATGGGAGGCTCACCCACCTGCCTGAATGCTTCTGCGCAGAAGTGTCATATGAATAGGAGCGCGCCCAAACCATTAGAACAAAATGGCAACCCACCACTGCTTATAAGGTTACATTTAACAAAATCCTCCTCACGTCCCTTTACAGTCCAGTGAGGGTCTCTTTTGAATCTTGTGCCCCTTCCACATTCTATCTTCAGACTGTTGCCTTTTATCAGGCCATTCCCCTGGCCTTGTATCTTTACCCTCTCTGCCAAGGTCATTCTCACATAGCATTACATCATGGAACTATTGTTGATCTTCCCGTCCCTCGCTTCTAAAGTCTGTGACTCTAATTTGTATTCCCCTAATTTTCATTGGGGAATTTTTTGCTCTGGCTGAGAAATGAATTTGAAGTAGAGAATCTGATGGTAGATAATAAATGCAAGGCAAGTCACCTTTCTTTCCACTCTTGTTTCTACATTGTGTCTTACATGAGTCATTTTTTTCTTGCTTAAACTTGGCCCATCCTGTTCCAACTTGATGATGTTTTTTGTCTTGGGCCCAAACTGTTTCAGTTCCCAGCATATTTCATTTATTTGGTTAAGTTCTTGTTCAATCTTTATTTGGTTTCATTGTTTGATATAATAACTAAATATGTTTTTGCATGGATTTCTGGGATTTAAAAAATGAACAAAAAATGATGCCACTGCTGAGAATGCAACCCAGATTATTTTAATACTTCCCTTCCATATGATATTTTTCATATTAAAAGTAATTGACACCAATGATTATTAAAAACAAACAAAAAAGTATGGGAATCTGTCTTTTTTCCAATAAAAAAATACAGAAAGTGACCTTTGTTTTTCTTAAATTGAAGAATAACTTAAGAAGAAAATATTAAGATCATGTTTCTCTTCAAACACTGGGCGCCACATAATTTATCTGGATTGAATATGACCCAATCAGAGAATCTCTGAGCAGGCGGCATATGAATTACGGTTAAAAAAAAAAGTATGGAAGGGAGAAAGAGTGACATTTCTCCCAATAGTCAGTACTGCAATCCCAATCCAATTTAAAGGCCTTTTTTCCCCCACAACGCAAGTATGAGACCCAGGAAAGAGATCATCTAATTGAAAGAATTATTTGGTCATTTTCCATATCCTTAGGCTATGATGTCATCCACAATGAGTGGGAATAAGCTACTGCTAATAAGTGCTTTGATTATAATGGTCCTGAATTATCAAAATCAATTTTTATTTTGGATACTGTCAATATAAATTAATAAATGAAAAATAACAATATAACCTGTGAACTGAAATTAGTGATTCTTCTGTTGAATCTCACTCTATTGAGCGTGATATCCATGGATATTTTGCATATTTCAAATATGGTTGTTGATCAAATAAAAGTAACATAAAGGACATCAAGCTCCCCTTGATATTTTGTTAGAAATGAATGACATATTCTAAATGAATAACCTTGTAACAGTTGCCATAAAGTAAAGGCTGAACCTTTCAAGGCCTTTAGGGCAAGGGTTCCCAACCCCTGGACCATGGCACACTACTGGGCCATGGCCAGTTGGGAAGGGGCCACGTGAGCAACAGACTGCATGCACACGTAACTTGACTCACATGAGCAGTGGGCCGGCACACAAGCTCGACTTGCACAAGTGGCGGTCTGCCATACACACACACACAATGGCCCACTGCTTGCATGAACAGTTCCCCTCTTCCCGCCTGCTGGTTGAGGACTGCTGCCTTAGGGGACGTTAGCTACTAAGCCCTTATTAATTAAATGCTGTTGTTTTCTCTGAGCATTGGGGGGGGGGATATATTTAGTATTTAATTGTCATTTTACTTTAAAAAATAACGTTTTGATTCTGTTGGTCAAAGTGGGACATGTGATTTTAATATTCATTCTTTATTTCATAAATGAAAAAACACATTCCATCACTGTTAACTTGCTATTTGTCCCCTATTCTACACTCCAAATGGAAACTCTAGGTGGCTTACAATCAAGCAAAACAAGATTAAATACAAAATATTATTGAATTGTTGAAGAACTCCACTTGGTGAGATGGGTGGCATATAAATTAAATAAATGCCTGTTTAGATTTCCACCCTACTTTATTCCATGTCAGGTGAAAGTTAATGGCAAATATGGTTAAAATGAATAATAATATGCCTTTAATGTTTGTAATGTAGGAGTTTGTTTTATTACTTATGAATTTAATTAATTTCTCCCACATTTTATTTTCTATCAGCTGACATAAGTGTAATTGTTCTTTTTGATGAAAAAAGTCATATTAATACACATTAATAGCATATTAATTGAACAACAATCAAGAAAGAATAAATAATTTACTTATTTAAAAACTTACATGGCTACCTATCACATATAATGACCTTAGGCAGCTCCAACAACTGATTAAAAAGAATGGAAAAGGTAAGTTTAAAATTATATAAATGAGTACATAAACTTCAATGGCAGCATGATAATGATGGGAAGAAAAAAGAGAAAGGAGAGGAAGGTTTAAAGTACAAAAAGCAAAGAACTGGAGGATGTGTTTACAAGGATAGAAAGGGATAGGAAGTTGCAGTGAATGCAATGCTGTAAACTAGGTTTAGTTAGGTTTAATACAGCTTCAGTTTTGAGAAAAGCCACACTGGGCATGAAGTCATTGAAAACCTCCAAGGGATATGAGTCATAGATGGTCCAGAGCAAATAAGGGCATGGCCCTGGTTGCCCATTGAGAGTATAATCTCAGAGAAACCTGTCAAGATCATGTCCTGTAGTGGGCATGTGGTCAGATGCTACAGAGAAGTTGTCCTTGCTGAGCTTTGAGTGTAGAGCTTTCCTGTATATTTTCCTTTATGAGAAGGTGAGATTAACCTGCTTATGTGAGGGCAATTCAGGTGAACTTTCCCCTTTGAGCAGAAGAGGGATCGTCTACTTCTGGGACACTGAACTTTCAGGCAAGAGGCAAAAAAAACAAACCACTGCACCGGAAATACATCTTTTCCTCCCTAATGGATGGGAAACGATAAGAAAAGTGGTGGAAGTGCTAGGAAAAGGTGGGAACCATACAAATGGAGGCTGCCATCCAGACCGTGCATAAGATTTTGCAAACAAGGTGAGGCAGATGCATCGCTAGACCCCTGCGGGGAAATAATGAAGAGTTCTAATGCTGCAGTTTTAATCTCACCATTTGTATCTCCTTATTGCATGTGAGTGTTCTGTTCTGCAATCCCATCCACTGATTTAGGAATATAATACAGGGGTATAAATAAATCAGAGGTGGGTTCCTACCAGTTCGCACCTATTCAGTAGAACCGGTTCGTCAAATCTATCGAACCAGTTAGAAGAGGTTCCACCAGTGGACCCAGAAAGCAGGCCACACCTTCAGAAGAGGTTCCAAAAATTTTTGAAACCCACCACTGAAATAAATCCATAAATAACTGATTACTTCATTGAATCAGGGACCCTGAACTATCATTCTGATCTAAAACAATCACTGGCCAAAAACATTTCCTTTCCACAGGATTTGATGGCCTGGCATATAGGAAGGAAATCATGTAATGAAAATGAGTGCGGTACTAATGGCTAATGATAGACCAGGAACTCATCCACAGGAAACAAAGTCTATGGGAAGCCTCTTTTCAAACTTCCATATCTATTTTGGAAGCTGTATTATAGGCTGAGAACAAGAGAGACCCAGGCAACTTCCATTTTTTAAAACCTTCATGAGAAACAATTTAAAATATAACAGCATAATTAAAAATGTATTTTCAATATGACTGTTTCAAAAAGAGCTGCCCTTTCACCTGAAATCCCCTCTCCAATAGGCACCAGCAGGACATAATAGTACAAAAGTACTCCTTGACTTATGACCACAATTGAGCCCAAAATTTACATTGCTACGCGGGTCAGTTAAGTGAATTTTGCCCTACTTTACGATCTTTCTTGCCACATTTATTAAGTGAATCCCTGCTGTTGTTAAGCTAGCAACACAGCTGTTAACTGAATCTGGCTTCCCAATTGATTTTACTTGTCAGAAGGTCACAAAAAGTGATCACGTGACCTTGGACACTGCAATTGTCATAAATATGAGTCAGCCACCAAGTGTCTGGATTTTGATCCTGTGACTGTAAGGATGCTGCAACTGTCATAAGCATGAAAAATGCTCATAAATTAATTGTTTTCAGTGCTGTTGTAACTTGGAATGGTAACCAAACAAACAGTTGTAAGTCAAGGACTACCTGTATTCACAAAGTTGGAAATGTATGCTTTCTTGTCCTCCAGTGTGATATATGTCACCATGTGTCAACAACACCTCACTATAGACAACTATTATATCTCAACAGAGTAAGTGGTCATATGAAATGGAAGAGGAGATATTATATATCCATGGTGGCTATAACCTATGGCACACATGCCTAAAGTGGCATGTGAAGCCATGTTGCCTGGCACGTGCGGTGGCGGCACCCATTCCTCTTCTGGGTTTCTGGTGCACATGCGTGCACGACGATCAGCTGGCCTTCATGCATGCAGCAGTGTCGGAAACTGAAAGAGCTGGTTTTCTGTTTTCCAGCTGATTGTCGCATGCGTATGTGCACCGCTTACAGGAAGACTACCTGGCTGGTACACATGCACAGGCCGGAAACTGGAAATTCATTTTCTGGCACGCACATGCATCTTGGGCAGCTCCTCCTCTGGGTTGTGGGCCCAATGTGTGCGCACACTCCCTTTTTAGCACTCAGTGGAATATTCCAGTGCAATTCTGGAATACTTTATCTTGACCTGAAAGTGGCTATTTTGGAGAAGAGAAATGAAAAGCTCATTAGAGATACAGCCTCTAATAGAGGAAACAGACCAGGGGTGGGTTTCTCGCCCCGTTCCAACCGGATCGGTTGGAACGAGGCCGGCGGCGTCCTGGTGCACGCATGCGGCGCGCGCGTGCACGCACGTGGCATCCTCACGCACGCACGTGGCGTGTGCGCACACACACGCACGTGGCGCGTGCGCACACACACGCACGCAGCGCACGCATGCGTACTAGCATCTGCGCGATGCTCCAGCTGCTCCTGGAGGATCGCGCAGGCGTTCTGCGCATGCGTGGAAAGCGCAAAATTAGAAAAAACCGGGTAAGGAGCGGGCGCGGGTGTGCGGGCGCGCGCGGGCACGGGGGGGGGGGCTTCGCCGTTCCCAGAAGTTACTTACTTCCGGGTTCGGCGACCAACCGGATCGCAGGGACCGGTGCGAACCGGTCGAAACCCACCCCTGAAACAGACCAATATTTCTTTTACATGGCATATCTTAACCTCTTTATCAATTGAATATCTGTGTCACACCTAGTTTGGTTTATGGTTACTCTGGATAAATAATTCTTCATTTTGCCTTTTACCTTTCTTCCCCCATGTTTTATAACATAAGTATAATTTAGGGTTGGAGGCTAGCTTAGGGCTTGCATTCCAATAAACTATTGCTGCCTTTCAGATATCTAGATACTGTTAATGTTCTAAGATTTTCTTCATATTAAATTATCTGTCTCCTTTCAGATCCAGTAATAGCACAAGCAGTTCTCTCTATTTCTGGGGGAAGGAAAGGGACTAAGAAAACACCCAGTTAACTTTTTGAGACCACTGAAACCCAGTCCCTATGTCTGCATAGCATGATTATCCATGGTTAATGTAACTATGATTTACCCAATTAGTTTTCTGGATTGAAATGAAAAATGGTACACTGAATTACACGAGTTGTGTTTAGACTAATTGTGGGGATAAAAAAAAAATATGGTTGGCGAAGTCTGTGATTCGGTGAATTATGCAAATGCAGGGCCTTCTACAAAGATTTTGTAAGATTTTTATTTCCGTAGACAGGAAGTGGTTCTCACCATGACCTTCTTGGGAGCCATACATTAATATCTTTCATCCCCATACAAACACATGCAGCAGGTTCAGGTTGGTTCATGGCCCACTATACCAACTCTTTCTTGAACAAACAAATGATGAATTATGACATTATATGCCATCTGTTTTTGTCCAATATTCAAAGAACTAGTTCACAGGGCTGTTTTTTTATCGGTACTTCCAGGTTAAGCTCCAGCAAGACTATTTTTTTTGTGCCATCACTCTGCTGAACACTTAATTCCCATAGCACTGTCTCATTTCTCATCTTCCCATCTTTCCTACTATCTTCTCCTATTGATTTCTTAATGATTTATCAATTTTTTGTAACTAATGTTTAATGATTGCAATTATGATTATGATCTATGACCCATTACTTGCTGTTTATATGTACACTTGTGAGCTTATGCACTGGAGACAAATTCCTTGTGTGTCTGATCACACTTGGCCAATAAAGAATATTCTATTCCATTCCATTCTATTCTATTCTTATTAAGACATTTTCTAAGATGAATTATACACAGACACCAGTGGTGGGTTTCAATTTTTTTTGGAACCTCTTCTGTAGGTGTGGCCTGCTTTGTGGGAGTGGCTTGCCACCCATGTGACTGCGTGGGAGTGGCTTGTCACCCATGTGACTGCATGGGAGTGGCTTGCCGCCCATGTGACTGGGTGGAGTGGCCAAGATGATGTCACTGAATTCTTTGCCCCAGTGGATAAACTACAATAGGATTAAAATAAGTACACAAAACAATAAAAGAGCTACTTACAGAAGGAAGATGACTGTCTTCAGTATCACTGACTCCAATGAATGGCCTGCACAAAAAAGAGATACAGAAATGAACTCTTCCATTGCATACACTGCATTAGGATGAACAAGCACACAAAACAATAAAGACAGCTACTTACAGAGGGAAGATTACTGCCTTGCCAGTCTTCTGCACACCACCACCTCACCACCTTGCTCCAATAACCTGCACAAAGAGACACAGAAAGGAAGACTTTAATCACATGCATTGCATTAGGATGAAGCAAGCACACAAAATAATAGAAAAGGTAGGTTACTGTCCTTTTGTGTGTTGAAGTCACCCACTGACCGAGCAATACAGATTTCTTTTTCTGAAATTTAGTTCTCAGTTCAAAAAAACAGGAATATATGAATTAGGTTCAGTACTTAGGTCCCCCCGATGCTACCGCTGCCACAACCCACCTCCTTTTTGCCATGCAGCGTATGCGGCCTTCCCTCATGAAAGCCGCGAGCTGGCATAAGTTAGCCTGCCACTGCTGCTACCATCCTCCCAACCCCCACCAACACCGCATGCCAGCTCACCCCCCACTGCTGCCGCCGCCCACTTCCTTTCGGCCACGCAGCATAGGCGTGGACTCCAGCCAATCACTGAGCGGCAGGCTGGGCTAGTTTAGTGCGTGGGGGAGCAAGCGTGCTGCAATGGAACGGACAGGGTGAGCGAGCGACAGGGCCGGGGCAGACATTCCGGAACTTACTTCCGGGTCCACCGGTGGAACCTCTTCTAACCGGTTTGGTAGATTTGATGAACCGGTTCTACCGAACTGGTGCTAAACGGTAGAAACCCACCTCTCCCCCCCTCCCCCCCCTCTCTCTCTCTCTTTCTCTCTCTCTCTCGCACACACACACACACAGTTAGTTTGTGTGGGACAATGAACAGGCTAAAAGGGGAAAAGCCCTTTCAGAAAATCACAGCATGAAATAGTAAACTGTCAGGATTTTCAATCTTAAGATGTGTATGGACTACTGGCTTTTCCAACATTTGAGTGATAATGCTATCAACCCTTCTTAGAGTCAAAAGAAAATGTTAGTGGCATAGGGTACAATTAAATAAATTAGCAAATAATACATTACCTGTTATGCAATACATACCTAATCATTATTATTTCTTGGAATCTCACTCAATTTCTTTAAGTACAGTCCCACAGCAAAACACAAAACTTCTGCACTTGAAAAAGATGAAATAAATGTCTTTCTTGAATTATGTCAGGTTATTCATACCATCATCTGTTAATCTCTCTCTCTCTCTCTCTCTTGTATGATTGGTTTGGGGCCCATATAGGGTATTTCATGCTGGAGGTGGCTAGTGAACTTAGAAGAAGATCCCAGCTCCATCCCACTCCTGTACTGGTTCCTAGTTTATTTTTTTCTTTTTGGTTAATTTTAATGTTTAATTTTATTAATGTTTTAATGCTTTTGTAATCCTGTTTTTATGATGTTGTAAGCCGCCCACAGTCACTTGATACTGAGATGGGTGGCATATAAATTTAATAAATCAATAAATTTCATTTTAATGTGGTCATTTAATACCCATTTTATCAATAGAGGCTTTATCTGATACTGTTAGAAACTTGATCTTTTTGAAACTAATCAAGAGAAAGGCAATTTGATAATGCTAAACTAACAACCTTATCTGATTACTCATCTGAATAGGAAACTACCGGTTTAGGTTAAACTGACAAGTTGGAATATGTCCTCAAAGGTGGTGAGCTCAACTCAAAGTAGGATTTACCTCTTCGTTCCCTTTGAATCCTGAAGTTTATTGGTGGCTTGAGCAATGCAAAGAAGAGAGATTTATGCATCTGTCAAGTTGTCTTTGGTAAAAAATATACCATAAATATATGTTTTTGCTGATTATCCATTTCTATATTATATGGCAGTAATCAGCATCATAACCAGGTGGCTGAAGTTTTTAGTAACAGAGTAACAGAGTTGGAAGGGACCTTGGGGGTTTTATAGTCCAACCCCTGCTCAAGCAAGAAACTATATCATTTCAGACAATGGTTAGTAGAATGGTTAGTACTACTTAAAAAGGCTACAAGATTCACCGAATTCCTGGAATCAGATATGAATACGATCAAATAAAGTTACAGATAGTGTTTTATTCAAATATTGTTCTATAGATATATAGTTTTGTTCATAAACATTGAGAAAATTTCACAGCTGTGTTTTTTGGGTGTGGGTCAGTGGCAGGTTTCTGCCGGTTCGCACCGGATCAGGAGAACCGGATGGTGAAATTTACCGATCCAGTGAGAGTAGGTTCAACCAGTGGACCTGGAAGTAACTTCCAGAACGCCTGCCCTGGCCCTGTCGCTCCTCACTCACCCCCGCCCGTCTGGAAGCCGCTCCATTGCTCGTTCCCCTCAACCGTCCGCACTATCCTAGCCCAATTCGATGTCAAGTCCCATACCTGGGAGTGGAGGTGTTAACAGAGACGCATGGAGAGGTCCAGCGGCACAATCCACCAGACAGCAGCGGCAAGCTCAGGAGTTTTCTCCTGGATTCCTCTGTGTCATGCCTCCTCCGATCTCCCAAAGTTCTTTCTCCAGAGTGTGATAGCTTTCTACTGGATTCCCCTCTGTCTTGCCTCCTCCGTTCTCCCAAAGTTCTTTCACCAGCATGTGATAGCTTTCTACTGGATTCCTCTCTGTCCTGCCTTCTCCAATCTCCCTAATTTCAGTCCTTAATCCTCCAGTTATCTATTTTTGGGAGGTTTTCCCCTCTCTTCTCCCCCCTTCATAGGAGTCCCAAAAATTTTGCCACATGACTTGGGGGTGGTGGTCATGTGACTGAGTGTGCATGAGTGATGTCAAGTTGGTCATACCTGCCCGGTCACATGACTGCCAAGCCATGCCCACAAAATAGGCCACACCCACAGAATAGGTTCTAAAAATGTTTGAAACCCACCACTGGTATGGGTTTATTGTTGAACAGCTTTTGTCAGTTTTAGTCTGTATGGAGGGAAAGTCACTGCTGAGTAGGCCCTCAGCAAACTTTCTTGGGTTCTTCTCAAGAGGCATACAAGAGAAAAATGTAGACAAGTGACATTTTTCTTTGTTTTGGAAATCCCCTTTCTCCGGGACTACTGAAAACAAGAACTGCTCCCTAATAAGTTGATACCAACTGTTCACTAAAGTTTGGCACCTTTCACGGAATGTCTGTCGCTTTTGTAAGTAGTAGTTGAGTTTCAACCGAAGAGCCAAGTCCCTTTTTTTTCAGATGTTTGAGCCCCAAGCTTTTTATAGCTTGAAAAGTTATTACAGAACTAGGGCTAGAAACAAAAAGAACATGTATTGGCTTGTCGAATTTTTGTAACCTAGATACTGAAGGATCTGGGAAAGGTTAGAGTTCATGTTGCAGCTCGCGTAGAGGGGATTCAACCCTTTCTTCCCCAGTTAATCCTGAGGAAAATCCCACCTTTGAAGTTGGTTATTAGCAGTTGGAGGAAGTGTTGCAGTTGGTGCCATTAAGGGACTTTCCCCACAAAGCTTTTGTATTTAAAAACGAGCAAACAAAAGAAAAAAAAAGAAAAAACTGTTTACATCATTTTGTGCACATTAAATTCTAAGATTTATATAATGATACACTGTTGTGATATAGAAGGAACATTTAATCGTATGTGATGGCCATGTAAATAATTCAAAAGTACTAGAAGGGAAGACTTTTCATACATTAAAAATAAAACTTGAATTGAAAGCTCAGATTTTTTTAAACTATGAATCTTAAAAATAAATAAATAAAAATAAAATGTTAAAAATATTTGGTCAAAGGTAAGGTGTTCCCCAAGATAAATCCCCCCACCCTTCCTGACTCTGATAGACCTCCGAAATGACAATATCACTGTCCTTATCTAGACAGTTTTCATTAATATATGCCAGGTTGTTACAACCAAGTCTTGGGTGAAGGTGATCTAATTCCAGATAGGCTTGGCATTTATCAGCAGAACAGTGGCGGGATTCAATTTTTTTTTAAACTAATGGTTCTGTGGGCGTGTCTTGGTGGATGTGGTGTGGCTTGGTGGGCATGGCTTGGTGGGCGTGGCAGGGAAAGCCCCTCCCCACTCCAGGGAAAGATTAGTGCAAAATCCCCATTCCCTCCCGATCAGCTGGGACTCAGGAGGCAAAGAATAGATGGGTATGGGGCCAGTCAGAGGTGGTATTTACTGGTTCTCCGAACTACTATAAACTTCTGCTACCAGTTCTCCAGAACTGGTCATGACCTGCTGAATAGAAACTTGAGACCAAGATGACCAGCTGCCTCTAAAGCAGAGGAAACAGCTTCTCAATACTAGTCACTGGGAAGCAACAGAACAAATTATCTTGTACCATAACAACAACAAATATTGGTTGGGATTTTCTATTTTTTCAAAATCTTTTTTATTACCCAAATATTGGATATCTATAAATTAAGAGCATTCACTGATTGCCTTATCCAGGTTTTTGGACATTGTAGCAGATTGAGAGCCATAATATTGAAAGAGATTTATACTCAAATATATATTTATCCTTCCCAATTGTGATGCTTTTGATTTCCTCATTATATTGGAATTTAGCATTTCAGGACAAAGCATAGCCTTTTCCATTATTTCCATTATTATTGAGTACTGCTTTTATTAGTTGGCCATATTAATAAATAAGCATAAATATGCAAGTAAAGGGAATACTGAATATTAAAAGCCATGTAAACAATATATGTTGGTTCTATGGTACAACACTATAAAAATTATTTATTTAACCATGGCTGGATGAATAGTAGACTTCATTTTTGGCCAAGTGTGATTGGACACACAGGGAATTTGTCTCTGGTGTATAAACTCCCAATGTACATACAAGCAAAAAGTGATAGATCATCATAATCATAAAATACGATGATCATAAATCATAAGATACAATACTCAGTGATAGTCATAAATTGACAGGGTTCACACAACATACCAAACGAAATATGTTTTGGCTTAATGTGTTGCCATGAGTGTTGCTGTTCTTGGAGCACATCTCATGGTCAAATAATACTGGTGGCCTTAGGAAGTTACCTTTCTATGATTTCCCTTATCTGTCTTGATTTCAGAGCCTCTCATTCTGTAGGCCATTCCAAAAAGCAGGTCTCATGAACCCCCCACCCCAACCCCCTGTGAAAGATTTGCAGAGGATTCAGTGGTAAGTTGGGAAAAGAAAGAAGAGCTAAATTATTTTTCTCAAATACTCTTCTGCCAATGTCTGCAATATGTCATCCAAAATCAGATTAATGAAAGATCAGCTCAGGTTGTGGACACATCAGAATATCAATCTTGCCATTTCTGGCAGATTATTTACCTATATTTGGTTTTTTTTTTTAAAAAAAAAACTTTTGATGCTATTTTTTTAAATTACCTTTTTTTTCCAGCTAAAATGGAAGCAAGATCATAACAAAGATATATTTCCCACTGTAAAAAAGAGAGGGAATGAAACGATTGCTCATATTCAAAATTTGACTAATTCTTCCATTCCATTACTACTCAACTTTGAAAGAAGGATTGGGGTTATGGCAGAAAATAAATGTGATTTGGGTAAATTTATCACATGGAGGCCCAATCTATGAGATTATGTCATTATTTGGATGGGAGAGGAATGCAGAACACATCAATGGAAAACAATCAGCATTGGTACAAATATCCATGCATACCAAAATTAACTCTGAAGAAACTAAAGGAGTATGCATTGGATCATTTCTCATTTGTATCTTCAAGATAATAGCCTGTTTGGCCTCAGCAATGCAAAACAAAAGCCCTGTTTTATATAAATCCCCCCCCCCCCAATTGGGCTACGTGAAATTCTCTTACCTGAAAAAATTACAAGGAATGTGCAGAGCGTACCTGAAAATGTAGGGTGACCAGACGTCCCACATTTGGCAGGACAGGCATGCCTTCCCATAATTTTTCCTGCGTCCCGGGCCGTTCTTTAAAAAAACCCACTTTATTTTGGCGCTTGCAGCTCGCTCGCTCCCCGCCCATCAGCTGCTAGCTCGCTGGCTCGTTCCGTTCTATCTACACTAAAAATCTAAGCCAGCCCAGGCTGCCGCTCACTGATTGGCCTGGACTCCAGCCAATCAGTGAGCTGGCTGGGATGGAAAATTTTAAGCATGTGGCGTGCTTAAAATTTTCCATCCCAGCCAGCTCACTGATTGGCTGGACTCAGCTTAGCTTAGCACGCTGCACGAGTCTCCATTTCATTTCATCTTGTTTTGCTTGCTGCTTAGCTTAACTGGTGAGTCACGGTACCGGTGGGAATCGGGAGGCACTGGGGGGAGGAGACGGCCCGCCTCTCCTCCTTCTCCCCCTTTGCGGCGTTTCACCTCGCGCAGAGAACTTCCACTCGGTCCCGGAGCTTCTGCCGGCGTGGCAGCGCCTGTGCTGCGGTGGGAAGTGACCACGCCGTGAGTCCCCGAAGCCTTCCAATTCCCACTGCCGGAGTTACTCACTCACGTGAAGCTGCCCGGCAGTGGCTCTTGGCAGGGTGCGGTGCTGCTCTGGCCAGGAGAGAGGCAGGAGGCCGTGTGAAGGGAGGGAGGAGCAGGAGCAGCCGCCGCCGGGAAGAGCAGGCTGGATGGCCGCCTTCCCACTATGCGCGTCGCCCCACTGGCACCGGCGCCTGCTCCAGCCCTTCTCCGGCCGCGTGTCCAGTCTGGCCACTAGGCGACCTCCCTGCAGCCTCCTCGCCTGGCAAGGGGGAAGGTTGGGGCGAGGGGTCCTCCGCTTCCCCTGTCCCAGCAGTGGAGCGCGGGCGCCTGGTTGCAAATGCGTCTCCCTCGCCTGCGCTTGAGACCCACAGCCGAGGCAGTG
Source organism: Thamnophis sirtalis (assembly GCF_051295495.1). Taxonomy (NCBI): domain Eukaryota; kingdom Metazoa; phylum Chordata; class Lepidosauria; order Squamata; family Natricidae; genus Thamnophis; species Thamnophis sirtalis. The sequence goes on from NW_028261383.1 coordinate 96,366,921, forward strand.
CCGACGTCGGAGGAGGGGAGGGAGCCAGCTGAGGAAAAAAGACCTCCACCCTCTTCCCCTTTGGGGGGGGGCTCCCCATTTACCATCGGAGCGGCGGGGTGGGGAGAGATCAGATCCAGCCCCCTCCCCTGCCTGGGTGGGTGGGAGGCGCGGAGGAAGACGAGCAAGAGGAGGCGCCCAGGTTGCTGCGCCCGTCACCGCCCCACACCCGTCTCAGTGCCCGCCTGTCAAAGCGGTGACGTGGAGCAGCCAAGCGCCGATTGGGGGGGGGGATGCCAGGCAAGGGAAGGTGGGGGTGGAGGAGCCATCTCTAGTTCCGCTGGTGCCAACCCGGCCCTCCCCACTTCAGAAAGAGAGAGGGACACCCGCTGCACAGTGCCCACCCCAGCGGTGAAGTCACGTGGGGCTTTGGGCTGGCAGGCACCGTGCAACAAAACCTCCCCCCTCCCCCGTCAGGTGGCAGGTGGGGGTTGCGGGCACACCTATCTTGCCAGCCCTGGCATGGGCCAGCAGGGTTCTCTGTGTGTGCTATTGTGGGTCTAAGGTAGCAACCACACCAGCCTCCAACTTGCAGGCTTGCCAGTCCAAGCTGAGTCCCAGCCGTGTTGCTGATTGTGGGTCAATTTTGCCAAGGTGGTTGTGAGAACGGCATTCATAGGGAAAGCTGGCTTCACCTGTTACAGCAGTGATGGGGAAGTATTTTGGGCTCAAACATTCAGAAAATGTTTAATTTCACTCTCCTGGTGCGTGTGTGTGTGTGTGTGTGTGTTGCATACATACAGACATCCTTGACCAAAGAGAAACATTTCTTTTTCAAATTCATTCATTAAAAAAGAATACACTTCAATCATACGTGGTGTTAAGTGTTGCACAAAGAAACAACACAGGAAAAGAAAGAAGGGAGGGAGGGAGGAAAGGGGAAGACAGGGAAAGTTCAGAAAGACAGAGAAGGTGAAGGTAGATAGGCAGAAGGAATGAAGAAGGAAGAAATAGGAAGGAGGGAAGGTGAAAGGATGGAAGGAGGAAGGAACAGAAGCGAAGAGGAAGAGAGAAATGGAAAGATCAGAAAGACAGAGAAGGTAGATAGGCAAAAGAAATGAAGCTGAAAGAATAAAAGGAGGAAGGAAGAGAAAAGGAGGAAGGGAGTGAGTGAGGAAAGAAGAGAGGATGGAAGGAGAAAGGAAGGAAGAGAGGGAAAGAGCAGAAGATGGATAAGGTGAAGGTAGATAAGCAAGAGGAATGAAGGAAGAAGTGAGGTGTCTCGAGGAGGGGGAAAACATTTAGTGACCAAAGTTACAATGGCATTGAAAAAAGTGACTGATGACCATTTTTCACACTTAGCGACCGTTGCAACCATTTTTCACACTTAGCGACCGCTGCAGCATCCTCATGGTCACGTGATCAAAATTTTCTTTGGCAACAGATTCGTATTTATGCTGGTTTCAGTGTCCTGGGGTGACCTTTTGACAAAATATAAAATTTTTAATCAAGCCTTCCCCCCCCCCCCCCCCGTCAATGGTGTCCCTCTTTACCATCTGAAAATCTGGTCACCTTATGAAAATGGGATATTTGAAACGTTTACAAAGCAAGAAAAAGATAAAAATGGGCTTCCAAGTAGAGAACAAAAGGACGAATTAAGAGAGGACTAAGCAAAAAGATCTCCAAGCTAAGAAAGAGAAGATAGGAACGAGTAACATAGCAAACATTATTCTATGTATTTATTATAACATTATGGCATGGCATGGTATAGTATGGTGTGGTATTATATATCATGTACATTGTATCATGTACTATCATATTCAGTGTGTCTCTATGTTTTTATGTCTGTCTGTGTAGTGTTTCCTTGTCAGGTGAAAGAAAAACTAAGGGATTTATGGGTTAGAACAGTTCAATTCAATATAGACCAGGAAAGGTTCCACTTCAAGTTATTCCTCTGATTTTGTTCTTCCTTTAAATGGCCACAATAATAGCTAAATTGGGGGAACTCTGAGGCCTTTATAGGTATCTGTGTGGGCTTTGAGGCAGGTTGCATGCAGTCAGGAAGTTGAAGACATTACATCCCTCATTACCCAGAGGTGGGTTGTTCCCGGTTTGGTCCGGATAGTAGCCGGTTCGGTAGTAGCAGCGGCCAGAGGCTCCGCCCATCGCCTGGATGCTTCTGTGCATGTGCAGGTGTTGCGCACTGGCATATGCAAGCAAGTACACCCGAACCAATAGTAAAGAAATTGGCAACCCACCTCTGACATTACCTTATTATTGTACCATTCTTTATTTATCGATTAGCCCCCGGGCCATATCAAAGTGCAAAGTTCCAGAAACAAATTATTATTAAAATTTGATAAAAGCAATTTAAAATGGAATTGGGTAAAATACAATTTAAAATGAAAGTGGAATAAAATACAGTCTAAAATGAAATTGCAATAGAATACAATAATTTAAGATATAGATAAAATACGATAAAATTGCACTTTGGTGTCACCCCTGCAATCTACTCCAATCAGTCCCACATATGCAGATCTCAACTGAACCGTTTTGCTTAAGTACGGTGCTGTGTTAAATGTTATTTTCAGATTCTGGCCACGCATAAGATAAGTTGTTTTGATATGGGGATCTCAATGGGTCATTTGTTTGGTATATAGACTGAGGTACCTGTCTCTCACCCTCTTATACAGGTAACAGTCAAATAGGATGTGAGCCAGGTCTTCTACCTCTGCTGCTCCACAAACGCAGAGACGTTCATTGCAGGGTATAGAATGGAATCTCTCATATCTGACCATTGTGTTGAGCTGTTCGAATCTCGCTCGTGTAAATATCTCTCTTAGATGTTTTGGCAGTTGTAACTTCAAAAAGCTGTCTATTTGAAAGGTACGTTTGTATTTGCTCAGCCAATTTCCTCCCTCCATTTGCTGGTCCAGGAGCTGGTCAAACATGGCAGTCACTGTTTGTGCTGTTAGTAGGCAATTCTTAGCAACCAAATCCAAATCTCCTTTAAAATTGTTCCTAATATTATTCTTGTTCTCCGCTCCAACTCCTACTGGAATTGCAACTCCTCCTCCACAGAGTCATTCTCTTCCCAATCCAGAAGGGGGCTAGGTTTGCTGGGGTCACAAGGGTGGAAGAAAAGAGAAAAGGAGACTTACTTGAAGTGTCCATTATCTGAAAAAATATTTTATCTTGGGCTGTCTGGGCGTGGTCACAGCCATGTTTAGCTGGTTTGTTTAGTAGAGAAAACTTTCCTCTAATTCACTAAATGCTTTACTAACTGGAGTAAAAAGCTGGAGTAAAAGCTGAACTTCTCAAGTGGTGAAACTAAAACTTTTTTAAAATTAAAAATTGATTTAAAAGTAGAAAGAGTATTTTAAAAAGAGTAAAAATAGAGAGTAAAAAGGAGAGCAAAGCTCAAAGCTGCTGCTCACTTTCACCACCTTGGGCTCCATTTCCATACACATGATTATATAGTATAAATTTTTCTGTCGTGCTTTTTTTTTTCCAGAAGAAAATGATAAAGTGAGAGATAAAGTGAGATAGGGAGATAAAGTGAGAATCTGGGCCCTCAGTTTACCGACTTCGGAAAGATGGAAGGCTGAGTCAACCTTGAGCCAATGAGAATTGAACTGCCGAACTGCTGGCAGCTGGCAATCAGCAGATGTAGCCTGCCCTGTATCAATTCTTTAGGTACAATTATAATTGGATGTTCTCTGTTCTACATAAAAAATCAGGAGAAAATTGTTTATTTCTGGTAGGCTTTGCAAATCTGCTCAAGCCAAGTGACAGTATCCTATAGTTATAGGGCTGGCTATTCATATTTCAAAAACAATTCCATCCTAAGGGCCACAATTATTGACAAGCAAACCTGTATGGGTGAATAAAAGAATGAATGAATATGCACACCAACACCCACTGAGAATTTTCTGGCTCTACACCTGCTGTTTCATCTAACTTCCCCCTCTCATAGGGAATTCTTGTTTCTAATTTGCTTTTTTTTTTAAAGAAAAAAATATGCAATATACTTTTCCATGGCAATATATTTCATGCATCATTTGCCTGTTCACTCTTTCTATGAATGTTTTCAGATTCTCAATTTCATCAACCACATCCTGCATAGATGAGAGATGATAACGTTGATAATCTAGATTTTTGTAAGCACAAAAATGTCACTTTTCAACTGAGTTCTTTCTTCTGTTTTATGGAAGACCACTATCAGTCAAGAAAATAATCTCAATGATACTCCAAAATATTTTCCCTACCTTTGAATTCCTTTTCCCATCATCAGTTTGCTTTTTAGGACATGTAGCTAATAAAAACAATTAATTGCTAAAACCAGTTACTGACTTCTCACACCTCTATTATAAGAATTGCATGGATTTCCAGTTCGTTTCTAAGTGCAGTTTAAGATATTGGCAATTAGTCAGTTTGGAACATGGATATTACTGAGACTTCCTGTCTCATTCTAAATTTGTCTGCCCCAGGGGTTTTAATGTCCTATAGGAAAGACCTTGGGAGACTCGGTGACGAAACACTTCCAAGAGCTCAATCAAATAAGAGACAGCATAGCCTCCAGCTGGACAGTGGGTAGGTCAAGGGTTCAGAAAGCAGCCTGCTTAGATTCTTGGGCTGTAAAGGAGGAGGAAGAGGAGGAGGAGGAGGAGGAGGAGGAGGAGGAGGAGGAGGAGAAGGAGAAGGAGAAGGAGAAGGAGAAGGAGAAGGAGAAGGAGAAGGAGAAGGAGAAGGAGAAGGAGAAGGAGAAGGAGAAGGAGAAGATAACAGAACGGTTTGTTTGTTTGTTTGTTTATTGGATTTATATGCCGCCCTTCTCCCAAAGGACTCAGGACGGTGTACAACATTAAAAAAATCACATATTACAAAAGTTAAAAGACTTTCAAGATTCTATCATTGTAGCTTTACAATAAAGAGAAATTAGCTCATCTGGTTATGATTCCTCTCTGGTTTACCCAGTGAGGCTAACAAAATGCAACAAGAAAGTCCCCACTGAAGGTCATTTCTTATCAGGATGTTCATCAAGGAGTATGAAAGTGACCCTTCTTTGTGAACTCATTTCTTCCAGAAGTGAGAGCTTCAAGGCCTTCCAACCTAGGGTAAAATACTGTGGTTTTTAAGAAAAATGTGATTTTTTTTCTTTTCGGAAAGACTGACTTTTGGTTACATGATTCTACAACAGCAGTTGCATTTCTGGCTAAGTGCTCTTGGGCCCTGGAATCTTTACAATACCTACTAAAATGCTTATGACTACTTGATTGTTTGAAACCTTCAGTTGGTGAAACAATGCATCATAAGACAATTTTTGAATCAACATACCTCAAATGGGCTAACTTACAGAATGCATCCAAAATCTGGGATCCGTGAGATCTTGAAATTTGACCACTTCAATGCTGCCACACCGCTGCATTACTACAGTCATGGGACCATCATTTACAAGACTCCCTGCCATCTTTCTACAAAGAGAGTCAAGGGGGAAGTTGGGAGTCACTCTTGCTTCCCTGCTTTTTTGCCCACCAGTGAGCTTTCTGTTTCTTTACTTAGGTACCATAAGAAAATATCTCTAAAATGATAACCCAATGGGTCATGACCCAGTGGATATAGGATCCGGATTCTAAAACTTCCTGGTTCAGGTTCTTCTTATGGCCTTGCAGCCCTAGGAAAACCCAGCAACCAAGCCACTGGAAGTCAGAACTGATCTGCCTCTATAATCTCAAAACACATCAACCAGGAGCATTAGTTGGGCAGAAGGCATTTAAGAGAAAATGTAGACTATTTAATTAACTTAAGGCATAAATCCATTTCTAATCTGGTTCTTTTTTTACATCCTGGATCTCTTGGGATGTTATGATTAAGAGGATATCCATCTTTTACCCAGATGGGAAAAAGGACACAGGATGATTTCCTTAAAATAGCATTTCCTTAGTTCTAGACCAGTTTGCTTTCACTTTTGTGGAGTCCCTAGATCCCCCCCAAAAAAACTAGATTAAAAAAAGAATTAATTGCTTAGGATTGACGCAAACATGAGATATGATGAAACCTCTTCTTTCACTATTCTCTCATAATTTAGCAGTACCATTTAAGGAAAGGAAGCCTGTATAAAAATGAATACTTTATTTAGCCTTTGTGACATATTCTCTAAAAATGAAGGCAAGAAGACAAATGATCTCTTCAACTTTCTGGTAAGAAATTATCAAAGTCCAGAAAATGAAATCCACATGTGTCCACTTTAAGAAAGTCAGGAACTGCAGTTCTCATGTTCACTTCAATTAATTCAGACACAATACAAATACAAATAATATTTTGCTTTTTATATGAAATTGTGTTACATCAATAACCCAATGTATAAAACAGAGGTGTCAAAATCAAGGCCTGGAGGCCAAATCCACATCTCACTCCACGCCCCACCTGCATGCTATTTCTTGCATCTTTTACCGGTGTAGAGGGGGGTGGAAGGTGGGGCATGGAGCGAGATATGGCTCCCCTTGCTGTCTTTCTCGACCCCTCACCAGGCATGGCAGGGCTTCCTGCTCATCACTTAGCCACCCACCCCCTTTAGGGTTGCAATTTGGAGGTGGCAGGTGGGGCTGGGGAGAAGCGAGGCACGTATCCTAGTGGCACTGGAAACTTGCAATTCCATTGCGTTCCTCACCGTTTTGTCCAGGGAAAAACCTCTCGAGTTCAAAAAGTTTGATTGAACTCGCAAGGTTTCTTTACAAGGTGCTTCCCTAGAGAAAATGGCAAGGAACGTGATGGAACTGCAAGTCTCTGGTACTGCTAGGATGCGCACCTTGCTTCCTCTTGCCCCCTGCCACCCTCTCGCTAAAGAGACAGCGGGGAAGGCAAGCAGCCAGAATGCTATTGCCATTGGGTGGGAGGTGTTGGGCTGAGAGATGCGAGTCTTACCAGACACTGACAGCTCCATTGTGTCTCTCAGCCAATCTGTGCAGGGAAACAACTTGCATGGTAAAGAAAACCTTCTCATGAGTGTGAGCAATTAACTTCTTGAACTTGCGAGGTTTTCTTTACTGTGCAAGGTGTTTCCCTGCACAGATTGGCCGAGAGATGCAACAGAGCTGTCAGTGTCCGATAAGACTTGCAGCCCAACCTGCCCCATCCCCTGCCCCATCTGCCACCCCCAAATTGCACCCCACCGTGAGACGTGCATCTTACCCAGAGACTGGCAGCTCCATAGTGTTCCTCACCGTTGTGTTCAGGGAAGCACCTTGTAAACAAATCTTCTTGCGAGTTCGAGAAATTTGATTGAACTCACGAGAAGGGTTTTTTAAAGTGTTTCCCTGGACACAATGGTGAGGAACGCGATGGAGCTGGAAAGATAAGATTGTCTCGCTTCTCGTCCATCCCACCTGCCAGAAAATAATAAGCCCCACTCTGATAATAAGGCCAATGCCATATTTTTTTTTTGGGGGGGGGATCAAAAGAAAATAAGACCCTGTCTTATTTTCAGGGAAACATGGTAGATATGAAGTGAAAAACCACCACTAAGGGGCATCACAGTTATAGAGAGCTCCTTTTCTGCCATCTCATGCTACCTCTGGAGCCTAGGGACAGCCCAGATATGGTGCTATATACTTTGCTCTGAAGTCCTTACACTCTCTGAGCTTAGTTATTTGTTTGAAGACATTTCATTACCCAACTAGGTAACATCATCATTCTGCTACCAGTAATATCTGCAAGCAATCTCCAAACTCAGAGAACACCAAGGCCTCCACAGTTCAACCCTGAGCCAAAGATATTCTCTTACATATTCTTATTCTTATTCTGTTGATAGATTTGCAACCCATTGAAAAAAGAATTTAGATGTGATGGTGCCTTTTTGGTGTTGCTAAACAACAGTTGGATCTCTAGATATTTTGAAAGTATTTTACCTGTCTCTAGTTCCCAATCTACCTTTTACTGACAGCTCAAATCTTCTGCCTCTGCAACGAATTTATTTTCAGGAAATGCTGCCTGCCACCTTTTTATCTATTATTGGCCAAAGCCAAGGTGTAAATGATATTTTACACATAATTAATTTAAGTCAAAATTGTACTAGATTGAAGATGAAAAATAACCTTTAAAAATTGTAACGTTGTAATACCTATGTGGGCAACCTGAAGTTAAGTTGTTGACTTTGTTAAGAGCAGTGAGGAAATGACAATCCTAAGGTTTTTTGAGGACGACAAAGATCACCCTTATGCCTCCCCTAGTTTTCCACTGCAGTTAATATAAAAAGCAATCTATAGCAACACATCAGTTGTGGTTGACCAGATAGATAGAAAAGCGAAGATACAGCCATCCTGATGAGAATGTGGAAAATCTAGATAACGATGCGGATGTGTCTGTGTAGCTTGTCCTCCATCCCAGAAGTCCTAAGGAGTGCGTGAGTTGGAACCCCTAAGAAGTGAGTGAGTTGGAAAAACCGGCTGGTAATTCATAGTGCCCCTTCCCATTGTAGCCCTTTCTAAATATGAAGTCTCAAAGTTTTTACAGGAATCAAAGCTCCCCCACTTCCTCCATCCTGCTTACTCCAAATTCACTTTGGTGATTTTGCTAATGGAAGTCTCATCTGTACTGTAAAACTTAGGTTGCAGTCCTGTACAGATTTTATCACATTTTATCTAGCCATATATTAAATTATTCTATATAAAACCCAATCTCATTTTAAATTGTATTTTATTCCAATTTCATTTTAAATTGTATTTTATTCCAATTCCATTTTAATTTTTTTTAAATTGGATTTTAATAATAATTTGTGTTTGGAACTCTGCACTTTGCTATGGTCCATGGGCTAATCAACAAAATAAAATAAACTGTACAGAAACCACAATGGGCTCCTCTAGACTGGAATTGGGTAATATTGTCAACTACAAGTGGCAGATGACCTAGTCCTTGAGGCCTTATTGATAGAATTTCAATATTCTTTCATCCAAACTGAATTGTTTCAGTCTTTTGAGATTATCTTCTAGGGCAAAATGTCCATGTGGACCTGGATAGCTGAACATCAGCAAGGAGATCCCACTCAGTCTACCTAGTTATTTTAACACAACCAAACAGACATTTCTTGTTTTCTGAATTGGGCCCATGTTGGCATATATTTTCTTTTAAAGTGATAATAGTCATCATATCAAATTAGGTATACCTCAGGGTGAGATAAGCGATTTGGAGATTCCATTATTCAAGGTAGTTTCCTACTCCCTCCACTCTGAAGTATGATATTAATCATTTCCTTTAGCATCATGTGTCTGTGTACATGTATATATATCAAGATCAAAGATTGCCAGAATCAGTACAAGAAAGCTTTCTGCTAATATCATAATGCTGTCTCACTGCTTGATTTTCCTCTGCATTGGAGCGTATGTCAGTTGCATGCCTACATTCCTACCCATCCTTTCGGAAACCATAAAACTTTTAGACAGAATAATGAAAGAGGTATGCTATAAGTATTAAATGAAGCTGACTATTTTTGTCTAAACTCTGATATATGTATTGCATTTTTTAAATACCTGTTTCAATTGTCTAACTTTATTGTGTCCTTTGCAGGGTAATGCATTGAAACACAAGAATGAAAGCATGGTAAGATGATTAAGTTTCACTTACTCAAGTTACAGTCTTCTGTGTGCCTGAGCATTCAGTGGAATTTGTTCTTTGATTTTGAATTATGAAATCTATATTTTATAACTTTGAATAAATGTATACAAATGTCAGGGGATGATTTTTTTTAATCAATGCAGAATTGATTGGGAGAACATATATAAAAATTCTGGAAAATCAAATGCATTATTCTCTTTAATGAACTGAAGTTCTGTCTAATCAATAATTAGTAATTATTGATTAGATAGACTGGATAGTTTTATTTGAAAACACAATAACTGAATACTGTTGCATTCTGACATAAAAGGGTAGCCTTTGAGGAATTGACAAGAACGTTTAGGGAAATGAATCTGACTGCAATTCTCCCTCCCTCCCTCCCTCCCTCCCTCCCTCCCTCCCTCCCTTCCTTCCTTCCTTCCTTCCTTCCTTCCTTCCTTCCTTCCTTCCCTGGACTATAATTGTATTATGTACAATTAGGAAGAGACAATTGTCAAAGATAATACTATATATCTTGCAGGCCATATATAACTTTATCCTTGGATCCTTATTCTTTTTGTATTTTCTAATCTCGTTTTGTCTTTTTTTCATTTGTAGCAATCAGTGGAAATCCCAATCACATTTGAGGTAAGAAATAAAACAATCTATCCATGTCTCCCCACCCCAAAAAGTTAGACCATGTCAAGTTTGAAGCTGTTATGAGATTTATTTTTAGTAGCAAGAGTGATTGGTGGGAAAAATACTGTAGAAAACAGTTGGTATAGTGTTAAGGTGTAATAAAATAAGTGATGCCACCTTGAAAATACTGTACTTTTATTTAAAATGTAAGATATATTCCTGGCAAAGTTAGGTCCTCAGTTTTTGAGACCAAAATATCAAACTTATTATATTATATTCATCCCCAAAAAGTTTCACCTGAAGTATTGCAAATGACTTAGGGATGTAAATATCAGATATAATATCATGGATGGTAGGACCAAGCTCATGGTTTCCACTACTTTTGAAAAAAAAATAGTTTGCTATTTTCATGGCATCTGTGAGGCGGGGGCTAGGAAGCAGTCAAAGTAGTCAAGATGGTGGCTGGGATCCATGACTGAAGCTCTCCTCACTACCCAGGATCTATGTTAAAAAAAAAGGGGGGGGGGTAATTGCAAGATTAGGCGTGCCATCTTGAATTACAGCAAGGATGCTCCTGACTATTTATAGAGCACGATATTCTTAAGGGTGAGCTGATCCAAGCATGCCAAATTGGTGCTGTAGAGATAGAGCCAGTTTATGATTAAGTAGTCCAAAGTAAACTAAGGGCATTGTGTTGTCTTTTGCCCACCTATTCATAATTTCTGGAGGTTATTATAGCCCTCTGAAAGGCAGAAAAGAACAATTTTAAATGCACTATCATTAGAATGCATTCTTCATTCAAACTACATTTCACTTGCCACTTTAGACATCACTTCAAAGACTTATACTTAAGAGAAGTGTACACTAAAGAGAAACTTTAGCTGAGATGTGAGTGACTATAGTGGCGAACCATTCACCACTTCCTAAGCTTTGTACTTGACAGCTTTACCAGATTTGTGGGATGAAGAATATTCAAACTCTGAGATAAGGACCTTTTTTCAATCTGATATCTGCATTCAAGTATTGCTTAATTTAGGGATTCACACCCCACAGTTATTTGCACAAAATAGGTGGATGGGATAAAGCTCATTAATGTCGTGATATATCCATACATGCAATATTTTTTCAATCATTAATTTGGGCACACACAGCATAATGCCTTTAATATATATTTATTGTGTGCATATTCATAGTAGAAATTCAAACCTGTATCACAGTAGTAGGGTTCTGTGGGTGTGGCTTGGTGGGTGTGGCAGGGGAACGATATTGTAAAATCTCCATTCCTATGTCACTCCAGGGGAAGGTTACTGCAAAATCCCCATTCCCTCCCGATCAGCTGGGACTCGGGAGGCAGAGAATAGATAGGGCAGAGCCAGTCAGAGGTAGTATTTACCAGTTCTCCGAACTACTCTAAATTTCCGCTACCAGTTCTCCAAAACTGGTCATAACTTGCTGAATACCACCTCTGCTGTATCAACGTAACACTAACCATATCCCTTAAATGTATATCGACAGGGCTCAGGGCTCATGACAAGCCATTGGTTGGTTTTATAAAACATACTAAATCATGAGATCATATAATACGCTAAGCTGCCATTAAGGAGACTGTGTTATGTAAAACATGTCAGGTGAATCCAATCAGTGATGTAAAGCCATGTAAATTGCTTTCAGTGTAAAGCAATAAGCTGGAGAAATAGCTCCTGTGGTGGTTTGCAAAAGTTGTCCCGGTTGGTTTGCCAATGGATGGAAGACAATGCAATAATATAGAAGGTGCCACATGAAGTCTTGTGCAAGACCAAGAGATGGGGGAGAATATTGATTATTTAGAGAGAACTATCTAAGAGGCAATCCAAGAAATGGGTCAAACAATATAGGGTTATTTGTTATTTGTATTTAGCCACACACACACACACACATGGGCGTACACAGGCACAAGAAAACAGCACATGGCCTTGAAACGGAGATGAGTGCCACCCTCTAGAGTCAGCAATGAGTAGTGGAGTAAAATCTACAGTGATGCCTTTCTTTTCTTCTCCTTATTTGTAGGGTGTAATTTTCTAGGCAATGCAAGTTACCATGTCTTAAATACTGCAGATACATTTTATTGTACCACATTATTATAGCGTCTAATCTCCATAGTTCATGGTGCTATAAATTTACATCTGTGTTTTTTTTTTTTTTTTTAAAAATGCTGTCATTGCAGAAAGAGTGTGCATCATATAATTTGGACAAATTCATCGAGGCCCTGCATTTATTGAAGACTGAAGACTCTGAAATTTTGGCCAATGCATATGCCAATATGCACCATATTCTTCAGTCGTTTGCTAAAAGCAAGACTATCGCCAAAATCTTAAAAACAGAAAATGTAAGTAAAGATGCTTTAGTCTGTTTTTTTGAATAATAACATAAACACTCTTAAATATCCTTGCATGTCTGTCACTGCTGTCAGCTTATATTCTCTGGGGCAAAGGGCTGTAAACTCAATTGCATCAAATGTAACTTTTTGCTGTGACAAAGCAGGTGATTGAACAGCCATAATCTGTTCTGTGTCCTAAATGTGGCAAGCGAGTCAGTGCTGTGCTTTATTTATAAGAGAGCCTCTTTGTCATACCATGGTTATTCTCTCTGTGACATCACTTTTAGCAATAACCAGTCTTGCCTGCAGTTAAAGTAGCAATGGAGACATGGAACTTTTCCAGAAATTGTCAGGAATCCCTGAAAATGCTACCAAACCACAATTCACATACTATTCTACAGGGAATAGGAAGGGCATTTATGAGAGTAACTGAGTGGTACTTCCATATTCTTTGCATGGAAATCATGCTTTTCAGACCACTTGCTGGACCAGGCCGCATTACTAAAACTGCAGATGGATTTTCTTATTTGATCATTTTAGGATTTAGATTCTTATCAAGAAATAGATAACAGGAAAGCTTGATTAAAAAAATAGGCCCTGCTTTCTTAGATGTAAAAATAAAGCTGTAATAATATTGTTGGCTATTCTCTCCACCCTCTCATCTATCTATCTATATCATCCCTTTGTCTTTCTCTCCTCCCTTCCCTCCCTATCTCCCTATCTCTCTATCTCTCCATCTCTCTATCTCTCTATCTCTCTATCTCTATCTAATCCCTCTATCTATCTATCTATCTATCTATCTATCTATCTATCTATCTATCTATCTATTTATCTATGTAGCCCCCCATCTATCTATCTATCTATCTATCTATCTATCTATCTATCTATCTATCTATCTATCTATCTATCTATCTATCTATCTATCTATCTATCTATCTCTAATCCCTCTCTCTCTTTATATCTATCTATCTATCTATCTATCTATCTATCTATCTATCTATCTATCTATCTATCTATCTATCTATCTATCTATCTATCTATCTATCTATCTATCATCTATCTATCTATCTCCAGCATCTACATGTGATAACTGCCACGAGATCTCAGGGAAATTGTTCCAAATAACTGCTACCCTCACATTCCTGGACATTTCAAAATGTCTTTAAGGAATAGAATCTAAAAATTTATAAAGCCCTAAAAATTATTTTTTATGAGAGTGAAAATGATTGTGGAGGTTATTTGGTTTGACATACAGTCAAGTATACTCATACAAACTAGGTTTACATATCATGCTAAATCATGGTTGCTTAACTACAGTTTACTATTTTGTATAATACACCAAGCCATAAATCATAATCTTCATCACAGATCAGAATATCCAAGTTTGCAGACTACATTGTACTAATACAATGAGGCAAACCAAATCAAACAAATCTTTTTCTTTGCTTTAGTCCAATAGAGTGAATCCAGCTTCACTGTGAGAATCCCACATTATTGTGTTTAAAAGCAAATCATGCAAGATACACACAGCAGCTCCACAGCTAATAATTACAAAAGAAAATTACGGAGTGTGAATTATGGAGTTTGAATGATTGACAAACACTTTGCAAGATGCATCCCCAACCTCTTTTTTCATAGGCTTTCATTTAAGTATCTTATACCCCATCAGCCTCAAAACTCCACAGTGAAGGGAAGAACACTGTGGTATTCTTGCTCCTGGAAGGAAGGATACAGGAGACTGAAAATCATATTGTTTTCTTTAACCCAACTTTCTTTTTTCTAAAGGAAAATATGAATTGTGAAACATCAACTATAAGCATCAATAGATTCCTGGAGGAGCTTGCCGCCTTCCTGACTGAACTGCATATTCTTTTGAGAAGAAATTAGGGACAAAGTAGACAGTAACAGAGTTGGAAGGGACTTTGGAGGTCATCTAGTCCAACTGCCTGCTCACACAGGAGACCTGTACTAGGGATTCGAACCACCTAACTGCCGACCTTTCTGATTGACAAGCTCAATGTCTGAGCCACTGAGCCACCTAGTCATCAAAATCTCCACTTCCAAACTTTTTCTGGATTATTGTGAAGATAGCCAATGTGTTTGTGAACTTTCAGGGTGAAATATTTCAAAAAAAAGGAGGGAGGGGAATCACATTCTTTGTAAATCAAAACATGAAGTGAGTTTAAAGAACACATGTAGGCAAAATTATGGAAACACATAGTGCACTTAGAAATAAGTTCTATGCAGTTCTCTGAAATTTACTCCCAACTTTGTGTTTGGAGGATTGAAGGATTGAAAGTTTAGTACGATTTAGGACTACTGACTAAAGAGGAATTAACTACATGTTTTTCAAAATGTGCACAAATGAATATTTATCTACTATTTATTTATTTATTTAAAGTAATATTATAATATTAATATTAATATTAATTATATATCATACACACACAACACACATGCACAATATTTATTTCTGCTGTGGAAATCCCTTGTTTTGCTAGTCTTAATATTTATCTGGTTATTATTTTGAATAATAACGTAAGTTTGAAAACTAACACAGCATAAAATCAGACGCTTGCAATATCTACACCATAACCATGGAGAAGCCTTGTATTGGAGCGTCTCTGATATCATTTCTAGCAGTACTTCCTTTGCTTTAGGAATCTGTTTTTTTTTTAAAATCTGCTTATTGTCTGCCATTCAAAAGAAGGAATTAGCCATATTTGTTAGGGACTTTGGAGTTCAAATTCCAACATATTTAGAGAGGATCAGGCTGGAGAAGATAAACTAAAGTAAAAAGTAAAAGACTTAAGAATAGAAACGGGGAGGGACAATTATTGTGGAATAGCATCGAGTCATGTAGACATCTACATGTTGATGCTCATTTGTTTGGCATACCTATGTAATGTTTCATTTTCAAAATGAAAGTTTTGAAGGAAAGTTAAGGAAACTTGAGGAAAGATGGAAATTGTGAGATGTTCTTTCTGCTGAAAGACAGTTGTCACCACATCTCATTAAGGAAATAAATGGCAGCTTCCCCAGTTGCCAGCACTTTGGACAACTGAGTCCCATAGCATCATTGAATTATAATAAAAAAATATTATTGTATTGGCGGAGAAGAGACAAGAAATGTGATTTAGACAAATTTATTTATCTACTGAGCTATTTTTTTATTTGTAGGGTGGTTTTTTGGGAGGGGGAGTAAAAACAGTTCTTTTGTCCCTTTTTAAAATTTATATTTCAACTGTTGCCTCTGGTTGAGGATTTTTAAAAACTGAACTTTTAAAAAATGAATTGATATGTGATATTATTTATGTTCTATGCATTTATATACGTATTTATATTGTGATATAAACAGCAGTTTAAATAGCAAATAAAGTATGCTGGAAAGTTTTGTATGTAACTAATGGAATGCAACTGGATTTGAATAAATTATTTTGTAAACAGATGAAGCTTTTTGTTTGGTTGGGTGACTTTGTTTTATAATACACATTTACTCTTTTCTATATTTTGTTCCTTGAAGCATTTTTGTACACTATGTACTGTATCTTAGGACAGTGAAGAATAGTTTGAATTCATGCTATCTTGTAATGCATTAACTAGGACTAGATGAATGCAGATCTCCTTCCAATTATTATGATTTTGTGGCAAAGGAACTCTGGGCCCAAGGTACTCCATAATTTGGTCGTTGCTCACCTGAAAAGACAGGTACAGAGAAGAAGGAGGAGGAGGAGGAGGAGGAGGAGGAGGAGGAGGAGGAGGAGGAGGAAGAAGAAGAAGAAGAAGAAGAAGAAGAAGAAGAAGAAGAAGAAGAAGAAGAAGAAGAAGAAGAAGAAGAAGAAGAAGAAGAAACAATCACTGAGTGAGAACACAACTGGAGTTGGGCCATAGTAAAGATGCTAAGGGCCACAATGTGCTGTAGTAATTAAAGATGTTGGACTATGAGTAAGGAGATCCAGAATTGTAATCTTATTTTAGTCACAAAGGTCAGCTGGTCATAGGCTAGTCACTGTCTTTCATTCTTAGACTGTGGGGGGAAAGATGTGTCAAAAGATGCAATGGAAGAAGATATTGGCAAACGAAGAGTGTTCCACACTATCATATTTCCAATAAAAATGACCTGCTAAACCTCAGTGAGGATATAAGTCTTCCAGTTTTAAATTGAAGGTGGAAAGAGGGTGGTACAAGAGGAAATGCTCCACTATAAAAATAAAATTTATGATGCAGGGAAGAAAGAAAAAAAATAACAATTTCTTCTCAGAGTTGTATTCTCAAATTCCTCCCAAGGACTGTGGTTTTTCAATAAAGAGTTTTAATTCCTTAGTAGAAGGCAGCAAACACAGGATAGTATGGGCCAAAAACTTTGGATATACAATAGATAAGTGGCAGAAATTATGGGATAGGAACTATAAATTAACGATGTCAACTGTATATAAAGAAAACTTATATAAAACATTTTATAGATGGCATTTCTCATTCTCAAGGTTGGCAAAGATGTTTAAGGATATGTCGGTTAAATCCTGGAAATTCCAGCAGATACCTGGTTCGTACTATCACTTGTGGTAGACATGCCCAAAAGCAAAAGAAAAAAGAAAAGGACAAAAATACATACATGGTTGGAAAAAAATGATAAACCAACATATTGATTTAAAACCAGAAATATTTTTGTTGGGTATTCTAAAATATAGTTATAATAAGGGAATATATATCTGATCCTACATGTATTAACTGCAGCCAGAATTGCATTTGCACAACAAGGGAAAAGTGCAGAGATCCCTACAGATGAAAATGTGATTTAAAAAAAATTAGAATGTGGAGAAATGAATAGATTAACACTTGCAATTAAGGAAAAGGAATAAACTGAATATTTTATGATATTGGATTTATTTTATCAATGGTTCAATAACAAAAACAGAAGTTAGATACATGGAAATATAAGGAAAAGATTAATGAAATAAGGGAGATTTGTTAAAATAAAGAAGTTGTTGTTGTTGTTGTTATTATTATTAATATACAATTGTATCACAGCGGCCAGTTGTTTCGCCGGATTTGGCATTGGTTACTAGTCGGGCCCCACCCAGGGGCCTAGGACGTCGTAACGTATTTTCGTAATATGCGTGCAGATCCAAGCAGTGCGGCTTTTTGCATTTGACTGATGGTGATTTTGTCAATTTTTAACTGTTTTAAATGTAATTCCAGTGCTTTTGGAATAGCACCCAGTGTGCCAATTACCACTGGAATTACCACTGCTGGTTTGTGCCATAGTCGTTGAATTTCGATTTTTAAGTCCTGATATCTTGCGATTTTTTCATGTTCCTTCTCGGCGACCCTGCTATCATCTGGTATTGCGATGTCTATGATTGTGACCTTATTTTTCTCAACCAGTGTGATGTCTGGTGTATTATGCGCCAGTATTTTGTCGGTTTTTATACGGAAATCCCACAAGATCTTGACCATCTGATTTTCGGTGACTTTTTCAGGCTGATGTTCCCACCAGTTTGTTGCTGTTTTAATATTATAATTTTTGCACAAATTCCAATGGATCATTTGTGCTACTGAATTGTGCCGCAATTTATAATCAGTCTGCGCGATTTTTTTACAGCAGCTGAGTATGTGATCAACAGTTTCATCAGCTTCTTTGCAAAGTCTGCATTTGGCATCATCAGAGGATTTTTCGATTTTGGCCTTAATGGCATTTGTGCGGATAGCTTGTTCTTGCGCAGCCAGGATTAGTGACTCTGTTTCTTTCTTTAATGTACCTGTTTTTAACCATAACCAAGTTTGTTCACTGTCCACTTTATCTTTTATTTTTTCCAGAAATTGACCATGCAGTGCTTTGTTCTGCCAACTCTCCATTCTTGATTTTATCACATCTTTTCTGTATTCTTGTTTTGTCTGTTGGGCCTTCAGTAGATTTTTGTTCTTTACTTCGATTAATAGATGTTCTTGAGTGTCTTTTAAATAATCAGCCAGTGCATGTTTTTCTTCTTCAACTGTTTGCTTCACTTGTAATAATCCTATGCCACCTGATTTTCGGGGCAGATATAGTCTATCAGTATCACCACGTGGATGTAAACTGTAGTGCATTGTCATTAGTTTCCTGGTTTTTCGGTCCAAAAGGTCCAAATCAGCTTGTGTCCAGTTAACTATGCCAGCTGTGTATCTTATAACTGGTATTGCCCAGGTATTTATGGCCTTGATTGTATTTCCACCATTCAATTTAGATTTCAAAATTTTCCTAACTCTGTTGGTGTACTCTCGCCTGACAATAGTTTTTACTTCTCCATGCTTGATGTTATCCAACTGCAGAATGCCTAAGTATTTGTAGGCTTCATTTTCTTTGCATTTAATTAGTTGGCCATTGGGCATTTCAATTCCCTCACATGCAGTGATTTTGCCCCTTTTTATGGATACAGTGGCGCATTTTTCCATGCCAAACTGCATTGAAATATCGGTGCTGAATACTCGGACTGTATTTGTCAATGATTGGATTTCTATTTCTGACTTTCCATAGAGTTTCAAATCATCCATATATAGTAAATGCGAATTTTTTTCAGCTTTTTTGGCTGTTTGGTAGCCTAATTTCATTTTTTTTAAGATTACTGATAGTGGGATCATTGCGATGATGAAGAGAAGAGGTGAAAGTGAATCACCCTGGAAAATTCCTCGCTTGATATTAACCATTCCGTAGCTCTCATTCCCTACTGCCAACTCAGTTCTCCATTGTTTCATTGCCTTTTCAGTAAAGGATGTAATATTTTTGCTAATGCCAGTTGTTTCTAAGCATTTTATGATCCAACTATGTGGCAGTGAGTCAAATGCCTTTTTGTAATCAATCCAGACCATATTCAAGTTTGTTTTTCTGTTCTTACCTTTTTCTAATATCATTTTATCAATTAGGAGCTGATCTTTGGTGCCCCTGCTCCTTCTTTTGTTGCCTTTTTGCTCTACTGGCAAGATGTTGTTTGTTTCCAAATAATCCATCATGTTATCTGCAATAATGCCTGTGAGTAATTTGAAGGTTGTTGGTAAGCATGTTATTGGTCTATAGTTTTCAGGTGTTGTTCCTTTAGTTGGATCTTTCTGAATCAAGTATGTTTTTTCCAGTTGTCAACCATTCATCAATTTGGCCCTTTTGTAAAATTTCATTCAGTTGCCTGGCCAATATTGCATGTAAGCTGGTCAGATATTTGAGCCAGAAACCATGTAATTGGTCCTTTCATACATTCGCTTTAAATATCCTCTTTTTTCTGGCTCTGAGTTGTAGTAACAGGCCATTATGGCACGGTTTTCATCTGCACTATATTTTTGTCGTTTTGTTGGCTGGTCCACTTGTAGCCCACTTGTCGACGGATGTCCAGGGACCCCAACATCCGCCGCAGCCCTTGTTAACCCACGCGACGACCGATGCGGTATGGAATTCTTATTCGTTTTTTTCACCATATTGTATGGGTTGGCGGGGGTTTTTTTACGGGACCAGATGCCAACCTGATCCCAACCTTCCTCCTTTCTCATCCGGGCTTGGGACCGGCAACGGCGGAGTTAATAATAATAATATTATTATTATTATTATTATTATTATTATTATTATTATTATTATTATGCAATTGTATCACAGCGGCCAGTTGTTTCACCGGATTTGGCATTGGTTACTAGTCGGGCCCCACCCAGGGGCCTAGGACGTCGTAACGTATTTTCGTAATATGCGTGCAGATCCAAGCAGTGCAGCTTTTTGCATTTGACTGATGGTGATTTTGTCAATTTTTAACTGTTTTAAATGTAATTCCAGTGCTTTTGGAATAGCACCCAGTGTGCCAATTACCACTGGAATTACCACTGCTGGTTTGTGCCATAGTCGTTGAATTTCAATTTTTAAGTCTTGGTATTTTGCAATTTTTTCATGTTCCTTCTCGGCGACCCTGCTATCATCTGGTATTGCGATGTCTATGATTGTGACCTTATTTTTCTCAACCAGTGTGATGTCTGGTGTATTATGCGTCAGCATTTTGTCCGTTTGTATGTGGAAATCCCACAAGATCTTGACCATCTGATTTTTGGTGACTTTTTCAGGCTGATTTTCCCACCAATTTGTTGCTGTTTTAATATTATAATTTTTGCACAAATACCAATGGATCATTTGTGCTACTGAATTGTGCCGTAATTTATAATCAGTCTGCGTGATTTTTTTACAGCAGCTGAGTATGTGATCAACAGTTTCATCAGCTTCTTTGCAAAGTCTGCATTTGGCATCATCAGAGGATTTTTCGATTTTGGCCTTAATGGCATTTGTGCGGATAGCTTGTTCTTGCGCAGCCAGGATTAGTGACTCTGTTTCTTTCTTTAATGTACCTGTTGTTAACCATAACCAAGTTTTTTCACTGTCCACTTTATCTTTTATTTTTTCCAGAAATTGGCCATGCCGTGCTTTGTTCTGCCAAGTCTCCATTCTTGATTTTATCACATCTTTTCTGTATTCTTGTTTCGTCTGTTGGGCCTTCAGTAGATTTTTGTTCTTTACTTCGATTAATAGATGTTCTTGACTTTCTTTTAAATAATCAGCCAGTGCATGTTTTTCTTCTTCAACTGTTTGCTCCACTTGTAATAATCCTCTGCCACCTGATTTTCGGGGCAGGTACAGTCCATCAGTATCACCACGTGGATGTAAACTGTAGTGCATTGTCATTAGTTTCCTGTTTTTTCGATCCAAAATATTGTTGTTGTTGTTGTTGTTGTTGTTGTTGTTATTACTATTATTATTATCATTATTATTATTATACAATTGTATCACAGCGGCCAGTTGTTTCACTGGATTTGGCATTGGTTACTAGTCGGGCCCCACCCAGGGGCCTAGGACGTCATAATGTATTTTCGTAATATGCGTGCAGATCCAAGCAGTGCGGCTTTTTGCATTTGACTGATGGTGATTTTGTCAATTTTTAACTGTTTTAAATGTAATTCCAGTGCTTTTGGAATAGCACCCAGTGTGCCAATTACCACTGGAATTACCACTGCTGGTTTGTGCCATAGTCGTTGAATTTCGATTTTTAAGTCCTGGTATTTTGCAATTTTTTCATGTTCCTTCTCGGCGACCCTGCTATCATCTGGTATTGCGATGTCTATGATTGTGACCTTATTTTTCTCAACCAGTGTGATGTCTGGTGTATTATGCACCAGTATTTTGTCTGTTTGTATACGGAAATCCCACAAGATCTTGACCATCTGATTTTCGGTGACTTTTTCAGGCTGATGTTCCCACTAATTTGTTGCTGTTTTAATATTATAATTTTTGCACAAATTCCAATGGATCATTTGTGCTACTGAATTGTGCTGCAATTTATAATCAGTCTGCGCAATACAACTTTTCTGTATTCTTGTTTCGTCTGTTGGGCTTTCAGTAGATTTTTGTTCTTTACTTCGATTAATAGATGTTCTTGACTTTCTTTTAAATAATCAGCCAGTGCATGTTTTTCTTCTTCAACTGTTTGCTTCACTTGTAATAATCCTCTGCCACCTGATTTTCGGGGCAGGTATAGTCTATCAGTATCACCATTGTGCATTGTCATTAGTTTCCTGGTTTTTCGGTCCAAAATGTCCAAATCAGCTTGTGTCCAGTTAACTATACCAGCTGTGTATCTTATAACTGGTATTGCCCAGGTATTTATGGCCTTGATTGTATTTCCATCATTCAATTTAGATTTCAAAATTTTCCTAACTCTGTTGGTGTACTCTCGCCTGACAATAGTTTTTACTTCTCCATGCTTGATGTTATCCAACTGCAGAATGCCTAAGTATTTGTAGGCTTCATTTTTGTTGCATTTAATTAGTTGGCCATTGGGCATTTCAATTCCCTCACATGCAGTGATTTTGCCCCTTTTTATGGATACAGTGGCGCATTTTTCCCTGCCAAACTGCATTGAAATATCGGTGCTGAATACTCGGACTGTGTTTGTCAATGGTTGGATTTCTATTTCTGACTTTCCATAGAGTTTCAAATCATTCATATATAGTAAATGAGAATTTTTTTCAGCTTCTTTGGCTGTTTGGTAGCCTAATTTCATTTTTTTAAAGATTACTGATAGTGGGATCATTGCGATGATGAAGAGAAGAGGTGAAAGTGAATCACCCTGGAAAATTCCTCGCTTGATATTAACCATTCCCTAGATCTGATTCCCTACTGCCAACTCAGTTCTCCATTGTTTCATCGCCTTTTCAGTAAAGGATGTAATATTTTTGCTAATGCCAATTGTTTCTAAGCATTTTATGATCCAACTATGTGGCAATGAGTTGAATGCCTTTTTGTAATGAATCCAGACCATATTCAAGTTTGTTTTTCTGTTCTTACCTTTTTCTAATATCATTTTATCAATTAGGAGCTGATCTTTGGTGCCCCTGCTCCTTCTTTTGTTGCCTTTTTGCTCTACTGGCAAGATGTTGTTTGTTTCCAAATAATCCATCATGCTATCTGCAATAATGCCTGTGAGTAATTTGAAGGTTGTTGGCAAGCATGTTATTGGTCTGTAGTTTTCAGGTGTTGTTCCTTTAGTTGCATCTTTCTGAATCAAGTATGTTTTTCCAGTTGTCAACCATTCATCAATTTGGCCCTTTTGTAAAATTTCATTCAGTTGTCTGGCCAATATTGCATGTAAACTGGTCAGATATTTGAGCCAGAAACCATGTAATTGATCCTTTCCAGGTGATGTCCAATTCTTCACCTTTTTTACTCGATTTTTTACCATCTCAGTTGTTATTTCTAATACTTGCATTTGTTTGTTGCCAATGCTTTTCTCAAAGTCATGTATCCACTTTGCTTCCTTATTGTCGTCCTTTGCATTTTCCCACAATTCTTTCCAGAATTCAACTGTGGCCTGCTTTTCTGGTTTTTCACTTTTGGTGTCACCATTCACATTAAGACTGATAAAAAAGCCGTTGGTCTGATCGAAATTGCTGATTTTGTTTATATTGGATGATTCGTGCCTCATATCTTTCAATTTTTCTAGCTGTTGCTGTTATCTGCTGTTTTATAATCTCTACAGCTTCATTGATGTTTCTTGTATCCAATCTATATCTTCTGATTAGCAAATCTATGATTTTGTTGTTTTTAAGCCGTTGTTCATGCATGTTCTTTAAGTTACTAGCATCTGCTCTTAATTTTTTAACTTTTTGTTCTAATCGGATTTTCCACTTCGGCTTTTATGCTTTTTCTGTTGTATGACTAGGTACTTTGATTTTAATGCCTAGTTCATTAGTGACTATTACAGCTGCACTGTACATTAACTGGTTCGTTTCCAAGATGGATCCCGATTCAATTGTTGAAAACACTGCATTAACCATTTTCATGATAGGGGCCAAAATTTTCTTAGGCACAGTTTTTAGTGATGGTAAACGTTGCCTTTCCTCATTAAGCAGAAAATGCTCCATGATCTTATCCTTCAATTCTTTTTGTTTTTGAGTTAGTTCATCAGTTGGTTCAGTGATAACTGGTTCTAGTGGTGGTGGTGTTGTTTCCTCCCTGAGAGCTTCTTCTGGGAGTTCTACTATAATGTCTTTAGTTGTGTCTTGAATATCAGTTATTTCCGCTTGTGATATTGGTTTTTTGGTTTTGCAATTTGCCTGAATTTCCTGAAGTTCAACTTCACTAAACACTTTATTCCGTATAATAAATCACCTTTGATCTGCTAGTCGTTGTTCACTAACATTTGAATCTGGATATTGCTGATTCCATAATTCATACATTCGCTTTAAATAACCTCTTTTTTCTGGCTCTGCAGTGTAGTAACAGGCCATTATGGCACGGTTTTCATCTGCACTATAATTTTGTGATTTTGTTGGCTGGTCCACTTGTAGCCCACTTGTCGACCAGTGACGTGCGGTGAAGCTTCTGCCTGGTGAGGCAAAAAGAAAGAAAGTGGCTCCCCCCCCCCGCAGCAGGCTGGAGTGAGAGCCGCGGTCTCCCAGCCAGCAGCCCCAGGAAGAAAGGGCAAAGAGGGGTGGGGTGGGGTGTTCCAAGAAGCCCCCTCCCCTTTTTGGCACTCCGCAAGGAGTGATTCGCAGCGGCAAGAGGATCCGCTCTGCTTCTATCGCCCCCCCTCCACTCCAGAGAAGCCGGCTGCGAGCGAGTCTCCATGAGCCCCGCTTCCCTCGCCGGACTTTCCGGCAATAGATGACAGCATTCCGCTCCCGCCGCTTTCTCCCAGAGCTCCGGCAGGCCTTGCAGAGTGCCAAAAAGGGGAGGGGGCTTCTTGGAACACCCCCCCACCCCTCTTCGCCCTTTCCTCCTGGGGCTGCTGGCTGGGAGACGGAACCAGGGCTGCAAACACCCTCCCCACCCCTCTTTGCCTTTCGCCTCTGCGGTTCCTCCTCGCCCCCACCTCCTCCATCCCCAAGTCTGTGTCTGCCAGGCGTCTCGTGTTTATGCCCACCATAAACGCGAGACGCCTGGCGGACACAGCAAGCGGGGGGGACGGAGGAGGCGGAGGGGGGTGAGGTGGCAGCCGGCAAAGAAAGGGGAGAGAAGGAGGAGGAAAGAAAGAGGGGAGCAGGATGGGGGGGGAGAGGGCTGCCCCTCTCTTCTCAAACAAACAAGGCTCCCCTCCCTGCGTCTGCTCCTTCCCTCTCTTCTCAAGCAAACTCTCTCTCAAATTGAGAGAGAGTTTGTTTGAGTGAAGTTAAGAAACACACACACACACACACACACACAGACAATAAAAACAAATGACAATTACTTAAATTACAAATAAATTGAATTCCTCCCCCCTGCCCCCTCCCTCTGACCAACATACCCTCCAGCTACGCCAAATTTCCAGATTCGGTCTAGCTAGGCTCCAGGGCCAGGCAGGCTAGGATAGTGGCTCCTAGAGCCACCACGTGCCCTCTGCAGGAAGAGGCCCGAGAACTATGCGCCTCATTTGCATACTAATTTTTTTGCTTTTAACCCTTGGTTAACCCTTAAAAGGCAAAAAAATCCTTATGCAAAGGAGGCCCCAAGTTCTCTGGCCTCCTCCTATACTTAAACACTATGTACACTTCAAATCACTGTGAGTTGAAGTCTTGTAGCAACTAGCTTGGCCTTAATTATTTTAGAAAAAATCTTTAAAATTCCTTCCTTTTCCTGAGGAGACTGGTGAGGCCCCGCCTCCCCTGCCTCTAGTGAGTGCACGTCCCTGTTGTCGACGGATGTCCAGGGACCCCAACATCTGCCGCGGGCCTTGTTAACCCACGTGACGACCGATGCGGTATAAAATTTTTATTCGTTTCTTTCACCATATTGTATGGGTTGGCGGGTTTTTTTAATGGGGCCAGTTGCCAACCTGACCCCAACCCTCCTCCTTTCTCATCCGGGCTTGGGACCGGCAACGGCGAAGTAGTAGTAGTAGTAGTAGTAGTAGTAGTAGTAGTAGTAGTTGTTGTTGTTATTATTATTATTATTATTATTATAGAATTAATATCAATGTAATGAATATTGTTGTAATGAGTACTATCTTTCAAACTATTTATACCCAGACAACACTGTTTAATTGAAAATGAAACTTTAATATGTTAAAAAAACAAAAACAAAACCTAATTACTCTTATTTGTAATAGACATAGCTGAATAATAATTGATATTGATAGTAATGTATATAATGTGGAGTTGATATGATAAATAATAATTGGATATGAGAAGGGAAGGTTGGAAATATTTTTGGATCATATACAAAGGTTATTAATCACAATAATTATCACTATTAAAAAATAAAATAAAACTATATACAGTTAACTGTTAACTAATATTGGGAAAATGTTACGATATACGATATAATTGCATAAAGAAGGGAGAATGATAATAAACTATATGCATGGAAGATGAAATTTTTGGTATTAAATATTATGGATGTTCAGCTAAAACAGGATATGAGGATTTGATGTTAATAGAGGATTTTATAAACAAGTAAATGAAATGCTAGCATGTGGTTATGGATTAAATCTTTGGCATAGTTAAGGATGAAGGATGTTTAAATAACTGTAGTCAACTAAAAGTGGAGGTATAATGATGTCAATACGGTAAACATTTGAGTTAAGATATTTGAATCAATATGAATTAATGGAAGAGAGGCACCAAAACATGTTGTAACCAGCTGATATACTTTTTTATAATATATACCTGTGTGTTTTTTTGTTTTTTTTCTCTTGTTTTTCCTTTTTTCCCCCCTGGCCTTGTTTTTTGTTCTTTTTGTCTTCTCTGGGCAGAATTCTGTGGGCAGAATTGTGTGGGAGAAAGCATGCACAAGGTAAGCATGAGGTCTAATTTATGCATATGGAAAAAGAGAGATGTAGCAAAATCTTTTATTATGCATATTTATTATACATATTTCCTAGTGGTATACTGGAAAATATGGCATGTTACAGTCCTTCAAGACCCACTTAACACATGGAACCATCTGTGTGGGTGCTGAAACTACGGTACAGTACTTGCAATGGAACCACAGGCTTCTTCATTTAATAAAATGTTTGGGCGAAGCTGCTCAACCTCCTGCAGCAGAAACACAATGAACTCTCTATTTTAGGGGAAGACGGGTGTGGCAATCTGAGGGCTGGAATGATCTGCACAGCCCAGCCCAGTCTGTGAAAAGGCTTTCTTTTAGATTAAAGTTCACCAAGGGTGTCCCTGAAAACAAAGTTGCATTTGGATCCTTGCAAGAATTAAAGAGTTCTTTATTAAGAATTTTGCAAGGCAAATTATTTTAAAGGTGGTGCCTTCAATCTGAGATGGGCACATCCTTCCTCATTTTCAGAAGCAGAGCAATATTATATTTCTTTATCCATTTTTATCTTGCCTTTTATTATTTTTACAAACAGCCCAAGGTGGCGAACATACCTAATACTCTTTCCTCTTCCTATTTTCTTCACAACAACAACCCTGTGATGTGGCTTGGGCTGAGAAACTGTTGAGCTCCTGTTCCTTTCTACTATTCACTGGGATTGTCTCTGGAAAAAAAAAAACTTAGCTATGCAAAGCTCTTGGAGTGCTTTGTAGTGCATGAACAATCTTTCCCTTCCACAATGTGCAAAAACATCTATCAGGAAACAAGCTATTTTAGAAAAGGTATTTTTTCAGTGTGGTTTTTATGCAGCTACTTTGTTTCATACCTGTGGTTTCATTTTATCTCGCGCTAAAGATAGGAACGTAGAAGCAAAAAGGGAAAAAGTTTGTTCAGGATGTTAGCAACTCTACACCTACTTGGGCATAAGCCCCCGTCCCCACTCCCACCCCCAAAAATCGGGAGAGAAAACTTCAGAGGAGTTTTAAATTGTTATGAATCAATTTGTGTTACTGATGTTTTTTTTTACGACAATCAGCAATGGAAAAGTCTCTATTATTATTTTCAAATCACACAAGTTGTTTATCATTCTTTTTTTTTGGTGGATAGAGTTGCGATGACTATGCACCAGTGGATTCCTTTATCCTCCAGCGGTAACTACAGGTCTCTTCATTCTGTCCCGACCCTTATCAAATTTTAAAATGTTAAATTTAAAAATTAGGGAAGACATTAATTGAGAACCTGTTTGGTTTAGTGGGTAAGGCTCCAGCCTAAAACCAAGAGACTGTGACATCCAGTGCATGAAAGCCAGCTGGGTGACATTGGGACAGTCAATCTGTCCACAACATCAGATTCAAGGAACAAGGTGATCCATCAATTCTTATTGCAACTAATAGATCAGCACTTGGTTGAAACAAAAATGGACCCTGCACTTGTGGGGAAAAATACCAGGAATTTTTAAAAAAACCAATAGTACAGGAGGAAATCAATAGGGTTGATGATGAGTGGCCTGCTGTAAATCAGTATAACTCCAAAGCAAGCCTCAGAGTCTCAGGACTTTAATTAAACGTTGAGTTGCCTGACAGTGAGATGGGTAGCATATAAATTTTAAAATGAATGAATGAATCAGATGACCCTGGGGCACTAACAACCATCATAAATGTGAGTCAGTTGCCAAGGATCCGAATTTTGATCATATGACCATGGGGATGCTGCAATGGTGTTAAGTGTGAAAAATGGTCATAAGCCGCTTTTTTGAGTGCCATTGTAACTTTGAATGGTCACTAAATGAACTGTTGTAATTTGAGGACTACCTGTATGTATCTGCAGACATAATTAGGGAATATTATAAATGATCTGATGCCCACAAACATTGCATTTCCATCCCTTGGTAGGTAAACCTGCACCGTCACTTACTGGCAATCTGTATGCAACTTTAAATATATGACCTTTGGTTATGAATAAAGAAGGAAAAGGGAAGAGTGAAATAGATTTCCTGATAATGCAAAACAATTTTTACACCTAGTCACACATTTCCATGGTTTGCAGAGATGAGTATGACACTGATGTGTAACTGCTATCTTAGAAAAATCATTTCGCAAAATGAAATTTCCATCTATCAAAAATTCCCAAGCTCAACATCCAAATTGTCAACAAAACTTTCTCTTAGGTATGATAAATATTCTGTGGTTAACAACTTTGTTTCTCTAAACCCACAAAACGTTCCTTGTTTGCTTTCATGCATCACTTAATAACTAATTTTAACCTCCTCACCTATTCATCTCAACTCTAAAAACTGTTGCTGCTGTGGTGGCTGGAATTACAATGAATGCCTACTTGCAAGGGATCTTAATAACATTGGGTCACTTCAAAATTACAAGGCCTAGGATTACAGCAGAATATTTGATTTTGGTGATTGTAAAATAGCCTTGGGAGGCACCATTCAGACCACCCAGACTTTGCTGAGTACTGGGATCCAAATTTTAAATCATTGTCGACGGAGATCTTAATTTGTATTAATTTGCTTTAACAGATCCAGCAGGCAATGCAACATCTCAGGATAATTATTCCACTGGCAAACATTTTGTTGGGATTTGTCTTTCTGTTAACTTACATTATATGAAATAAATGATAGGAACATATAAATCTACAGAATCAATGTAGACCCCTGTCCTTAACATGACCACAGCTATGGCTTAAATGCACTCATGCCTCATCATATACAAAAAGCAAAACAAACAAACATACCTGGCAATCATTTTTGAGATGTCAAGACAAAGGCTGCTTCTTTCATGACTTCTTCTTTTGATAAATTAAACACACTTTCTCGTATGACTGGCTTTAACTACCATAATGTATTAACCTGCAAAGCATTAATCTTTTAGCAAAGTCAAACTACCTGATGATGAAAAACAGGTGACGAAACAGTGAAAACCAATCACTAAATAAAAACCTGTCAGCTACAAATTGGAGATAAAATTGTGGCCTGAAAAGGAAGTAACAGGAAAGAGAAAGATGTCAGTAGCAGTCATTATTACTTTTTGCTATTTCCTGCCCCCCTATTCTTAACAAATAAAGCATGACCAAAGCACCTGGGTCCATCATACCAAAGTGCATCTTGTGAATTCTATTACTTTGCAAATTCCTTTACGTGGAATAGTATGGCAAGCATTAATTTCTAAAGGATAATTCCACATTTTTAACATGGGGGTGGTGGTGAGAATACTGGGGTCCTGGCCTCAGGAATTACTCTTAGGTGTGCAGTTCTGATTTCGACAGCATCTATAATCAGCAATGCAGTCTGAAAAACTAGTTAACTATCCTAGCTTGAAATTATGGAAGTTGTAACTTTGTACAGGTGCAATATAAAAGGTGAATAGAAAGTTAATAGAAAGATACACGTATTGTATATCTCAACATCTGCAAAGCAATGGCAGTATAATGTTGATAATAGAAATTGATGCACAGGAAGAGGAGGTTGACAAATATTATGGTCAAGCTCAGTTTGAAATTGACAGAACGTGCAAGCAAGATCTGCACTTGTGGGATGGAGACTGGAATGCCAAAGAATAAAGAAGTAAGGACAAAAAGGAGGTGGGTTGTGCAAGCCAGGAAACAGAATCTACCAACTATGTTTCATTACCCAAATAGGTAACATTATCATTGCATTTCAAAGGCCACCAAGGGTTCCACAGATATCTCTAGCATGTCATGCTGCACCTCAGTATGACCAGCCATAGCATGTTCCCTCTCAGCATGTGCGCGTGCACACACACACACACACACACACACACACACACACACACACACACCTTTTAGGGAGCTTTGGATCATGTTCTTCACAAGGGCCTTTTTAGAGTCCTGAATATAAAGGGAGATCATTTTAGTTTTACATTTTCCCATTACAGAAAAAGCCGCATTAAAAATTTGAATGTTTATTTTACTTATTATTTTACAAGAACTCATCTCTATAGAACGTGGCTACAGACACACTACTTACTGGTCTGCTTTCCTGGACATGACCTTAGTTTATGATTCCAGAAATATGGAAAACTTTTGGAACTGAAATATTCAAATTTACATTGTTGGAGCCACACTGCTCTATTCACATCAGTACATCTATTCTGAGGTAAAATATAAAAGTGGGGGGAGTCAAAAGAGGATATCTTAAGAACTTTGTATTTTCCCCTTGATGATGATTACAACTCTCATTAGCCAATCAATATTGTTCATGTTGACTAGGGATGATGGGCATTATTATTTGACATATCAGATAGTTCTAGCTTAGAGAAGGCTGAAAAAAATAGCACTGGGAAGAAAAAGATAACATGTATTTTGTCATGATCAATTCCATGGTTTTAATATTACATTGGTTTGCTAGGACTTTGCTCTGAAATATTCAACACTATCAATAGCAGTAGCACTTAGACTTACATACCAAAGTTTACAATCTCTCTCTCTCTCTCTCCCCTCCCTCCCTCTCTCTCTCTCTCTCTCTCACACACACACACACACACGTTTCAAGGCAATCAAATCATTCAAGAAGTATCTTTTTTTAATTGTGAAACTAAAATTCCCAGGGCTCTTTAGATTAAGAAAAATAGCCTCCAGATAGTTAAGAGCCTGAATGAAAAGTAATGCCTCCAATGTTACAAATTACCAATAGATGGCAGTACTGACATGCTAGAAATCCTGATGTATTTCACTTACTGAGAAGTTGTGAGAAAGTCCCCCCCCCCTTATTGTTTATGACATTGAAGCCATCAGTGTGCACTTTAGGCAACATGCTTTGACTACATCTTTGACTGCTGGTCTTGCCAACAGAAATGAATATTGGTTGATTAAGTGATGATTGCATTGCCAAAACTGTAAAGATGGTAAACTATGATTTATGTCACGAAGAAGGAAGTGGGGGATCTTAGAGCAACCAAGGAGTTTCACATGACAAAAGCTGATGAACTGATTAAGAGAAATCAGCAGAACATTTAAAGAGAAATTATGTCAAGCTTAGGATTTTACAGGATCATATTTTTAATCATCTTTAATACTGGAAAATTGTGCAAATACAATCTTTTTGCATGCTGACAGCAGAGATTAAAGTTTAAAGATTTGAAATTTGCTAGCAATTGCTACAAAAATAAAAGTGAGGCCTCTCTTCATAAAACCAAAACAGCCAAAAAACAAACAAACCATGGATTCATCATTATGACACAGAAAAAAGCAATGATTCATGAAATATCATCATAAAGATCCACTTGCAAAAAGAACATGAAAACCCAGGCTTTAACAGGAAAATTCATTTTGCAGGTTAGGGCAGGCAGGTGATATCAGTTACGTAGGTTTTTCTTGAACCTGGCACCACTTAAATTCAGAGCGTTACGGTGCAATACTCAAAACCTTGAAACAATTTTTAAGCTGAATTCCGAAGTACAAAAAGGAAATGTGGATGCAGTGTGACAATGCTGGGCCTTGTACAGTACTTTATAAGCCACTCAAAAGGCAATTGCGAAGTTGGATTTCACTATCTTTACTCCATCTACCAGACAGATCAGATCTGATGACAGCATTTCTCCAGACTGAAAGTAGATTTTTCAGATTTGACTCAAATGAAGAGGGGAAAAGTTAGTTAGGACCTGGTTGAAGACAAAAAGTACAGGGTTTTTTTTCCTGATTATATTAAGATGGTTGTCCATTATTGAATGAGATATATGGTAAATAATAATGATTATGTGGAGAAATAACAAAATAATTCATTTCAAGGATTTTCTTGTTTCACTTATTAAAATAGTCCTGTTTCAAATACCGTATTTTTTGGACTATAAGATGCACTTCTCCCCCTCCCCTAAGGTGACCAGACGTCAGCGGGACAATCACGCTTTATAACAATTTGTCCCGTGTCCCGGGCCATTTTAAAAAAGTCCCGATTTTCCGGTTTCATGTTGAAAGCCCAGTGGATTTGCTTAAGAAATCCTAACCGGGGCAAGACAAAAGACACCCTGTCTAACCTCTCTCTCTCTCTCTCTCTCTGTCTCAGTACTTTCATTGAAGATATTAAAACGTTAAAGCAACAAAACAGACCCCCCCGAGCCTCTTTTACCTCATTTTATAAGAAAAAAATGACCCATTGCCATAGAGCTCCAGGAAACGCTTGTCTAGAGGGGTCGCGAGTGTTACTTCCTGGATTTTCCGGAGGGGAGGGGCACGGAGGTTGGAGGTCTAGAAAAAATGGTGGCAAAGTTTCTTTGAAAAATGTTTCCCTGACTAATTTCACCATTTCAATTTGCTCAGTTCTTTGTATTAACATCTACATCATTCTGGGTACACTTGGAGTGCAAGCCTGCTGGTAAGTGAGCTGGGTTTTTTTTCTTTTATTTTTTTAATGTATTTTAAAATAATATTTTATTTATTGTGCATAGGATTTTTTAAAATTCTGTGTGGATTCTTTTTTAAAATTGTCATGACTATTTAAAAAAAGATTCTATCCAAAATAAATTGAAGTGAAACCATGTTTAAAAATTCTATGCACAATATTTTGAAATATATTGTGCATAGAAAGAATAGTTTGAAATGTTTTACTTCAATTTATTCTGTGTGGATTCTTTTTTTAAATTGTCTTAGGCTATTTAAAAAAAGATTCTATCCAAAATACAAAATACCAGCTGCAGTTATTCACTTAAGAACTGTGGCAAGAAAGGCGGTATAGTGAACAAAGTTACAATGGCATTGAAAAAAGTGACTGATCATTTTTCACACTTAGCGACCATTTTCACACTTAGCGACCATTGCAGCATCCTCATGGTCACGTGATCAAAATTTTGATGTTTGGCAACAGTTACAATTTATATTTGTAAATTGTAGTTATGTTGAAATAAAAAAAAATTACAATACTATTTTTGCGTTGTATGAAAATTTTTGTTGCTCCGTATAAAATTTTTAATCAGCCCCCCCCCCCCCCGGTCAAAGGTGTCCCTCTTTACCCTCCCCCCCCCAAAAAAATTGGGTGGAAATGTCTGTGCATCTTATAGAGCAAATACAGGCCTGTTTTTGGCTTCCCAAACCATTTGTACATCCTGTTTCTGTCCTCCCTGGTGTCCATAAGCATTCCGCAGACTAAAAACAGGACCATTTTTGGTCTCCCAAACCCTTCACATGTCCCATTTTTGTCCTCCCCAATGTCCAAAGGCACTTTATAGGCAAAAAACAGACCCATTTTTTGCATCCAGAGGCCTCCATGGGTCCCATTTTTGCCCTCCCTGGCATTGATGAGGCTAAAAATGGGATGTGCAGAGGGTTGGGGAGGCCAAAAACGAGCCCGTTTTTGCCTGCAGAGTGCTTCTGGACACCGGGGAGGGCAAAAGCGGGATGCACAGAGGCCCAAAACTATTCTTTTTTTCTTGTTTTCCTTCTCTAGGTGCGTCTTATAGTCTCTTGCGTCTTATATTCCAAAAAAAGTACTTATGGAAGTGAAAGCATCGTTTTTCTGACAAGATTACAAGATTTTAATCGTAAGAATTGTAAACATTTATATAAATTTAGCATAAATCAATAAAATTTCCAGAATCTTAATTCAGAATAAAGCTTTAAAATAGAAAAAAAGTACTTAATGTATTAAGGATATTCAGAAACATATACCATGATACCAACTTTCAGCTTGTATGAAAGATTAACACAGTTCCTTCAACCTATTCTTATTTGGATGCATTGGGCCTACCAATTCATAATTTCCAACTATCTGGACATTCAAGAGTTGGATTTATTTATTTATTTATTTATTGTTATTGTTATTTATTTATCAACAAGTATAAGTAAACAAGTATGAAAACACATGAAAAAATGGCACAAATAAATGGATATAAATAAGCAAAACGTAGCCATAAACACATAAAAAGAATACATATAAATGGGACAGTAGGAGAGGGACGGTAGGCACACTGGTGCGTTTATGCACACCCCCTTAGGGACCTCTTAAGAAGTCCATAAGATCCACGGTAGACAGCTTAAGGTAAAAGGTATAGGGGTTAGAGGAACTAACAACAGGATCAGGTAAAGTGTTCCACATTTACCACTCTATTGCTGAACTCGTTTTTCCTGCAATCAAGACTACAACAGATTACATTTAGTTTGTATCTATTGATAGTCCTTGTGTTATTGCAGTTAAAGTAAAAGTAATCATTAACAGGTAGGACGTTATGGCAAATTATCTTGTGCACTAAGCTCAGGTCGGAAGGTAGACAGCATAGTTCAAAGTTACCCAGGCCTAAAATTTCAAGCCTGGTGGTCCACAAAATTTTAGTACAAGCAGAGGAGTTGAGTACCGTATTTTCACGACCAAAAGCCGCACCGGATTATAAGCCGCAGTATCAGTTAACGTTAATTTTTCAAACTTTTTTCATATATAAAGCGCACCGGGTTATAAGCCGCACGTTTTTTTTTGCAACATCTGCCACTCCTCGCACTCCGCACTACATGATACACACACACCCGCACCGTTCGTCCAGTAAGGTCGGGTTGGCGTTGGGCAGAATTGGGAGGGAGATTTTCAAAGAAGCGCACCAAATATCTCCCACGAACTGAATCTGAATCTCCCTCTTGATTTTACGCTCAAACTGGAAGCTCTCCCACACGTCCCTCTGGTCTCTCCCTCTCAATTTTACGCTCAAACTGGAAGCTCTCCCACACGTCCCTCTGGTCTCTCCCTCTCAATTTTACGCTCAAACTGGAAGCTCTCCCACACATCCCTCTGGTCTCTCCCTCTCAATTTTACGCTGAAACTGGAAGCTCTCCCACACGTCCCTCGGGTCTCTCCCTCTCAATTTTACGCTCAAACTGGAAGCTCTCCCACACGAGGGAGGTGTGCGTGCCTGCGCGCGGTCATTTGCTTGCAAATTGAGAGGGAGAGACCAGAGGGACGTGCACGAGAGCTTCCAGTTTGAGCGTAAAATTGAGAGGGAGAGACCAGAGGGACGTGTGCGAGAGCTTCCAGTTTGAGCGTAAAATTGAGAGGGAGAGACCAGAGGGACGTGTGGGAGAGCTTCCAGTTTGAGCGTAAAATTGAGAGGGAGAGACCCGAGGGACGTGTGGGAGAGCTTCCAGTTTGAGCGTAAAATTGAGAGGGAGAGACCAGAGGGACGTGTGCGAGAGCTTCCAGTTTGAGCGTAAAATTGAGAGGGAGAGACCAGAGGGACATGTGGGAGAGCTTCCAGTTTGAGCGTAAAATTGAGAGGGAGAGACCCGAGGGACGTGTGGGAGAGCTTCCAGTTTCAGCGTAAAATTGAGAGGGAGAGACCAGAGGGACGTGTGGGAGAGCTTCCAGTTTGAGCGTAAAATTGAGAGGGAGAGACCAGAGGGACGTGCGCGAGAGCTTCCAGTTTGAGCGTAAAATTGAGAGGGAGAGACCAGAGGGACGTGTGCGAGAGCTTCAAGTTTGAGCGTAAAATCGGGAGGGAGAGATTTTCGATCTTTTTCCATACATAAAGCGCATCGGGTTATAAGCCGCACTGCCGGTTTTTGATCAAATTTTAGGATTTTCAGTGCGGCTTATGGTCGTGAAAATACGGTACTATTCTTGTAAAATACCTCTGGACCCTCTCTAATGTTTTAATGTCCAAAATGCAGTGTGGGTTCCAGGCAGGTGAGTAGTATTCAAGTATAGATCTAGCAAAGGTTTTGTATGCCCTAGTTAGCAGCATAGCGTTACCAGAGACAAAAGTATGTAAAATATAGTTGACAACTCTGAATGCCTTTTTGGGAATGTTGTTACAGTGAGCTCTGGGGGTTAGGTCTTTCAAAATGAATACTCCTACGTCTTTGACAGAGTGTGGCTAATCTTTTAGATAGTTTCCACCCAGCTTGTATTTGATGTTCTGATTTTTATTGCCAATGTGTAGGACTGAGCATTTGTTAGCAGAGATTTGGGGTTGCCAATTGTTTGACCATTCAGATACATAATCTAGGTCATTTTGTAGAGTAGTAGAATTTTCTGTAGTGTTAAATAGGTTTACATCGTCGGCAAAGAGGATGCAGCTGCTTATAATATTATCACAAAGGTTGTTTATGTAAAGTAGGAAGAGTGTTGGTCTAGAACACTGCCTTGGAGAACATCACTGTTAACTGGTGCAGGGTTAGATATAGCATTTCCAATTTTGACTATTTGTTGCCTGTTTGATAGGAATGCAGCTATCCACTTGTGCAAAGATTCAGAAATGCCGTAAGAACTTAGTTTCAACAGAAGCTAAGGAGCATGTGATAAGGGAAGGAGAAGCCATTCACTCTTGTGGCTGAACAGTAATTACTGGTCATAGCTCTGTTGGATCCTGCTTCAGAGGAGAAGGAGGATTTGAAACCGGGACCATCTGACGGGGAGGACACAGTCCTCCCCAAATGCGTGGAGAGTCCAGGGGCTGTGGATGAGGCAATCACAGGGCACTGAGGGGGGCAGCCAACCTGACCGAGAGACACCTGCAGAAGTGCAACAGCTGCAGAGAGTCAGCAGAGATGACAGGTTCCATTCCATCTCTAACCAGAAACAGGTCTCTTCCCCTCCTGATCCACAGACGAGACCACAGCAGAGAGAGCCACCGATGAAGCCAGTGAGGAGAAGCAGCCCCACCCCTCCTCACAAGGAACAGTTGGGGAAAGGCGATTTAACTAGATGCTGGGAGAAGGTCTGTTTGTTGGGAACACCTGCTCATTTTGATGTGCTCCTTCCCAACTGCTCTGGATCCTCCTGTTCCTTGAACTTCGGACTATTTTTTTGGACTCTGAACCTTGGACTCTTTTGGACTTGGCTTTCAGACTTTGCACTCCTGGACTGTGATTGGTTGCTGAAACTCTGGACTTGTTGGTATTGTTACTTCCCACTTGCATCACAGGTCGGCTGGGTTTGTGAATCCAGACTGGGGGGAAACTGAAGGCTGGGACAGAACTTCACCGGCACCATTGGGGAGGGGAGGTTGTTTTTCACTGAGATAAGTGAGCAATAAACAGACTTAACCTCTGCCTTGCCAGCATGACTTGGGTCAGAACACTATTAATGAGGATGCTGAAATGGAGCTTCAGGTTTCAGAGGCAAAACTATAAACCAACAGTATTGCACATTTGGCTCTGAGAAATTTCCCCATTTTACTTTTAAAATTGTTGCTCTGTAAGGAACAAACAAAAAGCATTATTCAGGTGAAAACAGGTGCTAGTTTGGTGTAGTGATGCAAGTGCTGACCTAGACACCAGGAGATTGTGAGTTCTAGTCTCACCTTAGGCACAAAAAGCCAGCTGGGTGAGTTTGAGCCAGTCATTTTTTTGCAGGTCAACCCACCTCACAGAATTCTTTTTATGGGAAAAATAGGAGGAGGAAAGAGCTACCTTGAGATATTTATAAAAATAATAAAGGCAGGATATAAATAAACAAAATAAATTTGTTTCATAGGCACAGGGAACTCTATTAAAACTCATCTTTTCTCAAGTGCAAATCATACAACGACGTCTCAACCATTTCCACAGTCCTACAATTCTGTTGTTTTTAGGTTGGCAATCACAGCAATCTCCTGTCTATTACTGTAAGCAGTGCATTTTCTTGATCACCGAGATTAAATGTTTCATTTCTACATGTTGGAAGTTATTTTTCAGTTCATATTCTCTAATCTGATTTACCCTACTAGTTTAGGAAGAAATGAGTCAACAGTTTTCTTTCACAGCCCTTACTGAGAGCGAACATCAACTGAAAATGCTGGAGACCAAAATTCCCTGCAAAGAAAATTCCCTTTGCTTGCTATTAGGAGGCGAAGACCACCCCCGCCTCTGTAGCCATTAAAAAACCCCATTATAAATTTTATGAACTGTAATTTACGTATCCTATTGTTTATTCTGCAAATAAGAAAGATACTCATAAAATGCTTTCAGGATTCTGTCAGACTCTGAACTTGACACGGGCTATACAATTTCTTCATAGAAAAATTGAGAGAATGGCTACACAAGTATTCTGGACAGCGGACAAAATAAATGTTTAAACAGAATTTTTAAGGAAGTGGAGGGAGACAATAACTCTCCACTAATATCTGTCTGACAAAATTCATCACAAAATATATCATTGCTTTGTTAAGTGAAGGAAAGTGTATAAATGATTGTTTTGCATTTTTTCTGTCTACTAATTTCTGTCATTTGTGTATTTTATAGATCTATTATAACTCAACTGCAAAAGTTGGACGACCGTTGGATGCAATAAAGAATCAGAGTTTTCTTTTTGCTGCCATACTGTGCCTATCCATTTTTTTTGTAACCTAGTTATGGCAGTGCTTAGTATTATAGGTAAAAGACCATAAAAAGAATAACTTTATTTTTCAAGTAATTGTTTGTAATATAAATGGGAAAGGATTTTGAATAGTGTAACGGGAACAGATGTCTGCTTAGTCTCAACTGTTCAAAAGCTTTTTGCTATATCGGTCCACATGTTTATCTCAATATAACCGGTCAGAGTCCATTTGGCAATTACTCAGGAGAAAAATAGAAGCAAAGTATTTTTGTGTTGCAGAGCATAACCCAAGGGAATAAGGCATTGCTGTTTCAGACCCAGGAAAGCAGTGGGATTTCAGATTTTGCATTCTGAGCAGAAGACTGCTTGTTCAGGTGGCTACACAAAGCTGCCATACATTGAATCAGAATAGTGAGCCATGTAGCCTGGTTCTTATGGGCTTTTAATACTCTTTAACCATTGTTTCTTTTCACAATTTTCTTTCATCCATCCACTCCAATCAGAGTAGATATTATATAGTAATTGTGTCTGGATGTTGGAGGATATAATTCTGCAGGGCCTCCTGTCCCATTACCAAAGTTTCAGTCTATCTCACTGGAGATGGATAATATTTAATCTACTGTTTCAAATAGCAAAAAGTATTGGATTGATTATTTTATCTTCAGGTGTCCACAAACCTAGTCTATTTTTGCTTTTATTACAGAATGTACCAATAATTATATCTTTGTCCCAGATTTTCATCAGAGTGCTGGGCCTAAGCCCTTTATGGTGGTGCTGCTAACAAGTAATTTTGTCAAGCATGAGAATTTGTCTTGTCTAAAAAATCTTTGGAAACTCTTATCAAGTATTGGGCATGAAATATTTCCATTTTATAGTTCAATATGAAAATTAATTTTGTTTAAAGACAAAAGGAGGGAGGTGGTGGCCTCTAACTCACTCCAAAATGTAGATCTACATTTCTCTAAGTAGGATAGCCTGGTCTTTATAGAATCCAAGAGTTGAACAAAAATGTTGACTGTACATCACTGTTTAGAGTCCAAAACAAATTTGCGCATGTCTTTATCATTTATTTTGAGACTGTGTCCCAATTTCTAATTTAAAATTAGCCCTCATGTGCACCAATGCAATAAATGATTCTCTAAATACATAATAGTATTAAACAACCTAGAAAACATCAACCAACCATTAAAAAGTTGGATTTGCCAGGGATTTTTTTTTAACGTATTGAGAATAAGGAAAAATTTTCAGCGGACAGATTTAATCATCTTGTGAAACAACAGCAATCTCTTCACAAGCCAAGACTTTCTGGGAAGGAAATACTGAAATGCAGTTTGATGTCTATCTGTCCTACTTTCTTACAGTCAATTTACTGTCAATGTTAAAAAATTGAAGCTAGACATGATAGTCTTCATGAAGACTGCATACAGGTTCTACAAATTCATAGTGAGTCTGCCCTAAATTTTGCTTGTCTTCCAAGTTCTGTTTCATTCCTTATCTTTTTTATGGTCTAAAGGAGGAAAATATGGCCTTGCTCGTTTTCTGAGTTTTCCACCTATATTGTAACTCAGATCTAGCATTTCCCCAAAACAGTATTCTTAACCCATGTGCAAATTCCAACGTGAAAATAAATTCCATCTCTATGTAACAAGCTCATTATCTCTGTCAGTCAGCAAATTACCTAAAATCAAAATAATATTTGAAGCAAGGCAACATATGCACTCTCTCTCTCTCTTGATCGTATCTTCTTGCAACATTATTGCAACATTATTTTTATCTAGTAATCAGCCCACTTATTCTAAAGGATGTGAAAAACAATCTAAATAACAGTTCCAGTTACAGATATTAACACATCTGCCCTCAACCAAGAGTTTTATGAATCAGCCACATCAAAACAAACGTTTTGAAGTGGGATACAAGAATACTATAATCAAACAAGCTAAAGCATATAAGTTTGTTATGTTGTCATTCTGGTTGTTTTTGCTTGTTTTAAGGCAGAATTTCTGTTGTAGAACTAAGAGTTCATGATGCCTTTGGGAGCAACTCTGAGGGAGGTTTTCTCTCTCATGGCCTTCCTGGATTTCACTAGGTATTAGAATAGTTGAGTGAGGGATTCAGGCTTCAGGATTCTCAATAGCCTTTGTACTCTCAGTAGTGGCTCGCACAAAGATCTGGCCAAGATGGAGGCTTTCTTGTTTAGCACCAACTTTCCCTTCTTCAAGGGCGACTTCATGCTGTGTCCTGGCACTGAGCTGGCATCTCCAGTGCTGTGTCTCCTATGCTTCATGTATGAGCACAACATTCCCCAGGACTGTTGCTAAGAGCCATTGCTAAGAGCACAAAGTTGTCAAAGGACCCCTGCCTTGAAAGTTTAGCTTGCACATATGCAGATGGAAGATTGACAGCTGCCTTGTCCAGTTTATGCAGTCTGACAATTTTATTCATGGGAAAGGGAGGAGTGATCAAATAAATGCAATTATTATTTTAGTGGTCATGGCTCAAGGACGTTTGAGGATGGCATTTTCTCTAGCGCGGCATTTTGTACTTTCTTCAATAAATCACAGATAAGCAGCGCTTGCATTACTGGGTGTGTCCTAACTCTTATAGTATAAATGGAGACCCACCCACTGACTGGTATTATTTTTAACCGAGTATTGCATGGGCTTGCTCTTTCTTAAAGATCCAATGACCCGCAGATTTTATAATGTAGCTGCATTATTTGAATTCATAATCATTTAGCAGATGATTAATTCAGAGCCTCCTCCCATTGTATGCATGTTATGAATAGGGTTACTGAGAGTTCCCCCGTTTAAAAGATGAAAGGAAAAGAGCCAGTGCTTCTCAGGGATGGACCTAACCCTTTGAATAGTCTTTCTCTGCAGATCTGCCACTCTCAGGAAGGTTACATTGGCTGGAAGAGATGGGAGCAGCGTGCCCAAGATCATATGGACAGCCATATTACTTATCAAGATATTCATTATTTAGATAAGACTTTCTATATTAGTTATGTTTGCCAGTTTAAAATGTAGTAATATACATATACATAAAGTCTCAATTCTCTCCAACAGAAAGTTTTATAAACTATAAGAGCCAAGGTGGCGCAGTGGTTAAATGCAGCACTGCAGGCTACTGCTAGATCAGCAGTTCAGCGGTTCAAATCTCACCGGCTCAGGGTTGACTCAGCCTTCCATCCTTCCGAGGTGGGTAAAATGAGGACCCAGATTGTTGGGGGCAATATGCTGGCTCTCTGTAAACCGCTTAGAGAGGCCTGAAAGGCCTATGAAGCGGTATATAAGTCTACTGCTATTGCTATTGCTATTGCTATTATGTATTTTCTTTTCTCATATGCTCCAAGTATTTTCTAAGAGTTAAGCAGTACAGCATAGTGGAATCACTAGCTAATCATTATTTTTAGCAATTATTCAAACCATTGTACACTTTAGAAGTTCTAATTTTCCCCATGAAGGCATTTTCAAAAGTCCGTAACTTGAACATGTGGTATGGATCCAAAGCAACTTCATTTTATGGTTTTTGTGTTTGCCTTCAGCTTTACGCCCATTGCACTCACAGCAAAGACATTATTTCACATGCTTTTGCATAAAAAAAAAAAAACACAACTATAACACAATGGAATTCTGTAGGCAGCCAGATACCACAAATTTGGTTGGCTAATCCCACACTTTTTGAGAGAATGAGGTTTTTTTTTTTTAAAACAGAAAATTCATTTCCTACTAAACAAAATGTTTGAATGACTGAAGAAAAGGATGGTTGCATTAGTGATTCATGGCCATATACGCATCTTTTTCCATTCACTGGGGTATTTTTTTTTATACTTGGGAAGATTACGGAAGTGATACCATCGTGACCGCAGGCAAGTGAGTGGGATCGGTATTGTTCTGGATGTTTAAAGTGTCTGTGTTTTGGTTGTGTTTTAACCTTGGCAGAGGACTGATTGAAAGTCACTTTGTGATTCATGGATCACAAGTGGTTTTTCTACCTTCCTCTGAAGGAAACCTCTGCCGTAAATACCTGGCCTGAAACTCCTCCCTTTCCCAGCCTTTCCTTCAGAGAGAACAGCATTTTATCTGGGAATAGGAACTTGCTCGTTTCTCTGTGGTTGTCCCCCCCTTCCCGCACTATGAAATACAGT
Organism: Thamnophis sirtalis; assembly: GCF_051295495.1. Classification (NCBI taxonomy): domain Eukaryota; kingdom Metazoa; phylum Chordata; class Lepidosauria; order Squamata; family Natricidae; genus Thamnophis; species Thamnophis sirtalis. The sequence goes on from NW_028261383.1 coordinate 96,410,170, forward strand.
TCTCATCACTGAATTTTTATGTCTGCCTTTAGCATTTGTGATATAATTGTGGTATCTTTATATTTGATATAATTCCCAAAGCATGATTTGAAGCCTGCTGACAAGTTGCTGTGCACATTCATTTGAAGCCATGATTTTCAAGTTCTTCACCTACATGAGACGCCTTCTTCCCAATTCTGCAGCAAATGATATCTGTAGCCATTATGAAGCCCACCAAGTCACCTTGGCTTCCTCTTCCCCGCTTAATAGCTAGCGAGGTGGGAATGATGAAATGGAAAAAATCTCAACGCTTGCCATGTATTAAGCACACATGACACATGTGGCTTCTTTTTAAAAAGGTTTAATGAAGTTGCACTTCCTAGAAAATACAAGTAACATTTTGAAAAAATGTTTCGTGACCAATGTGTAAACGTATCACCTTGCTGGGTGTTGCAGAAACTGAAAGGAGAAGAGAAATGTCAGGGTCCACATATAAGCACATAGCACCAACTGTCCAAAGAGCTGTCTTGTTTTCTTGTGAAATGCTGCCTTTCTTCAATAAATAATGCTGTCCTTTTCATAGTAGAAGTCATTTCTTAGAACTGAACTGAACAATGCAGAAGGCTGACAGCGGAGGAGGAAAATAGGGTTGAGCTGGTTTCAGTCCACTTCTGTTGTACCACATGGTCTTAAAAATTCATTTCCTCTCTCATGAAACCATTTGTTGGAAACTGTTAAAAAAAGCAGGATGGTTACCTTTATTCATTTATATAAAATTGTATTTGCCAGCTATCATACTAAACATCTTCAGCTATTGTATGACTCTAAAAATACAAAAATACTTTTTAAATTATATAAAATGACAAATGCAATCGATATGGTAAGAAAAGCAGTAGAACTACCTGCAACTAAATCTAAAATCTAAACTTTCCTGTATCACATTTTAGAGAATATAGTTTTATCTGATGACATACAGACATTCACATGTAACACTGATAATAATATCTCAGTCTGCTCTAAATCTAGTTTTTGAATGTAGATTCATATAGACATCTAATTTTTGGCCACTATATTCACACGATGTGCCTGTAGGTATGAATCCTTGGAAGATAGCTTGATATACCACCTATCTACCTCTTCATGTTGAATCCTTGAGTAGTTGTGCACAAGTGATTTGTAGTGAGGAGCTTTATCTGACTTATTTTGTCCATTTTCTCCAGCTCCCAAAATGCAGAAGGAAAAATGATTTCTTTAAGTCTCACTCAATTTATGAATGGTAAGGAAAGTTTCCAAAGGAGTTGTCAATGGGCTACATGTAGCCAAAGAACAGTTTTCACCAACTTTGATAACTATAGATGTGTGAATTTCCAGAATTCTCAGCAATTGCACATCTGGAGAACACTCAATTTGAGGAAAACTCCCCGACAGCTGATGCAAATGAGGGTGTTTAATACCTAATATTAAATCCCATGAGTAGAAAGGGAAATGGATCATGACGCTCCTATAAAACTTGAGTTTTAGAATCACCCTTACTTTACTCTGGCATGATTACATACAAGCCTTCCTGTCATCCCTCTCCCCTAGCTACCATTACTTTATGATGATTGCTCTCCAATAGGCACTTTATGGCCCAACAGCATGCAAATATGTTTTTTTTCCCTGCCAATGGTTGCACTGAACACAATATGCCTACTGCAAGCCAATGCCATCTGAGAAACTTCTATGGGCTTGGTGGGTGGGAATTAACAGGAATGCTCATACAGAGAATATTCCCTGTTAAATGATATCTGACTGATGCTAAAGACAACTAGATGGAACTGAATGTTCAAATGTTCTGCTGTTTAAAATTTCACTGAAACACTACGTTCTTCCTAGATAGTACTCACATCTTGTCAGTGTTATAGCAGATAGCATTTTCTACTTTTCTTATCCTATAAGCGAACATCAAAGTTGTAGACATAAGCTAACAGCAAAGGAATTTTAAAGTGGAAGCACATTGTCCAACAATGTGTCATAGCAAGCCAAAAATCCTATACCAAAAATAATCCAGTGTTCCTCAGCTGTTTTGCTTCCCAAAACAAAGAAATGATTTTGACTTACCCCATTTACAACCCACTAACACTGGGCACGCTGCATGTCTTGTTCTATAATCACCTTCTCCACTCCGGAAGAGGTTATACCAGAAAACTGCAGTCCCCTGAAAACAACAACAAACTTTATTCCTTGAAATAAATCCAGTGTCAAGTGCATTTTCATTTAACTTAAAACTGCTATAAGAATAGGGAGTCCATAGGACATTCACACTTAGTTATTGTCTTAATAAGTTGGAATATATCTACAATATTTCCCATTTCCACTTTTAATGGAACTGCAACATCTTTGAATATAGGAGGAAAGTGAAGAAAAAGGAAATGTGGCTTTCAAGGTAGCCTTAATTCCTGGTGACTGCCTAGAGAAGTCTCTGCAGTTGTCCTGGCAGTATTTTCAGAAGTGATTTGCCATTATATCCCTCCCAGGGCTGAGAGAGTGACTGATCCAAAATCACCTAGACCAAAGTCTAAGGGGCATTAGAACTAACATGGTACTAATTCATGCTCTCTAGAAATGAAGAAATACATAACCAATCGTAAGAAAAATATGAACATACACAGATCTTGAAAATTATTTTATTAATTAGAATCAAGATTGTAGTTAATTTGTAAATACATTTTTAAAGCTGCAAAAATATAGGAACAATGCAAATTACTGTTCATGTATTAAATCTATTAACTACAAATTCATAACCAAATTAATGTTTATTTTGAGTTATTTTAGCAGCAGGGTTAAGACAAAAAGCTCTCCATTTCAGAAATTGTGTTGAATATGGTGCTGACAATTGCAGAATTAAAAACAGGCTTTCTTTGGAGAAAGGTTAATTAGGTCCTTTAAACCAATATAATATTAATATTCATATTAAAAACAGGCTTTCTTTGGAGAAAAGTTAATTAGGTCCTTTAAACCAATATAATATTAATATTCATATGAACTGGGACTTAGGAAACAATACTACTCTTCACTGAAGAGAAATGCATTTATAGCAAACACAAATATTTCTTGTATGCAGGTTGCATTGATTTCAGTGTGACACAAATGGATCCCCTTAAATTTTTAAGGAAAAGTAGCCCAAATTGGCTGGATTCAGTTATTGCGCTAAGCTGTGGACTATTATGGAAGACCCATTGCAAATATTAATTAATTTGATTCGTAAACTTCTAATCAGCTTGAGGATTGAGGCGGGGCAGGAGTTAGAGTTGGCATACAGCAAAGAGAAGAAGAAATTCATGTAAAATTACATGGAGCCCTTTAATTAAGCAAAAGGATATAATCCTCCTTAAATACATGTTGTAAAACTCTTTCCGGCAAAGATAGATTTAAATTCTGTTCAATACAGAGGAAGGCTGTCTGAGTAAGAATCAGCCTAAACTTTAATGACTGGTGCTGTCCCACTGGAATGTTCTCACTTATGGATAGCACCCACAAATATCTCATTGCAACTATCTTGTCATCCTGAATGATTAACTGAGTAGAAATTATGTAGACCAATAGACTCTAGACAGTAGAAATAGAGCTAGAAACCAAACCTAATTATCAGCTTTCTAGTGGGAAAGCATTTGTTACAGAAAAAGCACAACTGTTACCTTTTTGGGCCATATTGCAGCTCCAAAATCTGGGAAAACTGTTGCACCTCCTGCTTCAACATCACTCATCTGAGGAAGGAAAATGGGACACCCGTAAGATCTTCCACTGAGTCCACATCAACTCTTTTCTTACCCAGCAACGGTTTGCATCCTTTTGCAGGATGAAGGCCACATCCTAAGAAGTGGATAGGGCCAGGATAAAACCAAAATCTGATTTAATTTACACAAAAAATGTGAATTGAATTAAGTACAGATATTATGACTACTATACTCCTCATATATTTCATAATAAATTTCCCCTTCTGTCACAGTAGAAACTTGTGCAGCAACCTCTCAAGAGGTTCTGGAAGCCACATTCAAAGTTTTGAAGCAGCATCCATGACATCTTTTAACAGGGAGAGAGAAAGCCTGTGGACACAGATTTTTAGGATAAAAAACCCAAGCAGGTGAAGGAACCGATGGCTCCCTAGATTGTCATAAGGTGAGTTTCCACAGGCCTGTGCCTGTGGAGGCTCGGCAGCAGGAGGGAATAGGCAGGGGCAAATGTTGCAGTGCCTCTGCCATCATTTGTAAGTGTAAATGACTGTGGTGGTGCTGCAACGTTCCTAACTTCAGGACTGTGTCTTAAGTACTTGGGAGGGGGTTGTTGTAACTTCGAATGATTGCTAAGTGAACTGTCATAACTGGAGGATTACTTGTATATGGCTTGAAGACTGCAGCCTTCATCTCTTCCAGATTTTGGAAGGATTACACTACTAATCAGAGAATAAAGACTACAGTCTTCTGGCCAATGCATTTGCTTAGTAAATTGAAAAATTGCCTTAGCTCTAATGATACTGCTTAATTCTATGCTTCTCTGAGCAATTTCTTTATGAATTTGAAACACTGCAATGAAACTAACATAGCTTTATTTTGGTTTAGCCACAGAACACAAGCACTTCTATCATACATAGTGCCTTCACTTTAACTAAGATGAGAAGTCACTATTTTTGTGTAATGGTTTTGAATCTAAATTATGTACAGCAACAACTTCCTGACCGACTTATAGTTCTACATAATGTAACCAACTCTGTTTCTAGTACTAGTATTAACCTCAAAGTGATAAATGCAGTTGCAGCAGAAACAAAGGGGCAATCAAATCCCATTCTGTAACTTGGGTTTTGTTCAACTGATGGAACATATATTTGGATTCAAACTACCATGTTTTAATTTAGGGACAATGAGGCACCTCTAAAGAGATGCACTCATCACACAGGACATGGAATTTAGCAAATTTTAGGAAGAAATTGAAACCCTGACATGGTAACTGAACGTGAAATACCCTAATTCTTTCTGGTTCCATGCTACTTTGGAGATTCTACTGAATTGCCTTATCACTGTTAACTTTCAGCACATGTATCTTCCAGTTAAAATGGCAAAATATGACTAGAGCTGGATGTTGGCAACAGCAAGAAGAAAGCTATCAGCAATTCTTTCTCTGGATCAATGATTTTAAAAGGCTAAGTCTGTAGGTTTAATGAATGCTCCATAATTGCTAGACTGCAAATGAATCAAACCATCCTAAAAGACAATTAGTTTACACAAATGGTAGACAAAGAAATGAAATTCTTCTTTAAAGAAAATAGAAAATCATTGCAAAATGTCTGGGATGTAGAAGTGGTATTCTAATGAACTAGTAACAATAATAATAACTACAATGCAGGCACATATCTGGAATAAACTAATGCCTTTTATTAGTCATTTCCTAAGAAAAATCTTTAAAAACTGAGATCCCAATTGAAAGAGCTGCAATATTTAACACGTTCATGTCCTGGGAAGTAAAATGAGAACAGATTTTGTGGCTGCACAAATAATAATGATTGAAAAGGTTCCCAAATCAGTTCCCACAAAAGCTCCACTGTTAAAAATGTATTTTAGTCACTAATTTCCTTTGCACAATTAAGCCAAACTTCATAGTATACATGAAGCAAGAAGATGGGAAAATAAATCTCCACAAATACTATGACTTTATTTAACACTGGGTCAACAATCTCTAAAAAAATATCATGCAATTAATTCCATTTAAGATGGTAGCATGAAAAAAAACACAAGTCTTACTCTACTTGTCCAAGACTTCTCATACTTACATAGTTCAAAAAAGTGGCCAAACGGTTCCCAGTCCCTAAACGCTTGAAAACATCAGGTTCATCTTTCTATAAAATTAAATAAAAGTAAACTGCAAATTTCAAGCACAGGGACAAGAATACAAAGATACTTACATAGTTAAGAAATGTTGCTAGCCTATTTCCTTCCGTTTTGAGTGTGATGTCAAAGGGTCGCTGAAACAAACAACAACTTTAACCCAACTTCCAAACTGATTGCAGGTTTGTTGCTTTGGAAACAGGATGTGGAGATTGTCTACAAATCTTAATACGAGAAAGTCGCACCCAATTGTTCCAGGGACTTTTTCTCAGGTGTATATTGCAGGTTTAAGTCAAAGGCCCAGATGCAATAGCATATTAATTCAACATATCCAAAAAACATGTCTGCAAACTAACAGCTGTTTTAGTCCACACACTGTGCTAAACCAAAGTTTATTTACAATAGTGGCGAATATCTGTCGCTTGGATGTAGGATGAGGGATGGATTGTTCTCTGACTTATTAAGTCATTTTCTAAGAAATTTCCTAAAAAAACCTGAGATCCTGATTGAAAAAGTTGCAATATTTAACACTTTCACATCATGAGTGCCCATATGCTTGGAGAAGGAACCTTTACCCTCGTAGTTTTTTTAACCATGTCAAAGTTACAAACCACCATGGGTAGCTTCACACAATACACTTAGCCAAAAATAAACAAAACACATTTTGGTTAAGCACAATGAGATCTCTGTGAATCCTCTGTGAATGATAGGAGTTGTAATATATCAGATATGCTGGTAGGTTCATTCCTTGCACTATAAAAAAATGAAAGGGCACTTTTCAGCCAATAGAAATCAAAAGTGCCATTTCCCCATCATGATCAGCAGCCAAGAACAGAAAGTCTGACAGAAATATGCTGTGTTACTAAATTCCAACTAGCCACAGAGCGACTCTCCTTATCTTTGTACAGGGGGGGGGGGGGAACAGAGCAATGTAAGTAAGAGCAATTAATATTTTCCTATTAAAAACAAGGTTCTTTCAGGCCTTTATTGTGCTATGATGGATGACAAAAGCAAGATGCTTTCAGCTAAGTGAATGCTGTTTTTCTGGAACTACAACGAGGAATTGTTCTTGGAAAATACAGTTAGCATCAATAAATGTGTGATATTAATGCCACAGGAATCCCCAAACTTTCTGATCTGGTTATCACACCTGAAATTTGAGACCATGTTACAGTAGTAGGATGGAGGGGCTAATAGGATAGATTTTTAAAAACCCATTTAAATTTATAAATATAACAACATGTTAAAAACAGCATAACAGCTCTTAAATAAATGAAAACTGGTCTTCAGAATGATTTATGATCAGTCCCAAAACATTTTTTTATATGTGTAGGAGAATCTATAAACAAATAAGCAAAGCTATGACTGCCTGTGAATGGCAGGTTAGTGTATAATAAATCTTCCTGTATCCACGGTTTAATTGTGGATGAGAAAGTAACCTGGCATGCATAATCTGGGTGGGGCTGGAGGAGGAGGTCCTTCTCTTGGAAATATACCCATCTGGGTTGCAGGTTTGGCACCAGCCACAATCCCAGGGAAGGAGATATGATCATCTGCAACTCATTGAGGGCTCTTAGAAGCTCTGCCTAGTAGATATGTTGATGTGAGACTCTCTGGCTTCAGCTCAGCTTTCAGGAACAAAGTTGCATTGATTGCCAGTTGGCTACCAATGGCAATTCAAGCTGCTGTTTATTATCTATAATGCCTTATATGGCATAGGGTTTAGATACCTGTGAGACCACTTATTTCCAGTTGTTTCTGTTGAGCCAATGCATTCCAACAGAGTGGAGTGCTTCAGGTCCTCTCCGTTAAATGTTACCATCTTGTGGGACAGAGCAAGTATGCTCTCTCTGTTGTGGGTTCCTCTGGAACAGTATCTCCTCTGATATAAGGATGGCACCCTGTCTCCTGGGTTTCTGGAAAGCTTTGAAAACTTGCCTCTAGTCCCAGGCCTGAAGCTGATGTCTGTCATTGTTTAATGAACCCAGTTTTCTTTTCTGGATTTTGTTAACAGAGTATTTTAGTCTGGGCTGCCAGTTGACTTAATGTTTCTCGCTATTTTTATATTTTTTAGTTTTGTATGCTGCCCACAGTTGACTGGAATGGGACAGCTAATAAATTTCAATCAATCGATCAATAAACAGTTATACAACTGCTTTGGAAACTTTAATTATCATAAAATAGCAGCAAATGGATTCAAGTTATAACCTGTGCTATATACAGAGCCTGGAGGACCAGTCCAAATCCCTAAGAAATCCAGCTGCTAACTTTCCTCAAACTTGGCTGCTGACAGCTAAATTCCAAGCATTACATATCATCCAAGAATGAATATCTTGTTGATTGTTTCGTTGTCCCCTTTACAGAGATCAGTTTTAGTGAAGAAGCTGTAAATATCCACTGATTTGTAATAACAGATTTGTCCTCACAGAGATGCAATCAGATAATAGCTTGTTTTATCATGTCTTTATATAGTAAGACATGATCCCACATCTCTAATATACACAAAGGGAAGGAAGGGGAAAAAAACAAAGTCAAGAAATAGTGCTACTCTAAGATATTAAAACTATTATGAGACTATTTTTTTAATTGAGTTGTTTCCATAATAATAGTTTATGGAATGCAACAAATATAATCTTAACTTTAGTAAAGCATTTCACTAAAATATTTAAAGATATTCTGATTGATAAACTAATTAAATGTTTAAGTAGATAATATAGATAGCTTGAAAATCATACTCAGTATTCATCAACAATGTATCATAAATTGGGAAAAGATATCAAGAAAGTTGCCATAAAATGAAGCAGTTAGAGGCTCACTTCAATTCTGTGTATCTAGAACCTACACACATGCCTCTTTGGATCTTCAGAGATGGGCATAGTTTGTTGCAGGAAATGCTAAATTGTAGTAATTGTTGACCATGTAAAAATTGGAACCACCTCAACAATCCTCAAACTCTTATTACAGAACCACTGAGAAGTAGCATGAACATGATTTGAAAGATGCTCTACTTCTTAGTTGGAACCTGAACAATGTATTAGACAAACATATGGTTTACCTCTTAATTAACTTCTTCTAGAGACAGCTGAAATAGAAGTGTGATCTAATCTCACCAAGTGTTTCCTATCCCCATTTGACTTTATTGGTGAACATATAGATGGCTGGAAATATACTACTGGAAGAAAAGCCACAGCATTGTTTCTTGGTATTATTATTCTCCATATCATGAGGAAGATTTTTCAGGAAAAGATGGGCCGATAAATGACATCTCTTTTCAAAACGCATGAACTTTAAAGTTCTCTGCCTCAACCTTAGACACAATACAGCTGCCTACTAATCACTTCCCTTAATACTCCCATCTTCTTTAAAAATCACTAGTTTCATTTTATGTTGATATAAGTTTGGGAAAACTAGAAAAATTGCCTGCCAGGAGACAGATAATGTATATATTTTCAGGAAAGGAGTGGGGGTGGGCATATCTTTTTTGGGGAGGGCTGGTGGTGTTCTTTGACATTACACCCAACCTTGGATTAATCACCACTTGGCTTATAATTAAAAGTAATTTATGGGAGGAAATCCTAATTTTTCTAATTGAGAGAAAGTAATTTAGAAAAAATACAGAAGTGCATATACTGCTTTCTTTGCTCTCCATTTGTTTCTTCAAATATAAATGCTTAAATATAATCCATACCTAGCAAACATTATATTTCATATTTTGTAAGAAAAAATTGTTTCCATGAATATGATACTAGTACTTGTTCATAGTCACCCTGTGAGCTAAATGCAAGATGACATGGATTCCCTAAAATCTTTTTATATATATAAAACCAGCAGCATTAGAGGGAAGTTGAATAAATCAGTTATGACAGTGGAAAGTGAAGGTTAACCCCACAACCAATGTCTATTTCAATGAACTTCTTGATAATACTTTTCTAGGAGATGGAGCAATTTAATTCAGGGTGCCAGTAAGGGACAAATACAGGTTCTTTAATCAATGCTCTAATCACAAACCATATCAGTCCCACCCTGTTCTTTCTTGTACGAACAAAAAAATATGTTGAAACTAACTAGGCGTTTCCCTCACCTCTAGTTTAGCCAAGGTATCAGATATCCTTAGCAATAATTGGGAAAAGTACCTAAAATATGAAATCTTACCCTCGAGAAGTCAAAATGTGGCTCATATTGTCCTCCCATGCCATAATTAGCAACCTAAAATGTACAAAAGGGTAAAATATTAGCAAAATTAAAGCAAAACCTCCTAAGCAAAATAAAATATGGTAATCTTTCAAAACACGTTTTGCTTTTAAACGTCAATATAATGTTGCATGGTGAATGTGTGTCAGTACAGTGCATGTTTCTAGGTTAATTTGCAAGGAAGATTATAGCTTAGAGATCTTATCTTGATAAAATAGTGTGAATGTGGAGTAAGATAGGTTTTGTTGCATACTGGTAAAATTTCCTAAAATTGTTCTTACCCAGGGCAAGGAATTCTCCATGCTGTATATGTATGTATGCAATGCAATATTAATTTGGCTTGATGCTTTAATTACCATACAAGGATTGATTTTATCCATTTATGACTTAACATAGGATAAACCAAGGAAAAGAAAATAGTTTTGAGAAGGCAGTGTATTGTCCACAGGGAAAGGGACATGAGATAAAAAAAGTAATAAAGTTCTGTATAGAGAAACTGGTTTTTTATTCTTGAATTGTTTCACATTTTTTCTTAAGCTATGTTAAAAATAGCAATTGGAAGAGAGCAAATCACCATCTTTTTTGCAGTAAAAATTCTAATGGTGCAGAAGTCTGAAATCTCAGCTCTTTGTCAAAGTCTGTCAGTCAAAAACTGCATAAACTCTTAATGTACTTCCTTAGACTACTGTATTTTTGGGAATATATGGCACATCTTTTTTCCTCAAAAAAGAGGATGAAAATCTGGGTGCATCTTATACACTGAACAGCATTTTTTGCCTGCCAAAACCCTTCCCCCCCTTCACCAAAATGGCCACGCATTGCCTTTAGGAGGCTTCCAGAGTGCTCCTGGGAGCTGGAGAGGGCAGAAATGAGCGAAAAACAGGCTGTTTTTTGCTCAATCCCCCCCCAGCCCACAGGAGCACTCTACAAACTTCCTAAAGGCTATTCATGCCCTTTTTTGGGGAAAAAATGGGCCCATTTTTGCAAAAAACAAGCCGTTTTTTTGAGAGGACTGCAGAATGCAAAAACTTTTTTAAAAAATTTGCCTCTTCAAAATCTTGGTGCATCTTATATTCGGGTGCATCTTATACTTCAAAAAATACGGAAGGTGTTGGCCTGGAAACCAGGAGAATGTGACATCTAGGCTTCTCTGAGGCAGGAAAGCCAGCTGGGTGGCTTTGGACTAAAAACTTAGTTCAACCACTTCACAGGGTTGTTGTGGTGATGAAAATAGGAGGCAAGAATATTGGGAATGGTCACCATCTTGAGTTGACCATATTTTTAAAAAGGTAAAATAAAAATCCCATAATAATAATATTAATATGTAACCACAACAGGTGCAAAACCTCAACTGGCACAAGTAGAGCAACGAAGTGCTTTGAGGGCAAAACCCGTGAAACTGGTGAACAAGCAAGTGAGCAATTGGGCAAAACCAAATGGCACAACCAACGAGACATTTTCCCAGGGCAACAAGACTCACACTGAGAGCAAGCAGTAATATACAGAAATGATGATTATAGCATCCTAGGTTCATGGGAATAATTCAGTGAGAATGAAGATCAACACCAGCTAAGGAATTGGCAGCTGTGATTTCATTGCCATGTATAATAAATACTGAACCTATTGTATTTCAATTGGATTTTGCTGTTCTAATTTTTAAAAAGCAGTTACTGGATTTAAAAAATGGGGCAATGATGGGAAGATATGCTGCACGTCAGGGGTGGGTTCCAGCTGCTGCCACTGCCGGTTTGCTCAGGGATGCGCACTGCGCTTGATGCTCGTTATATCTGCATGCGCAGTACTGAAAAAATGCGTGACCCGACAACAGCGTGCCCGGCAAAACTGTGGCGATAAAACCACGACGTCGACAGTGCGTCGACAAAGGCGCGTCGACAAAAGAGCGCCGACAGAAGCGCGATTATGGTTAAGGTAAGGGTTAGGGTAAGAGTAAGGTTTAGAGCACGGTTCTGTCAGCATGCTGTCATCGGCGTGCTTCTGCGCTCATTCGTCGGCGCGATTTCGAACTCGTGGTTTTTTCCCAGCTGTTTTGTCAGCGCGTTTTTGTCGAGCGCGCATTTGTCAGTAAACCAAAAAAATGATGGTGTCTCCTGAACCGATAGAACCGGTTCGGGGGTGTGGCAAGCTGAATTACTACCTACTCGGCCGAACTGGTAGGAGCCCACCTCTGTTGCACACATAGTTGAAACTTCCTGTTAAATGTTATTACTGTTTGTAGAATTTTCAATTATAAAAATCTCAATCAAAATTTGAAGACGATTGCTCTCTTTTTGTAAGATGGGGGCCCACTGTTTTTTGTTTCATAATATTCAGGGCATTACACATTCAACACATTTCATACAGTCCTGCTTCAAGACAGAAGGCAGAGCCTTGTGTAAAGGAGGTAAACGGTAATATACTCACCTGCAACAATTCAGCTGTTTTGGAAGTTAATCCTGTAATCTGCTCCATTCGATGATTTACTTTGGCAATAACCAGATCGTCCTCTTCCTCCAGCCAGGAACTTTCAGAAAAAGAGATTATGTGCAGGAATTTACAAGTCTCAACTCATGAAATTTAAAGGCAGACTCACAGACTCACTTTCTTTCATATCTTCACTCCACTTTGCAGATGAGTCAACATTTACAGCACTTCTTCAAAAACCAACCTTTAGTTTTTAACCATTAAGCAATAGTTTACATAATAACACATTGCAACTTGACATTGTAGGTTTTATATATAATTTTTTGCAAAATATAATACATAATAATACTGTACATAAAATCTATACCGTAGAATAAAATAGTAAGAAAAGCAAAAATATTAAACATTTCAATAGTTCTTCGTTCAATAAGGTTTTAATTATTAGTCAAGTTTTGAATGATGTGCATTTCAAGGTTTTAATTTATTATCAATATGTTTTAAAATTATTCTATAAAAAAGAGGATGAAATTCAATCTTTACCTTTTGGAAACCCGGTAGTTTGCTACTGTTAGTACACCTGTTTTAGGATCCCGGACTGTAGCTCTTGCCAACTGCATCAAAAGATATGAAAGATTTACTAGCTTCAATTACACACACACACACACACACACACACACACACACACACACACACCAAACTCATCTTGCATTTTTATTCCCAAGCATTCCATAAGATTCTTCTAAGAAGCATTTTGTGCTTGGTTGCTGAGTTAAAGACTTAGAGTTAAATACACTTAATCCTATATGGGTTGGTAATGACAGTGAAATGCAAAACCGCTGTCCCAAAACTGGAAAGCAGACCATAATGTATGGAACTCAGAGGATTTCAGGGAGAAATGGGCAAAGCCCAGTACAACAACAGCTCTATATAAATAGCCAACAACACTCACTTCTTGTGTCAGCACTGATAATAATACCTAACCTGGTAATGAAATATCTGCAGGAGGAAAATCAAGCTCAGACAATACCAACAAAGCTGTATCAAACCTTGATGATTGCATCTTTCATTAGCTGGTATGTAATCAAGGCAAACAAAGAACTATTACAGAATTTGCAAGGGAAATGGTACTATATTAGGAGACAGGCTTTAATTTATCTTTAACAAAAGTAAGAATACCCCCCGCCCCTTTGGCAGTCCCCAGGGCCCAGTCCTCTTGGCATCTCACTCAAAGAAGCACCTCAAAGAACCCACTGAGAGCTTGTCCCTTGCCAGAACTCCCTAACATTTCTAATATATTCATACAACAGACTGCATCATAAAGAAGTGATTAATTTTTACTTAATATCCTGCAGCAGTGTATAATGAGCAGAAAGAGTTTTGAAGACTAACATCCTACCGCCTGAGGCTAGCGCAGAGACAGATTACTAAAGGAAATGGGAATGATTAGGAAAGACTTTGCAAAGAGTTTAGTTTGGTTGAACCAATCAGGGATCTGGCCCACATGACCACAAGTATGCCTGTAATCATGGCAGTGTGACTGCACCTTAATTGTGGCACAAACATTTATTTAAAACAATGCCACTTCACTAATATGAGTTCTATGTATTCTAATAGACAACACTCATAATTATTCTTTTTGTCAGCATTTTTCTTCCCAAGCTTAATTCATTTTTTCCATATTATTTCTTTGGTCTCTTAATATCCCTATTAATTATCTTGTCTTGACATGTAGCTTTTGGCACAATGAAATGCCAGATTCCTGACTCATGTGCTATTCTGTTGTAATAAGCTCTTGCTCCAGAAATCAGGATCAGAAACTCAGTTTAAAGCATTGCTTGAAGTGATTTAATTCTGAATTTCTAATATATGTAATAATGTGGCTACATTTTGTCATTGTCTTTTTTAAAAAGCAAGAAATTAAAATGAAATATCCATATTAAATAGCAGCAAGTTATCGCTCCTCTTTTCAGTTTGGAATTGGAACGACAAAAATTAGTATTGCTAAAACTAAGGTTAAAAAGGAAAAAAATATTCATGTAAGTTACAATTTCATATTTTGTTCTTGTTTTTCTTCAAGTCCTGGGCATAAATTTTACCTTAACACCACCACCAACTTTTAGATCTGATAGACAGGGATAAATATATGTTGTCTACGACAGTAATAAATTCTTATTTCAAACTTTTTAACATCACAATATGGATGAATATATCTTTTGATTGCTGATCAATTGCTATATTATCACAACTTTAGCCTATCCTGGACCCTAGTGTGTATTTGAATGAGTGATTAAAAATGAGTAGCAACATATACTTCCCATAAAAAGTATGCATCTGTATTTCAAAAGGAAATGGTTTATACAGTTAATGAAATTAATACTGCTAAATTTATCTGATTATTTTCATGTATAAATACAATAAAACAGTTTCATTTAATTATAGTCCAAGATTGTCATTAGAAAAACATTACAGCAACTTTATTTATTTATCAGATCCACATCTAAAGAATCTGGTCTTCAAATAGGCAGATATTAATATATAGCTTTGTTCTTTTTAAACATCCTGCACTAAATGAAATAATCATGTTTCCAGTTCAGTCCAAGATTTTATGATGTCTAAGAACCAGAGAAAGTAATGATAAATCATCAGAAAAATGTCTTTATTTGTAGAGATGAAAGTCATGAAGAATATTAAATGAGGTGAACTAATGGATGAACAAGAATTATGACTTCAGAAACATTTAAAATAAATCCACATTCTTAAAAAAAATCCTTACTCAACTGCTACATTTCTTAACCTCATTCGTCAATGTAATTTTTTTTTCAATTTCTGACCATTAACTTACTCTAATTCCTAATTAGAGGAGATAAAGGAAATAATTACCAATGTACAAGTAATTGGAAGCTTTCTACTATTTAAAACATATGTAAAATCACAGCCTACTAGAAAAACCAAGTTCCTAGGCTCAGTTCCTGCTATGTTTTGTAAAATAGTTTTCAGATAAGATGAAATACTCTGCTCATTATAATTAGGGTAAATCAGCTTTCTCCAGATGTGTTCATTACATTTTCCATCATTCCCAGCCAGCATGGGTAGAGATTGAGCAAGTGAGCCACCATTCTTCTTCAACAATCACAGTAAACGTACTAGTTTAGAATTAAGAATAAACCTTGGACAGATATTCTGCTTTCTTCTTTTCCATGAGAGTGTTAAAAGCTTTAATTTCCTGCAATTTATCTTTGTGTTAAATTGGACAAACTATTATGCACATATTTTTTATGGAAACAGCCAGTCCCAATTCATTCAATTTCATTTTTTATTAGCTTGTATTAATTAATTGAAATGCTGATATAATTTCAGTCACTGAATAAAATGAACTCTTACTTTTGGTTTAGCCAACTCCTTAATCTTCTCTATTTCTTCATCAGATAAGACTTCATAATATCTGACAATATGTGGGCTGTCCCATTCATCTTCTTCTTTAAAAGGTGCTATAATTAAATAAGGATTTTGATTTCCATTGTGGTATCTGCAAAACAACCTCTTCTGTCTTCGAGGTGTCTAGGAATATATCCAGATAAATACATCAGTTTAGATTTTGAATTATTGGTCATCACAATACAAAAGAGATGCTGAGAAAGCGTGCAGAGAAGAGCAACAAAACATGATAAAGGGTCTAGAGGCTAAATTCTATGAGGAACAGCTAAAGGAACTAGGTATGTTTAGCTCAACGAAAAGAAGACTGAGTGGAGACAGAGACATAACAGCAGTCTTCCAATACCTGAAGGGCTCAGGGCTCCCACAGGAAAGAGGGCATCAATTTAGAAGCAATGGGTGGAAGCTCATCAGAGGAAGATCCAATCTGGAATGGAGGAATTTTCTGACAGTGAGAACTATTAAGCAGTGGAAGAGCTTGCCTCCCGGAGTTCTGGGTGTTCCATCACCGGAGTTTTTCAAGTAAAGATTGGACAACCATTTGTCTGAGATGGTTTGAGAATTCCTGCCTTGAGCAGGAGGTGGATTAGAAGACCTCCAAGGTCCTGACAGTTTCCTGACAGAACAATTAATTTTCTGACAGTGATAATAATTAGTGGAACAGCTTGCCTTCAGAAGTTGTGGGTGCTCTCATATGTGGTGGGCATGCAATGAGGCAAAAAGATATTGGAAAATGATACAATCATGGCTGGAACAAATGGTGGAAGATTAAATTCTGTTCAAACCAGATTTTCCTCCTAGGCATAATACCGGAGGGGTATAAGAAAGATGTGCTCTATTTAATTATCCATGTTTTAACTGCGGCGTGAATAACTTATTCATAGTATTGGAAAAAAGAAAGTATCCCATCAGAGTTAGACATAATTAAGAAAATTTTGGCCTGTGCGGAAGCAGATAGGCTCACCTTAGGACTAAAAAATAAAGTCGGAATATTATGAAGTTTGGAACAGATTTTATTATTGATATAAAACAAGGTGACAAGACTGGAACAAATTGTAAATGTGATTGGATAGAAGGATAGATAATGTATTAAGTAGGCTGACAGCTAATGGATGAGATTATGTGTATATACTGTGATTGTATGGTTATAATGGCTTCGCTGTGCTGCATTATTTTAAATGTAAAAACAATAAAAATATATATGTTTTTAAAAAAGAAGAAGTTGTGGTTGCTCCAACACTGTAAGCTTTTAAGGACAACAATTTGAAATGGTATAGGGTTTCCTGCCTGAGCAGGGAATTGAACTAGAGGGCCTCCAAGGTCCCTTCCAATTCTGTTATTTTGTTATTCTGTCCCTTCCAACCCTATAAGCAAGGATAAGTTTAAATATGACATCTTGTCATAATTTTAAGCATTTTCTGAGCTCATTGTTACCAAACAGAATAGTCTTGAACATTACAGATGAGCAACTACATGCAATTCAAAGAAGAACTATTCATTATTCATCTGAAATGGCAACTGTTTTTCAAATTGTTCTCTGTGTTTCGTAATGGAGGATATAGCTTCTTGGTGTAAAAATTAAGTTACCTTGCCATGTGAAGTTACCTACTGACTTTTTTATGTCTTTTAGCAAGTTGAAAGCAAAGATGAACTTACTTCTAAAATGTAGTCTTAAAGGAAACAATACCAGAATTTAGCCGCGGAGGCGCAGCGGTTCGAGTGCAGTCCTGCAGGCTACTTCTGCTGACTGCAATTTGGCAGTTCAAATCTCACCAGGCTCAAGGTTCACTGAGCCTTCCATCCTTTTGAGGTGGGTAAAATAAGGACTCAGGTGGTTGGGGGCAATATGCTGACTCTGTAAACCGCTTAGGGAGGACTGCAAAGCACTGTGAAGTGGTATATAAGTCTAAGTGCTATCGCTATTTAAACTAATAATCCTTGGCACTTTTTTTTACTTACCAGTTTCACACCTTCCCCTCTGCAAAGGGCTTCATAGGTCTCACGTTCTGGAAGGTAGTCCCGCGGCCTTTCATAAATGCCATTGTATGTTTTGGGCTCACTGGGGTTCACTGCTGATTTATTGATTTGGTTTCTTTCTTCTTCGCTCTCCAGCAGCTTCTCAAAGTACTGCATGTTGCTGCCTGCTCTCTCATGACCTGGGTCTTGATTGGAAAAAATCGTAAGAGAATTAACACAAGACTTTGAAGTCTATAGCAGGCCACCTGTTACATTATGCAGGTCAGAAGCCAGCCTCCCCCCATTTCCAATTAGGCTTTCCATGAATTAAAGATAGGATCCTCATTGGGCTTGAAATGTACAAAGGCAATAAAGGAAGAGTGTGATGAATTGTCTCAAAAGTGACATGACATGTCATGGCATGTTTACCAACAAATGGCTTTTCTCTACATTAAAAAGAGCACAATTACAGGTTTTTTTTAAAAAAAATAAAGCTTGTCCATTTTTTATTGAAACAGCCCAGCAGACTAGCCTAACCAATAGGAGTACAAGCAATTTGGGTGAATAAGCAATGGTTCATAGTGGAAAGGTCTGATAACTTAAAAACTCTGGATATTTTAGGGATAAAACCAGAACTCGGTCAGCAATTTAGAGGGAATAGTCTTACATCAACATTCAGTTCTTTTCGATACAATTTTAAGTTTAACACAGCATCATTTGTATACAGATTAACATCAAACGTGAGAGATTACATCCCAACCTAGGTGTACAAATCAGTTCCTAATGACATTGCAATCATGTCCATACTCAATTACAGCATGGAAGGGTTTGATGCTGTTTTCTTTCAGAAAATATTCAGACTTTCCAGTCCAATCTACAGGTAGTTTTCACTTAACAACTGGTCAGTTAATGTCTGCTCTAAATTATAATGGACCTGGTTATGACCTGGTTCTGGAGTTCTGACACCCACCCTTGTAGACACTTGGCTCATCTTTACAGCTTTCAGGAAGCTATGACTGTGATTTAAAAGATTATTTTCTGACCTTTTCAGCTGATTTCCAGACCAAAGCAAACAAACAAAATCCATAGGAATACATGGATTCACCTTATGATCACGATAAAAAAGTTGTAAAATTGAGTCTGGTCACTTGGGTACCTCAATTTACAACTGCCATGACTTATGACAGAAATTCTGGGTTTCATTACAGTTGTAAGTCAAACCCTATTTATACTTATACAGCTTTGATATTCCCTGATTGTCTCCCTACCAAGTACTAATCATACTCAATCCTACTTATTTGATTGACTGATTGATCAATTGAATTTATATGCTGCCTACACTGTATAGGTGACTTTGAGTGGCTTAATCACTTAGTTTTTGATTTCAGGCAAAGTCATTAAGATTAACACCAATCACGTTTGAAGGGATGAATTACAGTAATTATTTTCATTGCTGGAAATCTAATATGTTTAGGGTATTTTTGTTACCATCTGCATCTCTCTCTCTCTCTGTGTATTGAATGCAGAAGTATTGGAATAAAACTTCAAACATCAAAATAAAAAATGAAATCATATAGTAACTTGAATCCTTTTATTTTATTTAATACAAGACTACACCTGGGGTATTACTGTCTTAGCAGCAAGAAAAGGAATGAGGGCAAGAAATCGAAAAAAAGAAGAAGTCAACATTCCAAAGCAAGGGAATGACTTTGGCAAAAAGAAAATGGATAAACAAATAGAAAACAGAGGGTTGATCAGACAGCTTATTCAGTATATATAAAATATATTCGGAAGAATAAGAAGGGAAAAAAAATCAGGATTCCACTGCAGATTTCAAGGCAATCCTGACAGAAATAGATTGGATTGTTATTTTGCCTTAGATAAACTGCACAATAATCCAAGCAAATAACAGCACTGAGTAGAAGCAGATGTTCTCAGTTTCTGGAAGTTATTAGCAATCATCTTTATAGTTAAGAAAGGGGGAAATAGAGTAAATAATCTCATGAAGCAAAGTTAATGAGATGGTATGGTCTGCTGAGAATTTGGAAATCTGGATTAAAAGATCTAAAAGTCATCATTAGTTTCACTTTGAGCAGAATTCAGGATAATTTAGCACTGTCTTCATTCAAAAGTACAGGAGAAGCAGTGAAGTGGGATCCTATGCTGTCAAGTGACAGGGATTCCTATCTCCAAACGGTGGTGATCACAGAACCCTCACTTTTATACATTTGGTATGGCAGGCGAGAGAGGTTTCCCAGATCAGAAATTCCATAAGCCTCTAAGGAAAAATGCATTACTTGGGATGCGCAGCTATTTGGATCAGAGGCAAAAAAAAAAGGTGCTTTGCAGGAAATGGGGACATATCTGCTGGATTTGTTGGTGCCTCCATAATGAAGCATGGAGCAATGTGTGCCCAAGAAAACAAATGTTTGAGTTAAAGATCCAATAATGGGGCATAGACACAGTGAGACTATCTTTTCCCACCCTATGGGCATCGTCTTACTACAAGCACTTATCTTCCAGGACCAAATAGTTGCTTTATGGGACTAGGAAAAGGTGAGGCTTCTTTCAGAGATGCCAACAAAGAGAGCAAGCTGCCCACATTCCCCTTAAAGTATCTTCTCTGCTATTGGATCGGAGTAAGTTTCTATTGCTACCTCTTACCTAGGATGACCAACCGTCTTGTAAGCTCTATTGCTCTGTGTAAATCCCCGAGCTGAAAAACAGCATAGCTGAGGTAATCCAAGATGTCAGCTTTACTGATAGTTGTCTGTTCACCATTATCATGCTGTTTTAGGGCTTGCTGCATCCACAGCACGGTGTGATAATAATCTCCATCATTGTAAGCTGTTTTCCCCATACCAAAACAGTCATCCACTGTCAAGGTAGATCGGTATTTTGTGCCTGAAATGAGTAAAGTACACATTAAGTACGTCTGGCAAACCTGCCTAAGCTTTTTGTCTACTTTTGAGTTCTACGCAATGAAGGCATGCGAGGAAAAAATTGATTCGATTTTATTATTCCCTTTGTTTTTAGATGAATGCTCTTCTAGCCCTATATGGTATCGGACCTGGCTACCTGAGAGACCGCCTCCTGCCAATCACCTTCCAAAGACCTATTAGATCGCACAGACTAGGCCTCCTCCGGATTCCATCTGCCGGCCAATGTCGGCTGGTGACCCCCCGGGGGAGGGCCTTCTCAGTAGCTGCTCCGGCCCTATGGAACGATCTCCCCATTGAGATCAGGACCCTTACTACCCTTCCGGCCTTCCGCAAAGCGACCAAGACCTGGCTGTTCCGGCAGGCCTGGGGCTATTGAATTATCCAGCCCCATCCTAGGTTATGAATGTTGTTGAATTTTTAAGTGTTGTTTTTATTTTTTATATTCCCCTTTCCCTTCTTATTTGTAAGCCGCCCTGAGTCTTCCGAGAGTGGGCGGCATACAAGTTAGTTAATTAAATAAATAAATAAATAAATAAATAAATTCTTGTGGACATGGTTAAAAAAAAAAGTCCCTGAGATACACAGGAAAAGGATAGATTTTTCTAATTCCCTCCTGCCTATTCACAAAACCTCCAAACCAGATACAAATAATCAGTCCTCCTGCTGCTTTGAAAATTGCATTCCTAGGTACCACCCACTCAAGAACTGGGTTGTTGATGTTCCTTCATCTTCTTGCTTTCCTATCTTTAGTCTAGAATCCTACCAGGGTATCAGGAGATTCAGGATCAGATGACAGAATTAATTCAGTACATGACCTTTGAGTTCATTTCCCCTTCTCTCACCAGGAATTTTTAAATTGCAACCAAACCCAAACCTGCATTGAGAGTGGAAATAGCCCTGTTTTTCCTCAGTGTGGAAGGATGCCATTTTTTCCTTAAAACTTAAAGTAGCTTGAGAACAAAAAGCAGAAAACCTCAGTCCTAATGCTCATTGGTATGAACAGTGGAATTGGAAGCTAAAGGGACTTGAGAGATTAAGTCCCACTCTCTTTCCCTTGAGCCTCAAGTAAAGTAATATTTATATTTCAATGAAGTGTAAGGAGAGCTGGAATCAAAAAGCAAGTATTCTAAAGTATTTCTTTCCAAGTCTGCCATCTCCCTTGTCACACCACCCCAATATCATTTAAAATCCAGGATGCGGTGGGGAGTTATCTTTTCAAAATTTAAAACTGTCAACTGTCTCAGACACTTTCACTCAAACTTGCTTGTCTTCCCCATCCAGTGGAAATGTTTTCTGTGGTGAAAAGGAACACAGAATTAAGCAGATGCATAGCATAACCTGGCCTCTGTGGAGCCTCAATTTAGACACCAAAACCACTGAGAACAGTCTAGTTCTATTCTATTACCCAACATCCATGCTTAGTTATGTATTTGATTTACTCCAACAGAGTCATCCAGATTCTGGGACAATAGAAAATATTGAAGTATACCTTTAACTCCAGATGTTCATCATGTCTAGTTGCCAAATAAACTGATCCATGAGAAAAACTGGAACGAATCCCAGATTAGCATGCATTAGAGCCAAATACTGGATTTTATTAATGGTTTATTCTACTGAAGTTTGTTATTCAAATGTTTTTAATGGACACCACTTTCTGAGGATTTTATTAGTAAATGTGGCATATAAAACTTTTGAATTAACCTAATATTACAAAAAATATTTATAGTCACAAAGTCTGTAAGTTACTTAACTTGCTATTAAAAATATTTGTGAGGCCAAAAGATCGCATAAGTAATCTGTGAAACTAAGAAAACTAAATACTTTGTTAATTTTTGTTTTGCCAGAAATATATAGTGACCCTGAACTATTTTACAGACCGGCACATTGATCTCAACCACAATAATTCTGACAGTGCTTTGCATTAGCGTAGAGCTCACCAAAAAAATGGAAACTGACTCTGTTTGTTTGTAAATCAATCTAGACAAGAGCACTACATTTCCAAGCTATTTCTATATCCTTACAATAATGCTAGGCATGCTTCTCTGAAATCTAGTGAACCATTGCTAACCATAATTTTGGAAATAACAAAACAAAATTGTCATAGAGCCAACATAGACACAGAATAAGACACAGCATACAAATGTAGGGTTTCATAACTTATTCACTGTTTTATATATATATTCAGCAGGGAACCTAATTCAAAGAAACAATATACTTCATAGAAACATCATATAGATTTCAATCATCACCTGGAAATTCTCCTTTTGATATTGTTTCAGAATCCAGGTGGTATGTGTCCTGCAAACGCATTAACGCCTTGGCAGCTCCAGTTTCATCTTCTTCATTTGGGAAAAACTGGCGCTGAACCGTCAGATTTGTAATAAAGCCTATTTGAAAAAGACAGAAATGGTTAACCCGGGTGTCTCATAAAGACTATAATCAATAGCAGATTGATCTTCAATGAAAAACATCTCTCCTGTTCCAGAGAATATGGTATATTGGATCCAAGAGTTGAAATTGAAACAGAAATAAACAATGTTCTCATCAGACTCTCAAATTGCAAAGAATATATTGCTATTTACTATTTGGCATGAAGATAAGTCCAAGTTAGCAAATGAAAATAAATGTAAGCAGTGAGAAAATATGGGCTACAAGAAGTAACGTTGATTGGTGATCATATTTTGGTCATCATGTCTACATTGGAGCAATTTAATTGTCAAAAAAAACAGACTGATGAGTTGCACTAAACTTCATATTTGGATATTCCCTCTTACCACCACCCTCCAATTTCACTGTGTTCCTGCAATGTTCCAATCCTTCTCTTGCTTTGAAGAAACCACCTTCCCTTTATATCTGAACAACCTATAGTTAGCTTCTTAAAAACAATTGGAAATCCACTTCAAATCATCATTTCTAATTCTGGTTTCAAGATACACTGTAATTTGAGTAACCCGTTCTCTGCTCTTTGGGATATAGAAAAGAAAGACGGAGAAGGGAGAAAAAAGCATGAAATTCAGCTTTAATTCTAGTGGCCAATTCACAGCTTTATTGCTATAGCTCAACGAGGGCAGTGAGTATTTAACAGACTAAATGTTCTTGGGATTTAAAATGATTTGATTAAAAAAGGCCAACAGTTTTCAGCTGTTTTAGCTGAAGTTCAGAAATAAATGGCCAGGAAGAAATCTATGATACACTCCTCCCCCCTTTAAATAAACAATTCTAAGTTTTGTCCTTTCCAAAATCCTGATAATTGTGATCCAACAAACAATGTATGCCTATAGCTTTTAATCACTGAAAGAACCTCTAATCTAACCCACCCTACATCCAAGAGTGAGAGCGATGTGGTTCCACTTCCAGTACTCACTCACATATGGCCAACATATTATAAGTAATGCAGACACAGAGTGTAAACAGAAAAGTGATTGTGTTCTCTAAACCCCTTTATAGTATTTATACCCTTTGCCAGTGAAGAGGAGGTCCTCTTTTTCTGCTCTCACAAAGCTTCAAGGGATAAGGTCTCATGATGTACTGTTAAAACATGAGCTGCACACCTTGGCTGAACCAGCACACTTCATATCCTCTATGCTTTTAGCATAAAATATAAGCACAGCATTGCCCTTAACCATATGTGGTTGATTTCTGAGAAAACAACATTTCCTCTTTAATACTACTAGAGCATTCAGAAACAACCTTTTCCTGTCAAAAATAGTTTTGCAAAAAAGGAGGAGAAATAGCTCTAAAGACCAACATCTAGACTTACATATACAAAATATTTTAGAAGAAAGCTAATAAAATAAATATAATTGATTGTAAGGCTGCATTTTAAAACAAGATTACAAATCATGATTCTACAGAGGTAAAAAAATTATTTAATTCATGTTCAGCTAGCCAAACTTAAGCACGTGATTTAATGTGGTCAATAGCCAAAAACTTCAAAGGCTATTGGTTCTAAAAAAGGAAAAAAATGATTTATGCAGTTGATCACATCTGAATAGCAGCCTCCATACTACAATACCAGATGTGGAAGGAAGGAGAAATTTCATCTTAGTAAAAATCCTATGTTTGGCATCACCATAGTAGAGAGGAAGAAAAATTTATAGTTTTACTTGCTTATTGACAGAAACCTTATTTAGTCTAACATATTTATGATTTTTTCTGATTTTCTAGAGAAGAGATTCCCATTCTCTTAGTTCTGGCTAGTTTGCAAATTGTGAGTTCTAAGAATGACTCAAAATGGATACCGCTTCTAAATAAAGCAATACATTTTTGCCGCCTAATGACATATTTAGGGAGAAAATAGGTCTTTCTTTACTATCATCCATTTATTTTTTTTAATATGTCTGGAGTACATTGCTCTCATCCAAACTTTAAGAAACACAAAGACAAATCAGTTTTCAAGAGAAAGCTTTTATCTTCCAAGTAGCACAAGAAATTCAGAAATAGGAAATGAGGTTTCTGGATCTTAGACCCTGCCTGAGAATTGGCATGATGCAGTGTTCTACGAGATTAGGTGTGCAGAGACAGGTTCAAATCTTCTCTAGGCACAGAAGTCCTCTCTGTGACCTTGTAACAGCCCCTCCTCTCTTAACCTAAGGGTCTGTGATAAGCTGGCTGAACCCCCTTCCCACTGCCTTGTGCATTGAAAAGGTTTCCTGGAAGTACAGTGGAAAACAAGCAGATAGAGCAACTGAATACTAAGAATGAATGCCAAGAAGAACAGCAACCCTTACAACCTGCATGGTGAAACATCAAATCTGGATGCAGGAAATTAATACTGCCATTCCCTATTCTTCCATCATAAAATTTCCTTGCAAATCTTATTGGAGTGAAAAGAAATTCTGTCTGCAGACAGATTTGAAGATATGCAGCGGGTTGATGCATATAAAGTCTTTCTGTTCACAGTTTACATTGCAGTGAGCATACCACTGCCTGTTAACTAACTGTGCCTCCAGAGTACATCCCCAAGTCCTTTTTGGCTGCTATAGTACCTGCAGGAAACCACAGTGCTGCTTACCTACTTAGCTTCAATATCCAACCTCCAAAAGTAAAAAAAAAGAGAGAGAGAGAACATTCCCCCCCCCACTTTCTCTGATGACATCAATATGTCCCTGTCATGGTTTTTAGTAGGCCAAGGAAAAAGAAGTACAGCTCCAATCACAAAAATACGACTCACTCCTTTAGTAAGGCCGAGACATAACTGGCTGTTCTCTAATCCACATTTCTCAGTCTCACCAACCACTCAGGGCTGACTAAAACATTTCTGAAAGGTTAATTATAGGCTGTAAGCAAATATAAATTTAAGAGTTGAGATGAGTCAAGATTCCTTCCTATAGAAAAGCAGCTCCAGGAATGAACCAACTTAACCCTTTTCTTTGCTTCAAATAACAATGATTCAAAAGGACACTAAAATAACTGCAACCTAATTTGAAGAAACGATCTTGATGGGAGGAATCATGTTGGGGCAAAGGAGAAAAAGTTAGACAGGGACTTTTCTGCCCTCTTTCCTTTTCTATAGAAAGGAAAAAAGCAGCACAAAGACTTGAATACTATCTGTTTTTGAAAGGAGGAGTTAAATGTGCTAAAGTCATAAGAGATACGACATAGCAGAAGAAGCAGCACCAGTCCATTTATCCAATATCTTCCTGCAGTGAAAACTACTGAGAACAGGTCACACTATTTCTTTCACATCCTGTAAGGGTCGCTAATGTTTAGGCACAAATTACTCCTGTGATTTATACCATCAGCATGTTGGCCTACAGTTATATCTGATTAGCAGGATTTTGCAAACACTTTCATGAAGATATTTGACACTTTTACTGCACAATTCAGGGAAGTGCAAAAACTAAGAGATACTGTATTTTTCAGAGTATAAGATGCACCAAGATTTTGAACAGGCAAGGTTTTGAAGAGGCATGAATAGCCTTTAGGGGGCTTGCAGAGTGCTCCTGGGGGGGGGGGTGCCTCCCCCAAATGAGCAAAAAATGGCCCGTTTTCCATCAAAATAAATGCATGCATAGCCTTTAGGAGGCTTATAGAGTACTCCTGGGGGCTGGGGTAAAATTGAGCAAAAAACTGCCCGTTTTTCACTCATTTCTGCCCTCTCCAGCCCCCAGGAGCTCTCTGAAAGCTTTCTACAGGCTCTGCACGGCCATTTTGGTGAAGGGGGAAGGGCTTCAGGAGGCAAAAAAAATGCTGTATTCAGTGTATAAGACGCATCCAGATTTTCAGCCTCTTTTTTGAGGGAAAAAGGTACGTCATACTCTGAAAAATATGGTAATTGCATCCCATATTCACACATTAGTTCAGGGAATGCGTGAATTAGCTAGATGATTATGAACAAAGACAAAATGACCTCACTGATTAAAAAATTACAGATAGAATAATATTTCTGATGAAGGAAATCGGTTGATAAAAACTCTAGAACAATCCATATGGATTATATTACATCTCACCTTTGGTCATGTCCTCGAGAACCAGATTCTCCAGCTCCAGCCATTCTTTGTTGAGGCGCTTTACTAATTTATAAGCATTGACAGGATGAGCAAGATAACCTTCTGGATCGGAGGAGGATTTGACTGTTAAGGATTCCATTGTCTCAGCCCAGCTGGGAAATAAAAGCACATACATACATTGAATATAATTTTCAGCTTACTAGCCCTGAATAGATAAGAATATGACAACATTTTATTCTCAACCCGTCCTTTTAGAATCATCTATGTCCTTTAATCTTGGGTTGTGGAAATGAAGTAAATATTGCCATTATTTCCTACCTTCTTGCATTTTATTACTTATATAATACCTTTAAATTGCAAAGATTTATATGACCAATTCCTTTTAAAAATATGTTATTGCTTTTTTTTTGTTCCAGGCTGATATTTAAACCATCAGGGTAAAGGAAAAATTAATAAAGTTGTATACTAAAGCATCATCTATATCAAGGAAAATATCTATTAAAAATTCCGAGGTAAATCCAAGCAAGCATTTTAAAGATAAGAAATGTCTCAGCAGGTGGCAGCATCTAACCTGTCTTGGCTGTTCTCAGAAGCTAAGCAGGACTGGCGTTGGTTAATATTTGAAAGGGAAACTAAAACGGGCAACCCAGCTCTGTATCATGGCCAACAGAACTACATGAACACAGTCAGCAAGAACTGAGTTCAATTTTAAAATGTCTTTCCTTTCTTATACACGCACAGGTTTCTGATTCCAGCTATGTAATAACAACAGAAATAGAGCCCTATCACATCCAAACCCAAATTAGACAATTAAAAACAAGTGCTCAGGGTGAAATAAAATGTTTATACATAAAAGATTCAGAAACTTGATGCTGAGAATGCACATAAATTCCTGGCTCAGCCTAAGCTCTTTCCCAGTTCTCTTTATATATTCACCTACTAAAACAGTCTCTGGCTGTGATATGCATTCATGTTACCCTGCAGTAAACATGAGAGGGAAATTACTCAGGTTTCAGGTTACGTGTTACAAAAGAATTTAATCCAATGACTATCCTTAGAGCTACTTTTCACACTGGGTTTTAGTTTAGTTTTTAGTTTAGTTTAGTTTGTAGTTTATTTATAGGCCGCCCTTTTCCCTGAGGGGACTCAGGGCGGCTTACAATCAAAAAAAGGAAGGGGAGTGTAGGACAATACAAAAAAAGAAATGTGCACAAAGTAAATTAGACAATAAAACTCAACATTCACTCAGCATTCGGGAGGGGCGAAATAAGATTATCCCCAGGCCTGACGGGTTAGCCAGTTCTTGAGGGCTGTACGGAAGGCCTGGACGGTGGTGAGGGTACGAATCTCCACGGGGAGATTGTTCCATAGTGTCGGAGCCGCAACAGAGAAGGCTCTCCTCCGAGTAGTCGCCAGTCGGCACTGACTGGCGGATGGAATACGGAGGAGGCCAACTCTATGCGATCTGATGGGACGCAGGGAGGTAATTGGCAGAAGGCGTTCTCTCAAATAGCCAGATCCACTACCATGGAGCGCTTTATAGGTGGTGAGTAAGACCTTGAAGTGCACCCGGAGACCAACAGGTAGCCAGTGCAGCTCACGGAGGATCGGTGTTATATGGGCGAACCGTGGTGCGCCCACGATCACTCGCGCGGCCGCATTCTGGACTAGCTGAAGTCTTCGGATGCTCTTCAAGGGCAGCCCCATGTAGAGCACATTACAGTATTCCAGCCTAGAGATCACAAGGGCTCGAGTAACTGTTGTGAGGGCCTCCCGATTGCATTCAGATTTCTCAGTTTTGGGGGGGAGGGGAGGTATACTCTTGCTTTTCTAATGTGGAATATTATATTATATTATGCTAAATTATGGTCAACTCTTGGTGACTGTGGCTACGTTCT
Organism: Thamnophis sirtalis; assembly: GCF_051295495.1. Lineage (NCBI taxonomy): Eukaryota > Metazoa > Chordata > Lepidosauria > Squamata > Natricidae > Thamnophis > Thamnophis sirtalis. The sequence goes on from NW_028261383.1 coordinate 96,439,299, forward strand.
AGATAGAATGTAGAATGAGGGTAATTTCTATTGAAACATTGTATCACATACAGCTAATACTTTACTGAATTTAAAACGGGATTTACTTTTAGGTAAAATTGCAAATATTTTCAGCCTTCTCTCTCGGCTCAAATGTAAAAAAATAACTGTAACTATGTCCAACTGCCAAGAAAAGTAAAATGTATTAAAATAAATATACCTACTTACCTACCTAACCTATACATAACCTGTATATATACATATATACATAGTACATTCATAGTCTCTTCCGTTACCTTTTTATTTTAGAAAGTTTGGTTTCTTCCTCTTGAATATATGCCTTTAATGACTGCACCAGATCTTTTTCCGCATGAATCAAGTCTGTCATCTGGCCTTAAAAGGAAGAAGTCAAACATCATTACTTCAGCTGGATGATAGCAAAGCATTATGAATCAGACAGAGAGACAAAAGCTAAAGGACTTGGCCAGGCTGAATACTGAATTCAGCTTGCATCACAGAAATTGCCCAAAGAGAAACCTGATGAGATATGGGTTCAGGTTGAATCAACTGACACAGAACTGAGTTAGTCCAGTTCATAAGCCTAGCAATACACAACACATTTAAGAAAAGCAGAGCAAGGAAAGACCATCCATCTAGTTGAAAGAAAGAGGTGTAAGGAAATATTCAATGGAGACAAGAGCTATAGAAGTGAAACTACAGCTTGACTGGTCATTGTGGCAATGAACCTCTCCACTACTACCATCTTGCCTGCAATTCTATTTGTATGCTTTTCCTTGGTTCCTCCAACTGAGCTTTACTCTTCAAACTGACCACTCCAGGATCATCTCTGAATGGGTGTTTTGTCTTTCTCTGGACTATTTGAAAATTAAGCTTCATTCTCTAAACAGAGCGTCTACCGTTTGAATCATGGTGATGTTTAACTAAAGTTAAGGGTTGCACTTGGGGTTACATCAGGAACTAGCTATATGTGTAATTGGCAGCACAGAACACCAATAGATGCAACAAATTAAGATTTAATGTGTGAAACTATCATAAAGTCCACAGAAGAATTAATTTAAATCCAGAAAATTAAATCTGTCAATATTATTACTGGAGCTGCTTTTCTATAATTTCAGTGTACAGGAATTTAATATTGGTTTCATTTCTTTACTAGGATCCTCTGTAAGAATATTAAAGAAGCTTATTCGCTGGACTTGACAGTATACAAAATGATGGATACTGACTTTTCAGAAGCATCATATTCATTAGATTGTTCATATTTACTTTATTGCCCTTAACACGATCCCATACAGTGAAAAGAAATAGTATATACATATCTCCTTTCATATCCAGCATGCATTTCCAAATATTTGGAAGAAATCAATTGTTCATGAACTCCACTCAAATGAATTCTTTCTTAAATGGAAATATCTCTATTGTCAAGCTACTATAATACACGGACTTCCAAGTAACTGACTGCTAATGAAATTGCTCCCATTTTATTTTAAAAAGTATGTGCAAATTCGACTGTTAATTACATCCCAGTATTGAGAACTGAATACAACAAATAATTAAGTCATCTTCCCACCCTCCTTGCCTGGATTCTCTTTCATACACATCGTTTTTGTCAACCTGTCATTCTTCAGATAGATAGGAATGTAACTCAAACAAATTTAAGAGGTCTGGCACTACCTTGGGGAAGCCACGTCGTATTGTCTAAAGCAGTGGTAGTCAACCTGGTCCCTACCGCCCACTAGTGGGCGTTCCAACTTTCATGGTGGGCGGTAGGGGTTTGCTGCAACTCTGCTTTATAAATTTTATAAAGTAAAGTTACTTCCCTACTTTATAAATCACCATTACTGTGGAACCAGTGGGTGGTTAGAAAATTTTACTACTAACAAGAGATACAAAAGTTGGTGGTAGGTATAAAAAGGTTGACTACCCCTGGTCTAAAGTATAATTATTGAAATATTTCATTTCTGTAAGTCTTCTGTTCAGATTCTTTTCTTTCGTAAAGACTTTTGCCCATTGGCCTGTTTTAAAGCAATGATACTTTCTCACCCTATTTAAAACTTTGCTTCCTTTTACTTTAACAAGATCAGCTTCAGTTCCAGCTTTCTAATTTTTGCTGGAAAAAAATAGTTGATATTTGCTGGTTTGCCAAACCTTGTTCAGAAAGCAGCCAAGTTCTCTGTGTTATGGCAGAAAGCCTTATGTAACCAATACTTCATAGTTTATATCACTTATTTATGAAACTAAAATGGCAGTATATAAAAATAATACACAGGATTTACGGGGGGAAACCATCTTCTGACTGTATTGTCCCTAGTAGACGTTGACTTGTGATAAAGGTTTATTCAAACTTTCTACGTTCTACTGGAGTCTTCCAATTTAGTTTCAGATTTAATTGCCAGATTAAAATTATTGTTGAAATTACAAAAAAATGTTCTTTTGGGAAGAGATTTGGAAAAAACAATTCTTTACTCTTTAATGCTTCACTCATGTTTATTACATTTTGACTAGAAATAATTTTTTCTAGGCCAAGATAGTTTTTAAAGCCATTTATTAAAATCATAACCATTTTTAAGCAATTTACTCATTGGATATGGAGAAAAATACAATTGAATCAGACAAGTTATTTAAAGTACATTGTAATAGAAACTGAGTTGTACTTATCTGGTATTAATCAGTTTCAATATAGATTGGGAAGTATATGCATAGATTATGATGGTTGGTCATGTAGTCAGCCAGACGTTTAGACTGGATATGGCATTTTTATCCAACCTATCAAGTTCTTCCCAAGGCCTTGGGATAGATAGATGCTGTTGTTTGAGGGTGTTAAAAAGTATCATTGCAGGATGTAAGCTGTTTCAGAAAAGCTGCCTTTTGCAATTGATTGAAGGTGATTCAGCTAATGCCAATGGTGTTCAAGTGGTGCTCCAGATGTCTTGATATTGCATCAAAGATGCCTATTACTAGCTTTGTTTTGTTTTGCCAGTTATTCTACTTCTTGCCAGCAACTTGGTGGCAAACTCAAGAAAAAGTGGATGGATTGCATCAAGGAAGATATGAAGTACACGGATATCACCCCTGAAAATGCCCTGGATCATGCCAGATGAGACAGCTTTGCCAACAAATGGACCCTGCCATAGTGCGGGAATAACACTAGAAAGAAGAAAATAATTCTACTACTTCTTGCAGCAGCTATTATTATTACTAGTATGGATTGGACAAATGTGCCAGTCTCACGATCTACAGGGGGAGGGGGGATGAAAACTGAAAGAATCAAGAGATCCTACGGAAAGAACATCAAGAGTCTAGATAAATAAGAACCGACAAATATCTGGGTATTCTTCAAGTGGATTGAGGAAAAATTCGGAAAAAAATACAAAATAGCAGGACTTGCAGATCGAAGTTGAACACTTACAGAAAAAGAAATCTGATGTTATACCAGTGTGATGTCTCCTGTGGATGAGGAAGAATGAGAGCATTCCTGGCACGTCCGATATTGCTGACCCTGAACTGCCAGCAGAACATGCCTTGGCCAATGAGGAAGTTAGAGGAGCTAGATGCTAGAGTATGCAGGGCAGAGAGGCGGAGATCTGCTAGATTGATAGGGAAAAGGCCCCACCCCTTTTAATGGGCTGCACTGGGAGGGGCTATTTAGCAAGGCAGGCAGAGGGAGGCATTGCTGGAAGCAACGTGTGTGGGTAGTGGCCAGATTGTTTGTTTCCGGGACTTTGCAGCTCGCGGATTTAATTCAGTTGTGGAGAAAGTTTATGTTCGTGTTTGGAGTAGCTGGTTATCTGTCTGGTGGACTAATTGGCCATTGCCTGGAAGGTGAGTCTGGAGCTTGTTCATGTCTGACTTTGCTGAAAACCAGCCCCTGAAGTCCTGGCTTGGACTATTCCTGTGACTTCTCCTTGCAAGCCCTCAAGCCCGGACCACCAGACTTGTTGACAAACCTCTGTGGAGGCCCCTAACCTTGGAGGGGATTTTGGTTGTTTGTTTTTGGAACCTACCCAGGCAAAACCTTTATTTCCAAGACTGTTTCTGGTTTGGCCGTAAGTTTGTTTTGCTTTTGGTTATCTACTTGGGCGCGAGCCAATTACTGTGCTAAGCTTGCAGCTGGGAGTTAACTGAAAAATGGAACTATTAGGTGAACAGACTGAATAAAGCTCTCTACACCAACCCTGATGTGTGGGTGAGTGGGGGCAGCACAACCAATCATGTTTGGAGCCGTTGGAGCAACATCTAAAGCAGGGGTCTCCAACACCCAGGCCATGGACCCAGGAACCAGGCCATGCAAGCGGCGGATTAGCAGGTGAAACCTCATTTGCTCATATGTGGAATTAGATTATATGCACGAAACCATCCCCTCCTTCCCTGCCACTGCCGGTCGTGGACCCAGAAAGGTGGGGAACACTGATCTAAAGGACTTTCTGGATATCTGGAAATACTGAATTTATCAGACATAAACACCCTAAACACATAAAACCATCCTGCTCGGAACTGCCTATATTGTTAGATACTACCTTAATAATTCATAGGGCCTTGATTAAGACATGATTTATTGACGTTTTCAACAGTAATAGATTGTGAATATAACTCACATAATTGCTATTCTAAAATTTATTTAGCCAAGGTTAGCATATAATGTAGAAACACATGTTAAATTTTAAAAAAGGTTACATGGTCAGACTGAGAGCCTGAGGGAAACTGCATGGAAATATATAAACTCAAGTGAAGGAAATGCCATCCAATTTAAGTTCTTATTAAAGACAGTCATGCATAAGAATGGGTTATTTCCCCCTTAAATATGTTCTGAGGATTATTAAGCCCATAAAATTATACCGATGTGGCCAAATTCTATGGAAGGATATCTGTCATCCTTTCCATTTTGTACAATGAACTCTCGTCTTTCATCAAATGCTACATGCTGAGTTGCAGTTCTTGGAAAGGAATAATGTAAAACAGATGCCAATAGCTAGATTTCTGACAGAATCCAATTTAGGGATGCAGATGTCCATCCGATACTGATATGCTCTATTCCTCCTCCCTCCTGCAATGCTCCTGCTCCTACCAATGTTCTTCGCAAAGTCCTTCAACACGCCAAAGCAGGTTCATGTTGACTGCAAAGAACTATGGAGGGAAGGGAGAAAACCATCCTTTTGATTTCACTAGTGCATTGGTTCCCAAACTTGGCAACTTTAAGACTTGTGGACTTCAACTCCCAGAATTCTCCAGCCAGCTCTGCTCTGCTGGCTGAGAATTCTGGGAGTTGAAGTCCACAAGTCTTAAAGTTGCCAAGTTTGGGAACCACTGCACTAGTGGAATGTATTTCATTAGCAGGAATCCAACTGATAAATTTATTTAAGTTGCTTTGAATTTCCTATGGGAATATAATTTTCTATAGCATTTTCAGTTACAACTTATTTGTTCTGAAGGAAAATACATGAGCTTGTCAGAGATTCATACTCTACCGTCAATAACGTACAGGCAGAAGAATTAGAAATGAAGTTCAAGCCACTAATATCATTTCAATTTTAATGCGAAAATAAACAAAAGGCAAGCATTCATGACTTGGAAAAAGTTTAATCATTTTAAAATTTAAAAATTCACGAGATATCCAAAATATAGTTAAAACAAAATTCTGAAAAACAATATGGTTATGTAGAAGAAATTACAACTTTTCTCTTGTCTGTTGTAAAGCATGCAAAACATGCCATCTGGACTTTTTCCAGTGCCTTTACCACGCCTGGCCATCTGTATTTTCTTCTGTGTAATTAAATTAATGTGTTTCATCTTTATGTTTTGGTGTTCCATTTACACTGTGCCCAGGTATATATTTGTGTAGGTGTGTACTAGGAAGTATGGTATGGGATCCATTTATTCCACTCTGGGTCATGTGACCATGAGAGGGAAGGGAGAGAGCTCAGAACAGAGCAGGCAGCAATATTCTGAGCCACTGCCAAAGTGTCACTCCCATTGAGCTGCATTGGGGAATTATTTGTTTCCCTTGGAATTTATTTTGCTATACCCCAGCCAGATATTCAAATTCAGTCTTTCTTCTGATGACTTCTCTGCCACTATCATGTTGGTCCTGTTCAGTTATCCTGATGTCCCAAGATCCTTAACACAAGTTATATCCAATGTAATGTAATATAATGTAATGTAATGTAACCCAAGCCAAGCCAAGCCAAGCCAACCCTACCCTATATGTGACTCTGGGTGGTTCAAACAATCAAAATAGGAAAAAACAAAACAGAAACAGTTAAAACAAGATAATGCAATCAGAATCTTACATATAATACAGCTATTTCACAAACTCCACATTTCTATTGGATCTCCAGGTCCAATGGCAAAACCAAGTTTTTGAGGCCCTCTGGAATCCAATAAGGCCAGGGTCAATCTCACCTAAAAGAAAATGATGTTCCAAGTGGCAGATGCTACTGCAGAAAAAAAGTCTTCTCTTGAGTATGTCAGATAAAACTCCTTAGTAGACAAGTAGTAGTAATATGCCTCTTGTGCCTCACCTGATGGGACAGGTGGATGCAATGGGGAGAAGTGGTCCCTCAAATAACTTGGCTCCATAAGCAGAACCCTGAATTAACCCAGGAAGCAAAATGGCAACTAATGCAGCCTACAGAGGAGCTGTATAATGTGCTATTTCTAGGGACATACACACAAATGCCCCTGTGGCCAAATTGGCTTTGAAAGAATAAAAAGAACTAGAGCAGTGGTAGTCAAACCTGGTCCCTACCGCCCACTAGTGGGCGTTCCAGCTTTCATGGTGGGCAGTAGGGGTTTTGTCTGATACTGAAGCACTTTCCTTTTTTTTTTTTAATTTGACTTTTTAAAAAAAATTCATAGCAATATTTAAAAATATTTTCATTAGGTTTTCATAAAATCACCATTACTGTGGAACCAGTGGGCGGTTAGAAAATATTACTACTAACAGATGTACAAAAGTGGGCGGTAGGTATAAAAAGGTTGACTACCCCTGAACTAGAGGGTGGAATATATTCCCATTCATAAAAAGACATGGTTATAAAAATAACTTTCACGATTTTACTATTTTGTTTAAAATTATCCATACCTATAGAAGTGAAAAATTCTCCTTTTATGCATCCCAGACAGATCAACAGTAATAGCGCAATCCATTGTGCCATCTTCAATCAATGGAGTATCTGCAAGAAAAATAAATATAAAGAGAAAAACAAACTTGAGAACATTTGAAAGAACTAACCACCAACAACCATAATAGTATTGCTCAGTATTATCAGATTGCAAAAATCCGTTATACTGGAATAAAAACTACCTTGCACAATACATCTGCAGTACAACATGACATTGGAATGCATCATATGCTATGAATAATTATTGTTTTACAGCAACTCTAATCTAAGTAAATATTATACTGGATTCCATTCATGGTAATTGTGGATTGCTTTAATTCTCATCTTAAAATATTTCAGTAATATTGGCATATATTTCCATATGCTACAGCTGTTCAATTTTTTTTTACCATAGATACACAAAGTAAATGGGAGGAGCAAGACTAGAGGCCCATGTTCCCAAATGCCACGTAACCATTTAAATCTTCCTATTGCACGTTCATAAACAAGTCTATCACTGAGAATGAAAGGTATGATCGTAAAAATGTTCAACTGTTTATAATCAAACTGTTCCTTATGTTTGTGTAACAGCTTGTCTGCACTCCAGGCATTCAATTCCAGTGTGATGCTATTATTATTTCAGCTTGCAAACACCAACAATGCAATTCTATACATGTACACATCAATAATAGACTACAGAATCCAACAGAGCTTCTTCCCATATATGCATCAAATTGAAGTTTACATGTCTTAAAAGGATTTTCTGCTGCCTAATCTCCAGCTATATCTTTAACATGCAATCAGTCTAGGCAGACTGACTAAGAATGAGACACAGGGAAACAAAGCCTAGTCTATGGATTGGGGGGTGGGTGATGTATGTATCTAGACAAAGCAATTTGTTTTTGTTTAGACACACTTTGCTCTCAGTCCTTCTGAGACATTTTTTCTCTTAGGACTGTGATGGCGAACCTATGACACGTGTGTCACAGGTGGCATGCAGAGCCATTTGTTAGGGCACGCAAGGCAATGCCCTGTCAGCTGGCCAGCCCACATGCGCGCACTGGTCAGCTGACTTCAGCCTTCTTTTGAGGCCATTTTTTGCCCTCCAAAGGCTTCCCTGAAGCCTCCAAAGCACGAAAAACCAGTCCTACGGGCAAACTGGAAATTTAGGAACGGAATTCCAGCTTGCTCGTAGGAACGTTTTTGCCTTCCAGAGCCTTTAGGGAAGCCGCCTGAAGGCCCCTGAAGGCTACAGGGAACCTGGAAGTTTGGAAATGGTGACTTCCTGTTTGTCCATAGGTCTGATTTTCAACCTCCAGAGCCTTCAGGGAAGCCTCCTGAAGGCTCTAGAGGTCGAAAACCAGCCCTACGGAAAACTGGAAGTCACCATTGCCAAACCTCCGGGTTCCCCGTAGGTGCGTTTTTTGCCCTCTGGAGGCTTCAGGGAAGCTCCTGAGCCTGAGGTCTCCAGAGGGCATCTGGGGAAGGGGGGCATGGAGAGGCTGTTTTTGTCCTCCGCAGGCTCCTAGAAAGCTTCTGGAGCCTGGGGAAGGCAAAAGCGGGGTCGCTGATCATGCACACGTGCTGAGGGGTGTGTGTGCATAGCATTATGGGTGTGGCATGCTGGTGCACCCCCCCGTGCTCTCTCCGCTTTTGGCATGGCAGCCAAAAATGGTTTGCCATCACTGTCTTAGGATAACAACAAATATATTTGAGAAATCCTTTAATGGAGAATAGGTTTAGTCAAAGATGAACATAATTTCTTAGTTCCTAATGATGCTTTCCTGACTGATTGCTACCGGTACCATCAGCACAAAGGTCATTTAAACTATTTTTTCTGCTCACAATCAGACATATTTATTAATAATTTCGTACTCCAATAAAGTTTTTCTTATATAGTTGAATTTGTATATTTTATGATTTTTAATTTCCATTAATTTTAATCTTGCAGATAAATGGCACATTAGTTTTATAGAGACAATCATGGGTTGTTTTTCCCAATTCAGCTTTACAAATAATAAATGTGTATCAATTTACCTAAAGATATAATTATTTTAAGGGACATACTTAGATACATTTATCTAGGCTGTTTATGGCCTTTCTTTTTATAAGTATACATCCATTGTGTAATTAAGGAGTGTGGTCTATCGCTGAGCTTAGCATATTTCTTTTCCTACTTTGGAGATCCATAGACCTTCTTTTCTATCATTCTCAAAGACTTTTGGTAATAAATTAAAAGATCTACATTTTTGTTTAAATCAATGGTCTCAAAGTGTGGGCTAAAGACCACTGAGAGTCCATGGGAGCCTCTCAAGGAATCTATGAAATAAATTTCATAAGTTTTAATTTCTAATACAGTAAATACTGATTTTGTTTGTATGTATGTATGTATGTATGTATGTATGTATGTATGTATGTATGTATGTATGTATGTATGTATGTATGTATGTATTTATTTAGTGTCACAACCCCTGGTATGCCCAAATATGGGAGGAAGCATAAGAGACCATCCAGACAGAAAGCCAATATTTTTACTGTTGCCTTTGTTACATTTGTGTTGTATTTGTGCTGATAAATAAATAAAGGGAGACTAATATAGATCTATTTCAAGCTATTTAGCTCTCATCAGCTAGTTCAAATCCCAGTAAGGGTACGGCTAGCTGATGAGAGCTAAATAGCTTGAAATAGATCTATACTAGTCTCCCTTTATTTATTTATCAGCACAAATGCAACACACACACACACACATTACATGTAAATCAAAGCTCTTTGGGATTCTCAACTATTTTTAAGAATGTAAAGGAGTCACGAGACAAAAATGTTTGGTAACAACTGGTTTAAATGAGGTGGCTTTATTTGTTCAGCCCTCTTGCTCTGAGCTCCTTTAGTGAGAAATAGGACTAATAAAACAAATAATTCATCTTCTAAAGTAATTCACAAGTAACTTGAGAACCTTCTATAAGCAAGTGGTAAGTGCCATGAATGGGGCCTGCCAAGAGTAAAACCACAGCAAACGATAAAACAGAACAATGGAGGAAGCCAAAAGAACTCCAGGGGTGTGTATATTTGGACAGATTTTGCCATGGCAGTTCCTCTGAAGTGCTTGTTCTTGTTTCATGGAGACATTTACACACAGCTTGGCTAAGTGATTATGAAGAAATTTTCCATTTAAAACAGCAACCCTCACCTCATCATATCCCTTCTTTCACGATATCTGCCAAGGCAAAGAACATTGTTTACTTCATCCAGCCGTATTATTTTATTTTATTTTGCCACTTTTGCCTTGGCTATAAGAAGAAAAAAAAGCTTTTTGTGAGCACAGAAGATAGCTTTGACGTGGAGGGAGAAGACACTTGGCTATGAAATATTTAGTTCGCTTGTTTATTCTACAACAAAACAAAATGACAAGTATTTTACAGCTTCTTGCATTCTGAAGCTTACTTGCAACAAATGTGAGCAGAGCAAACGAGAATCAGCATTTCTACCCACTCCACTGCCTTCTTCCTATCAAGGCCAAACCGTTGAATTGGGATCATACTCCTAGCAGAACATGCAGGATCTTTACATGAGGTCCAACTGTGGAATATGAGGGTACTATAACAACTAATCTGAAGGGACAGAAGGGATTTCCGCCTTCAGGCTTTCTGACTTAGCACAAAGACCGTGATAATTTTGGATACATCATCCCATCTCCTAAAATGTCTTTGTGGTGCAGAATAGAAGAGAGTTCACCTGGTGTTCTCTTTTCCATTTGTTATGCCAGTATTAAACACATGAAAGCTGGAATCACCAAAGGCCACTCACTCTGTGGGACTAATTAGGGATAGTATTGTTTTCAAGGGCCATGGAAAGTTCTGCATCCTCTTGATATAAAGTAAATTTTTGCCTATTAGTTATGCCTCTGTCTCTGTCTCTGTCTCTGTCTCTGTCTCTCTCCCCCTCCCTCCCTCCCTCCCTCCCTCTCTCTCCAAGATACACAGACACACACTTTTGCCTGCCTCTTGTTCTTCTTCTTCTTTTTTGCTAGTCAACTGTTTTTAGAATTGCTGATATTAAATAAACATCAGGATATTTTTTGGTAGCTAGGCTGAATGACAAATATGCTCTTTCTGATTTGGATATAGGGATTCACTGGAATGTGCTGGGTACAAACTAAACTGGAAACTACCTCTAGTAATCTTCCAATAATAGTAACAGCAATCAAATGAGACAGAAAAATGCTAAGTTTCACATTCATTGATCTTTATATGTGACAATAAAAATGATTTTACCTAAGCAGTGTGAATGATATTTGATGAACAGGCCTGGAACAAAATGAAAATCATTATCTATAGATACTTCCATATCTAGCAGGATTTTTTAAAATATTGCTAAGTGAGTAAATGCCTTTAGTTTTCTGTGAGTGGCTATAAAAGTCATCTATTTAATCAGTCAGTGAGTTAAAAAATGTCCAGCAGTCAAAAATCCCTCCAAGTTCAAGGCACTGTTTAGCATGGGAAATATTGACCAGCTAACTGAAATAAACATAATACTCTAAAAAGCTCATTTGATCCCATTTGATCCTTTATGTCTATTGTTATACTTTTAATAGTTTAAAGATCTATTTTTTTCAGTTTCACAGAAATGCAAGAGAGTCATACGTCAGAGGAAGGCGTAGGCATTTCCCAAAGGCGAGTGACCAGAGGAAACCAAGCAGTATACATTAAAGTCACAATTTTGGGCTTGGAAAACATAGAAGTACGCCGACTAAGGTCTCACCTAAGCGTAGTACACAAACGTGTCTGCTACAACTTCCTACCTGTCAACGACTACTTCAGCTTCAGACGCAATAATACACAGGCAAACAATAGCTACAAACTAAAGGTAAACCACTCCAAAACTCGATTGCAGAAAATATGACTCCAGGAACAGAGTGGTCAATGCCTAGAATGCACTACCTGACTCCGTTGTTACATCCTCAAACCCCGATAACTTTAACCTTAAACTGTCTATCACTCCTTTCCTAAGAGGTCTGTAAGGGGCATGTATAAGTGCACAAGTGTCTATAATCCCTGTCCTTTTGTCCCCATTTATTCATACTCATTTCCTGTGTCCATGTGCATGTTTATACTTATACCTGTTATCTCGTACATATTTGACAAATTAAATAAATAAATTCCTCTTCACCTTGCAGCACTTGATATTTTAGTCAACCTCTAGAAACATGTTATCTACCACAAACCAATATTGTCTTGCTTGTTCAGACTCAGCATTGTTCACAAATTAGCCCTTCACATAGCACTATTTAATCCCAAGAAAGAGCATTTTTGTAAATCTCCCCCCAAATACTGACAATTACACAAGAAAATTCTGCCAATGACTTTATTGTGAGATATGTAATTTACAGCTCCTCTGCCTTATATTTCATCCCCATACCCACCAAAACTGCTTTAATTTCAACAGAAGATGATAATGATGATGATGATAATGATGATAATAACAATAACAACAACAATAATAAGTAGCATGTCCAAGAATTTTATAAGATACATCAACAAATTGCAGCTTCCAGCAATAACACCAGCGGAACTGCAAAAAAACTGCACTACTCCGAACATTGTACATTTTAAGAAGGTACTTGGTTGATACCTAGGACGCTGGCAGCAAACCGTATCAACCATTAGCACCAGTCAATGAGAAGCAAGCTGAAAATTGGAAAAACAAAGCTATGCATAGCCAATACTTGAAAAGTATTGAAGGCAAAGCTGACCAAAAGCTAACTTGGAACTGGTTAAGATCAGGAGCACTGAAAAAAGAAACAGACGGCTTTATTTTGGCAGCTCAAGAGCAAGCCTTAGCCACAACCGGCATGAAGGCAAAAATTCAACATGTTACCACCAACAACAAATGTCGCCTCTGTAATTAGAAAGACGAGACAGTCGACCACTTGATCAGTGGGTGCAGCAAAATTTCACAAACTGACTACCTACAACGCCATGACCGCGTTGCTATGATCATTCACTGGAAATTGTGCCAAAAGTTTGGATTTGAGTACAGCAAAAACGACTGGGAACATCAGGTTCCGAAGGTTTTAGAGAATGAAAAAGTCAAGATCTTGTGGGACTTCAGAATTCAGACTGACAGGCACTTGGCCCACAACACACCTAACATAACAATAGTTGAAAAGAAAAAAGTATGGTTCATTGACATTGCAATACCTGGAGATGCACGAATTGAAGATAAGCAACAAGAAAAAATCACAAAGTACCAGGACTTGCAAATTGAAGTTGAGTGACTGTGGAAAAAGAAATCGTGTGTTGTCCCGATTGTAATTGGAGCCCTTGGAGCAGTACCTAAAGGGCTACCTCACTATTTGGAAATTTTTAATTTATCAGATTTGTACATTCTGATTCTACAAAAAACCACCCTACTTGGAACAGCTTATAACCTCCGTCGTTACCTTAACAGTTCCTAGGTCCTTGGTTAGGACTCGAGCTGTTGAGCTACCAACCAGCCCTAATGGCTGTGAATCTCACCAAAGATTAACAACAACAACAACAACAACATAATAACAACAATAAATATTTACATGTTAGTTACCTCCTGAACAGCTACTGATTTATTTTATTCACCAAACTAATATGCCACCCACTTGGGGGTATGATTCTAGGTAGCTTACAAACATTGCAAAGGGCACACCCTGAAAACTTCTGATGTTTATGATATGGTGGCTGTTTTCTGCTGAGTAAGCAGAGGCTACTGCAGAATCTGTATACAGAACATAAAGTAGATAGTAGTGCTGGCTAATGCTTTGAATTTGCTCTAAACATATTTTCCTACATTACTGATTCTGCAATCAGAGGCAAGTTACTTTAATGAATAAAGACACATGCTGTGTTTATATTCCCATATGTTCTAAAATAGACTTTTCATGTCAAATGCAAAGTCCCGTAGTAGCCAGTTTCCAATTATGAGTGCATATGAAGTTTGGTGATAGAGTTCAGGCAGAGTTTAAGGAGGAGGTTTCTAGTAAATACTCACTTTAACTAGGCAATATGTAGCTGGCTAACTAACCAAGAAGCCCAAAGAAATAGAAGACTTTCAACATTAAAAAATATAAGTAAAGCTAAATTTACAAGAATTCCGATTTCTGATCTACAATATTTTTAGCATATTTATATTTTTGCCAAAAGAAACCTAACATAGATTTGCAATAAATGCAGCTGTGTAAAGGTGATTGAAGAAAAAGTCAAAGAGCCGGAACAAGAAGTCATCTATGATAACTTGTAATGCATAAAAGAGAGTGAAGATGTATCAGACCCAAGAAATTAAGCCTTTTGTTGGGAGTTGGTAGAGGAAAACAACTCTCCATTAGCCATCAAACGAAGCAAAGGAATAATATTAGTGGGTTGAATATGCAGCATTTTTTTGGAATTCCCAATGTACCGTATTTTTCAGACTATAAGACACACCGGAGTATAAGACGCACAATGATTTTGAAGAAGTAAATAAAAAAAGATTTTGCACTTTGCAGGTCTCCCAAACTCTCTGCACATCTCATTTCTGCAAAAAAATAAAAGGGGAGGGGGCATGCACAGCTTTGGAAGGCTCTTACAGTGCTCCTGGGGTCTGGGGGGAGGCAAAAAACGAGCAAAAACTGCCCATTTATTTGCTCATTTTTGCCCTCCTCAGGCCTCATGAGCACTCTGGAAGCCCCCTAAAGGCTTTGCATGGCCATTTTTGCAAAGGGGGTGGGATTTCGGAGGCAAAAAATGCTGCATTCAATGTATAAGACGCACTCAGATTTTCATCCTCTTTTTTGAGGGAAAAAGGTGCATCTTATACTCCGAAAAATACGATAAGTGCTGTCCACACATACACATGTGTGCAGTTCCACAAAAAGCCTTAGAAGTACACAAGCCACGTTTTCCTAAAATAAAATTGTTTTAACATTAATGAGCCTTGCAGTACATTCTTGGAATGCTTGACAGAACCCTATCTCTGATTGTGTCTGATGCTCTGTGCAAAATACTAGTTCAGAGTAAGCATCTGAAAGAGAATCTTGGTTTGAGGATTGTGCATCAGAAAAAATAGGCTTTTAACTTTCAGATGGATTTCAGCTAGACTATGGAATCAAAGCTAAAGAAAGTACTAACAGCATCATACACATTTCTTCCCATTACTGCTATTTTATTCTGCACGCATTCTTTGCAGTTAATATTCTGATCTAAAACAATGACAATCCCTGCCAAATGTGGAATTATCTTAATCAATGTCAGTTACCAATGACTTTTGTAGCCTGCCTTAAGTCTGCTTTGGAGCAGGCTAGGAAAACATCTGAAACAATAGAGGAAACACTAAAAAGGAAATACATGAAAATTACTTCCTTTTTCTGCAGGGACATCCCTGAGTTTGATATTAGTGCTGTCCGGTGACTTGAATAATTCTAGTTAGGGTAAAGGTTCCCCTCGCACATATGTGCTAGTCATTCCCAACTCTAGGGGGTGGTGCTCATCTCCATTTCAAAGCTGAAGAGCCAGCGCTGTCCGAAAACGTCTCCATGGTCATGTGGCCAGCTTGACTAAACGCTGAAGGTGTAAGGAAAGTTATCTTCCCACCAAAGGTGATCCCTATTTTTCTATTTGCATTTTGCATGCTTTCGAACTGCTAGGTTGGCAGAAGCTGGGACAAGTAACAGGAGCTCACTCTGTTATGCGGCACTAGGGATTCAAACCACCGAACTGCTGACCTTTCTGATCGACAACTCACGTCTTAGCCACTGAGCCCTTTTTTGTTAGGATTAATTTACATTTTATTTATCGATTGACTGTACAAATTTATACCCTGCCCTTCTCATTATCTAAATGATTGAGTGGTTTACAATAAAAAGGCCATACAATATTTTCAGAAACAAAAGTTACAAAAAAACCCACAGCACTCAAGCTACCAACCATCTCCAGGATGGTATACTACTGGATGCCACACTAGTTGATAGAACCAGGCCTTAACACTCTCCTAGAAGACCATAATAGTGGGGGGCAGCCTCACCTTAGAGGGTAAGATGTTCCATGGGGTGGGGGCAATGAAAGAGAAGACTCTCCTCCTAGATCCCTCCAGTCAAAATTCTTTAGCTGAAAGGGTCCATAACATGCCCCTTCTGCCTAACTGGTTAGGACAGGTGAATGTAATAAGGATGTGACAGCTCCTTAGGTAACCTGGGGCTCTGCCTTGAAAGGCTTTGAAGCAACATTTTGAATTGGACTTGGAAGCAAACCATCACCCATGGCTGTTCATGCAGTAAAAGTATTGTATGTATGTATCTCTAGGATTGAATGGACAACTACATTTTGTGCCAGCAGCTGCTTCTGGATATTTTTCAAGGATAGCTCCATGTAGATAGCATTGCAGTAGTTCATATCGGAGATGACCGGGGCATATGTGACTGAAAGAAGGGCTTCCCAATCCAGGAAAGGGCACAATTAATACGAGTTGAGCACAGGTCCTCCTAGTCACAACTGCCACCTGCTCCTCAGGCAGGAGGTGTGAATCTACCTTCAGCTCTCCACCCTTAGCCACTACATGTTACCATCAAGTTAAAGTGGAAGCAAATGCCTTCCATCTTTCTCAAGCTACAGTTGCAAGAAAAAGTATGTGAACCCTTTGGGATTACGTGGAGTTTTGCTTGAATTGGTCATAAAATGTGCTCTGAACTTCATTTAAGTCACAACAATAGAAAAACACAGTCTGTTGAACATAATACTACAAAAACATTAGATGTTGCCATGGTTTAATTGAACATAACATGTAAACATTCACAGTGCAGGGAGGAAAAAGTATGTGAACTGGTTGACCCTCCTTTGGCAGTAATAACCTCAACCAAATGTTTCCTGTAGTTGCAGATCAGACCTGCACAATGATCTGGAGTAATTTTGGACCACTCCTCTTCACAAAACTGTTTCAGTGTAGCAATATTCTTGGGATGTCTGGTATGAATCGCTCTCTTAAGGTCATAACACAGCATTTCAATTGGGTTTAGGTCAGGACTCTGACTGGGCCACTCCAGAAGGTGTATTTTGTGCTGTTGAAGCCATTTTTTTGTTGAATTACTTGTATGCTTTGGGCCATTGTCCTGTTGCATCACCTCTCCTCTGCAGAGCTTCCGTTGGCGGACAGATAGTGGTACGTTTTCCTGCAAAATGTCTTGATAAACCCTGGAATTCATTGTCCCATCAATGACAACAATCTGTCCAGGCCCCGAAGCAGCAAAGCAGCCTCAAACCATGATGCTCCCTCCACCATGTTTTACAGTGGGGATGAGGTTTTGATGTTGGTGTGCTGTGCCTTTTTTTCTCCACACATAGTGTTGTGTGTTTTTCCCAAGCAACTCAATTTTGGTTTCATCTGTCCACAGTATATTTTGCCAGTAGTGCTGTGGAACATCCAATGCTCTTTTGCAAACTTCAAACATGCTGCAATATTTTTTGGGGCCAGCAATGGCTTCCTCCATGTGTCCTCCCATGTATTCCATTCTTGTTTAATGTTTTCCTTATTGTAGATGTGTCAACAAAAATGTTAGCATGTGCCAGAGATTTCTGTAGGTCTTTAGCTGACACTCTAGGATTCTTCTTTACCTCATGAAGCATTCTGCACTGTGCTCTTGCAGTCATTTTTACAGGACGACCACGTCTAGGGAGAGTAGCAATACTGCTAAACTTTCTCCATTTGTAGACAGTCTGTCTTACCGTGGACACATGAACATCAAGGCTTTTGGAAATACTTTTGTAACCCTTTCCAGCTTCATGAAAGTCAACAATTCTTGATTGTAGGTATTCTGAGAGCTCTTTTCTGTGAGGCATGCTTCACATCAGACAGTGCTTCTTGAAACCTGTAAACCCAAAACAGGTGTGTGTTTTTAAAGGGCAGGACAGCTGTGAGCAACACATCCAATATCATCACACTAATTGGAGTCAAGGTTGGCTCACTCCTGGCTCCAATTAGCTCTTGGAGAAGTCATTAGGCTAGGGGCTCACATACTTTTTCCTCCCTGCACTGTGAATGTTTACATGTTATGTTCAATTAAACCACGGCAACATCTAATGTTTGTGTAGTATTATTTTCAGCAGACTGTGTTTTTCTATTGTTGTGACTTAAATGAAGTTCAGACCACATTTTATGACCAATTCATGCAAAACTCCATGTAATCCCAAGGGGTTCACATACTTTTTCTTGTAACTGTAGTTGCACAGGTGGAAAACAGATGCCCTTCCAGAAGCTGTTGAAGAATGATTCAGCACTGGTCACTACTAACTACAGATACTGAGAGTTGGAGATATACCAAGGCTGTCAAACTCGCAGTCCATATGTCGGATGCGTCACACTCTGGCCACACCCATGCCAGGTTTAGCAAAGGAGAAAAAAGTCACAATATATCATGTAATGCCACCATGACGATGTAAGTTTGACACTCAAGATATACAAAGGCACATTGGTTCCTCTTTTCTGATGCAACACTTCATTTAGCCAAAATGAAAAATTGTGTATCTAAATTCAAACTGACAAAGGGGAAAAGTCAGAATCACAACTCTATGCCTGCCACATGAAAAGAAATAATTTAACATTTTGAACATTCTGACTATGTTGCACAGAAGGAACTTATCATACACTATTAGCTAATGCCATTTTTTGATGGCAGTTTCTCAAAAGGAGGAATATAAGAAGCTGTACAGTTTCTCGAATCTTAGCTGTGGAAACATAAACATCCTGAAAAGTTCATATGCTCTCCATATGTCTCTGTTTATTCAAGTTCACCTGTGACTTGAGATTCA
Source organism: Thamnophis sirtalis (assembly GCF_051295495.1). Lineage (NCBI taxonomy): Eukaryota > Metazoa > Chordata > Lepidosauria > Squamata > Natricidae > Thamnophis > Thamnophis sirtalis. The sequence continues at coordinate 96,458,200 of NW_028261383.1, forward strand.
AGGACAAAGTGCACATAAAAACACTGAAACTCTTGAATACTTAAATTTAATCCATAAATATGCAACTTTTCTAAAATTGAGGGGAAATGCTCAATATTTTAAAAATGTAACTGCAGACCATATCCCAGAAAGTAAGGGGGGGGGAATCTGATTTGACGTAATTAAAATTACTGGCGTAAATATAATGTGCTTCATCCTAATGTTTTTAACACTTTTCCCTTTCTGACATATTAAAAATTATAATTTTTATCACTGAATCATCCCAAACACATTACAGAGACAACTTGCAATTTTGATCCACAACATGTGTGTCCCAATTCAATTCCCCTCCCCAATAGAAAAGAAACTGGCAGTCTTTGTCTATTAATGGCATTATAGGTCTAGCACGATTTGAACTACTTCATTTTAGGCATAAGAAATAAACTGAGTTTGAACCAAATGAGTCAGACTTTACAATTAGTCATGAAAAGCCTTATTTCAAATTCAGGGTGACTGGTATAGAACATGAGCCTTGACTTTAACAAATAATATACAAAGCAGTCTTAAAAGAATATCTGAATAGCTTTCCTGAATTCAGCCCTTGTTATTCTCTAATAAGAAGAAGGTGAGTGATAGTACTGAGTGATAGTTTCCAAAGCACCTGAGAGCAGGACAAGAAGCAATGGATGGAAACTAATCAAGAAGAGAAGCAACCTAAGAAGTTTCCTGAGAGTTAGAACAATTTAGTCAGTGGAATGACTTGCCTCCAGATGTTGTAAATGCTCAAACACTGGAAATTTTTATGAAGAGATGGATAACCATTTGTCTGAAATGGTATACAATTTCCTCCCTAAGCAGGGGTTGGACTAGAAGACCTCCAAGGTCCCTTCCAACTATCTTATCCGCAGTAATTTTGCTGTAAATTGTTTCACTGTCTGTCAAACAAATCCAAAACCTGTTCTTAAATGGAAGGAATGCAGAAGAATATTGAAATAATAAAAATTGCACTCAAACGCTTCCCTGACCACTTCCATTGCCTTTCTAAAAGACAAGAGTGCAACTCAACTGCCACACCCTCAGATGCTGTTAGCCATCAAGAATGGCACACTCCTTTTCTCCTCCTCTCAGTGATAATGCCTGAAGAAAGTTACTATTTTTAGAGCAGTACACAATATTCACTTACACATGGATTCAAAAAAATCTTGATTGGGTGGAAAGATCCATCCACAAAGAGTAGCTATATTTTTCCTTATAATTTATCTTATTGCACAATGTCTAAATTACATTCCAAACCTTTAAAATATTTGAGTAATTGTAGTATGATCCAAATCTTGCTTTTGCATAACCACTACTACATTGTCAAGAGAAAGAAAAATACTCAGATAGAGGGAGCGCAGCTGGAAAGCACCAGAAAAATATGTGTTTCTCTTGTGTTTTCCATCAAATGGAAAAAAAACAGGGTAAAAATTGTACATAAAACCCCGAGTATAGATGTAAAATTGCCAAGAATTCTGGAATAACAAAAAAGTTTTCTTCTGTTTCTTTTTTCCAGAGAAACTAAGAAAACGGGCAAGGGGAGAGACAATAAAATTTAAGCGTATTTAATTTATAACAGCATTGACAGATGTAAGCTTTGTTCTTAATTTACTTTAAAATGTTTTTGAAATAGCAACTTAAGCTGTAGAACATTGTGCCTGTTATATGTTGTTTTTGCCTGCTTATTAAGAAACAAGCAGGTAAAAACAGATAGCAATAAAAATGTGCCATCACCATTGTACCAAAGCAAAGAAAGGTATTTATTTTCAATTTGTGTCCAGAAAGGAAGCACTAATAAAAAAGTGGTGAAGGAATATATAGTATATTTAGCCACATGAAGTGAATAAAGCAACATTATTATTTTTTGAATTTGAAGTACTGTAACTGCCCGCTATTTCTACTTGTAAAATCAATCTTGTTATCGATTTCAGATTTCTTGAAACTAATTTGTGATTCTTTGCCTCTGCAATGCTAGCATTCTTCATGATTTATGAATTTCACATCTCTGTTTTGCAATTGCTCTAATGACTTTCTTGCTTAGGTGTCAATAGAAAATTGATTTAAAATGACATAGCTCTTACATTAAATCAAACATTCTAAATATATGATCAATATTATCCAACTTATAACTATCTAAGCTTAAATTCTCAATACATTTGTTGCCAGTTACTCAACCCATTAAATCTGAGGATTATTTTCCCCTCATTCAGCAAATCAAGTTCTTGGGGAAAATATTGAGATTGATCTATTGCTTTAACATATTTGTATTTAACTGACATTCCTAATTCTGATATTTCTATTTAAAATCTAATCTAAAACAATGTTTTCCACTGCATTTAAATATACAACTATGCATAAAATCATCCCTATTAAATGATTAAATGCTAGGCCCAAAATCACAGATGACACATAATACTGGATTCAGGGGTATAGTCAATATTGATTCCAGAAAGAAGTGTCTGCTACATAAACAACAATTTCAGGTTATGTGAGTCTAGAGGCCTTGCTCTAAGCTTCCACACTTTTTAAAAATGGAAGCAACAAGTAGAAACAACTTCATTCAAAATCATACTGTGGCTCATGAATTCTTTATTTTATTCTTCCATTTATACCCGCCTTTTGCTTCTACAAAATCCCAAACCATAAAATAAAAAACATGGATGCTATCAGTTTGTGTAGCTCCAGTGGAAAATAATCTGATTGCTTAGGAAGCTCTGCTGAATTCAGTTAAGATTTACTCTTATATAAATTACAAATAAAATTGCAAACTAAAAGACATTTCAATGGAATATGCAGTTTAAAAGATACTGTAACTCCTTATGAGTAATTAAACTGAGAGGAGGTAACACAAAGGATGATTGATGTTGCATGAGAATGCTGTAAACTGAAGAAAAGCAAAGCAACAATAAATGTATTCTGAAAATCTAAAACATTGCAAAATAATCTTTGGGAGCCTCAAAGAACAAATTGATTCTTTTTAACTAACTTCAGGGTCGCATTTGAATGTATTGCTCAGCACTGAATATTATATCAACTGCACAAAGAAGTTAACAAAGTTTGCTAAAACTGAAACTACATTTCTAATAAAGATGCAATCATAAAGTTATAGGATCAGAGTAAATTGATGTTCAAACAAATGCAGACTATCACACTTTGCAGATTTATCCATTGAGGGGAACGGTATTGATACAGTGCTAACTATGTAATTCTAAAAGTATAGAACATTTTGACACTTCCAATCCCTTAAAAACAATTTACAACTGACTCACAATAATTTCTACTACAGGTTCAGCGGACCGGTAGAATAATATCAAGGAATGATATTAAACATTAAAGAATGTTCAATCCTCCACCCACAATCTTAGTTCAGATTAAGTACATTTAACTCATGACTTAAAAAAACCACAAGTTGGTTTTATGAGAGGAGGCTGGCTGCCTTTGTTGTAGCCTTCAAATGGAAAGAATAACATTATGAGTTGATGCTACAGCAGTCAAATATTCAGGATTAGGAGATATATGATGCAAGACCTGTAGCTTGTGAAAGAGAAGGGTTCTCTTGGTGCAATTTTAGATGCACAAACGGCAAGGAAAAAAGAAATCAGTTTAAAAACCAAACACAACTAACAGTATGAGACCATACATGTTTTCATCTATCCATCTTTTTCTTTCTTTCTTCTTTCTTTTTCTCTCCCTCTTCATCCATCCATCATCAGGAGGCACAGGCCTTTCCCAAAGTCTTTAGAATTCACAAGCTCCTTAGCAGCATACCCATAATACTTATTAAAACCAAATATCTGTGTTAATCACTTAAAGCCAACAGCCTTACTAAATGTTTCTCTTTCCCCAAAGATAACTGTCTTCCAGCTGGCGTCTTGCTCCAGAATTGAACATTGCATCTCTAAAACACTACACTCATCCCTTCCACATGCCTGCATCACCACCTCCCATGCCAAAAGTGCAATGCACATCTGCAAACAATTAAACAACTAAATGTTAAACAAACATTTAATCCTTTTGTGCTTTTTAAAATAAAAGTATTAGGGTATGTGGTGTCTCAAATACTTTTTTGAATACCACAGAACCATATACCAATAATCTTATGACTTTATCTTAATAAAGTTAGTAACCTTGTGACTTCTTGGCTCTGCAGCTTTAAAAATACTAACACTGGATTAGTTCTGAAATATATTTTAAAGCGGCAATGAGTTTTTGTTCAGAAGACTTTAAATTTGGTTAATCTATCTTTCTCCTTTCCCAAGAGAAAAACTCCAAGACAAATATATGAAGAGGTCTGGTCGATTCAAACTGCAAGCATGAAAAGGAAGCTAGTCGTGTTCCCCATCTAGAGCTAGCCAAAATTTTGGAGAAGTAGATATGTAATTGCACTTATTGGTCACAGTCCAGGGTTAATATGCAGCATTCTATCTTATATGTCTATAAATAACTTTATTAAATAACTTTAACTTTCAAGAAAATCATATTGAACATCGTTCTGTAAAATCCCAGCTGTAAAAACTTTGGAAAGAAGTCTTAGCTGAAATAAGTCTGCTTTGAATCTTTTCCTGAAACAGAACTAATACTAGGTTACTAATAGTAAACAAGCTAAAATAGAGGAGACTGATAGAATGACTCAAAAAAAGAATAATTTCTATTTGAGTTTCTGTGCATTAATATAAAATACAAAAATGGCATTCTTGTCATGCAAAGAAGAATGCCCTAATTACTAAACAGTTGTGACAATAATAAGCAAAATTGCCTTCAGCTTCCAAAATTATACTAAGAATAAGCCATGGTTTCAAAACCCAATGACTAAGCTCACATTAAGCCAAAACATTTTTAAAAAAATGTTTAGCTGCTTAGCTGCTGTTTGACTTGTCAAGGGAGTCTAAAATATGGCACACCTCAAGGATCTTATTCACCTGCAGCTTCCACTCTTACAACTTTCTGATACTTTAAATCCAATTTTAACACACACAAAAAATCCACAAGGCAGCAGAAATATTTACTCTGTATGTTTATAATACCGATTAGGCCAGGATTATGCATTCTGCATCTGAACTGCAAAAATATATGGTTAACAGGAAAAATAACAAGAAAAGCATGAAAAACTACAGTTGGATTTTTGCAGTAGACATACAGTATATTCAGTTAGAAGTAACAGATTTGAGGAATTGGGGTATACAAAGGAAACAGATTGAAATCAGAAGAAGTAAACAAAATAAAGAGGAAGAAATATGTTTTGGACATTTGCATAGTTGCTTACTCATTAGAATCTTAGAATAAATATAGAGCTGGGAGGGACCTTGAAGGTCTTCTAGTTCAGTCTCCTGCTCAAGCAGGAGACCCCATACCATTTCAGAAAAGTGACTGCCCAGTCTCTTCTTAAAAACCTCCAGTAAAGAAGTACCGGCACCCACAAATTCTGAAGGCAAGCTGTTCCACTAGTTAATTGTTCTCACTGTTAGAAAGTTTCTCCTTAATTTCAGGTTGCTTCTCTCCTTGATTAGCTTCCAATTAGTTTAGTTAAAGCAGAACCTCTATGTCAAAGAATCTGTCTGTAATGTAAACTTACATTATACTTCAACAAATTATCGTCAATCTATCAAATCATATTTTACTAAACAAATTTCATTTTAAAAAGGTTCTAGTCCTGCCTTAGGCATAAAGGCAGCTGAGTAATTTTGGCCAGTCAATCTCTCTCAGCCTTGGGAAGGCGACAATAACGAATTTTGAAAAACTATGCCAAGAAAATTTCAGGAACTACTCCATGCAGTCACCAGGAATCAACACTGAATTAAAGGCATAATACACACAAACGCACGTACACACAAACTTTTTGAATTCCACCCATTGACAGAAGTTCCATAAACAAATAATGTTTACAAAAATAGTTTTTCTTAATAAATAATGTTTGTTTGCTTTGGAGCTGACACTGTTGATTTTTAATCCTGACTTCATATGCTTTTGGAATGTAGAAGTCCTGGAGGAAAGGCAAAAGATAAATCTGACAGTGAACTATGCCATCTGTATGTCCCCCAAATATCATTAAAGCCATTATCTTGTATGCAGCTCTACATACCCAACATTTCGATCCTAGAAATGTATTGACTAGCTTAGTCTCAGCTTAGTACTGACGTGCAACACCAGATTGTAAATTATTTGTATGAAGTTATATAATGTAATGAAGTCCTAAAATGGACCTCAAATCTCCATGTTCATAAACCAAAACTATGCTGCACAGAGCAATTGTAAACCCACGGTTATTTATCCATGGTTCACTGAATAAACCATAGCTGGCTGCATACACATTAAATCAGAATCATACCCTACTTGGGAAATCCTATACAACAAGACACCCTTCTCTGAAACACTTCAGAACTGGAAAGTGGAAAGCGGAAAAAGACACACATCTCACTGTGATTGTCAGGATTTCTGGCTTTACATCCCCCTTTTGACATTACCTTACAAGAACTCCAGAGATGTAACGCATACTTAGAATAACCTTCACCTCTGCTCAGATTAAACATAATGAATAAAGCCATAGAAGGAGAAAGCCTTTGCATCACTACCGCACTCTCTCTGAGGAATTGACAGAGGAAAACCTTCATTAAAGAGGAAACCACTGCCGTGAAAGTCAGCTCAGAGTTGAAGAAGTTTCTTGGATGAGAAGCAAAACGTCTTCAAAGACAAACCAGAAAGTCCAGTTGCCGCTTGAAAAAAAAACAAAAAAACACCTTTGGGACAACCATGACCTGGATGACTGAGAAGCTCCATAGACATTGCCCTGAATTCCCCTCTCTTTCCCAAGGCGCAGCTGATAAATCTGACTTTACTGTTTGCTTAGATTAGGAATTCCTTGCTGCAAGGGTAAGATCACTTGGCTGCCTGCCTGCTGGAAGATCCTTCACAAATTGGGAGGTTAAATCGGACCCACTTCTTTTCTCTCTCTTCCTAGATTACCATTCGGTGCTTGGCCTCCAATTTCAAGGCCTTCCTGAAACTTGGCTGTCTTCCCCTCCCCATCCATCACCTTCTGCGATGGAGCAAATAGAAAATCTCAGCCTACGTGCTGATACACACGACTATCCTCGGGCAAGAAAGCCTTCTGAAGCGCAGAAGCAGGATCAGGGCGGGTTGTCATTCTCTCGAGAGGTTGTTTTTCCCCCTCAGGAAAGCGGGGAGGAAGCGGAGCGACCACCTTTTCTTGGCCCAAGGCTCTTGAGGGCGACAAGACTCAACCTATCCCCGCGCTGTTAAAAAGGCTAAGCTTTCCCAAACTTTGGACCTCGCCCCACGTCCACCAACATTCCCCGGCCGAGGCTTTCCCAGAAATAGCTTTCTTGCCGCCGACGCCTTCTCCTTCCTTCCCTCCCCGACATCATCCCCGGGCAGCGTTTCCAAGCGTTACCTGAAGAAACCACCGTGCTCGCCTCGTCCGCTCTCCGGCCTTTTACCTGAAAATTAAGTTAAGCAGGAGTTTTTATTAATCATTATCATTATGGCGCGGAAAACATTGCAAGGCTGCAGACGGCTGGGCGGATGAAGTCATTTCCCCAAGCCCGCCGTTTCTCCGCTGCGCCTAACCTTAAAGCGCGGCCGTCAGCTCGGGGGGGTTTCGCCGGCGCGCGGTTCCTATAGCTTGCCATGCAGGGGTTTTGCAGGAGCCATGCAGGGGATGGCCTTGGAGGCGATCCTCTAGACACGCTCGCCTTGGGCGCAAGTGCCGGCGCTTCGGTCGCAGAGAGAGGGTTGGGGGTGTCTTACCGCTCGGAGGGCATGTATAGGATCGCGCGGCGAGGCGCTCTCGGCGCGCAAGGGCAATGGTAGGGGGGGTAAGGAAGGAAGAGGGCGCATGTCACGGTTCAGCGGGAGTCGGGTCATTAGGAGCCGGGAGAGCTTGTGGGCAAGCAGCAAAGCAGGAGAAGCGTGGGAGCAGCAACAGCCCCGGGGATGGCGGGAGGCAAAGGCGCAACCAAAGGCTGAGTCTGGCCATACGACGGTCGCAACGTACAAGAAACCCCACAGGCTAAACCCTGAGCGTCTCCCTTGCCCGGGGAAGGAGCGGCGTCCGCACATAAGAACAAGCAACGCGACTCCGCGCTTTCTAGAACAGACCCTGGCACTTCTGGTCCCGCCCTCCCATTGCTGATGCACTTGGCGTTCTGCGCTCCTATTGAGCGGTTGCCACGTCGGAAACCCCGCCTTCTCTCCCCCCCCTCCGCGCTTCTGGCAGAAAACCTAGGAAAAGCTCAGGCGATGCCGTAATGCTTCCAAGAGCTGCACCCTCAACTTTCGAAACAGCTGGGCCGGCTGGAAACATGGTCCCATCATCTCGCCTCGTCTTGCCGTTTATCTACTAATGCACACCCGTAGTGGGATTAATTTTTTTTTACTACCGGTTCTGTGGGCATTGCTGGCTTTGTGGGCATGGCAGGGGAAGGTTATTGCAAAATCCCCATTCCCTCCCCACCCCACTAACCTGCTTTCCAACTGATCAGGGCAACAAAAGATCAGCTGGGAGGTAGGGTGGGGGCGGGGGCAGCCTATTTGCCGGTTCTCTGAACTACTCAAAATTTCCACTACCAGTTCTCCAGATCCTGTCAGAACTGGCTCAATACCACCTCTGATGCACACATTTACTTTACAACGTGATGGTTCATAGCTAAGAACTCTATGGACAACAGGTGTTTCCGCAGAAGAAATGGTGAGAAACAACCAGTGGAAATCTGCAGAATAGGCCCATGTGTCTAGGTTCAAGTGTGGTCCTAATGTAAGCATGACTATTGAATGAGCTGTTCACATTAGTCTAAAGTGATGTTTGTTCCTCGACCTTGGCAGCTTGAAGATGTGTGGACTTCAACTCCCAGAATTCCCCAGCCATCATGCTGGAAGGTGAAATTCACACACCTTCTGGGCTGCCAAGATTGAGTCTGAACCAAGACTGGCTTCATCTGTCATACTAACTACCGGTAAGTCATAATGTGGTTCAGTTCTCTTGCAATGTATGTAGCCAGCCATCGATATTTTTTTTAAAAAAAATTTTTTTTTATTAAAGTGGTTTTCAACAGAAAAACAACTTTTAAGTTGAATGTAAGAAGAATAAAGAAAAATAGTAAGGGAGGAGTAAAAAGAATTTGGAAAGAAAAAGAAACAAACAATTAAAAAAAAACCTTTACAGAAAGTGCTTGTATTCAAAACCAAAAGTGGTTTTGAATGCATTTTTAAAATTCTCTCTCTTTAAGGTTACATCATAATTTCCTTTTTCCCATAACCTACCATTTCTAATCATCAAGTTTAAAAATCAGAAGTTCGGGTTTTGTTGTTTTTTTTTCAGCAAAAAGTTCATAACGGTTTTCCAGTCATTAATAAATGTAGAAGTTGAGCTTTCTCCAAGTGGAAAGGTAAAATGTGCTCTTAAATAGAACTTTGTTTTGATGGCTTCAAAGCAATTCTTCCATTTTAATTTATACAGGCTACAGTATTAGTAATGGGGATTGTAAAACCTGAAACATAAACTTATCTTCTGAATGTATGTACATCACATTTCCTATGCAAAATATTTTCAGAGAAATGAAAGAAAAAGAACTGTAGAATTGTAGTTTATATCACAAATCAGAAATATATATGAGTAAAAGATACATTCTTCTTCTTTATATATTGGATAGATATCATTATATTATTGCTTGGGAAAATATCATGGATTTTTTTTATTCTTTCTGTCTTACCAGAATAAAAAAATAAGACACAAACAAATGGTTTATTGCCCCAACCCAGATATCCACTGTATGCCTGCAGCAATTTATATATGATAATTGTTTTTCACGAAGCTTAATGAGTATTAACTTTTGTCCTTTCAGTCTAAGTTGGAGCTGTACAACTGTTTGTTGTTATAATTAACATTTCTGCCCTGAGAAATTCTGGGACTCTAACTCTAGGGTGGAAGTCAGACAAAAAACAAAACATGTATTATCTGATGACTCAAAATCCACAATTGGAGACTCGGTCAGGTGCAGGATGCAAGCATATAAAGCAGAGTACATATCACAGCATCACATGTGGGCTGGATGGCTGTGGTGTGTGCTGTGGGCCATCCCAAAGTTGCCTCAGCTGGGAACATTTTGGGCAGCACTGGGAAAGAAATCTGAGAAGATTCGCCTACTGGCTGGCTTGAAGCAATTTGCTGCCACCCAAATTACTTTCTGACGGTGAATTGGAGGTTCGCTTTGCTTTAGCGAAATGAATCCTGTTGCCTCCATGACCCTGAGTGTAGCACTGAAATCCACTCACTTTGCACAGGCTTAGTGAACTGAATGTGAAGAACTGGAGACTACAGAACAGAGTAATTAATGCTATGATCTTTCCAATTATAGTGTACTGCTGTGAAAGTTGGACATTGAGAATGATGGAAAGGAGAGAAAAGAATGAATTATAGATCAGATAGCTATTATCTGAGTACCATGGACTGTGAAAAGACCCAAGTGATCCATGCATGAGCAAGTAAAGAATGACTCACTCACTCACTCACTCACTCTTCCTTCCTTCCTTCCTTCCTTCCTTCCTTCCTTCCTTCCTTCCTTCCTTCCTTCCTTCCTTCCTTCCTTCCTTCCTTCCTTCCTTCCTTCGATAGTTGCCCAACTCACACATTGTGTGACTCTGGACAGCATGCCACATTAAAAATCCACAGTTAAAAATCATGGACTTTCAGAAAAGCAATAAGGTGGAAGCCAATCTTATTTCTGGGGGAATGAAGTTTCACAGAAGAGACACTGTTCCTAGGTCCAACCAGATGTAGTTGATAGTGGAGATCTACAACATGCTCTGCCTTCCTCCTCTGGTGAGCCAGAGAGATGTACCATATTTTTCAGAGTATAAGACACACTCCCACCCCCAAAAAAGTGGGTGTCTTATACTCTGTGCATCATATACAGTTAATGTTGCCGAAGCTTCGCCCATCCACTAGCCCCCACTCTTTGGCCTCTGCCTCCCAACAATTTGCCTTCTTGCAGCAAACAGCAAACTGTGTGGTCAGCTTCAGCATAGCCTGATTTAGCACCAGCACCTGATTGGCAGTTGGATCTGCCAGCCGGAATATATCCTATCAGTTGTTCCAGGCTGCAAGGATTGCCGCTGCCCATTGGCGCCATCTCCGCCCATCGGCACTGCTACCTATCGCTGCCTCCAGGCGCCCATTTTTGGCCTCCGTGCATCCTGTTTTCAGCCCGTTCCAGACATTGGGGCTAGATGGCGGCGATGGCAGCAATAACCAGCACTTTGAATAGCACTCTGAAGCAAATTGGTAACTGGTGTAGCTCGTGCAAAAGTGGAGATTTGTGTGCATGCTTGGACTTGGATAAAATCATTTGAGCCAATGCATTTTGAGCGGAGTAGATGCCAATGGAAGCTTCAGGATGCTCTTCAAGGGCTGCTTCACACAGAGTATAGTACAATAGTTCACAGGGGAGTCCGCATAAAATGGAGTGACCATGAAAAGATCTGTTGGTCCAGGAAATGGCATCACTGGCATATAAGATCCCATTGTGCAAAGGCTCTCCTGGCCATGACCAGCATTGGCTCTTTAAGCAAAAGTTGCGAGTGCAGGAGAATCCCCAGATTATGGATTGGGTTTGTCTGGGGTTTCTCCTGGACTCGCAACTTTTGAACCCCATCCACAACCAAAAATGGTAATTCCATCAATGAGTTCTAGACCTAGAGCTCCAAGCACCAAGAAGAGGTAGTCACAGCATTGCTTAATTCACTATAGGTAGAGATATACAATTGAATATTATCAGCATATTGATGATATCCCAACCCAATGTGACAGATAGCCTCACCTAGCCGTTTCATGTAAATGTTAAAACAGGAGTGGAGAAAGCACTAACTCTTGAGGGATTTTGCAAACCATGGGCCAAGGGTCAAATCTCTTGTTCCCAATCAACACTAACTGGAAATGGCCTCAAAGAAAGAAAGAAAGCCAGGACAATATGGTGCCCCTCCACTTCCAGTCCCCCAACCTATTCCAGAAGAATACCATGGTTACTGGTATTGAAAGTCACTGAGAACTTAAGTAGGGCAAGGATGGATGCACTACCCTCATCCTGCATCCACTGGAGATCATTCAAAAAATGCAACTAATGCTATTTAAATCCCATATCCAGGCCTAAATGCTAGTTAATTAATTTCCCCCCTGATTGTCTGGAGCTGCAGTGCAACCACTTTCTCAACCACCTTCTCCAGGAAGGGAAGTTCGAAGATAAGACAAAAATTGTGATGGTTTCTTAAACAGGGAATGAACCACAGCATCCTTAAAGGGCTGAGGCACCATCCTCTCCTCCAGAGATGTATGACCACCACCCACAGCTACCTACATGTTACTTCCCAAGAAGTTTTATCAGCCAGGAAGGACAAATCTCTAAAACACAGGTGGCTGAGCTTACATTCTGTATTATCCTGTTCATTTCTTCAGAGCAACAAGGTCTATCCATTCTTAGATAAGTAGGCAAGCACCTGCCCTGGGCATCTCCACTGGATCAATGTCCACACCAACATCCAATTGGAAACAAATCTGAACACTTCATTTGGCAGAAAATCAGCAAATCCTCCATGACCCACCTCCCCAGATCAACCTGAAGAGGGCCATTGGGCAATTATCTACAGAGACAATTTGTGCTGTGAATTATTTATGCTTCATCACACAAATTGTCATGAGGTAGGCTTTAATAGTAGCTCTTACCCATGTTTCGTTGAGTTCATCTTCCACTAGCAATGCTTTAGATGTCATTTGATCCACTTCCTCTTTCTCTCTGCCTCTGATACCACAAGGCCTAACGAGATCCATGAGTCAAGAGAAGCCTTGTGATATCTGAGGCATGGAGAAAACCCAAAATCAAAATTTCATTTTTTTTTACCTCAAGCACAAAATCCAGAAGTGGTTTCCAAGTAGAAATGAAAGTATTTATATTTTTTTCTTTGATCAAAGCAATCAATTTAGCCATCTCTACAGTGGTGGGTTTCAAATATTTTAGAACCACTTATGTAGTTGTGGCTTGCTTTGTGGGTGTGGCTTGCTGGCCATGTGATTGGGTGGGAGTGGCTTGCCGGCCATGTGACCGGATGGGAGTGGCTTGCCAGCCATGTGACTGGGTGGGAGTGGCCAACTTGTAAAATGTAGTGAAACTCATTTAACAACGCTCTTGCTTAGCAACCAAAATGTTGGCTCAGAAACTCTGGCATTTGAAGCACGCATGTTTTAAAGCTGTCAAGTTACAACACCCTTGCACACCTAACCCTTTAGAAAAAAAACCCCAGGGGTGTTCAAACTTGACAGCTTTAAGACTTGTGGACTTCAACTCCCAGAATTCCTCCTCTTGCTCTTCATCTTGATGATGTGCAAAAGGGCAGGGGGAGGGAGCTGAAATTGGTTCTAAATGGCACTGTATATTTGTGGAACCTCTTCTATAGAAGAGGGTAGAACTGGCAGGAACCCACCCCTGCATCTCTACTAAACTCTTATCAGTTTTTGTAGCCATTCATCCATTGTGGGAATCGAGGTGATCTTCCATTTCTGTGCCTAGAATAGTCTTGCTGCCGTCAACATATATAACATCAAAGTTCCGAATTTTTTTTTCTAAATCTTCTTCCATTAAATCCAAAAGAAAAGTGTCTGGTTTTCTTCCTATATTCACTTAGAATTTTCTGTATTCCGATATGACTCCTACTGTAATATTTCTTTGCTTTATCACACACCCACATCCTTAAATGATAAAAAGTCCCTTCTGTACATTTACATTTCCAACATTCATTTGTGGTAACTTTATACATTCTTGACAATTTGTCTGGAGTTAAACACTAACAATACATCAAATTTTCTTTTAAATTATAGTTTAATGTAACCTTTATTCCACATATTCTACCACTGTTCAAGCATTACATTATATCCAAAATTCCTTGTCCACTGAATCATACAATGCTTTACTTCTTCATTTTCCAGATTTAAATCCAATAACACTTTATAGACTTTAGCAATAATATGTTCATCTCTACCACACAGTATAATATCAGCTAATTTTTAACAAAGTTAAACCCATGACTCTAAATTTATCTAATTTAAATCTTTCTTTCAATTGCAAATATGTAAACCAATGACAAATATGACCTTCTGATTCTATTCCTCCATAGACTTGAGAGTAGGGTCCCCTAAATTAAAAGATATTATTTTACCTTGAGTCTACCAGTTCGGCCTCATCATCATTTCTTTTCTTAAAAAAGCTTCCTGTGGGGAGGACCAAAAAGGCACCTTCGTGAAAAACCATGTTTTATATTTATTCCAAACTCTCAAAATAGCACGTCTGACAAAATGATGGTTGAAGTAAACATTTACTTTAACTTTATCCTACCATAGGTAACCGTGCCAACCAAATCTTAAGTCCAGTCGCCTCTTATTCTGAAGGTTTATCCTTTAACTGAATTCCTGAAAGGGCTTTGTCAACTTGGATTCCAGCCATGCCCAATTTTGGAGTGTAAGCCTAGGTATGCTATGCAAAACCCAGTCCTCCAGCCAGTGGAATGTACTCCTCCCTGAGTTGTAATGCACAGCAATCTTACTGTATTTGGATAATCGTATATTCCAGGAAATACAGGGTTCTGTTAGCAGAGTTTTGGAAGTGATTTGCCATCACCTTCTTTGCAGATCTTGTTTCAATATCCAAGGCTAGCCTTAAGGCCTGATAATTTTCCTTACCTTCGAAAACCAGCCATAATCAGACAAGTGTTGTCACTTTCCTGGAATCAAATTAAATTTCCAATTCTTATATGTCAGTCACTAAGCAGAAACACAGATTTTTCAGCAGGAGGCATACACTTTAAAATTTGCCTGCAGGACTATAATTAGCATGCTTTGATTTCTGGCTTTTCTTCCTGATTATTTCCACAGATGCATGTTCATTCATGAGAAATATAAAAGGAAAGCTCAAATTTCCACTCAGATTACAAAATAGAGTTTATTCAAACTATTCAACAGCCTGCTTAGTTAGTGAAATGGTACTCGAGTTCGTGGAATTGTTCATATTTCTTCCAGTATACTTAGGAAACAATTTAATGACACAAGTGAAAATAAAAGTGCATTTCTATATACCGGTAACTATTCTATCTGTCAGATTCATGGATTCATTGACAGGCTGAAAGATTATATCTTCTTTTTAAGGTGTGTATTTGTGTTTAAAGGGACGCAGTGGCTCAGTGGCTAAGATGCTGAGCTGGTCGATCAGAAAGATTGGCAGTTTGGCGGTTCGACTCCCTAGCATTGCGTAATGGAGTGAGCTCCCATTACTTGTCCCAACTTCTGTCAACCTAGCAGTTCAAAAGCATGTAAAAGTGCAAGTAGCAAAATAGGAACCACCTTTGATGTGAACGTAACAGCGTTCTGTGCGTCTTCGGCGTTTAGTCATGCATGTGACCACAGAGATGTCTTCGGACAGCGCTGGCTCTTCGGCTTTGAAATGGAGATGAGCACTGCCCCCTAGAGTCGGGAATGACTAGCACATATGTGTGAGGAGAACCTTTACATTTATTTGTGTTCTAATTTAAAGATTGTCTATAACTGCTGTTTGTATTCATCCTTGATTTGTGGTGTTATTATTTATATATTAAATATTTAATCTTGTGCATTATTATTATTATTATTATTATACAATTGTATCACAGCGGCCAGTAGTTTTGCCAGATTTGGCATTGGTTACTAGTCGGGCCCCACCCAGGGGCCTAGGACGTCGTAACGTATTTTCTTAATATGCGTGCAGATCCAAGCAGTGCGGCTTTCTGCATTTGACTGATGGTGATTTTGTCAATTTTTAACTGTTTTAAATGTAATTCCAGTGCTTTTGGAATAGCACCCAGTGTGCCAATTACCACTGGAATTATCACTGCTGGTTTGTGCCATAGTAGTTGAATTTCGATTTTTAAGTCCTGGTATCTTGCGATTTTTTCATGTTCCTTCTCGGCGACCCTGCTATCACCTGGTATTGCGATGTCTATGATTGTGACCTTATCTTTCTCAACCAGTGTGATGTCTGGTGTATTATGCGCCAGTATTTTGTCGGTTTGTATATGGAAATCCCACAAGATCTTGACCATCTGATTTTCAGTGACTTTTTCAGGCTGATGTTCCCACCAGTTTGTTGCTGTTTTAATATTATAATTTTTGCACAAATTCCAATGGATCATTTGTGCTACTGAATTGTGCCGCAATTTATAATCAGTCTGCGGGATTTTTTACAGCAGCTGAGTATGTGATCAACAGTTTCATCAGCTTCTTTGCAAACTCTGCATTTGGCATCATCAGAGGATTTTTCGATTTTGGCCTTAATGGCATTTGTGCGGATAGCTTGTTCTTGCGCAGCTAGGATTAGTGACTCAGTTTCTTTCTTTAATGTACCTGTTGTTAACCATAACCAAGTTTGTTCACTGTCCACTTTATCTTTTATTTTTTCCAGAAATTGGCCATGCAGTGCTTTGTTCTGCCAACTCTCCATTCTTGATTTTATCACATCTTTTCTGTATTCTTGTTTCGTCTGTTGGGCCTTCAGTAGATTTTTGTTCTTTACTTCGATTAATAGATGTTCTTGACTTTCTTTTAAATAATCAGCCAGTGCATGTTTTTCTTCTTCAACTGTTTGCTTCACTTGTAATAATCCTCTGCCACCTGATTTTCGGGGCAGATATAGTCTATCAGTATCACCACGTGGGTGTAAACTGTAGTGCATTGTCATTAGTATCCTGGTTTTTCGGTCCAAAAGGTCCAAATCAGTTTGTGTCCAGTTAACTATACCAGCTGTGTATCTTATAACTGGTATTGCGCAGGTATTTATGGCCTTGATTGTATTTCCACCATTCAATTTAGATTTCAAAATTTTCCTAACTCTGTTGGTATACTCTCACCTGACAATAGTTTTTACTTCTCCATGCTTGATGTTATCCAACTGCAGAATGCCTAAGTATTTGTAGGCTTCATTTTCTTTGCATTTAATTAATTGGCCATTGGGCATTTCAATTCCCTCACATGCAGTGATTTTGCCCCTTTTTATGGATACAGTAGCGCATTTTTCCATGCCAAACTGCATTGAAATATCGGTGCTGAATACTCGGACTGTGTTTGTCAATGATTGGATTTCTATTTCTGACTTTCCATAGAGTTTCAAATCATCCATATATAGTAAATGCGAAATTTTTTCAGCTTCTTTGGCTGTTTGGTAGCCTAATTTCATTTTTTTTTTAAGATTACTGATAGTGGGATCATTGCGATGATGAAGAGAAGAGGTGAAAGTGAATCACCCTGGAAAATTCCTCGCTTGATATTAACCATTCCGTAGATCTCATTCCCTACTGCCAACTCAGTTCTCCATTGTTTCATCACCTTTTCAGTAAAGGATGTAATATTTTTGCTAATGCCAGTTGTTTCTAAGCATTTTATGATCCAACTATGTGGCAGTGAGTCAAATGCCTTTTTGTAATCAATCCAGACCATATTCAAGTTCGTTTTTCTGTTCTTACAATTTTCTAATATCATTTTATCAATTAGAAGCTGATCTTTTGTGCCCCTGCTCCTTCTTTTGTTGCCTTTTTGCTCTACTGGCAAGATGTTGTTTGTTTCCAAATAATCCATCATGTTTTTTTTTTTATCAAAGATTCTTTTATTACATTTTCATTTTCCTTTATACAATCACTTAAATACTGTGCAGTTAAAAAAAAAGAAGAATAAACAACTCATAACACTTCTATCCTACATACACCCTTCCTTCTACCCCTCCAACTTTCATTTCTCCCTTCCAACAATCCCCTCTTCTACTTCCCCTCCCCCTCAGCCATTCCTTTATCCCCTTCCCACCATCTCACCCTCCTTACATTCCCTTCTCACTCCCTCTTAATTCCCCCCTCTTCTTTCCCTCTACACCTCGCTTCGGTGTATTTCTAGTATTCATTGGTCTATTTGTTTTGTACTAAAACAAAAGAAAAATAAAAGGAAAAGAAAGAAGAAAAGAAAAAAAGAAAAAGCAACAGTATCCAAGTGCATTCATTGTTACTTCGACCCTACCCCCACCCACCCCCTGAACCCCCCTCCCTGACCCCCTTCCGACTTCCCAGGTCCCATTCCCGGCATCGTTCTTTATCAAGCAAAGTCTGGAGTATATTGAAACCAAATAGATTAGAAGTTACAAAATAATAAAAAATAATAAAAAATAAAGAACAAAAAAGAAAAGAATAATAAAAAGAGGGAAAAAAGGAGGGGGGTAACCCCCCCCCCCAAGAAAGAGAAGTCAATATACTCTCTAACATTAAACTCAGCTTCTCATTATTTTTAAAATTTTAAACAATGTCTTTACCTGCTTCCGCATATAAATTCTATACCTCCCATCCTGCCTTTACCCGTGTCCGCATATATATTTTATCCTCATCCATTGCTCCTCTCATATTTACTCCACCCTCGTGTAGACTCTCCAGATAATCTTTCTTAACCTTGTATTCAAATAACAATTTATACAAAAATCAGCTTACATTCTGAATCAAGATAATCTAATTGAACTTTCACTACCCTTCCATCTACCCCACGCACCCGACTACATTCATCCCAAACCACAATCCAAGAAAACTATGATCTCCGCTCTCCTCGCCCCAAAGAGTAGATCATGCGCAGTTTAAATTAAGATTCAAACAAGTCTTATATAAGTCCCATATAATATATATCCAAATTCAGCACCGCTTCTTTCAGTCTCAATATCTCTTCATCGGTATACAGCTTTGTCATTTTATACCAGACAGGAGTCCTGAAATTTTATTCAAATTAAAAATTTAGGAAGTATTTTAAAGGCATAGCTGGATCTTTATTCTTTACTCTTCTGCCCTTCCGGAAAGGGAAAGCAACACCCGCCGCCTTGTAGCCACGTGTCCCGCTGCTTATCTTCTCCTTCTCCTTGTCTTTCTCCAAGTCCGGATGAATCAGGAAGTCCCGCCTTCAGGGTTTTGTAGTAAAAATCTCGGGCTTCGCAAACAGAATTGAGACGATATTTTTGGTTCTCAAATGTGACTGTGATACCAGATGGCACTTCCCATTTATATTGTATCTGAGAATCTCTTGAGTTTTTCAGTTAAGAAAGTGTAGTCTCTCCTTGCTCTTAATATTTGAGATGGTATTTCTTTAAAAACAATCAAGTCCTGTCCATCGATTCGCAGCCTGTTATTGTAAAACTTCTGTATTATCGCATTTCTGGATTCTCTTGTGGTGAAATATATAATTATGTCCCTCAGAAGCTGTCGTTGTTTTGCTACACACGAGTTCTGGCGATAAATTTTTTGAATCTGCCAATCAAAGTTAAATCCCGGACTTCCCACCGAACGTCTGAAAGCTTCAAAAAAGGTCTGTTTCAAATTCTCCTGTTCCTTTTCACGCAATCCTCTGACTCTTATTGCAAACGCAGTCTTATTGTAATTTTTGAGCATTTTCAACTTCCTGTTGTAACGTTTGAATTTTAGATGTCAAATTAGAATTAGTTTTTTCCAAAAGTTCCAATTTGTCCTCCATTTCAGAAACATAGCCTGTCATAACAGTCATAACTCTGATCGTATCTTCCCTTGTTTGAGCAATCTTGGCATCCAGTTTATCATATAAGTCCGATAAAAGTTGTTTAATTTCCTGTCTGAACTCTTTAAGGGTTTCAAAAAGAAATTCTTGCGTTAAGAGATCTCCAGTGGAGGGTGTGGGAGGCAAGGGCAGCGATTTTGTAACAATTTCTTGAGATGTATTATTAAGGGAACGCTTAGACTGCTTCGATTTGGGAGCCATTATAAAAAAACGCACAAACAAACAAAGTCTCTGCTCCCCTCGGTTTTAAATGGGGTACTATTTATAGATTTTTAACAGTTAATAAGGAGAAGTCTTCAGGAGAATAGAGCTGATTGAGTGTGTCATATATCAAACGCAGAAGCTATAAAATCACCATCTTGTAACGCAGCTGGATAAGAAAGCCTTTTACAAAATTGAAGCTGGTATTTTGAATAGTAATAAGAAAAAAAAAATTACAACTTCAAGTTAATATTTGGTTTTGAAGCCATTTCAAAATTTATCTGCCTGCAGTTAATAAAACTCTATTGCCTGAATATGCAGCTTTAAGTGAAGAGGCTGAATTCCCCTTTTATTTTGAAGTTAAGGCTTGGCAAAACTTTCAGTGAGTAAACATTGTAACAAGACCGTTCAGCAGATTCATCACCATTTAACTTCCAGATAAGCAAAGTTAATGAAGGAATAACATTCTTGTAGAAATAAAGCTAATTAAAAAGCTTCTGCTGGCCTATTATGAAACCAAAACATGTGATAAGCAATCTCTTTTGTTTTGGATTCTTGTGAATTCTTGTGAGGATTAAGAAAAAGTGTTCATTATTACCGGAGAAACCAGCCTGCTCGGCGCCATTTTAAAAGCCTCTAAGTAAATAATTTTTCGGAGGAGAAAAAGAAAAGAAGCTAAAATGTTGATAAACAATTATTGTGCACGGAAATGGATTCAGCTCGTGATAAGATTAAATCAAACAAAACTTTGAGCAGAGTGGGGGAGTCTTACTTTGTCCTGCACAAGGCAGTTTGAAGTTCCCAGCACGGACAGCCGTTCTGCCTTGGGCTAGCCCCCCTTTCCCTGCAAGCACAAAAGCTGCAAAAATCGAAGAGCATTTGCCAGCAAAACAGTTTCTTCTTTCCTTCTTGCCTGAAGGATAAGAAAACCTGATAAGACGTCAGATGGAAGATCCTCTAAACAGGTACGTAGCCAGGAATTCGGAGGCAGCTGATTTTTTTGCTGCCACCACCAGCAAGCTCCTCCCAGGAAGCAATCCATCATGTTATCTGCAATAATGCCTGTGAGTAATTTGAAGGTTGTTGGCAAGCATGTTATTGGTCTGTAGTTTTCAGGTGTTGTTCCTTGCATTCTGAATCAAGTATGTTTTTCCAGTTGTCAACCATTCATCAATTTGGCCCTTTTGTAAAATTTCATTCTGTTGCCTGGCCAATATTGCATGTAAACTGGTCAGATATTTGAGCCAGAAACCATGTAATTGGTCCTTTCCAGGTGATGTCCAATTCTTTACCTTTTTAACTCGATTTTTGACCATCTCAGTTGTTATTTCTAATACTTGTATTTGTTTGTTGCCAATGCTTTTTTCAAAGTCATGTATCCACTTTGCTTTCTTGTTGTAATCCTTGGCATTTTCCCACAATTCTTTCCAGAATTCAACTGTGGCCTGTTTTTCTGGTTTTTCACTTTTGGTGTCACCATTCACATTAAGACTTTGATAAAAACTAAGCTAAGCTATCTTCGTTGTCTAAACTTTTATTTTTTTACCTCTTCTGTCAAACAGAAACTTGTTTCAGTTGTCTCTTCCCTTGACTTCTGCATTACTGCTTCTTTTTTGTGAGTAAGCTTCCACTTCTTAGAGATCTATCAAGATCATTCCCTTTGCACTTATCAGTCCTTCCTCAAGGCTCCCATGATTAATAAGACTACCCCTGAACCAATCTCCAGCTTCCTTTCAGCCAATCTGTAATTTCTAATTCACCATAACAAGCACCTTAAATCTTCTCAATCCTTTCTCAGAACCTATGGGGATAGAAGCCATCTCTGTGTACTGGCTGCTGCTAGGTGTTGGTCTTTAGTATCATCGATTTTAGTTTTGTTTAGTTTAGTTTTGCTTTCAGTTTAACATTTTAGCATCCTTAGACTCGTCCAAAGGTGAGGTTCTCAATTATATAGAAGATTGAAATTCTTTCATTCAACAGTTAAAGACAATATGTTCAGACTTTTTCATTCAACACAGTGTTATAAGCTGGCAAATGAAGGAGACAAAGCTAGAATGTGAGTCCTCCTCCATTCATGAAGAGCATCTAAAGAGATGCCCATGATCCTTCTTCTGACTCTGGGTTACCCATTACTTCCTTAGTGAGACAACTGCTATTAGACCCTTTGTATCATCATATACTGTGTTTATGCAGCTATTAGGTCTATTTGCAATGGCCATCCATTAAATATAGATGAAAAACACATAGACTTTACATAATTTGGCTTTTTCAGTACTCCAAAGTATGCTGAATTTCTGAACGAGGAAAAGCTTTCCATAGCTGTCTATACCTAATTATGGGCATTAAAAATTCAGCATTTTGTATGACGTCATTGCATAAATCAAATCAAATCAAATAATAAAAGCAATCTTCAGTGCATTTCCTTTTCTAATCTTCACTATTAAGGGGATATATTCCTGACTTTGGACTCAGATTTGCTCACTACCCAGAATCGTTGAGAATTAGATCATATGTAAATGTAATAAATACATCTGGTGGCTATTATCACTTTGTTAAAGTGCCAGATAAAGATCTTACTTCCCACATGGCATGTGTGTGTCAAAATAGAAAGAATTATGTTTTTAATTGTACATTTCCCAGAGTGTTCTGTGAGTGAGATGGGCAGTTTTTAATTTAGACAGACAGACAGACAAAATAGATAGAAAGCAATAGAGATGGACAGATATAAAATCTGGAAGATTGTACGTCTGGCGTCAGAAACCCCGCTACTCTTTTTGTACTTTTATAAAATTTCAGTTTCACATGCCTGAAGTTTGAAGGCAATTATCTTGGGAGAATCCTTTGGTGCTTGATTGCTTAATGTTTGATTTACTGACTGTTTTTATTTTGCAATGCCTCAGTTCATTGCATTATACTTTTTTTCATGAACAGCTAAGAAGACAGGACAAGATGAAAGACAGGACTTTCACTTTTATAAATGTGAATTAAAAAATCTACAAAATGGCTGCAAGATGTTTATTTCTTTGCTTGTTGATTGAGTTTTGTTCCACACAACTTCAATCCAACTCTGGATGATGGCTCATAATGTAAATAAAATGAGATAAAAATAATAATAAAGCTCAATTAATAAAATGCAGAATCCAGCTATATAACAGTAAAATATATGGAAAACATGCAAAAAAAAATCAAGCAAGGGGACTCCATGCACTCTAACTCAAGGTCTAGGAAAACAATCAGGTCTTTAAGGCTTTCTGGAACACCACCAGTGTGGCAGGCACCAGATCTCAGGGGTGCAGAAAGCGGATGCCATGACAGAAAAGGCATCGTTGAACCTAAAAGCTTCTGATAGATGGTACAGATTGATCAAGAATGTTGAATACATCCACTATTGTTATTATTAGCGTATGGCATTGTTATATTAGCTGGGAGACCACTATTCTACAGGAACTGGGCATGGCTCATCTAGTGAAGAGAAGAAGGACCAGGGGGGACATGATAGCAGTATTCCAATATTTGAGGGGCTGCCACAGAGAGGAAGGGGTCAAACTATTTTCCAAGGCACCCGAAGACCAGACAAGGAATAATGGATGGAAACTGATCAAGGAGACATTCAACCTAGAAATAAGGAGAAATTTTTCTGACAGTGAAAACAATCAACCAATGGACCAGCTTGCCTTCGGAAGTTGTGGGAGCTTCATCACTGGAAGCATTTAAGAAGAGATTGGACTGACATTTGTCAGAGATGGTGTAGGGTTTCTGCTTGGGTGGGGGGTTGGACTAGGTGACCTACAGTACAAGGATCCTTCCTGTTAATCTGTTATTGCAGAGTGGTAGCTTGGCTACCAATTTATCGGCTCTGTTCACCACAGATTCACCACAGGAGGGCAAACTGGCTTCGCACCAGAAAGAAAGACAAGCAGCTTTTCCTGCAGCATCCTTCTAGGCCTCCTCCCATACCCGGGCCCCCCTCATAAATGGGCACCACAACCAGGAAGGTCCAGAGCCAGCAGGAATCTCACTCCCTGCACAGAGCACCAACTCATCTCCCCATCAAAGTGGTACCAATTTATCTACTAGAACATGCTTTTGAATTGCAAGATGGCAGAAATTGAGGCAAGTGATGGGAGCTCACCTTGATACATAGTGCTAGAACTCGAACCGCTGGATCAGAGACGATCTTTAGCACCATTAAGCCATTGAGCCACCATGCCTCTCAATATATCCACTATGTCAGCTCTAACCGGTTGGGCATAAACCACTGGAGATAAGTAGCCCTTCCAATAATTGAGCCTTATGCTAGATAAAGCTTTATATATAATAACCAGCAGCTTGAATCACATCCACAAGGATATTGGCAACCACTACAACTCACAAACTAAGGTGACATGGGCACACTGCCTACTCATCACGGCCTGTACTGCTGAATTCTGGACCAGTTGTAACTCCTGAGTAGTCTTCAAGGGCAGCTTATAATACTTGAGCTGAGAAATGATAAAGTATGAGTAACTATTGAAAAAATATCCCAATGCAGGAAATGATGCAACTGGAGCACCAGATGAAACTATGCAAAGGACTTCTTTCCCAATGTTATTTGTTCTTTGAGCAGGAATTGTGAATCTCAGCAGATGAACACTGCTCTCAAATAAGGGAGTGCAATCCCATTCAAGAATAAAAGTGAAAGATCCCCAGATTTGGTTGCCTCAATATCCACAGGCAGAAGTCTATGAGTGGGTCAGCCATTCTCTCTCAGTTCAACCCAGGGGTGGGTTCCTGCCAGTTCTAACCACTTCTATAGAAGAGGCTCCACAAATCTATAGTGCCATTTAGAACCGGTTCCAGCTCCCTCCCCCCACCTGTCCACACATCATCAAGATGAAGAGCGAGAGGAGGAATTCTGGGAGTTGAAGTCCACAAGTCTTAAGCTGTCAAGTTTGAACACCCCTGGGTATTTTTTCCTAAAGGGTTAGGGGTACAAGGGTCTTGTAACTTGACAGCTTTAAGACTTGCACACTTCAATGCCAGAGTTCCTGAGCCAACAAGACTGGAGGAGGAATTATGGGAGTTGAAGTCCATAAGTCTTAAAGCTGTCAAGTTTGAACACCCCTTTGGGTTTTTTTCTAAAGGGTTAGGGGTGCAAGGGTCTTGTAACTTGACAGCTTTAAGACTTGCGTGCTTCAAATGCCAGAGTTTCTGAGCCAACATTTTGGTTGCTAAGCAAGAGCATTGTTAAGTGAGTTTCACCATATTTTACAAGTTGGCCACGCCCACCCAGTCACATGGCTGGCAAGCCACTCCCACACAATCACATGGCTGGCAAGCAGGCCACACCTGCAGAAAAGGTTCTAAAATTTTTTGAAACCCACCACTGGTTCAATCCAACATACAGGATTGTTGTTGTGGGGAAAATAGGAGGAGGAAGGAGTATTAGGAGTATATGTTTGCCACCATGAGTTACTTATAAAGTAATAAAGGTAGGATGAAAAACCCAAATAATCTGTAAAAAAAATAAATGTCTGTAGATATTGTTCACATTTCCAAGATTTGAAATAGTTTAATTTTATTATTTTATATCCTGCCTTTATTATTTCTATAAATGATACCTTCTCCCTCCTATTTTCCCCACAACAACCCTGTGAGGTGAGTTGGGCTGAGTGAGAGAGAGAGAGAGAGAGAGAGAGAGAGAGAGAGAGAGAGAGAGAGAGAGAGAGAGACTAATTTGCCCAAGATCATCCAGCTGTCTTTCATTATTGAGGCAGGGCTTGAACTCATGGTCTCTTGCTTTTTAGCATAGGGTCTTAATCATCACACCAAAGTGGTGATTACGTCTTTTCTAGATAATTTCTCTGTTAACAAATAACAACGATACATCATTCTATTTTTAAAAAAATTCTTTTTAAGGCTGGAACGCATATTTTTCCATTTTTCTAATTGTATGTTGTGGACAACATTTTAGTTTATTTTATAGTAAGTTCTTTCATTTGTTCTTCTTGTGTCTCATATTTCAGCAAAAGTTTATGCATTTTAGCAATAACATATCCATAATTCTATTTCACTTTAATCTTACTTTGTTCAAAAACAAAGCATCTTTTATTTGCTTTAAACTTTTTTGCTAATTGTACATAAGAAAACCATTGACGAGAATATCCTTCTGTTATCCTTCTCCTGATTTCATTTCACAATCCCCTTGAGACAATACTGCTACATTTTGGAAGGTATTCCATTGTGCATCTGTTTAGTTTCTGTTAATCCATTTGAGCAGAGGATTAACACATACAATCCAACTGCTCTTCCCAATTAACAGTATGTTCACAACATAATATTAGAATTAAATTTCCATTACAAATACAAATAAATGTCAGGGGGATCATTGATTACAAGAGGGATGCAATTTATAAAGTCTAACAACTAAAATAAAACAGGTGGGAAAACAGGTGCTTTATTCATGTCTCAAATCACAGGTTTGGGGGAAAAAGGAGGACATTTTTAAAAACGATGTTAGCGAATTAGCTTGTACAAAATCTTGATATTATTCTAAACGAATTTCTCCTTTGGCTTACATGTATTTACTTTCTGAAAGCTAAATCACAACAGAACCCTTCGTAGATCTCCTGCCTCACATGTAGTCCAGAATAATTTAATGCAATGTGATTACCTTCTTTGGAAATTCAAAAGTGGTGGGATTCAAATTTTTTTTACTACAGTTCTGTGGGCATGGTTTGGTGGGCGTGGCTTGGTGGGTGTGGCAGGGGAACAATACCGTAAAATCTCAATTTCTTTCTGATCAGCTGTGACTCGAGAGGTAGATAATAGATGGGGGTGGGGCCAATCAGGGGAGGTAATAACTGATTTTCAGAACTACTCAAAATTTCCGCTATCGGTTCTCCAGAACTGGTCAGAACCTGATGAATACCACCTCCAGTACTCATGTATTATATATGTTATGTATATTAGACATGTAGAAATATTTCATTTTAAGCCACAAAACTTCATGAAATGCCTCGTTTAAGTGAGAAGGATCTTTTCTGAAGAGTTTGACAGTATTTCAATGTTGAAATAGAGCCATTCAGAGTTCGAATTATTTCCAACTTGCTGGAAACAATCTGTTTGGCACTGGAGTTAAGATGTTTCATAGGGTTTCATGTTCAAAATGGTTGAACTGAAATATATAATAACCCCCACCCCAGCATTCTGTAATACACACACAGACATACACAAATATGTGTGTGTGAATGCATATATCTATATATACATACACATGCACAAGTCAATGATTTGCGTTAAAACCATAGAAAATTATGAATTTAGTTGTTTAATGAAATTATAGTCCCTATTGACCCAAATTAGATGGTTGAATAACAACAGCAACAATTTGGGGATGAACAGGAATAGGTTTTTTTTTAATGTAAACATGTTCAAATTGAAAACAGAAACTCTGAAAAACTTTAGCTATGAATCTAGTTTTACTTTAGGCAATATCAGGCAGAAAGTTCCTTTAACTTATATGTTCAAAACACCCACACAGAGATAAACCCCACTGTGTAGGAGGGATTTCTTTTTAAATATCTATTTTTAGACCCAGGCCCTAATTGGTATGCTTCTAGATCCCGGTAAGCCACAAGGAAGATCCTACAATCTTGAGGTATATCCACATTTATCATTTATGACAGGAAAGGCTTTCTTTATGATAATGCACCCTTTGCACTACTCCTTAACCTAAGAAAATAAGAACTGGCTGGATGCAAATTGTTGGCTCGTATTTCTGCTTCTTATGGTAATTATGGGAAAACAAATTATAATCTGATGGCCTCCAAGCCAATACATTCTTGTAAGTTCACAAAGGCATGGAAATGCTTTTGAAGGCAGAAAGATCCTGCAATCGGCAGTCATTAGTATTATTTTAACTTTCACCATATGGCCAAAATTCAGTATATATATATATAGCACATGCAAAGAAAGAATGAGCTCTCCCCTCTTATGTTCTCTATATACAGTATAGTGTGCCTTTATAGTAATTATTTGTAGCTAACTCTACAAATGTTTCAACTCACAACAAATGTATGTCATCATTGTTGGTTTGTATTCCATAACTTGGCTATCTGCAAACATGTTTATATTGGGATGGGATGCGATTCTTCCTTGCCATATAAATACTTCAAAAAGGAACCCTATTTTTTAAAGATTTCATGCACTTAAGGCCATATTTTCTGATTTTCAGGAAAGATTTAAAGTACAATTATTGTTTAAAGTAGGCAGTGACTTCATTATCTGCTCAAAAGGGACATTTTGGAATCTCCATTGATGGGTACTTTTTATTCATCGAGCTGGCACATTCATTTTTGGTAGACAGTTGTAAAGTTAGTGTAAATAACACTATCTCAGACACAAACACAATCATCTAATATATATGCCATGTTTAAATCTTAGGGCAATTTTCAGAATTTTAACGAAAGAACACGAAAGTAATTATGAATTGGTATAGGTTGTCTTCGACTTATGACCACAACTGGGCCCAAAATTTCTGTTGCTAAATGAGATGTTTATTAAGTTGGTTTTGCCCCATTTTATGATTTTTCCTGTCATGGTTATTAAGTGAATCACTGGAGTTAGAATAGACTAGAATAATAAAGTTGGAAGGGACCTTGGAGGTCTTCTAGTCCAATCCCCTGCCTAGGCAGGAAACCCTACACCACTTCAGACAAATGGATATCCAACATCTTAAAAACTTCCAGTGTTGGATCACTCACAACTTCTGGAGGCAAGTTGTGCCACTGATTAATTGTTCTAACTGTTAGGAAATTTCTCCTCAGTTCTAAGTTGCTTCTCTCCTTGATTAGTTTCCATTCATTGCTTCTTGTTCTATCCTCAGGTGATTTGGAGAATAGTTTGACTCCCTCTTCTTTGTGGCAATCCCTGAGATATTGGAACACTGCTATCATGTCTCCCCTAGTCCTTCTTTTCACTAAATTAGACATTCCCAATTCCTGCAACCGTTCTTCATATGTTTTAGCCTCCAGTCCCCTAATCATCTTTGTTGCTCTTCTCTGTACTCTTTCTAGTTCTTAAGCTAGTAACATGGTTGTTAAGTGAATCTGGATTACCCATTGATTCTGCTTGTCAAAAGGTTACGAAAGTTGACCGCATGTTCCTGGGACATTGCAACAGTCATAAATATGAGACAGTTGCCAAGCATTTGAATTTTGATCATGTGACTATGGGAATGCTGCAATGGTTGTAAGTGTGAAAAACGGTCATAAGTCACCTTTTTCAGTGCCATTGTAACTTTGAATGGTCACTAAATGCCTTTAACACAATAAAAAGATCTAAGGCGATTTCAAAGGCATGTAGTTAAGAGTCTTAGAAAAAAAAAGAAGAGAAATAGAAATTGAGCAGCTTGAAAATAGTATATCTTATTTTCTCTCCAGTGAAAGAAGGAGGAGGGGAATAACAGGCCAAATATGAGATAGCTGCTTAAAATAACAACATTTTCTATCTTCTGCCTTTGCTAGCGGGAAGTAGCCAAGCTTAGAAATTCCCTTACCAGACTTACTTCTTTAGAATTGTTCTTTAAAAGATTAAAATCCGAGCAATTTTTCTACCCAGACAATATGGACAAAGGAGATAATAATAGCTACGAATTGTATATAAGAAGTTCCTTCTCTCAGCTAAATACAAAAAAAAAAAGCGTGAAAAATGTATGGGCTCTTGTTCAAGATGCCAGCCCATCTGTCAATCAACTCTTTCCTTAGGCATCCAACTCCACACATTTTCAATTCCACCCCCCTAAAAAAATCAAGCTTGCTCAGCCAAGATATCCTTCAGGTATGGAAACTTCAATCCCATAATTCCTCAGCCAGCCTAGCTATTACTGAAAATTCTGGGTTTAAAGATACTCATTTACAACCACAATTGAGCCCAACTTTTCTGTTCTATACGAGACTGTTGTTAAGTGAATTTTGCCCCATTTTATGACCTTTCTTGCCACAGTTGTTAAGCGAATCACTGCAGTTGTTAACTTAGTAATGCAGTTGTTAAGTGAATCCTGGCTTCCCCATTGACTGCTTGTCAGAAGGGACACTGCAACCGTCATAAATACGCCATTTGCCAAGCATCTGAATTTTGATCATGTGACCACAGGGATGCTACAATGGTCTTAAGTGTGAAAAAATTGTCATAAGTCACTTTTTTCAGTGCCATTGTAACTTTGAATGGTCACTAAACTGTTGTAAGTCGAGGACTACATGTATAATATAAAGTGTATCTATCTCCAGCATTAAATCTTAAGTAATTTGTTCAGCTAATAGAATTTATCAATTGGCACCTAATTATATATCTCAAAATTCAGAAGGCAAGCACACACATTTATTGAATTTTACCAGCAGGTCATCGAGCACATATCCAGAAGATATATACAGAGAACATATCTCAAACTCCCACAGCTTCAACCTTAATCTGTCTACCGTGGAACTCACCCCATTCCTAAGAGGTCCGTAAAGGGGGCGTCCATAAACTCACCAGCATGCCTACCGTCCCTGTCCTACTGTCCCCATTTATTTGTACTCATTTCCTTTGTTTATGTCCATGTTCATACTTATATCTGTTGTACATGTTTGACAAACCAAATAAAATAAAATAAATCCATGATTTGGGATGTGAGATTAATTTGGATGTTTTGTATGTAGCTTTCAGTTATCAGATTCTAATTTCTTGCTGCTTTCCTAAAGTATCTTAAGATCTGACTGAATCATGGTTCCCTTCCCCTACCAAAAGCATGCTGTATTTACTTAAAAGATATATAATGTTTATAGGAAGAAGTGGCATGCTTCTTTCCACTTAAAGTGATGTTTTTGAATTCGAAGTCCTTCTGCAACAGGGTGAACGAAGAGTAAAATTTTGAAGAACTGATGTTATTTCACTTGTATGAGCCAGATGGCTAACAAACTTTCTCATATAATTTTTTTATTTGAATTTTTTTAAAGGCGTTTTTTTTATTTGTAGCAGAGGATGGCCTGTTTAAAAAGCTACAGACATAGGTTTATGTCATAGGCGCAAACTAGAGGACATTTCATAATTACAAGGAAATAGAAAGAAAAGATACTTGTCCAGATTGAACATGAAAACTCTATATGCTGTCAGTCAGAATCCTATCCCAAATTTTTTCCATGGTGAAATATGGATGCCAATATCTAGTTGCTGTGAACTAATGCCCTCCAGATGTCTGTGAAAATTTTCAGGTCTTCCTCTCTGTAATCCAATGTTATGTAAATAGCAACAAAAGATTGGTTGTAAATCAATTGGCACCTAATTATATATCTCAAAATTCAGAAGGCAAGCACACACATTTATTGAATTTTACCAGCAGGTCATCCAGCACATATCCAGAAGATATATACAGAGAACATATCTCAAACTCCCACAGCTTCAACCTTAATCTGTCTACCGTGGAACTCACCCCATTCCTAAGAGGTCCGTAAAGGGGGCGTCCATAAGCTCACCAGCAGTTGTAAAATTCAAGAGGAGTGATTATTGAGAAACAAGATTTTTTTTTAAATCCGAATTTACAGACAGCAGAAGGAATCAACAGAAAATCTAATTGAATGATGAAGAAAACCTGATCAGTGATTTGGTTGAATGATTGCATTGCTAAAGTTGAGTGTGCCTTTGCATCACAATTGAAAACTTTGGTGTGTAAGGGTAGTAATATTTTTAGCGTACAGCAGCCGTGTCAAACTGGCAGCCCATGGGCCGGATGTGTCACACACAGGCCACATCCACCCCAGCTCCGTGAATGGGAAAAACATCACGAAACATCATATGATGGCAAGTTTGATACCAGTGGCCTAGAGAGTAGTTAGGCCACATTGTAGCTAGGAATCAGTGGTGGGTTGCGGGCAGTACTGGGAGCAGCAGGCACCATTCCGGTACGGTGCTTCAGAAGGCCCACCTACCCACCCGCGTTCCTGTGCTCTATTTGACCCAACCGGGCCATTTGCGCATGCGCACACAGCGTACGGTGCCTGCGCAGTGCTCCACCGAGCAGCTGGAGCATCACAAGCGGTGGGTGCACATGTGTGCACAGTGCACGTGCATGTGGTGGACGCCCGGCCCCATCGCAGCGTACCGGTTGCGACAGGATGTGGGACCCACCACTGCTAGGAATGCATAGTCTCTTTTATGGAGCATGGCTTCTAGTTGTTATTCGTGTTGTAATCATATACTATTGCTTATTTTTTTACAGTTTTACCTGAACTTGCAGCGTTTAATAAAGATTAGATGGTGAAATAGTGTCTCCTTTGTTGAATGGCAGGAAGGGTTAACTGCTTGGTTAGCTTTCCTTAGAGCCACTAGGTTATGGATTAACAAGTCCAACACAGCCTTCATTTCTTCCTATGTAAAACCAAGCAGGTTTAATTTAAGCAGGGTTTTGGTTTTTTAGCCCAAATCAAGAAATATGGTTGCTACCTTCAAAATAAGCCAAGGCGTTAGTCCAACTTCAAACAATGGTTTCATGTTAGAACTTGTTTCAAAGCTGTCAATCCTCCTTTCTGGTTTAGTGGAGAAGGAAGCTATAATCAGTTAAAACAGCCAGATATTTTGTCTCAAAGTAGTAATCAAATGTAAATATTTTCTCTAGAATATTTTTGGAAAGATATGTTTGGGATAATTTTGCTAGCTACCATCCAGCTATAAATGGCTCCCTTTGGGGGCAAGATACTTGAGAGGGTGATGTTTACGCAGCTGCAGACATTTCTGGAGGATGCTGATTATCTCAGCCCTGTGCAGACAGGTTATAGACCTGGGTCTGGAGCTGAGCCACTCTCTGAGAAAGAGGAAAAGAGTTAAAGTACCGTTCTGTCCCTCCTGATTGGTGTTTTTTTTAAAAACATATTTCAATGTCATTGATAAACGGTGGAAGACCCATGGGGGTGCAGTGGTTAGAAAGCAATATTGCAGGCAAACTCTGCCCACTGCCAGATGTTCGATCCTGACTGGCTCAAGGCTGACTCACCTTTCCATCCTTCCGAAGTCAGTAAAATGAGGACCCAGATTGCTGGAGGCACCATGATAACATTATAACAGCCCAGAGAGTGCTGGAAAGCATTATGGAGTGGTATATAAGTCTAAGTGAGATTGCTGTTGCTATTCTCCTTGGCAGTCTCAAGTTGAGTTGGAGGCTGGGGGGTTTGCGTTACCATGATTCTATTCCTGTGTCCATTACCAATTATGATTGACTTATCAACTGTGCCTTTTTATAGATACAGACAGCCTAGCTACATTGGAATATTCCTTCATAACATCACATTTAGTTTTCTGCTAGAAAAACCTATGCCCCATTGGATCAACATTTCAGATATATTTCCTATTTCTGCTTCTAGAGGAACAGTATGACCACAGATGGTGGGGGGGGGAAGGAGTGGGAGCAGGAGTGACTTCCAACTTCCTCCAGCTTTCCCACTGAGTTTACTCATGAGAAACTGGCAAGAAGTATTAGAATTCTTTCATCCTCCCCCCCTCCCTCCCTCCTGCCTATTATGCAGGGTATGTGTGCATTGGTAAGGTGCTTGAGAGTTGCAGAACAGATGTCATGTAGGTGAGGGATGGTAATAAGATATGGGGAACACATGGGGCATGACATGAGCCAGAAAGGACATGTAGAGGTTCTGTCTTCCTCCCTTCTACTTCCCTTTCTCCTTCCCCTCCCAGTAGACAGATAGGTGGCTACAGTGGCGCAGTGATTAGAGAGGCAGTGGCAGTAATGCAGGCTACTTCTGCTGACTGCCGGCTGCCTGCAATTTGGCAGTTCAAATCTCATCAGAGACTCAAGGTTGACTCAGCCTTCCATCCTTTGGAGGTGGGTAAAATGAGGACCCAAATTGTTGGGAGTAATATGCTGATTCTGTAAACCACTTAGAGAGGGCTGCAAAAGCACTGTGAAGCGGTATATAGGTTTAAGCGCTATGGCTGTTGTTATTGCTATTACTGGGTGCGGGAAGAAGTGAGGGATTGCAAGACAGACTAGGAACCTCTCACAAACATTGAAAATGAAGATCACATGACTGTAGTAACAGCCTAGCAATGGAGCAGCAGCCAGTAGCACTGAAGCAGCCACAACTTTCCCTTGGGTCCCAGATTTTGGACACATTCTATAAGTTAAACCAAGATACCTTGGCTCAAAATTGTTTTCAAAAATATTGTATTTAAAGGTTGCCAAAAGTCCACCATTTCAAAGCAGAAAACATGAAAATCAAAGTGTACAGACTAAAATCATCAAGATATAATTATTAAAAATACCTCTAAACCCAGTAAAAAAAGTCTTTATTTGAAATATACGCATACATACACACATACACACATATGCACAACCATTCCCATTTTGCATCCATAGTTTGCCTGCTGTAACTTCATATATTTCCTGATGTTTAAAAGATTGATGCATTTTTAATTATCATAAATCCTTCACATAATCATATTTTAACATCCATTTGGGAAAACAGTATGCGATATTGTGAATAACAACAGAATAGCAGCTGAATTGTAGAGGGTGTGGGGGTGTTGAAAGAAATGTCCTTCTGGGTTCAGCTCCAAGTGGGGAAGAAGACACTGGAGACATGGAGGCTGCTTGGAAAGATGGCTTATTGTTGGACAGGGCCACATGGCTTGAGCCCTGACCAGAAAAGGTGATCACATGCTTCAATGTAGGTGGAGAAGAAGAGAAGGGCTGAGGAAGGGGCTTGCTAGGCTTTTTCTACCCTGTTTAGTCCCACCTCTCTGTTTCCTGTTCCTGTGTAAGAAATGTGATTCTGATTGGTTGTCAGACTCCCATGGTGCCATGCAGGGGGCTACTCTCTAGGCTGCGATGAGTTCTCAGATGCCTTGTGGTCAGTTGAGTATATTATCATGCCTTTCTGTAGCTGCTGCTGAAGTCTTTATTATGTAAAGTGGGCTAACCTGGCTAGTCTTAATGGGCCTATTGACAAAGTGGGGGTGGGCAAGAAGCTACAGGCAACTATTCTGTCTTTTAAAACATGCTTCTTTTCACCTCCAGAGAAATATTCTGCCTTTTCAATATTTCCCAGGATATTTTACTTCTCTGGGAGTGGGCTGGATGAAAACGTCCCACAGGGGGAAATGTCAGAAATGGGAAGGCAACCATAATTTTGCACTTGGAAGATCCTCCAGCCTTGCACCACCCAATTGTGCATTATAATAATTTATTATAGTGTAATTGTGAAGTACTTGAGGATCCCTGACTTTGGTTGTTTGCTTGGAGATATTTCATTTCCTAAGTCACATCATTAGTACATTGAGGTTGTTGCCTGAATAATGGGATTACCAAGAAGTTGATATGTTGAATTATATTCAAGTTTGGATTTATATGTCATAGGAAGATACATTTGAGGATCACTGGTTGGCGGGCTTCTAAATTTCAAACCTACATCTTCCATCAATTTGCACTGATGGAATTATTTCACTGATGAGAAATCAACTGCAACAATACACTTTGACATTAGAGGGCGCCCTGACATAACCAATTCTCATCTACTGACAAAATACTGTATTAAATAAAGGTCTGAAAAATATACATTGTTTGAGGCTCTCTTTTTGTGTAGAAGACACAGTCAGAGGTTCCGGATGTATTCCTGAAAAAGGACCCCCCCCCCTTTGTGGGTAATGTTCATTCTCTCAGAAGGTGATGACCCTTCTAAGATCCAGAAAGGTCTTCTGAAATTGTGTGTAGACCAGGAATAAAAACAACAAAGGCAGATGTTGTCAGGTAAAATACCTGATGAATCAGGTCATGACAGGTTTATTAAAGATATCTCTGAATAGAGAAATGTAGTTTTCACTGGTGAATGCATATCATTGGTTCTTTGCTGAAATAACCCGTACTTCTTGTGGCATCTTGTTCTTGGTGTAGGACAGTTGGGGAATACACGGAAGGAAGCTATCTTGGATAACAGAAACAGTACTGGACTAAGAATAAGGGAGTCCAGGCAGAGGTAGTATTCAGCAGGTTCTGACCAGTTCTGGAGAACCGGTAGCGGAAATTTTGAGTAGTTCGGAGAACCGGTAAATACCACCTCTGACTGGCCCCACCCCCATCTATTCTCTGCTTCCCAAGTACTAGCTGATCGGGAGGGAATGGGGATTTTGCAGTATCCTTCCCCTGCCACGCCCATCAAGTCACGCCCATCAAGCCATGCCATGCCCACCAAGCCACGCCCACAATCTGGTAGTATAAAATTTTGAATCCCACCTCTGGGTACAGGGTCTAGTCCTCTATCATTCATGAACTCTCCCTGGGTCACTCACTCTCAGCTCAACTTAATTTAAGCGCAAAAGCTGCCTGAGTGACTTTGTCTCTCTATCTCTCAGCCCAACTCACATTAAAGGATTGTTGTTGTGGGGAAAACAGAAAGAGAAAGAAGGGGTATTAGGTATTTTCACTGCCTTGAGTAATTTATAAAAATACAAGGTGGGCTTGTACCCATCCTCTACAACTCAGGGTGCTATATGTAAAATGAATAAAAGCAATAAAAGTAGTAACAGCAATAAGGGGGGGATAGTTCATAGAAAAAAATATGCCCAATTACTTAAGCTACTTTCCATTTTTGTTACAGATCTAAGGAAGAAATTCCACATAGAAAGGTATTGCTATTCTATTCTGCATATTCATAAGCATCTGGTATTGATGTAGAATATCTGGTATTTTACAGATTCCTTTGGAATATACTGATATTGTACATAAGCCACAATGATATCCCATCCATCACTCTATTATCAGGCCAAGGAGATGAATTATGTCACTAAAATTCATTACAGTGCTCCATGGGTGGTCAGTGATCATATTATTGTAAATGTATCTCATGGAGAATTGTACTACTGGAGATGGTATGTTTGGTGTTTTTTTCTTGTTCATTCTTTTTGCAAAAAATAATATTTTTAAAAAATAAGCAAAATTGGGGTCTTTGTTAAGGAGCAATATGGAATATCCTTTCATAAATGTATTTCCCTCAATAATGTTTTCCAGAGTGTGTTATAGTTTCCCTGTTTCTTAATAAACTATAATGTATGGATATAATTTCAAATCTCAATACTATGAAATTTAAATTTTGAAAACCGGTGTATTTTGAAACGGATCATGAGCCACAAATCCCACCCAGAAACAGTTCTGCAGTGTTCCAATATCATGCTTTTGATAAAGTCACATAAAAGCTCCTTTGTGGAACAAAGCCAAGCAGGAGAACACAAAATCAAGTCGTGCAGACACAGTTGACAGCTTATTTATAACTTTTACCATTGTACTCCATTTCTTCTTAACTTATTATCACCATCAGGATTTTTTTAAAGGATATATTTATTGAGCTTGTAGTCATGAGACTCTCTTTGAACATTGTGGGAGTTATGGCATAAACACCACACCCAACCATTTGAAAATGATGGCATTTCATTCCAGAATTTAGCATAAACAAGAACCCTTTGTCCTTGATTGTTTACCATGGGCTCAACCTTCAACCCCTTGAGGGATCCATCAATGTTTCCTTCAAATGAAAAATGACATTTCAGACTACAGTGGAATTGCAATAAAGCTCAGCTTCTATGATTAAGTAATATCCTTCAAAATCAACGCAGACAATCTTGCATGCATGCACGCGCTTGCATGCGCCCGCACTCTCTCTCTCACATACACACACACACACACACAAAATATTTTGAGGTTTTCCTTCTTTGTATTGGGTTGCTAGAGTTTAAAGTTCCATACCTTGAATTTTAATACGACACAGTGATGGGAATAGATGAAAATTACATCCAGACATTGAATTTCTGCAATGCAATGGAGATACTCTGGATTTATACTGGATACTGAGAGGCACATATAGGGAATTTGCCAGGAATTGCCTTGGCATTCCCTAAATATTCTTGCTGGGGAGGAGAAATTTCCTGACAGTTAGAACAATTAATCAATGGAACGACTTGCCTCCCAAAGTTGTGGGTACTCCATCAATGGAGGGTTTTTATGAAAAGATGGGATGACCATTTGTATGAAATGGTATAGGGCAGTGCTGACACGCGTAGCCATTTGGGGTGACACACACAGGATTTCATGCGATTCATCCTCGGCTCCTGCACGGCCGCCGAGGATGAAAGAATCTGTGCTGGAGGAACGGGGGGGGGGACGTGTGATCTCCCCCGCCCACACTCACTTACTGTATCGCCACCACCCCTTTCTGAGCGCAGGGGCTGCTGGTAAGGCGTGCGTGCCGTGCGCACACACGTCATCAGCGCGGCGAGGGAGGACCCGCAGGAGAGGAGCGCGGGAACAGTGCGCGCCTCTCTCCAGTCAGGCCAGCACAGAGAGTCTACAAAAAAGTCACTAATAGGCAGGTTAGTTAAAGAATTCGCCCTCCCCCTCACTTATCTCAGTTCACGGCAGGGCTGTGGAGTCTGCTGCTTCCAGCTCCACGTCCTCATCAACATGCCGCTCCGGCCCGCCCCCGCTATGAATATTCATATTCTTCGCCCTCGCGTCACTAGGAATATTCATAGCAGGGGCGGGCTGGAGCGGCATGTTGATGAGGACGTGGAGCTGGAAGCAGCCGACTCCACAGCCCTGGTTCACGGCACCCCAAACAAGTTCAATAATATCAAGGACAACATACAAATCGACTGATGAACAAAGTTACTAAGCAGGTATGTTAAATAATTTGTTTTTGGTTTATTAAATACAATTATATATTGCAATTATACATTTTTGTAGTTTAAACTATAAATTGCGCAAAATTATGTTTTTGTCAAAGTGACACACAACGCGAGTTATGCTAGATTTTTTGCCGATTTTTGACACACCACGCCAAAAAGGTTGCCCATCACTGGTATAGGGTTTCCTGCTTGAGCAAGGGGTTAGACTAGAAAACCCCCAAGGTCCCTTTCAAGTCTGTTAGATTACTCTTCTCCATGTATTCTTGGGAACTCTGCAGAGAAAGCTGGTTGGTCATTGGTGATGCTGATGGATCACCAGAATGGGGAAAGCTGTCCTAGATCCTAAAGTATTACCCAGAGTATTACCAACTTTCTACAAGATGTTCCTTTCTTGTGATGATTTCTTCATTATCAATGTTCATTAATATCATTTAACAAAAGATAGTAACAACAAAAACAACAAAAAGTTAACCAAATTTATATCAAAATACATCTAAAGATTTTAAGAGGCTATAAACATCTCTGCTCTATATGACTGTGTTGTATCATGCAGTTCTATAGCAACTTTGGGGTGCGTGCCAAATAAAAGCTGGTGGGACAATTGTCCCTTATTTGATTCCTCTACCCCTTTATTTCACCCTAAGCAAATTCTCTAAGCAAAGGGAATTTAAACAAGAGTATTTCCAGCTGACTTACTGAAAGACATGTTCGGTGTATGCAACATTTGTTGTATTCTTTAGTCTAAGGGTGAAATGTAAGGGTATCAGTGACAATATGTAGACAGTAGATGCTCTGGCCATACTGAAGATTAACAATACATAAATAAGTGTGAATAAACAATGTGCAGATTTGAAAATAAGAATCTTTGTTAAGGTTCAGGATTAGGGAAGAAAGAGACATCAGATAGGTAGCATCAAAATGAAATAAAAGAAACCATTATCCAGATAGCTTAGGTGACGTTTCAAAGCCTGTGAGTAGCACCCATTGCATAGGAAATTCATAGGACAATTGATTATGTAATAAGCTCATTTTGTTAATGAAAATACATGATTGGAGAAGTCTGACAGAAAGAGATGCTTTATATCCAACATACAGATTGTACAGCGTCTGAGAAAATAAATTATGAAAGCTTTGCAAACAGACCAGTGTTTCTCAACCTAACTTCAAGATGTTTTCAGCTTGGAAGAATCATGAATTGAAGAATGTATCATTCTTGGTTTAGGGTCCGGCATCTATATTCTGCATCTCCAATGATCTATTTTGTGTTTCAAACATTCATTAAGGACACATCTAACTCACTTTCGAAAATCAAAGTCACAATCTTTAATCTAAGTTTTATTGGTGTGATTGTTTAAAACCAACAAAATTGTCCCATTAAAGCATTGTTCCTGTGTTGATTCTCCATGAAAGATGCCCCCCACTCCAATCTGTACAGCTAAAGGATTCTAAAATCCTTCTAATTCCAAAATCTGTTTTTTTATCAGCAATATTACAAATAAATTTTATTGCTTCTAAAATGATTGCAAGCAAAGGGGATATTTATTGCAAGCACATTTATTGGGAATGGCTCTGTGCTGTTCTCATCAAGTCGCTGGAAAATTCCAGCTTTGTTTTTTTGTAGGAAAATATGGTTTCTGACCAGAAATGTCATAACAGTACAATATGAAATAAAGGCAGCTTAGTGGTATTGTCCAACTTCTAAACAAGAGGTCATTTGTATATAGACTTCAGGTCACAACAATGTGAGTTCGTGCAGATGAGAGAAGCAATTTATATTAAAAGGTCAGAATGAATTAAAAGCAAACGAGTGAATGGAAACAGTAATTAGACGTTGAGATGTGACATCTTGGCTATTCTGTTTTCCAAGATTGGCCTTGCTGTATGGCAAAAAATGCGGCCTTCTTCCTTCTAAGCCGTCGATAGTTTTGGTGAAGAGTGTGGTTCCCACAGCAACAGACACTGAGCCTTTATTGTTTTCTTTCCATCTGTTTATGGAAATTCCACTCTGTTCCGGAACAGGGACCTGCATCATCACATCTATGAATAGACAAACATGCCTTAGCACAAGATCCTAAATTCTGAAGAAAAGCAAGGAATTCAGAATGATGATGATTCAGATCTTTACCTGGCACATCGTACTGGCAGGGTTCCGTGGACTACGGCTGAATCTGAAAACCAGACACCTTGATTATAAGTAGGAACGAAAGCAGTGCAGCTAAAGTAGTCAAGAGTTGTTTTTAATACTGGCCAGATCATGGGAACAAATGGAACAGATGAGGATTAAGAGTTCAGTTCTCATGTGCTGCTTTTCGCTCTTTCAATATCAACATCAATGGCTATATATATGCATATAGACTTATATACCGCTTTACAGTGCTTTACAGCCCTCTCTAAGCAGTTTACAGAGTCAGCATATGGACCCCAACAATCTGGGTCCTCATTTTACCCACCTCGGAAGGATGGAAGGATGAGTCAACCTTGACCCTGGTGGGATTTGAGCTGCCAAATTGCAGGCAGCTGGTAGTCAGCAGAAGTAGCCTGTAGTACTGCACTCTAACCACTGCACTATTCAATATGTGTGCATGTGTCTTTAATAAACCTTATGACATTGGACATCATTCCACGTGTTTCCAACTCTTCATTTTATGGAATCTTTTGCACATTATGCCTCATTCTCATTGGGCCTGGCTCTGCTTAACATTAAAGCTGGTTCATGTCTTTTTCTCCCATTGGCTTACTTCTAAACTGGCTTAAGAAAGCTTTTGGCTTCAGCCCAAGTCAGCATTAGAAAATCCTATCCAGGAAGGGACTCTTCAGCAATGGCTAGTAAGCTATTCAGCCTGGACATCAGGTGACCAAGTCTTCCGATTAGGCAATTCCCTTGCTTCCAGACCTTGGCACTTTTCTGTTCTAAGAAAACAATTGCCAACTGCTTTCTGATGGGTGTGTCCTACTAGTTACATTTTCTTTCTTTATCTTTATCTCACACACATGAAACATTAAATTAGATTTATATACACAGACATCAACAAGCACATATACTTAGCCCCAGAATCTGCTCTTAAAAGAAATCTTTTCTTACTGTCCTGTTGCTTTCTAAATGTCTTTTGGCGCTGTCTTCATTATCAGCTTTTTTCCCTTTCTCTGAGCATCCTACTTTCACTTATGCTTTTTTGTTTCTGTTCAATTCAACAATTCATAGTTTCATTTTTCCAGTCCCTAGAAGTAGAAGCATTTTACCTTTAACAGTTCAATACCTCCTATTGGAAAAACAATGAATGGTCCAGGGAAAAGTAATATTAGCCGTAGTAGTAATAGTAGCAGCTGTTTTTCTTTATTCCTTTATTAAATTTGTTGGCCACCCATCTTACCGCAGGGTAAATTGTTGCTCTGCTTTATTCTGTTTATTCTGTTTGGTGACCAGAATTCCACAAGTTAACATACTAATGAAATAGTAATGGCTTGACATCAAACATCAGATAAATCAGACTTCTCTTGGGGCTTCACCAAACATTATTAGCTGCTATGAAATGGGCACTTGTTTCCTGATACGAGGTGCAGTATAACAGAAGCTAGGGAATGGATTCATTAGTCATTCACTGCATCAGAGGTGGGTTCCTGCCAGTTCTAACCTCTTCTATAGAAGAGATTCCACAAATCTACAGTGCCGTTTAGAACCGGTTCCAGCTCCCTCCCCCTGCCCGTCCGCACATCATCAAGATGAAGAGCGAGATAAGGAATTCTGGGAGTTGAAGTCCACAAGTCTTAAAGCTGTCAAGTTTGAACACCCCTGGTTTTTTTTTCTAAAGGGTTAGTGTGCAAGGGTCTTGTAACTTGACAGCTTTAAGACTTGCTTGCTTCAAATGCTAGAGTTTCTGAGCCAACATTTTGGTTGATAAGCAAGAGTGTTGTTAAGTGAGTTTCACCACATTTTACAGGTTGGCCATGCCCACCCAGTCACATGGCTGGCAAGCCACTCCCACCCGGTCACATGGCTGGCAAGCCACTCCCACAGAACAAGCCACATCTACAGAAGAGGTTCTAAAAAAATTTGAAGCCCACCACTGCACTGCATGGACATAATCTTAACTTATAAGAAACTTTAATATTTGATTTCAAGAAGAGCTGTTAGGAGGAATTAAAATTGATGGCAGGGTTTGGGATTCAGCCAGTTCAGACCGGTTTGGGTGACTCTTATGATGGGGTGGGCCCACTTGCCCGCCCCTGCATTATACTGACCTATATTTCCTTTGTTTGAAGCCCAGTTGATAGGCATGGCAGAGCAGATTGCTGTGCTTCGGCTGTTTTACTCACCAGAGCTGTAGTAAAAGATAAGTTTTTGAACTGTTTTCAAATGTACTGCACATGTACTGCTCAGCGAACCAGTTGTTACACCGGTTGAATCCCACCACTGACTGGTAGTGTTAGTGCTCTTCAGAGGTTGGGAATGGTTACTTGATTTAACCAAGTTACCTAAGTTGCCAACCTGAAAAAAGAGAGACTTGACTCTTCAGGAACACTTATCTGCCATAATTCAAAGAGAGGAGAACAGTAAGCAGTGATAAAGGCCATGAGCCATCAGTAAGCCTCCTGCTTAGAACCACATTTGGGCCACTTGACATATTGTTCTTAAGAATTTGGATGGAACCTTTCCAGTGATAGGATCCCAATTAAGCTCCAAACACAATTTGCATATGCACCACATAGGTTTTCAGCAGTGCTGTACACCTCTGTCAAAGTGAAAGAATTTTACTGCTGTCATTGATTTTTGCATACTTGAACTATGTGAGTTTGATAAGCCTTGTGACTGGTAGAGCTGTGGAAAACTACGTACAAGTATTTAGTGATTTTAACCTTACTCTCTGACCATGTAACAGAATAACAGAGTAGAAGGGGGCCTTGGAGGTCTTCTAAATATTCATTGATGGAGCATTCACAATGGCTGGAGACAAGCTGTTGCACTGGTTAATTGTTCTCACGTTCAGAAAAAATTCTCCTTAGTTCTAGATTGGTTTTCTCTTTGATTAGTTTCCATCTCTTGCTTCTTATCCTACTTTCATAGGATAGGTTGGCCCACTCTTCTTTGTGGCGGCCCCTCAAGTATTACGAGATGCTAAGAGTTGTGTTTTAAGAAGGGCAGCCATACAAATACAAATAAAATGATTCAATGCATTCCTGTCTCTGCCATGTAAATTGTGAACAGCTGAGGTAAGCTTATGACAAATTAAAGCATGCTATTAGAAACAAATAGGAATGCTTCAGCTGACATAATATGGAAAATCGTACTTTGGAAGTAAAGCAGGAAACTGGACCCTGAATGGTGAATAGGGGAATGAACAGACAATAACATTGTCTCTTTCTGCTATCCAGAAATGATTGCCAGCCTGTTTAGGTGGAGGGGCACCTGACCAGTGTAAAAAAGCCCAATCTCTCTCAACTTTCATTTTTCTGAAATGATTGGCCTGTTGTCTTTTAATTATAGGATTTGATGGTATTCTACCAATACTTAGCAATTGATTAAAAATAAAGCCATTGTAAAGAGACTGATTAGGTTTATTTATTTATGCATTATGTATATAAAATGCTAGCCCCTGATTGTTGAGCCATGGTTTAGCAATAGCTATTAGACTTATATAACACTTCATAGTGCTTTTACACTGGGTGGTTTACAGAGTTGGCATATGGCCCCAAACAATCTGGGTCATCATTTTGCAAACCTT
Source organism: Thamnophis sirtalis (assembly GCF_051295495.1). Classification (NCBI taxonomy): domain Eukaryota; kingdom Metazoa; phylum Chordata; class Lepidosauria; order Squamata; family Natricidae; genus Thamnophis; species Thamnophis sirtalis. Next base: position 96,502,465 of record NW_028261383.1, read on the forward strand.
AGAAGGATGGAAGGCTGAGTCAACCTTGAACCAGTTAGGATCAAACTCCAGACTGTGGGCAGAGTTAGTCTGCAGTTCTGCTATTGCATTGTAACCACTGCATCAACAGGGCTCCTTTTTACTAAATAAAATGCAGCTATCTGGGTTCACATAAAAAGCTGAGTCTTAACCCATGATTTATATAACAATCAATGACTTTTAAACAGTTGTTTTGTTGCCAGAAAACTGCATGGATATGTTCATACAGTCACAATGAGAAAAGCTTGATTCAAGGATAATCTTAAAATGAAAAGAGTTAAAGCAATTAAAAAATCTTTTCTGTCCTATAGCACTTTGCAGCTCCGGCTGCCTCAGAGACATGTAATTGGTGCTTTCGCCCATGACAGAAGATAATTCCAAACCTAGGAATTTTCAAAGAATAAGATTGAAATAGAGCCAAGGGTAATTAATGTGGCCAAGACCATTATAATCCTATCAGTGAGCAGTTATTATGCACAACAAAAGTATGTAATATGGAAACTGGTTCTCAGCCAAACAGGAACAAACACTGTAATGAGCGAACTTTCTGGTTCAACAGCTTGTTCATGGTTTGAAATTTAGGGGATTTTCAGGTGCCAGGAATCTTTCGATACACCATCTGAACGCATAAACTGTCTGCTTAGTAAATGGATGAAGTCATTCAAATGTGGAGGGACATCCCCAATTGTTGTAAAGTTGGTTACTAGAGTTGGAAAACAACATTTGTTTAGAAATCAGTCACTTCAAGACTTTTCCAATTAGAAAGATATGTCTTGGACTGAGAAGGCCAATACTTTTTTTATGGAGAGAGAGAGAGGTTTTATTTATATACATGTATGCATATTCAGACACATGCCCATCTTCTACAGCAGCCTTTCCAATCCCCGTTCTTCCAGATGTAATCATGCTAGCTAGGTATTGTGAAAGTTATTGAAAAAACACCACCTGGGAGAAGCTGTTCTTCATAACTGTGGCATAAAATTCTCAGGCCGAAACTAAAAGACACTATGCC